>NC_138940.1:23222500-23822500 GCF_965226115.1 Aulonocara stuartgranti | reverse complement strand
CCTGCTTTGTGACCAATGAGCTGACAGCACACTTATGACAATTCGAGTATGACAATTCAGATTATCTCATTGGTCGAGGAAAGGTCGCTTGCGGAGAAAATACCGGAAGACAACAGATGACCACAACAACAAGCATGGCCAACAGGGAAACAAACGCCGACACTGCGGTGCACGTCTCGGATGACAGTACACCTAAAGCTGGGCAGACACTGCGATTTTTTTCAGTCACGTTATTCAGCTCTTGCTCAAACTGCACGATTGACTCGCAGGGATTAGAAGTTTGCAGGTCACGATGCAGGGTCTCACACTATACGGCCCGATGCTCTGATGCGACCTGAGTGCTCACACTGTGCCAACATAACATGAAGGTTATAACAGAAAATCTGTCGCTCGCTCTCTCTGTCTTTCACTCACACAGACACACCACCATCAACTTTGCTAAATTGCTAATGAAAAACATGATCAGGCAGCTGTGATTGAGCAGCAGTGTAAATCCAACTATTTTCACGGTTGTTGTGGTCGTGATAATTTTGTGATGCCACATCGAAAAGGCTCGGATGAGCTTTCCAAAGTTCTACAAGTTGTGCCTCCATCGCTTGTGTCCAGATCACACGCTGCACAGCCGTGCTGCGCCGTCTTTTTCACCGATGTTTACGTGTTTGCGCATGAGCAGTGTGAGCGGCTGTGGTGACACCCTCACGAGCGATTGATGATCGGGAGCTGGTCGTGAGGTGTTAATCGCTTCTCGTTACCCCACGTATACTACACGACGCACGATGAAGGCCAAAATCGGGCCGATCACCAAATCGGTCGCACGACTCAAAAATCGGCTCAAAATGGGCCAAAAATCGCACAGTGTAAGCCCAGCGTTAGAGCAGCAATGTTTGTTCCCCTCAGAGAAAGAAAAGAAAAAAGGCTGCAAAAGTACAGGGAGGACTGGGAAAAGGAAAACACCTGGCTGGGAAAGTGCACGATAACACCTATAAAGCGCACTGCACTGTGTGCCGGCGCACTTTTTCCATAGGCATGCTTCTAGTGGTGGGCACAAGAAGAACATGAGGGGCGTGAAAGCTCGGGGAACCCTTAACCAATTTTTTGTCCACCAGGCCACGGCAGAAGCAGATATGGTATGTAAACACTGGTTTGTTGTTTAAACCCTCTGGTTAAGGTTAATATGGGCATGTGCGGTGAATATCAGCGCTATGTGGCCAGAAGTGTGATAATATCATTTATTTTGTGTAATAAACAACTG
Source organism: Aulonocara stuartgranti (assembly GCF_965226115.1). NCBI lineage: Eukaryota > Metazoa > Chordata > Actinopteri > Cichliformes > Cichlidae > Aulonocara > Aulonocara stuartgranti. The sequence continues at coordinate 23,821,248 of NC_138940.1, read as the reverse complement.
CAAGGATGGATGATTACAACAAATAGATGAATAATACATAAAAGTAATACATAGATGAATAATGATGATGAGTTAAGGTGCGTAATCATGGGAACAAGCGGGTTTACAAACAGGAGCAGCTGATTAGCATTAGAAAAGCTGAAATAATACCTCAACTGAAGCCAATTGTACTAAATGCACTATATGTGCACTGTTACAAGAATATTTTTCGTTCTATTGCTTTCTATTAATTTATATAATTTTAAGTTAAGCAGGACAGAGTTCTTTTAAAGAAAGATTTACTTATATTCTCAAAAGTTAAGCATGACAGGCTTCTGTTTAAGAAAGAGACCTGTTTTACTGTGTTAATGTTGTCATTTTGAGCTAAAAATAAATGGCTAAATGATCATTTGTTTCCCATATGGTCATATCACAAAGAATATGCATCTGCTTAAATCAAATTCAAGTCAAATGGTTAAAAAATAATTTCACACACACAAAAAAAGAGCTACCACACTGGGAAGGGTGAAGACAACTGGGTTGCCCGGCCCTGGCCACGAGGTGTCCCTTATTTATTTTTCAGGGAGTTGGCAACCCTATCTGTAGCAGATTTCACAGCAATCCTTCAAATAGAAGTCTGAACTCAGAGAAAACTACAACAAAAAATCACCATGTGAATTAGAACAGGGGTGTTGTTATTGAGAGGCAACACTGATATCCCCTGAGCCACTGAAGAAAAAGCAAAAATATACACAACGCAGCAAAGCTATATACATAAAAGATGAGCAACATTCAACAAGATGAATTACCAAGCACATTTAACTGAAGAGGGCAGGAAGCCGACTGTATATTTGCTGGTTTCTTTGTTGTAGCACGGTTTCCCTGTAGATTATACTTTACTCAAGGTGTGGATATTGGCAGAGTGGAGAAGAATCACTGTGTGTGACTTCATCTCAATAAAATACAGCCTGTCATGGATTACAGATTAATTAGTTTGTCTTTACCTGAGAGCAGTGAGTGGAATCCAGCGAAGAAAAGACCAATTTTACACATCTCTGATTAAACAGTGTAAAATTACTTTTTAGAAATATGAGCCAAAAGGAAATTGTGGATTTTTACTTACTGGGGTGCATCATGAAGTCTGACTTGGAAAGCAGTTCTGTGTAATTTGAATTAATAACATGAATTAGACTTAAAATGAAAGGAAAATACCATTTGTGCTGACAAACTTTTCTTCCGAGATATGCCACTGGTGGGAGAAACTTGTCTTCAAGGCTTCCTGCCAGAAAGCCTTCAGGAAGTCAGGTGAGCTAGTAGAAAAAGTGTACCAGAGGCAGAAGGGCCGCAGAGGCAGCAGGCTGCACAGGATGACTGGGTTAAACACAGGATTTACACCCAGGAGATATGGATTCTAGTTCAGAAGTGATTATGAAGTTATTATTATTATGAACATATAAAGTTTCTTTTAATTATGGTCAATTTAGACAACAAAACAAAATGGTTCGATTTTGATTGGGCGGAAAATGCTTTTGATTAAAACATACCCTGCAGCAACTTTTAATGTGCTCTAGACCCCTCTCGGCAGAAAGCCCTCGTGACCAAATACATGAATGCGGGAAAATGTGTAGCATACATAACAAGAATCCTTTCAATATGTTTGGATGCAGTCTGCCTCCTGCCTGATTGTGACTGCAGTGCCAAGAATGAAGCCATATAAAGGTTTCTTTTACTGAGAAACTGCAGTAGAAGTAGTGCACGTACCTCTGCCACAATACAAGTCATTGACAAATCAATGGCTTTATAGGAAGAGATATGCCATTTAAAAAACACCCAGGACAAGCCATGAGCGTTTGTCTCTTTCGACATTACAAATCCCATACACTATACTTTCTGAACTCTTAGTCAGCACATAAAGTCAGCAGGCAAAATGCCCCCTGCCAGAACAACCCCTGGGGATGCTACAATGTAGCTGAAGTTTGTTTCAATATTTCTGACAAATGCATATTATAAATATTGCTTATGTTGGGGAATGGAACATCCTGAGAGCTTTTATTATATTTATATAGTTATTTAAAAAGGATGAACTCGGAGATTCAATTTGGATGTCATGAGTGGATTTGATACTGAATTTGGAATTTATGAAATGCCGTCAAACCCCAACCCACAGTGCATTCATCCAATTTTCAGCCAGTGGTTTTTAGCCTCTATATTGTTATTGTTGTGGTATGAACACACATTACCATATTCTTTAGTGTCTCCCGCAAGCCTTGTGTCAGGCGGTATTTCATCAACTCTTATATATCTTTTCTGATTTGCGGTTCTCTGTTGTTTTTCAGTAAGATGTAGCTGCTAGCTAGGACAATCATTTTGCACTCAAGAGCTAAAAACTAATCAGGGTCACAGAAATCAGTCATTCGCTGATAATGACAACAAAAACACCACAAGACAATTCAATGCTGTGCAAAAGTTTCGAGTCAGTCAGGAAAAGGTGCAATGATTTACTGAAATGTGTGCAAACATACATGGAAATACAGAATATCAAGTTCAAGTTCAAAGTTTATTCGCCACATTTTTGTTCGGCTCCAGCCTTGGGCCCGTGCAGCTGGTGCCGTGGTGTCCACATGTTGATGTCGTTGATTTTTCTTTTATGCGAGCAGCTCAGGAGAATTTCAAAGCTGTTCTTTAACACTCCGACACTGGTCTCTCAATCTCCCGTTGGAGAGCCGCGAGCCTCCCCATGATGGTATCAAACTTCTGTTCCGTGGTGTTGTCATTCTTTTGATTCTGAGACCCCACAACTGCAGTGAGCCTTTCTGCGATGTGATCCAACTTTCGCTCAAGGGTCTCATTTTGAGCAGGGCTCTCTTTGATGTATCCCATCATACGCTCAATGGTGTTATTTTGAGTATTCGTGGCAGCTGTAAGCGTCTCCAAGGTGTTAACCATGCTGCGTTCGTTGTGAGAGGTCGCGCCTCGTCCCATCGCTTCGATTCCAGCGGGCAGCCTTGGAGGGGGGGGTTTGAACAGCTGGTTCAGCTCTCTTAATTCTCCGATAAGCCAGGGCCAAGCCAGCTCCGATCAGCAAGAACCCTGTTATCATGGTTCCGAATAGGTAGATATCTTCAGCGTCCTCGATCGACAGTCCCGCCAGGCACATGACCCTCCAGTTCTGCCCCCCGTCCATCGTGTATCCGGCAGGGAAAGTCCCTCCAGGGCACTCGGGCTCTCCCGAGCCCAGACTTCTCGTTGAGAAAAGGGTGTCAATAGCATTCAGAGACCAGTTGATCAAATCCATAATTCTCTTTTAGGTTTTAGAGAATGACAGTGAGAGACTGTTCGAGGGAGAGTAATACACACGAGACAAGACAAGGACACAAGAGGCTAAGCAGGAAAGATAAGGGAAAGGAGGAGAAGAGAAAAGTGCGACCGCCTTCGCCGAGAGCCAAGAAGAGAGAAAAAAGGTAAATATGAGGTAAAAACAGAGTTTACACAATTCTAATGAGCTTGAAAGTCAATATTTGTTTACCTTTATTCTTCAACACTGTCTAAACTCTCTTATACAAGCTTTCTTGTCATTTCTTTAAGTAGTCTTCAGGAATAGATCTCTTGGCTTCGTGAAGGACGTTCGAAGCTCTTCTCTTTGTTCTGTTCTCTATCAAGATGATCCCACACCGCTTCTCTATCACTGTGGCCCAGGGTTTGTGAAACCAATCCATAAATTATTGTATGTGCATTGTGTGTTTTTCTATCTAGGTATGCTTTTACTGCATTGGCAGTGTGTTTGGGACCATTGTCATGCTGAAAAGTTAAGTCATTACCAGCCAGTTTTTAGATTGCATGGTGGATCAAAATCTGATGGTAAATTTCTGCATTCACAATTCCATCAAGGTTTGACAAGATCTCCAACATAGGTCTTTGCCCCAGCAAAAGACGTCAGGTCTTTGCTGGATTTTTTCTTAAGAACAAGACTTTCGGATACTCTTCACCTATAAAGGTAATTTTTCACGGTGCCACTTGTTCTTTTGTCTTCCACTTGTCCAGTTTCCTCAGCTCTTTTAAGAATACGTTGCATACATACCAAGCTTTATGCCAAGCTTTCAGCTGATAGATCTTATGCTACGTGCCGGGTTATGGATGAAATCCAGTAGAATGACGCTCCCACAGTAATACACCTTCCACCCATTTATTCCAGCCCAAACCATAACCTTATCCCTAACCTGAGTTACTGTTTTCCAAAGGAATTTAAGTAAATGAATGTACATGTGTAGATTCATTGCAAATGGTTCTCATGTTTCCTCATTTTTTCAATCTTGTAATACAGGGATGTGTTGGGTGCCCGGAAGCGTAATATACAGATGATTTGTCAACTAGCGTAAAATGTTACGCTTTGGGAGTGAGAACGTGTTGGTTATCTTGGCATTTCTCGTAGATCCCTTGAGCTAGGCTACATCCACACTAGCCCGGATAGATTTGAAAACGGCATTTTCGTCTGAAAACGCTCTGCGTCCACACTATCGTTTTCAGTCGTTTTCACAGAGTTGTGCGTCCACATTGAAACGGCCAAAAACGCTTACATTCCAGTCCTGCGCATGCATGAAACGTAAGACGATTCAACCTGCCTCATTTCTGTCTGCAGTTAATTTATTTTCCAGCTCTTTGAAACGTCGCAACAAAACGTGGAGGAAAAGCACCGAGTTTTTTAAATGGACTATTAATGAGGTGGAGTTGTTGCTGCGAGTAACACAAAAGTACAAAGTTGCAAAAGCAAGTGAGAATTAAAGAATTTGAAGAACAGCTGTTTGGAGCATGTACAGACTGATATTAATCTTTAATCTCACAATTGAGAGCAAACAAAACAACTGCTGTATAACGCCCTCCGCTATCTTAGTTTAATTGGTCACTTGACTGCATCACATGACTAAAATGTGTCATCGTTTTTAAAAAGTCTCAGTTTTCGCCGTTCACATTGCAACGCGAAAGCACCGTTTTCAAATGTATGCGTTTTCGAGAGCGTTTTCAAAACGCTGCGTTTTCCTCAAGAGAAAACGCCATCTCAGTGTGGACTGGAGGCCAAAACGGAGAGAAAACGATGCGTTTTCAAACAAAAATGCATTAGTGTGGACGTAGACTTAGGTGCCCTTTTTTATACTGGAATAAGTCATAGAAAAATATAAAAATGTTCGTCAGAAAATGGTCAAGCGCAAGGACTGGAATTAAACTGAGTGGAAAAACAGCCAGTGTCCAAAGACAAACTTTTAAATACATTCAGAAATCCTTGACAACTATTGCTCAAGATCAAAGTCTGGCTCCTTGGAAGAAAAACACAAAGAAATGAGAGGTGGCTAAAGACTTTTGCACTGCACTTTATTATGGCTCTGTCTACTTTCTTTTCTACTATTCTGCTCTCCAATGGCTAATAATATATGATTCCACATGCTGTCATCTTACACCGTGTGAATACTTTCTGTGCTTACAATTTGTTGTGTGCATTCCAGAGTGGCTGGAAATCATTTCAAAAGCAACAGCTGTTTCCTTTCTGGCAATTTGCTGAAAAAATTGGAGACGTGTCAATGCTGTATTTATTCAGAGTGTTGTTATTGACATCATGCCAAAGAATTAATTTACCTCACTTGAAAACATATCATTATTCATGAGTCACCTTTAACAGCAAAAATCAGCGATCGTCCAAAAAGCTAAGCCTGGATCAAAACACAACAAGACAGTGAGAATGAGTGCGATTTACCATCCCTGGAGACAACACAACCTTGATGGGCTTCAGAAACTGCTTGTGTCTGACAGGGTTGTTTGGTCTCTCCCTAGTGACCTTATTCATGAAACTGTCCTTAAAAAAACAGAAAAGCAAGTAAAATCAGTGCTCTGTGTGCTTGATAATAGAACATTTAAAAAGAAAACAAGTTTGCTGTTTATTGTCAGATACATGCACAGTACGTGACAGCTGAAGAGCCAGCATGGATGTTATTTGAAATGGAGAAGGGGGGGGGGGCTAATTTGAAATCTCATGCATATTCACATGTTAAGGTAGGGCAGCCTGACTCTTGAAGATGTTTCAAAGTGTTCCAGCTTTACTCATCTGTCACACACTTTGTACTGTGCAAAGCTCTACTGGGAGAAGGTTCGTATGTTTTGCAAAAGACTCCTTTCAACATGTGCTTTTGGCAAGCCATCAGCCCCCTAGCCAGCTCGGCTGTGATATGCGTGTTCGAACTAGTGCATAATAAGAAAGTAGTCTTAAGCCTGAAAAAATACCATTATTTCTCATTTAGCTGTTCTAAACTCATCAGTGCAAGCTCTACCACTGAGGATAGGGTGCTCGTGCAGCTGCAGCTGTGATAATGTGCAATATGCACTCATTGTGTGTGACTGTGTATGAATTATTCAGCTGCACGTGTGTTTCTGTGCTTACATTTGTATGGGCACCGTGTGGGTGTGTGTCCCTCTGAGACAGGATTAAGTGTAGATAGAGTTTTCAGAGTAGAACCGATCTCTCTGAGACACGGGGGTCTCTGGGCTCTCTGTGCTGAGCCCCAGTTCTCCTCCTCGGCATTTCCCTCCCACTCCTTTTAGCACCATGCTTAAACACTGTTGGGCCTTGGGATGAAACCTGGATACAGTACTGTAGGCTCAAGGTTATGGTTTCCATTTGAAATCAGCCTGAATCTTTGTCTTTTTATATATATATTTTTTCTAAGAGCAGTGAAGGGGAGAGGAGTCTGCTAATGGATAGCTAGAAGCATAGATAATATGTGCTCCCCACTCTTTCTGATCACCAGCTCTGTGGGTGTCAGGCTTTAGAAAAAAGAAAAGAAAAGAAAAAAGCAAAGTAAAACTCAAGTTTTGTGCACTGCAACCTCCGAGTATGCGAAGGATGAACAGAAAGAAGGTCGCTGTCATATTTGAGGCCAAGAAGCAACAGTGAATACCCACAGTGTTTGTGTTTTTCATCACCTGATGTCTGTGGGAGAGTGAAGGAAGATTTTTTTTTACCTTTTGCGCACAGAGCAAAATTGAAGAGACAAGCGGACATTACCTTGCAAAGTCAAGACCCAACATTTGCAATGTGTATTGACATATTGATTTTCCTTGGCAGCTATTGGCAGAAGGAGTGAGGAGGATGGGGCCATGTGTGCAGGTCCACAGGAGCTCGGTGAGATCCAGGCAGCATTATGCACACCAAGAGAATGAGGCTTAGCATATATTGAGTGTTTATGCTGCAGAATAGAAAGTGTGGAGCACCTTTGCTTAAACTCACTGACTGTTAAATTGGGCTTAACTAAAAATCCCTCTTACACAAACAGAAAGTGAGCCAGGCCCTTTCTCCTCCTTCTTCACCCTTTTTAAAAAATAAAATCTTTTTCATGTGAGCATGCTCTTTTTCGGGTTCTGCTGTACATGCAGATATACAGATGCAGGTGTACATGAAAAGGATCAAGAATGAGTAGATGAAGGATAATGTGTTGAAAGAGGTGATTTGGAGAAGAGTGAAAGATATCCATTGTTTGTCTTCTTAAGGGCAGGGCACACATGGGGGACAGAGCAGGAGTGTATCTGGATTAGAGCGAGGCTCCTTCCTGAATATATAACCAGCCCAAGGTCTCCTCTGCTCTCCTCTCCTCTCCTTCTGCACAATTGCCATTACAGAGTTGTGCGACTGTAAAATATTAACATCGTTTTTTCTTTTTTCTTTTTTTTTTAAATTCTTACTGGACACCTTTTTGATGTCAACTAGATAATGAGAATAGCACATGACAAGCACGCAAGCTTGTGCAGTTCACTCACGTCGCTTTCCTGATGTAAAATGGGTCAAAAGTAGAAATCATGGTTAGGGATGCATTTTTTATGACTTGCTTATAAGCATGGATGGGAAAGAGCAGTGTATGTCAAGACACGTTTTGATACACAATATAAAATGCTCCAAATAAAAATGCAGAAAATGAGGTAAATGTGCACCATAACGTGAAAACAAAATCCTTTATTTTATTTATTTATTTATTTTCTTCTGTATGAAACTACGATAAAGTACATTTCCCCCTGGAACACTGCAACACTGTTTCACTAAACTGAACTTTATACGAGTGAAATATCAAACGGACTGACTGATCAAACAGCAACAAATATTAAATGCACAAGCGATCATTCATGTAGCTGCCTCACATTGCTCCCCAAGCTGAGGTTAGGTTCTATTGTTATCCGTCATAGTGTGAAATTCATTTCATAAAATGTATACCATCTCCCTGTGGCAGCATCAGTCTCTTAAACACCTGAAGTATTTCTGTGGCATGCATTTCAATCTGCATGGTCCTCCTATCTAACGGCAATTAGGGGCTAAATACAGTAAATGTATGTGTTGCCTGTGTAGAGCACGCAGATACATGAGTAATAAGGAACATGACCAGTCATGTCAGATCCTTCTCTTGTAAATTTGCCTAATGTCCAGCAGCTATAACGAAAGCATTGTTTGTGCAATATAAAAAGAGTCAGCATGTTCCCTCCTGCTAACCTCTCGCTGATAAGTGTGAGGAAATGATTGTGTTCAATTTGCAGCATGCTGTCTTCGAAAATATTTAGGCTTGACGACAAAAGTTACTGGACACAGATAAAATGTGTTTCTAGCAGGGTTATTCTCGGTGTCTTATTGGGTAAGTCAGAATGCTAATCAAATGCACACAAACAAGAGAGATAAAATTCAACATTATGTGGATTTCACATGTATATCTTTTTGTTTTGTTTGTTCTTTTTGTTTTACCTTAGCTTAGTATGAAGACTGAAGATGTGGTAAAGAACTCAATTCAGACACCTCTAGGGCTTTTTATACAACAAGATATAGCTGGGTTGCTTTTTACTGATCTTTTTTCACCTTTGGATAGAGACAAGCAGGCTGGGTGTTTCCCTCTGTTTCCAGTGTTTATCCTGAGTTAGTTGACTTTTGGCTGTAGCTTCGTATTTACCACCAAGTATATCTGAGCGGTTTTGACCTTTTCAGGGGAACACGTGCATTTTCCAGAATGTCGAAATATTGCCGGTATCACAATTCACCATTCCTCTTCACTCACACTTCCCCACAGTGAGAAAGGATGCTTGTCTTAGCATGCAGTGCAGCACTGAGGCTATTTTGGAACCCCCCTCTCTCCGGCTTGGCTCCTGTCAGATGAGATGTCATGAATTTAAGCAGAGATGTGGCAAGTAAAACTGCATGAATCTATAACTATAACCTCAGTGCCTTTCACATGTGATATCTGGAAACACGTACGTATATATTTGGACACAAGCTGAGACGCCGACTCCCACACGTGCACATGTAACGCAATTATGTTTCAGCTGATGCTGGAAGGCTGACGGTAAGACACAGCTTACCCCCAGCTGAGCAGGCATGACTTAGCCCGAGTTTTACAACTAGCCTTATTGATTTCCTCATTATCTTCTTCACAGGCGATCCCCCTGTAGGGGATCAACGGCCAGCACTCTACTCGCTTCTATTTAGCTCTATTGTGCTGCAAATGGAATGTGATATCACGACACTCCCCGAACAGATAAAGCTTAAAGCGTCAGTTCACCAACAGTATGAATATTCCAAGCGTCGGTGGGATGCAGGCTATTTTGGTTTTACTCAAAAAAAAGAGGGGGAAAGAAATTCAACAATGAGAACCACTTTGCACCAGTGAAATATTCTCAATAGAAAAAGCTGACGCCGAGCTTTGTCGATTACTCAGATGAACCTGAAAGACCAAGCTTCCTAATGACATTTTTCAGATCTTTGAGAACGCACAGGGAAGGCAGCTAATGGACCATGAGGTGACATTGACTTGGCTGGAAATTGTTCACTAATCCTTTTGAGTGTCCAGACTCTGAGTATGTGCAGTTATCCACTGAAAAGTTCACTCAAAAAAATTTGACAATGGCTAGAAAAATGCTGTGTCCACAGTATGTACTTTTTGTCAACAATCCCACATCGTGATGTGCCACATTTACTGATGCCAAACTGGCGTTTTAGGACCGGACATGGTGGCGTTGACGTAAAATGACAATAATTAACCGTCTGAAATCTCTATCCTGTTCTCACTGTTGACTGAATTGCTGCTAGTGTTACAAAAGGCACAGTTACGAGTGACAGATTTCTATTTTTCCTTTAAAGCAGATAACCTCTGGCCATCTTTTCACGTTCTACATTATATGACTGTTGATGCATACACTGACAGACAAAGCTTCAGAATCAACATAATATTCCTTTGTTTAGGCTGATGGTATTAACAGTCAGCACAAATCACATCAGGAAGGAACTGTGTCATTGTGCTGTAATTGGAATTATGCAAATAGTTGCAAGGCAGGACTCTGTAATAACCACACTTATTCAGAAATTTCCTTTTTTATTATTAGTTCACTCTGAGGCATGGACTTTTCATCATTTATGTGGCATTCATTATTTCCTGTCGCCACCTTATGCTGCTTTTCTTGTATCGACTTGTAAACAGAAGGACATGAAAAAAACAAGTGCATCCTATTGAACGACGAGCAGGCAAACAAAGTTAACAGTCAAAGAAGCTTTTCATGCATAAGTGTTGATTTCTCTGGGGAGGATCAGCAGGCACTTTTTCTCTCTTTCCCAATTCGATCCGCTCCTGTGCTGCTGTAAAGTTAGGCTCTGAAGAGACGAAAGAGAAATCCATACGTGTCTCCGTCTGGCCATTGATATTCTCCTTACTCCCTTCTTTTTCTCCACATCTCCATCACCCCATCGTTCTCTCTCTCTCTCTTCATGCTTTCTCAGATGGTCCGTGGTGGCCAATCCATCCTCACGCCCTCCACTGGCCAGGTCAGAACATCCAATATCCCATGGATTCACACTTTCGCTCCCTCCCCAGTCGCCTGCACTCGAGAAACTTACCCAGCAACCCACCCACTCAGTCTTCCCTCTCCTTCAGCCTCACATCAGTCTTAGAATACTCAGTCTATCCTTTCACCTTTTTACCCTTTCTCTCAATCTGCTGTGAAATGTTTGTCGTGCATTTCGTTTTGTGCCCTTTTGCATTTCTACATCGCTGTTCCCTTTTCTCCTCTAAACGCATGAGGAATACTTACCTGCTGGCAGAGGATCACATAATGAGTCTCCCACCCACTTCCATTTGTGACCTCCACTTTGTCTGAATAATCAGAAGAGCTTTGTTTTCCATCATTTTCTGTCACATATAAAGCTTTTGCTTCAAAAAAAGATTAAAAAAAAAAAACAACTATACTTATCTGAAGCATAGATGCAGTTTTGCAGCTTTTAGCACTCACACAATACATCTGTGTTACAGCAATGTGACTCTTTTTAGTTATTATTATTGTTATTATTATGCATGGATTCGTTCATTCAATCATTCTTTATAACCATAATATATAACAACAGGGTTATTAGTTCAGGAAATTCGATGTAGGGTTAATATCAGTTTGTTGGTCCACTACGTGTTAACTTGGCACCGACACTTGACTAGTTACCAAAGGTAGAGTAATCCACCAACTTTTTCTTGCTACATTTTTATGTTTCTGGCAATAATTTTGAGTAAAATGTAACTAAAATATATAGAATAACATTTTTATTTATTCAAATACTTAATCATTAAGAAAACTAAGCATGGGATAAACAGAATCTATATCAGTGTCAATTTCATTTAACCAGATTCCATTAAATGTAACATTTTCCATTGTGCTAAATAAAATTTACATGTATTCAAATAATTTAAAGTCAGCATCTTGTACATAATTTTGGTTTTATGTCTATGACGTTGGCAATAACACCCTGGCCTTTGTCTCATACCAGCATAAGGGTACATGGTAAAATTTAGAAACTAAAAGTGGCAAAGTGTGAATTAACTGCTGGAGATGCAGAATGGGTGAGTCCCAAATTAAACTTTTCTCAACTTCTAAGAGGAAAATTAAAGCAACTACTGATGAGAGCAAAGGTTAACACTGATTGACTTACTCTACAATAAGGTAGTGTGACGGTCCTGGGTCGGTGACCTAGTGTTTTGAGTTTGTACTTTTGTTCTCTTAGGATGGTTGTGTTTTGAGTTTCGGTTTGTACTTCTAGCTCTTATGTTCTCCTTGGCTTGAGATTTCTGGTACTTCGGTTTTGGTCCCTGTGCCCCATGTTCAGTGTAGGTTTACTTCTGTCCTCATGTTTGTCTTCTCATTCCCCAGTCAGTGGTGTCTCATGTCGCTCCTGTCTCCGTACTCAGTGTTCCTTCTGTTCAGCGTCTAGTCTGGGGCTGTGTCCCAATTAAGAGACTGCACGCTTGAAGTACGCATTTTGAGTGCGATTACGTCACCGCCACGCGACGACGGCTGTCCCGAAGTGTACTTCAAATACATACTTCAAATGCATACTCCAAATGCGCCGTCGATTTCCCCAAATATCAAGCGTGGTCCGGTGTACGGTTCGTGGTCACATATATCCCACAATCCATAGCGCGGCGGTGGGTGTGGATAATTTTGCCGCAAAATACGGCAGACGGCAGACGGGAGCGGCCGAAGAGTGAACTGTCAAAAGTAAGTACTGAATATGATGTCACTTATTTATGTGCGAATGTTTAATAATGAAGAACATTAAAACATTACTGTTGGCCACATGTCGGCAAAGTTATGTGACATTAGTGATGTTTTGTACTTTCAGCGTTAACTTGGTTTTAAAGCCTCTACTTCAAAATATATATATAGTCGACCTTAATCATGGTTGCTAGGCAACCTGAACAGCACCACGAAGGCTAGACCGTCCCATTTCACAAGCCTCTCACTTCCGCACTTCTCATACTTATGGTACTTATGTGGTACTGTAGTGCACGTACTTCAAGCGTGCAGTCTCTTAATTGGGACACAGCATGGGTCTCTGTGTCTGTTGTGTACTTCCTGTTTTATTTTGACAGTCCTGCTCTATGTTCAGCCTCTCTTCCCCATCTCTGTGTAATTAGTACCAGCTGTGTTTCCCTTCTGTCTCCTGTTTCCTGATTACTCCGTCATGTATTTTAGTCCCCTGTCGTCCCTTGCCCAGTGTTGTGTCGTACCATCATACCACTCTCTGTGTGCGGGCCTGCCTGCCTGTTTAGTTTATTTGTATTTTCAGTTTCAGTTTTGTTATATGTTGCAGTACAAACTGCTTTACTGCAGTTTGAAGTGCACTTTTTGCCTTCAAGTCCTGCTTTTGGCTCCATCCCTGCCTGCCTGCACACAGCCATGACAGGTAGTAAATATATTAAACTGAGGTTTAATATAGAACGCACTCGATGACGCAGACTGGGGCATGTTCAGAAACAGCTCCAATGATGATGTCAACGTGTTTACGCAAGCGGTTGTGGGATTCATCGGGAAACTAGCGGATGATACCGTGGAGACAAAGACTATCACAACGTTTCCCAACCAGAAGCCGTGGGTGGATAAAACCATCCGCGACGCTCTGAGATCCCGCACCGCTGCCTACAACACGGGACTCACGACGGGGGACATGGACCCGTACAAAGCCGCGTCATATAACGTCCGGAGGGCGGTGAAAGAGGCGAAGCAGCGCTAAGGGGGGAAACTAGAGTCACAACTCCAACAGAGTGACTCTAGGAGCCTGTGGCGGGGACTAAGGACAATAACGGACTATAAAGCACCAACAACCAGTATGACGAACGCGGCCGTGACTCTGGCAGACGAGCTGAACACTTTCTATGCTCGCTTCGAGGCTGCAGCTAAGGACTCCAACAATGCTAGTGCTAGTGGCGCTAACGGCTGCAGACAGGAAGATACTGCCAGCACCGGAAACGTGCTCGTCATCTCCGAGCATGAAGTAAGGAGAGCCTTCAAAAGAGTGAACACCAGGAAAGCAGCAGGACCAGACGGCATCCCAGGTCGGATCCTAAGAGACTGCGCATACCAGCTAGCTCCTGTGTTCACTGAGATATTCAACATCTCTTTATCTCAGTCGGTGATCCCCACATGCTTCAAAGAGTCCATCATTGTTCCTGTCCCGAAGAAACCCCACCCTGCTTCTCTCAATGACTATCGCCCTGTAGCCCTCACCTCAGTAGTGATGAAGTGCTTTGAACGCCTGGTCAGAGACTTCATCATTTCTTCACTACCAGACACACTGGACCCACTACAATTCGCTTACCGTCCAAATCGTTCCACAGACGATGCCATCTCTCATCTCCTCCACACATCACTCACTCACTTGGACACTAGAAGGGGGAATTATGTTAAAATGCTCTTCATAGACTACAGCTCTGCATTTAACACTATAATTCCCTCCACACTCACCACCAAGCTGGAGCATCTGGGACTCAGCTCATCTATGTGTCAGTGGATCTCCAACTTCCTAACTGGCAGACCACAGGCAGTAAGGATGGGCGGACATGTCTCAGCCTCCACCACTCTCAGCACTGGAGCCCCCCAGGGGTGTGTTCTGAGCCCCCTGCTGTACTCTTTGTACACATATGACTGTGTGGCCACTACCAGCTCCACCACCATCATCAAGTTTGCTGACGACACCGTCGTGGTGGGCCTGATCTCTGATAACAACGAGACGGCCTACCTGAAGGAGATTAGGAATCTGGAGAACTGGTGCCAGAGGAACAACCTCCTTCTAAACGTCAGTAAGACAAAGGAGCTGATAGTGGACTTCAGCACTAAGCAGGAGAGGAACTACCAGACCCCCGTCATCAACGAGTGCCCAGTGGAGAGAGTGGACAGCTTCAAATACATCACGCAGGACCTGTCATGGTCCTGTCACATCAACACCGTGGTGAAAAAGGCCCGACAGCGTCTCTACCACCTCAGACGCTTGAGAGACTTCCAACTGCCCTCCAAGGTGCTCAGGAACTTTTACTCGTGCACCATAGAGAGCATCCTGGCGGGAAACATCTTAACCTGGTTCGGGAACAGCACCATGCAGGACAGACGAGCTCTACAGAGGGTTGTGCGATCAGCTGAGCGCACCATCCGCTCCGAGCTCCCTGACCTGCACTCAATCTACAGCAGGCGGTGCTGGACCAAGGCCAGGAAGATCGTGAAGGACCTCAGCCATCCCAACAACAGACTGTTCTCTCTGAGGTCAGGAAAGCAATTCCGCTCCCTGAAGACCAACACAGAGAGACTGAGGAGGAGCTTCTTCCCGCAGGCGATACGGTCTCTCAATCACACCACCACACAGTACTGACCCACACATACAGTTCTTACACACACACTGGACATTCTGGACATTGTTTTCACTTCATCACTTAAATCACTTTAAGCATATTTACACTGCAAAAGACATAATGTGGATTGCACAACACTGGTCACTACATTCTTCATTTCCGGTTAATACTTGTACAGCTGCTGTTATTGTGTATATATTTATTTATATTTCTTCATACATTCTTATATAGTTCTATATTGTGTATTTTGTTGTACAGTTATTTTATTTTCAACTTTAATTTATATATTTTATCTTATTCTTTCCCAGTTAAATTTACCCTTCATTCTAATTTGTGTTGTACAGTTATTCCTTTTTTGTTTTCTTTAGGTCACGAGCAGTTGTCCAAGCATTTCACTACATATCGTACTGTGTATGACTGTGTACGTGACAAATAAAATTTGAATTTGAATTTGAGATAATGGTACTGGCCTCAGCAGCTGGACAAGCTTTTATCAATGAAACACGCACACATCTCCAAATTGGACAGACGGAAGTAGACTGCATTGGATTTTAGTCAAGCAGAGTTATGCCTGCTTCCAGAGACAACAGCTGACTGTGGCCTCAAGATGGCAGTAATTTAAAGGAACTTTAAACAAAAAAACTCAAATACTTTTAAAATTATTTTAAGGCCTAAACTTGTAAATTTATTAAGGCTGTGGCCACTTTTGGTGAAAGGTGTATGTTGTTTTGTCTTGTTCAGGTTGTATGAAAAGGTAGCCACCAAATTTCCAATTTTAAAATCATAGTGAATTACAAGCACCTGTTTAAGCTAGCTAGCCAGTGCTAGTTGATAAAGCTCTGAATATACTTTTGTGTCCAAATACAGTCACACCCAGTTTTAAAATGTCAATCTGAGAACAATAAATGTTTCAAAATGAGTGCCTTTGAGTATCTTTTATGTTCAGTTAGCAGCCTGGTGCTGTGTAAAACATATTGTCTCATTGTCTCTACGTGTTATAAAACATGTCAAATGTGGCATTTACTACTATAAATATAATGCGCAACTGATTTACTCATGCACTACTCATCAGACACATGGCGCTGGATAGGAAGTTAGTGGTGCACAAAGGAAATCGAAACAGAGATAGTAATCATGATGGGGTGTGTAGTATAGTACTGCATATACAATTTTAGGCTGGCTGATAATCACAGCTTATTATGGAAGATGGAAACAGCATGTCTTTGAGGTCGAAGAAGAGAAGCTAGCGCTGGACTGTGTTAAAAGCACTTGAAAAATCAAATCAACACCCTGACAGAGCTATCTGCATTTTTTAAGTGTTCATACTTGAAGCATGAAAAGAATGGCATCCTCAACGCTAATTCTGCCCTTGTAAGCAAATTGCACTCAGTTCGCATTTCTGCCTGCCAAAAAACTCCAAAATACTCTAAATTGAAACAATCCTCTCCAAAGTTTTCATTACGTGTGAAGTGAGGAAAACTTTGTAGAGGTTTTTTTTCTTTTTTGTGCAAAAAGAATTGCCTGTCAGATGTAAACAACTAATACTCTTCTGTGACAGCATCTGGTTCTTGGCTTTTCAGTCGCTGGTGTTTTACTGTAGTCACCCTTTTAGTCATGTTTCGCCTAACCTCATTCTGTCACAACAGCACCCTAGTGGAAGCATAGGAAGGTGATAAAAATCAGAATTAATATCCAATTTATTGTATACATAAACTCACACCTGGACTAGCTGGTAGGGCTACTGTAGCTGGAAGGCTGCTACTATAACTGTGGACTAAGTGTGTGAAGGATTAAAGGAAACACCTGGATACTTGGACCATACAGGGTGAGGGGTGCTGTGGGGAAAATTTTGCAGCCTTGATTTGTGTTTACTTGCCCTTCCAGATGTAAGAGTCACTGCAAATCAATCAACTGTTCTCGCAAATCGCCATTACCTAATGATCAAATATCATCTTGTTGTGTGTGTTTCCTTCAAGATAGTGTGAGTAGTCAATGAATTGTTTAATTACTATAAAAGTTGTGAATCATGTGTTATGGCATATCTGCGGTCACACCAAATAAGACATTGAAGATTATGGGAATGAATGCCAAATTGCACTGAAGCTGTTCAGGCGGCACGTAGTGGATCTAAAACGTGACTGGGAGACTTTATGTTGGTTTTGCTTTTAATTTGTCCCCCCAATTGCAGGTTGCTTTAATGCAGCTACTTTCTCTTTTCCTGACATGGAGAGGAAATTAGACTGTTACACACTGTCACACACAATTTTGGCCAAGTTCCAGTGAAAGAATTAGGAAATTAGAAAAAAAAGAACTTCTGTAAGTAAAATTATAGAACTCAGAACTGACTTGGACACTACATTTATTGTGTCGGTTGGCCACTTCGATTAGAAATATTCAAATTAGCCACACTTTTTTTCTTCCTCTTGCTTTTTCTTACATGTAATTAGCCGTTCTGAAAGGTGATAACACTCAAATGCAGAACCTTTTGAGAGAATGGGTCAAATTATCCCCCATAGAGTGGATATTAAAATTCTGCACAGCATTACTGAAGCTTTTTATTTTAAAAGCACTGTGAAAACTTCACTCACCTCCCTCAAAAAAGGGGTGCATCACTTAATTACTGACATAGAGCCAATTTGCGTCGAGCATGTCTCTCAGCAGATAATGATAATCATTATAATTGCTTGAAGCGTTTGTTTCATGCAGCAAAAGCAATAATGTTCAGATCTTCTTTAATAAAGGCTTTGGCTCAGCACTTGGCTTCCTCCAAGCTGTTATACAGTGACTGGACGTGCATAATCATTAGTGAAATTGAAATGCAGGGGTAAATACATGGCTGTGTCTGTCCTCTCCTCTGTACTAGCTGTCTCTTTTTCTTGGTCCCCGGGTACAGCGCCAGAGACTGATCAAAGACTGGGTCTGATTCACTCTGAATGATCAAGGAGTAGAGACAGGGAGCTCTGTGATTACTGAACATTGACATTGCATCAATTTCAATCATTCTACAATACGTGGCTGTCACACACAGGGTGTATTATGCACTGTGTCTGATCACCTGGGATCCAGTGGTACAGGCTTTTATTGATCATAAGGGAAATTCTTGCATTTTTCATGAGGGAGAAGAAATTTTTTGATCAAAAGTGCCACTGGCTCAAATCCACTGATTGCCGGGAAGATTAGGGTTTGAAAAGTGAAAAAGGCATGCTCGTTTGCTCACTCACAACAGCTTCAGCCACAGTGGTTTGTTGGGGTTTTTTTGCTCAAAGTTTTGTGATACCACAATAAGACTGGCATATGTGTGTATCGGGTTACATTTAGCTTTTCTGAAACTCATTAGGTAGAGCTTTAGACACTTGTTCTGTAAGATACAAGTATAAGATAGCACACCAGGAGATAAACATCTCACATGTCTAACAAAAAGAACCGAAACTAAACAGTTATTTTTGAAAGAGCTGTGTAATTGTAAACAGACAGACCCTCTGAATAACTCTTTCAAGCCAACAACAACACAGTAGGGTAGTTTAGGGTTAAGGTTAGGATTGTTTGTCTTGTATACTTACTTACATTTTGATTAGATAAAAATATGGGAAGGTTTTGGGTTTTTCCTTTTTTGCCATTCCGTAGTTTCACAAATGCAAAGAAAAGAAAAAAAGAAGTACATTAAAATGCTTGGTTACTAGTGTAACCCTGGTTCTCTGTTATCAGCATGCTATGAATGGCAGTTTTTTTTTCTTTAAGTGGTTTATTTATTCAATTTATTTATTTATGAAAGCGTAAATAAACCTACAGAAAAATTAACTGGTGGACTATAGAAAGCATGTCCTCCACCCCCTGGAAACATGGGATTACAGAGCCTGTAGAAAAAGTATAAAATGAGTCTAAGTTTGACATCGAAAAGACGTCCATTACGACCACACTTGAACTTCAAATAGCTTGTACACTAAGGTTCAGTAGACGTCGAAAAAAAGATGTTGTCTGGCATTACAAAACAACCCCTTGAGTGGACTAAAACTGAAAATCCAAAAATGACACATAAAAGACATCAATCCAACGTCACTTTGAGTTACTTTGTTCAGTATGAATGGCCATATGAGAGGTTTTTATCAGCAGGAAAAGCTGTAAAACTTATGAAATTACATTGAAAAGTCCAAAATTTCTCCTTGTACTTGTTTGTGGTGAGCTGCAGATCAAACAAGTTAAGAATTATAAATTGCCTCAAGCGCACATTCAGGCCTGTGAGGCTCATTTAGACACTCAGACACTGAGCCATGGGTTTGTGGTTCATGCAGATATTTCTGCATCTCTGCCATTCAGAGACACTTTGTATACAATTTATGTAATAGTCATTACTGAACTGTAAATTTAGTCTTTTTCAAGGAAGCAAGTTTTCATAAAAGTCTTATTTTTATGCATTTACTACTACTATGGAGAACACACATGAGGTTTAAGACCTTGACAGGTTTGAAACCTTTTGTCCTCCACAACGGAAAATACCTGAGAATATAAATGGGTATCACTTTAGCCAGCTGCTAATTTTATACATGCACTCAGCTTTGCAGTTTCCAATATCATTCAGATGCAGCCATACTGTTTATTTTATGTTGTCACTCATTTCTTTACTTTTCCTGACACTTTTGCATTTAAATGCAAAGCTCCCTTTCTCTCTTTGTATTTGGCTTGTACCGCTGCACTTGCTTTCTGAGGAACATCTGCGTAGCATCCTTCGGTATGATCCCAGTCTGTCTTTGCATGTGATTGGCTGCATAGTGTGCCCATCAAAATAAAGTCCCACCCCTGCCTGCAAGGATCCTCAGCAGGGTTGAAGATCTGGCTACCACATACCAACAGGCCATTAATAATTGATCTATGAAATTATCTCACGGGCCAGATACAATTGCATTCCAGACTGGATGTGGCCCTTGGGCCATAAGTTTGACACCCCTGGAGTACACTTATTGAAATAAGTAAAAAAGCATCAAAATTATAGTGCAATGGAGAACAAAACAAACAAACAAAAAACTGTATGGACTGAAGGGATCCAGAGGACATGTTTATGGATTTTGTTTTTTCTTAGCATTTGTCCACTAGCAATATCACCCTTGACTCCACCTCAGTGTCTCCACATGCCTCTAATTGCATGTCTGGCCGAGGCCTGCTTCTCCATTCTTGTCCCAATCCATCTATTACTCTGTTTCTTCCTCTGTGCATACAAAGCTCTCATAAAAGAGGTTAACCTATCAGAGGTCTATTTGTAGTAAAGCAAATGACTGGAGTTCAATTACTGTCGCTTTTGTGAGTGTGGATGGCAACATGTTTCAAGTGTGGGGTGCTGTGAGGATGACCCTATATGAGTTGGATAGCATGCTTAGCACCCATATAGACAAAGAATATATAAATGATATGTGCTATAAAGTGAATGCTTGTTATGCATGATTTCCTGTATAATTGTGACTTTTAAGAAAATCTGCAAATAATGTTGGTCTCTAAAAGCGCAAGCATATATAAAAATATACAAATAATACAACCTAGCTACAACTCCAGTAATTAACCAGTCAAAGAAAAGTCTGCTGTAAATAATACGATGATAATAACATCACAACTGACTCTAATTAACTATCAAAACTAACCACAATAACAAAGACCGATAGGATTATACAAAAATCATTTTATAAGCATTCTGAAAAAATGCACTGATCAATTAAAAATGTTCAGTGTTTCATGCTTAGAGTAGACAAAATTTATTTAAAGAGACCCCGCTCCATATTCATAGCTTTGCATGATTTCAAGTTCAACATAATGCTTATTTTTTATATACTGAGCCTTGATCTATTTTAGCTTCCTTGTTCCTCACTTTAAGCCATCTTTCTTCTGATTGGCTGCCTGTTGCAAACAAAACACTTGAACAAAAGGTGCGTAGGGATTCTGTGCTCACAGCCAGACCTGTGTACCTCGAATCAGCATATACATCTCTACCAAAAGTGGAAAAAATGTCTGAAATAACATGTGTAAAACAAGTGTTGGTCAAGTTACTTGAAAAAAATAATCAGTAACTAATTACTGATTACTTCCCCAAAAGGTACTTTACTGATCACTTATTTTCAAAAGTAATTAATTACTTAGTTACTTTTTAAAAACACGATTTAAAACCTGAATAGGTAATAAAGCAATAGATATTTCAGCCCAATTCTACTTTTTCTGCATAATCCATCATAAAAGATGTAATCAAATGGAAAAGTCTCTTTTTGGAACTTGTTTTATTAGTTTTAATCTTAGTTTTGCATCAAGCAAAAATTAAATTATGCAACAACCACACATTTACATGGTAATGGGCCCTTTAAACTCCGAGGGGCTGTAACTTTGGTTTCTTTTGGTCAATTTGCATGATTGACACCTCTTTTTAATCGTTTTAGCCAATAGAATCAAAGTAACGATGCCCGTTCACGACACTTCAACCAATCAGACGTTGCAATGCCACAATCCACGTGGGCCCAAATTTTCTGCATGTGGCGTCTGTCCAGTCACGTGCCTGTAGGTGGGTCTAAAATGGACGTTGTTGACGGAAAATGGTTCTGATGCGGCTAGGTAGGCGTGGTAACTTCTGATAACCAAGTTGCTACCAGCTACCGGTGAAAATATCGGAGGAAATCTAGACAGTAAGCCAATCTCTGTCTTAGCGCATTTGCGCCGCTATGTGTTTTTGTGATCTTCTTTTGCGGCGCATACAGTGAATTTTGGTCTGATTGTGGTGAAACTTGGTGTGTGGAGTCAGTGATAGCTCTGGAAGCTAACCAGCCTATCTTTAACAGGTGTTCTGGGAATCCATCCTACCTGACAAACTATCCCACCTGTTGTTTCTATGCATGCGCATGTGAATTTCCGGTTCGGTTTTGTTTGTTTAGCGGTCTTCGGCGCATTTACGTAACTGCTCGTTTAATCACGGCTTGTTTTCTGTGTGTTTGGTGGTTGTAGAAATGGTTTATTACGGTGGGCCCTAGAGACAAAGCACGTACAAACTCCAAAACACTTGCAAACTCCAAAACACATGCAAATTCCAAAACACATGCAAATTCCAAAACACATGCAAATTCCAAAACACATGCAAACTCCAAAACACTTGCAAACTAAAGAACACATGCAAACTCCAAAACACGTACAAACTCCAAAACACTTGCAAAATCCAAAACACTTGCAAACTAAAAAACACATGCAAATTCCAAAACACGTACAAACTCCAAAACACTTGCAAAACCCAAAACACTTGCAAACTAAAAAACACATGCAAATTCCAAAACACGTACAAATTCCAAAACACTTGCAAAACCCAAAACACTTGCAAACTAAAAAACACATGCAAATTCCAAAACACATGCAAATTCCAAAACACGTACAAATTCCAAAACACGTACAAATTCCAAAACACTTGCAAAATCCAAAACACGTACAAATTCCAAAACACGTACAAATTCCAAAACACTTGCAAAATCCAAAACACTTGCAAATTCAAAAACACATGCAAATTCCAAAACACAACGGAAGTGCTCCAGGACGCTAGGGGCAGTGTTGAGCTCGATTTGCAAAATAAACGGCAAGTTTGTCTGTATGGGACGGTCTAGTCTCCGTTGCGCTTCCCAGGTTGCCTAGCAACCATGATACTAACCGCTGGAAACGTGTCATACAACTTGGTTTGACAGAAATGAGGGAGAACATATTTTGTTCATTTGTTTGTTTGTTTCTACAAGAGCTTTGTGTGATTTGATAAGTATCTGAGGCTGAGACCACAGGACAGTAAAACATGATTTTTGGGCTTCATTTCTGTACTGAACAGTTATTTCAAGATTAATTAGTAAATAAGAATTAGCTGATGTTGTTCATGAGACTAAAGTCATATCACTTTGGTAATGTAAATATAATATGGCCAATATTATAGTTATTATATTAATCATTATTAGCTATTACAGCAGTGAACATGAACTCTGTGTCAAATACTGAGCTTCAGTACAGATTCAAATTGCAGTTATTTATATGTCTTATCACCTTAAATCTTCACTCAAAGACAAGTATCTTTGACAGTGCATATATAGGTGTATCATATATAAGAGACAAATGTTGTTCCTTCAGTATGTTGGCATTACTAAATTTGGCTCATTGCTTACATATATTTATAAAAAGAAAATGTACGAGCTGTGATAACTGTTTCTGATAAAATGAAGAGTAGACTGATATATGAAATATTCCTTTATTGGGTGAGAAAATCAGACCATGTCATAACTGCTTTAAGTCATACAGAATAGATATCAGAGCCTTAAACAGGCTGGCTTCTCCTAAATGGGTCAAACTGAGCAGAAAGTCTACAAACACATAACATCCTTATAGAATATGATGTAACATTATAGATCAACTTACCTCAGAATATATAAAGCATATAAACAATTACAGCAATATGATGCAACAAACACAGCAGTGCTACTGATCCAAAATACTCAAAGCTTCATAGAACTGGAACAAACATTTATTTTTAGGTCCATTCTGCTGCTGATACATACTTTAGGTTTCTGAATATTACACTTGTTGCTGCCTTTCATAGTGTGTAACTTGAAGGCCCTGAGTACTTTCTCCCACACTGAAAACACTGGAATGATAAAATTATTTGAACATTACCTAATAAGACTGATTCAGGACAGACAATTAGTTATTTTAAACTTTTCTAGCAGTCCTTCACAAACAGGGAACAGTCTGTCTATTCTCTCCATCTGTCAGCTGCTGCTGGCTCTTCCTCCTCCTCTTCCTCACACACTGCTGAGTTTGTCCTGGTGGATCATCAGGGGTGCAAAGCCTCACAGATGATGTGCAGCAGTGTGTCCCTCAGTCTGTCCTCACTCTGGACACTTGCAGTTGTCACACATGGAAATCAAATGTGTGATAAGCTGCAGGATTCAAACACAAGTGTGACTTATAAACACATGTTCATACTTTTATTCCACAATCAGAGAGAAAGAAACAGAGAGCGAGTGCAGGACAGACAGACAGGTGAAAGTCTCAGGTGTATACACTGCTACAAAACAGCACAAAAGAAGGAGGATTTAGTGTTTGTGTTATTACGAAACAAGAGGAGTTCCCAGATGGTGCAGTGGACACATGTGTGACTCCTGTGATTAAAGCATCTTTCTTTCAGCTTAATGAGTGAACCGTCAGCTCGTTCAAACACACGTTAAAGTCCGTTTGGCTCGACACCACCGAACAGAGGCAGCAATATAACATAGCTAACATTAAAGTGCAGTGAATCCTGCTTGTGCCGTGATATTCAGGACTGCAAACCGAGCAGCATCACTGACTTTCAGCTTGTTGTGTTTGTGGATATATGACTGACTTTAATTATCCACAAAATCATCACAATCTCTGTAAGATTAAGGTCGACTATATATATATATATATATATTTTTAAAAGTAAAGGCTTTAAAACCAAGTTAATTCTGAAAGTACAGACATCACTAATGTCACATAACTTTCCCGACATGTGGCCAACAATAATGGTTTAATGGTTCTTCATTAAAAAAATATTTGCGCATAAATAAGTGACATAATATTCAGTACTTACTTCTGAAAGTTTACTCTTCCTCCGCTCCGCTTCCACCGTTTTTTTTCGGCAAAATTATCCACACCACCACCGCACTATGAAGTCTGGGATATGTTGGGCCATGAAGGCTACACCGACCCATCCTTAAAATTCAGGGAAATTATGGACGCATTTGAGGGCCGCATTTCGAGCAGCCTTTGAATTGGGAAAGCCTTCTCTTGTCGCTGTGACGTAATCGGCCTTAAAATGCGGCCTTTAAGGCTGCAAACCCCAAATCCGGTCATTGGTACTTCCTGGCTTATGTAGTTACTAGGTAACAAAAGCTCAACACTGCCCCTAGCGTCCTGGAGCACTTCCGTTGTGTTTTGGAATTTGCAAGTGTTTTTTAGTTTGTACGTGTTTTGGATTTTGCATGTGTTTTTTAGTTTGCAAGTGTTTTGGAGTTTGCATGTGTTTTGGAGTTTGCATGTGTTTTTTAGTTTGCAAGTGTTTTGGATTTTGCAAGTGTTTTGGAGTTTGTACGTGTTTTGGAGTTTGCATGTGTTTTTTTAGTTTGCAAGTGTTTTTTAGTTTGCAAGTGTTTTGGAGTTTGTACGTGTTTTGGAGTTTGCATGTGTTTTGGAGTTTGCAAGTGTTTTGAAGTTTGTACGTGCTTTGTCTCTAGGGGCCACCGTAGTTTATACGACATTTTAGCAGAGATTCAGAGGTTTCTGTGGATACCACACATGTCTGGACTTATATTTCTCACCCCGTTTTATAACCTATTTAACGTTATCTCATCCTTAAGTGGTTAAAAAAGAAGAAGAAGAAAGCATATTAGGTCTCCTTTTTAAACCCAAAGTGGGAACAAAAGCTAAGAAAAAACATCGAGGTTGTGTAATGTTCTACAAGCCTCTGTTTTCATATGTCCTATGTTTGATATGCTAAGTTAAGCTAATCAATCTCTATGCTAACAGCTAGCTGAAAAACAGTAAGTTTGTTGGGGGGAGATGTAAAAGTACACTAAAAACTCCTAGCCTAGCTGCCACCCTCTGAAGAGAACCATGCTTGATATTTTATGTTATGCCACATTTACATAATTCATACAAAAACCCTTGTAAAAACAAGAAGTGGTTTTGTAGCAGACAATTTCTTGGCTGGTAGTCTCTTGTTTTTAATTTTATGCTAAGCTGAGCTAAATGGTACTGGGTGGGTGCAGTTATATGAGTGCTGTGATTATTTATATCTATTCTCGGTGAGACAGCAAATGAACAAAAAAAAGAGAAATAGATTTAAATACAATGAGTTGCTTAGAAACAACAGACTAGCATGGCTATTTTTGGGGACGTGTCAGTGGTGTAATTATCCTTGCTTGACATCCTCCAAGAAATAAGAATATATTTTTAGTCAAACAGAGGGGTTGATGTGCATAAGCATATCTTTTTGCAACCGGTGAAATGGATTCAGTTGTCCCAGTGTGGTTGTTTCATAGTATGAGCATCTAAACACCCCTGCAACAGAGACATGAAGTGTCTTATTTCAACAGGGAAAGTGGTTCTCCTGAGGTAACTGAGGCGTTTTGTTTTGGTTGCGGTTTAGCAGTTTACTGTGTTCTACAGGTGTCATGAATAAAACATTCAGACGTGTTCGAAGAGGCGCCTTGGATTGAGGGTCAGCCGTCCAACAGCCGCAGGAGAATAGAGGAGCACCCCATCAGGAGAAGTGCGCCAAATCGCTGCCGTTTGATGGAAAAAGCTGCAGGGGCAAGATAGGGAGAGATTGGGTGCAGATTTGAAGTCCCCCGATGCATATCTGCTAGAGGGTAATACCCATTGTGGATTACATCAATATTGGAGCTAAACATGTAATCGTACACTAAGGCCACACTCCGGATCCACGTGGATGACCTACAGTCCCATCAGAACAAATTGCTTTAGCGGGAAAGGAGCTTCTTGGAATAATTCATAGGGTAAGCTGATGAGCATCAGAAAACATTTGAATTTAATCTCAACACACATGACGCGGGGTGACATTTTTCAAACACAGCAGTGATTGTGCTTCTAAAAGCTTTCCCTGGGATGGCATAAAGCCACACAGGATCAAGACAATGCGGTGTAAAAACAGCACTCTGTGGAACTCTTATATGCCATGACAAGCTTAATCACTAAACCTGAGAATCAACAGAGTCTATTTAGAGCTCTCATCTTAGGCATGAAGTAAGCCAAATGGATTCAAGATACAATCCTGTAACTTTCGCTGTCACTTAATTGGAAAACTACTCCTTTGATTAACTCTGTCTTTCCCCCCCTTTCTCTGTGTCCCTCAGGGATGTAAAGGGGGGGGCATAAGACATGATTGACAGCTTATAGTTTATCAACAGCTGCCCAAGGCTTTTTTGTACCATAGCAGATGTTCTCCTAAGGATTAAATCTGCCTTTAGAACATGATAACTCAGTGTAATATTAGATCTCTCAATCAGTGCACTTTTCTGTGTAAAAGAACACTGTTAGCTAAAAGTACATTTCTTTCAGTTGCTATTGCTTGGAATATTTGCTAAGTTAGATGGCTGGAAGATAGGAACTATTCAACATAGTGTATACAGTGGGGCAAAAAAAGTATTTAGTCAGCCACCGATTGTGCAAGTTCCCCCACCTAAAATGATGACAGAGGTCAGTAATTTGCACCAGAGGTACACTTCAACTGTGAGAGACAGAATGTGAAAAAAAAAATCCATGAATCCACATGGTAGGATTTGTAAAGAATTTATTCGTAAATCAGGGTGGAAAATAAGTATTTGGTCAATAACAAAAATACAACTCAATACTTTGTAACATAACCTTTGTTGGCAATAACAGAGGTCAAACGTTTACTATAGGTCTCTACCAGGTTTGCACACACAGTAGCTGGTATTTTGGCCCATTCCTCCATGCAGATCTTCTCGAGAGCAGTGATGTTTTGGGGCTGTCGCCGAGCAACACGGACTTTCAACTCCCGCCACAGGTTTTCTATGGGGTTGAGGTCTGGAGACTGGCTAGGCCACTCCAGGACTTTCAAATGCTTCTTACGGAGCCACTCCTTTGTTGCCCGGGCGGTGTGTTTTGGATCATTGTCATGTTGGAAGACCCAGCCTCGTTTCATCTTCAAAGTTCTCACTGATGGAAGGAGGTTTTGGCTCAAAATCTCACGATACATGGCCCCATTCATTCTGTCCTTAACACGGATCAGTCGTCCTGTCCCCTTGGCAGAAAAACAGCCCCATAGCATGATGTTTCCACCCCCATGCTTCACAGTAGGTATGGTGTTCTTGGGATGCAAGTCAGTATTCTTCTTCCTCCAAACACGACGAGTTGAGTTTATACCAAAAAGTTCTACTTTGGTTTCATCTGACCACATGACATTCTCCCAATCCTCTGCTGTATCATCCATGTGCTCTCTGGCAAACTTCAGACGGGCCTGGACATGCACTGGCTTCAGCAGCGGAACACGTCTGGCACTGCGGGATTTGATTCCCTGCCGTTGTAGTGTGTTACTGATGGTGACCTTTGTTACTTTGGTCCCAGCTCTCTGCAGGTCATTCACCAGGTCCCCCCGTGTGGTTCTGGGATCTTTGCTCACCGTTCTCATGATCATTTTGACCCCACGGGATGAGATCTTGCGTGGAGCCCCAGATCGAGGGAGATTATCAGTGGTCTTGTATGTCTTCCATTTTCTGATGATTGCTCCCACAGTTGATTTTTTCACACCAAGCTGCTTGCCTATTGTAGATTCACTCTTCCCAGTCTGGTGCAGGTCTACAATACTTTTCCTGGTGTCCTTCGAAAGCTCTTTGGTCTTGGTCATGGCGGAGTTTGGAGTCTGACTGTTTGAGGCTGTGGACAGGTGTCTTTTATACAGATGATGAGTTCAAACAGGTGTCATTCATACAGGTAACGAGTGGGGGGACAGAAAAGCTTCTTACAGAAGACGTTACAGGTCTGTGAGAGCCAGAGATTTTCCTTG
Organism: Aulonocara stuartgranti; assembly: GCF_965226115.1. NCBI lineage: Eukaryota > Metazoa > Chordata > Actinopteri > Cichliformes > Cichlidae > Aulonocara > Aulonocara stuartgranti. The sequence continues at coordinate 23,792,550 of NC_138940.1, read as the reverse complement.
TTTGAGGTGACCAAATACTTATTTTCCACCCTAATTTACGAATAAATTCTTTACAAATCCTACCATGTGAATTCATGGATTTTTTTTTCACATTCTGTCTCTCACAGTTGAAGTGTACCTCTGGTGCAAATTACTGACCTCTGTCATCATTTTAAGTGGGGGAACTTGCACAATCGGTGGCTGACTAAATACTTTTTTGCCCCACTGTAGGTGCTGTTCACCTCTAACCGTGTCACCTTCTAGTAGGGGCAGTCAGACAGCTTTTGCAGAATCTCTGCAGGAGGTATGGATACCTTGACATGCACACCCCACATTCTCTGCCTTGCATTCTCTTCCTATTCTCTAAAAATATTTATGGTGTTCCTTAACCAGAAGGTGATCCTGCCACTACTGTCAAAATAATTATATTCAAGGGAGAGTCAATTCTAAGACTAGATATGCTTATGGTTAAAAATAAATCTAAATGCCCAAATCTAACCCTCAGGGCTTAGCAGAAAAACCGCAGCAGCTTTGGTGCTCTATGTGGGTCTACACAAGAGGCGCTCAGGCAGTGCATTGAGTTTTAGGTCACCTGTGTTTTGGAAGCACTCAGAGCCTGGCACACAATTACTGTGCACTGTGTAAAATGCAGGAAAATAGACTTGAAATTCAAAGGCTACGCTTCAACTCATGCATATATCACAGGTAAAAAGCAAGCCTCTGCGACAGCTGGATTGAATATCTGAGACGGACTACTTAAAAAACATGCCTGAAACACTTCTGTGTAGCAAGTCCAGCATGTCAGCGAAGCAGCAGTAGTTCCAACATCAAGACAAAGACAGGTACGAGTTTTGCCTACAAAGGTGCTGTAATGACTGAGGCAATTTTGCCAGTGCAATTTAAATGCATAATGGTAAACCATATCGAGTTGCAATGGCATATATGAATGTTTCAGAGGGGTAAGTTGTATTACTGGATTAATATTATTTATTCAGTGTACCACAAATAATTTGAAGGGACCTTTCAGTGGTTTATTATTCCAATTTCAAGCTGGAAGCAAAGGTGGTTAACTTTTAATGTAACCAGGATTAATAGGATTAACTAACGCATAATCAGCGTATAGTTGCAGGAAAAAGTTTGTGAACCTGTTGGAAATTTTTCTGCATTGGCTCACATTTATACAGAGGCCCTATAGAGAAAGAGAACCAAACGCAACTCACAAAGCAAAGAAACTATTAGATTTACTTATCGAGGGACATGACACATTTTTCCATAAAATATCTGAGGAAGTCTGAGGAATACCAGTATGCCCTGTCCATGTAGATATATAGAAACATTTCAGAGTATAGAAATGTTCCTGGCAACAACCCTCTTTGATGTTTGCATTTTGATAGTTTACAATAAATTCTATTTATTTGAGTTACCTTCTTATGTGGACTTCCACCTTTGAGCTAGTTCGTGACAAATAGGGGCTCATCCAGGATATTAAAAAAAAAAAAAAAAATCAAGGAATTAAATTTTGGAATTCACCATTGTGACAAAGATGCTTGAGAGCTCTGCAAAAGATGTTGTTTTGTTTGTACTGGGTATTTTAATAACTTTAGTTGAGTTAATTTTTGTTAGTGTTGGAGGAAGGCAGCACCAGTCGCTATTTTGTTTGGCTTTCAAACCAAAGAATTAAATTTTAAGATTTTACATGTTGTTTTGGGTTAAATATAGCCATATTTCAACTTCCATGAGCCATGCATCTCTTTAGTGGTTGATCATATATAGGCAAGTTTGTGGCTGAAGACAATGTCTTGGGAGCATTTCCCTGGTTTACAGATGGTTCCCAGTTTTTGGTGCCAGTGGAATCAGTGCGTAAGTACCCAGCACACGTATCTGTCCAAAGACTAGGGTTGAGATTAATTTTGAATGCACTGGCAAGAACTAGGGAGCTTGGAATTTCTGGCTGTTACTGCAACACTGCATTTGTTCTGGTACATGTGTTTCTGGGTTTGCCGTATAATTTAAAGACAAAATATATGGCCAATAAAGTGGTCCCTTGTTTATCGCGGGAGTTACATTCTACAAATAACCCACAATAGGGGAAACTTTATTTTTTAGATAGATGTTTTAAGGCTGTAGAACCCCTCACTACACACTTTATACACTGTTTTCAGACAGGCATGAACGTTTTCAAAGTTCAAACCTTCATAGAAAAACAAGTCCAGTATTATAGAATGAAACCCTGTTTTCAGGGTATAATATAATATAAGGGTATAATCCAAAAAATACGGTAACTTCTACCTTCTTTTAGCATGTCCAGATGTCCAACTTTTTGTGCGATGGTTAGCATCTTCCTCTGCCTTTTTGGGTGCTTTTGGCGGTGCAAAATGTTTCATCGACATTGTTGTGTTTATTGGGGAGAAACTTACAAATATACAGTACAGCACTTCAGCATCAAACCGCTAGCGATCAAAGATTTATGTATATTTGACAAGGTGAACACATTCTGTACTGTACAGGAGACATGGCACGGAGGAGATTGATTGAAAGTGGTTTACAGCCAATCAGGATGCAGAACACAGAACTGCGTTATAGCGAGGGACCACTGTGTATCCAAAATGCTTATGATATTTGGTTAACATGGCTCAGTATGGTATAACTAATAAGTCTATGAAGATTAAGTGACCTTAATGTTAAATGGTGTTGTGATATCTGTAACTTAGAAGCTTGGCCTGGTAGTTTTGGTGTACACCACTAATTGTGCTTTGAGTTGGTTTAAGCTTTTTCGTTGCTTGGTTAACTGTTGGTGTCTTGGGAAGTTTGGGCTTGTCAGAGAGCCTTTGTTTGGAGGAGCCTTTGGCTATGCTAATTTGGCTCGTGCTCAGACTTCAATTCCAGTTTTTTGTTTAGTTGCTGGAACTTTAGCAGCTTCAATTCATTTAGCTCCACTCCACCTGGCATCAGCCCTCTTTGATGTTTGCATTTTGTTAGTTTATTTGCAGTAAATTATTTCTAGTGGATCAAAGTAAGTGACTCCCTTCTTCTCACCAACCTTGAGCCAATTCTCGGCACAGGGTAGCAATATAACACAATATGTCTGTGAAGGTTCTCAGTCATCCAGGTCATCGTAGTCAAAGGAGCTTGCAAAGAAAAGCGTCTGGACTTCTTTAAGTTGCTTGAAGACGTTTCACCTCTCATCCAAGAAGCTTCTTCAGTTCTAAGGTCAAATGGTGGAGAGTCCCAGATATAAACCTAGTGGGAGTGACCCCCCACAGAGGGACAAAAGAAGCCATCTATGTCCACTGTGAGCGACCATCTTTGAACAGAGGCGGGGGTTTACGACACCAACTCTCTGCCATCTATAATCCAGTTTTGAGATCCCTTCCCAGACGCCTTAACACCCACTCACATCCTGGGCCATCTGACCTCAGGAATTCGCATGATAAGGTGGGGCCAGGTTTCACAATGAACACACCCGAAACTCTGGCTGATTGGGATCCACACCCAGTTTCCCACCTTGGCTCAGGCGATTAGAGGATCATCAGGGGGTCCTTTTGTCCCTCTGTGGGGGGTCACTCCCACTAGGTTTATATCTGGGACTCTCCACCATTTGACCTTAGAACTGAAGAAGCTTCTCGGATGAGAGGTGAAACGTCTTCAAGCAACTTAAAGAAGTCCAGACGCTTTTCTTTGCAAGCTCCTTTGACAATATAACACAATATTAGTCACTAGTCAGTAAATCCTGCTGAGATAACTTGTTTGATATAGAAAAGCTATAGGGAAAACACTATTCTTCATCTAACCAGAATGTATTCAGCACTGTACAGCTGGCGATGATGAGTCACAAGCAGAGACTTTGAGTTTCAGTCTCACTGTCTTAAACTGATAATATCCCAGAGATAAAACCAAGAAGGTGGACCATGTGGAGAAAATGTAAATGTATTGTCTTGGTATTCTGTAGCAGTTTTAAGGTAGGCGGAAGTCAAGTCAACTTCAGATAATTTCACATTATGATTAATTTTATGTTAATATTACAGTCATTTAAATGCCAAAATGTAAAATACTCACAGGAGAAAAACCGAATACATTTTTGCCTCGGGTACTGTGCTGTATTTTGCAGCAACAGCAGAAAATCACACCTCTAACTTTTTAATCACCCCCTTGAGAAGCACAGTTGACCTGTGCAGTGATGTCTGCCTCTCTGAGCATGACTTCCCCAGGCCAACCTCGGGTCATCCTCTCCGCCCTGCACCCCAGAGATCTTCTTCTCAATGAGGCCCGGAGTGCTGATGGAGTCTAGAGGTGTGACCCATGAAGTGGTCTAGCCTTCCTCTCTTCAGAAACAGAGCACCTACTCTTTCTCTAATTTAGTCCTCAGAGCTTTCAGATTCAGGTGTATACAGACACACACGAACACATGCACGCACAACACACATATACGCACGCGTGTGTGCATGCAGTAGGAACTTTCTTCAAATCTTTTTGTGGCATTAAATGAACTATTTTCTTGCAATTTAGATTCAAGATGAATTTGGCAGCTTTTTAAATGTTCCTTTTATTTCCAAAACTCAAATATCTCCATAACTGAAAAGGTTCCCTGTAGTTAGTTGTATAATCATGTCTTATGAATGTAATAGCTGTGTGAACGTGGAGGACGTAGAAGAAGAAAAACAGGCTGTTTTCTCTTAGCATCTTGCTCTTGTCAGTATTCATCTCCTGCAGATGATAATGGGGTTGACTGATGTACAATATGCAGACTCACACTGGTGTTTGTGTGAGTGAACGCGCCCATCTGCAGCTGTGCTCATGCATCGCCATTACGTTTGTATCTGTAGATAAAACCAGACACACGGCTTTGTTTATTCGTGTCATTTCATGCATGTGGCTGTATGTTTACGTACCAGACCGAGCCCATTTGCATCCGCCTTTTAGAATAGAATAGCCTTTATTGTCATTGTACAGAGTGCCACTCCCTTGCTGCAAGATAAATAATAAATATAAATGTAAAATATAAAAAGTACAATAAAATAATCGCAAGTACTCAAACAATAGTAAGTACGATATATACAGGATAGAAAGATTTTACTGCCATTCAAATCATTTATTCACCTCCCGGCCTACAGCGTGGCTTCTGGCCTGCAGCTTTGTTGGTTGCACAGCCTTCCCCAGGCTTCCCCCCGCCATCACTGGCTTTTTAACATGCATGGCACACCGCTGGACTACTGCAGGCACAAAGCACTTCATCACCACAGCCTGCAGAGAGAAGCAGAGACAGACTAGAAGATAGGCTTAGGGTTCAAGAAGTCCCCTATTTGGATGGGATATCCCATAGATTACAAGCTGCATATTTCTTGCCTCAGTTTTAAACATAATTCAAGGGGTTACGGGGTGAAAAGAATGTCCTCGTGTTTTTAGATTGCTTGCAAATTATTCGGCGATGAGGTTAGGAATCCACATTATTTTAATTCAGTCGAACCAGCAGGCGTTTCTGCCCTTAAACTCCAGCCTGAGGGGATATCTTCAGCTAACAGCCTTGTGTAGTGGTTACAGTGCTGAATTCTGTCAGAGGACATCTCCGCTGAGAGAAAATGTTGAGTTGAAACAGAGGGGAGCGCAGGAGGGAGACTGTTTCCTGGTGTCAGCTCTAACTGGGCTGGGAGTATTCGAGCTTCTCTCAGGTACAATGATATCATCCCTGACTGCATGCTGTGGAAAGAAACAGTTGCACCGAGGTGTCAGCTTTAAGTGGGTAGGGGAGTTTTGTCACCCATCAGCTATCAGCATTTCACAGTGACTCCTCACTGAGGTGTTTGTCTGAGCCCTCTGAATGTGGATCCTTTCCTTCCTTCCTTTCTTCCTTTCCTTTTGATTTCTCGTCCTTTAATCTTTATCTACTCTGCTCAGTATTTCCTTTCCTCTCCTCTCTCAGGAGAGTGAATAATCTCTTTCACTATCATGGATAATGGCTGTTCTCTATAACAGTGCTGTCTCTTCAATTCATCAGGTCTGACCTTCAGGATGCATCGTGATCAGAGCCGAAGGTAATGACACCACTCTACTCCCCGGCTCCCGTAGAGGAAAAATACCCACAGTGGTGAAAAGACCATAATCAAATCAAGTTTGCATCTGATGTGATTGTTTGATCTGATCTGATTGTTACTGCGATGATACAGACTGACAAAGTATTGGCTTTTTATTATCATTATTATTAAGAGTTATGCTTCAGTGCTACATACTCTTGAGTCTCTCATTTCATTTTCCCAAAATAATCTTTTCTGAATCTGACGCTAGTCCTTGGGAGAGGTTTGATATTCAACAAAGCGAAGGAAATTGATTTGTCTGGGGTTTGAAACTGTATTTTAAAGGGTTATACAGTGTCCCTGCAGGCACCGGGACATGGGGAGGAAAAAAAAGAAGCGGTGGCCGTGTAGCGGTGCAGGCTGATCTCCATAGAGACTTCTCTATTGTCTGTCTGCACGTCTGTTCTGCTCCCTGCCAAATCGCTGCCAAGACATAGAAGCCCGAGCAGAGTCGCTGCTTCATAAAGGACATTTTCTATCCGCTCCTGGCTCTGGGCTGCTGTTCAACCGTAGGCAGACTGCATCCTGCATGTGTGGGTAGAACAACTCTATATCATCTGTTGGTTTGAATAGACAGCTCTTTGTGGAGCAGCTTAGTGTGTGTTTGTCACAGCCCCAGCCAACACATGTTTGACAGTGATCAAATGTTTGTGGTATGTGTGGAACCTCCTACTCAAAGCAGTGAAGGGCAGCGCCGACAAATCAATAGATATCAGTTTAAAGGGATGAAAATGATGATAAATGGGTTAGGGGGGAATCAATGAGCAATGGCCTCTTGTCTCCTGGCTGCGTGCAACTTTTCTCTCGGGCTGCGCACACAGGTACATTTTAGCATTTCAGCTAAATCCTGATTAGCAGGAGTGCTAATTACACAGACAGGATTATCTGGGTCTGTAAACAGCTGGGATTAACTGTGAGTAACTGAGTAGTTTGTCACTATGTTAGTGCACATGTCCATCTCCAGCCGTGAAGAATAATTTCTTCCCCTAGAATGATCGCTGATGCCTCAGACAGGAGTCTTCTATCTCTGAGTTAATGAAACCATCCTGACACATCATTCTCCCAACACTAACTTTTATCTCCCGTCCTCCTGCAGACTGCAGTAAAATGACCATTATTCTTTCTATGAGCACGTCTGCGTGCGTGTGTTTGTGTGTGTTTATGCCTATGGCCTATGTATGCGTGAACAGCCTTCTCTATTCATCAAAATGTCACCTGTAATGGCTGCTAAATTAACCATGTGTTTCGGGGAGCAAAGCTGGCTTGATAAATCTCTCCGTGGCAGGAGGTGTGTGTGGTCCACTCCCATCCACCTCTACACTGACCTTCCTCTAGTGGGGGGGGGGATCCTCCACTGAGGTTAGTCACAGTTAATCCAACATATCCATAGAAGATTGGACATAAAGTCACCCAACTTTCCAGCATCTAAAATCTGTTTCTGTCTATTCATTCACCGAGAGTTCAACTTTTTTTAAAAAATTAAATTAATGTCTTTGAAGTAACACAAATTAATTCAGCTTTTGACTGTCCAGTTTAAAAAAAAAAGGGTCCTATTCATAGTGATGAATCATGAATAACTTAGCTCATGGTTTTAGTTCTATGTCGCATAACTTTAATGTTTGCTCTAGTCCACCCGAGCAACCTCATTTAAGGCAAAACGTTCAGATAAAAAACCTCAAACAGCAGGTACGCAAAGCAACTTAGTCTGACATGTTGTGGATTTCACTTTTAGCTCCTAAAGAGTTGGATATTTCTCTCAGGAGGTGGTGAAGACCATAGCAAAAGATCAAGGAAACAAACTTAAGTAAGGCTGTGAGCTTTTAATTAACTTCAGTAAACTTATTCTCGCAACTCTTGGCAAGCGTAGATTGCTTTTTTTGTATTTACTTTGGCATTTAGTATTTCAAACTTTGTCCTTCATGACTGATTTCGCTTTTGTGCTTGCAATCCAATTAGATCCGAGAACACTAATCTAAGACACGTGTATGAAAAGATGCATAAAAACTACATTAATCTAACTGTTTTTTATTTTGGAAAAAGAAAAAAAAAATAGATGGTCCAATCAACTGACTTTCAGATTCTGAAAATGAAGCTGAATAAGCTTGAAATGCCAATCAAACATAATTATGCTGTGTTAATAAATATAGGAAAATGTTACAGCAGAAAGTCCTTGCTGGTAGTCAGGCTTTATACACGTCCCTTGTACTGCTGAAATCCTCCACATTAGTCTGATTTGCAAATTGAAATGACACAAAGCATTTCTTCTAACTGTGTCACAGGTTTAAAGAGTAAGAGTCTCTAGTTGCAAAGTAGTACACGCTGCAAGACAGTACAAAAGCTGAGCGAGCATCCATTGATTGCTGTACACTTGGGCCATGCTATGCCTTCTATTTGGTGCCATTTCATGATAGCACCATTGTCAAATTTTCTATGATTCTCTCTGATGGAGAACTTGTTAAATTATCAGAAAATATATTCCTCAAACTGAGATATCACGCTAAAACAATTTTGTCTCCTCGCATGACGTGTCCGTAAATGTCCCTCCTGTTACGAGACAATATCTAATAATAAGTGTTTTGAATGTACAGTCACTTACACATTTGCATTTTCTAAGAGCTAAAATGTCCCCGTCTTTACTTTGCAAATATATTTTAAGAGGGTGTTAATAAACAAGTATCACGCCAACCTCCTTGATAATCTTTTTTGAAGTAGAATTTGCTGAATTCTTTTATTGAATTTATTTATTATGAAATTTTGTTAATTTATTACCTTTATTTAACCACAAAGCTACATACAATACTGATTTCTTTAATTTAGTTAATTTTTTGAAAGCAAAACAAAGAAAAAACAACAGTTAACAGGATGGGGCTGACCTCACACCAGTGAAAGCTTGCCTCACGCTATAATAAACCAGTGGGAACATGCAATTTTGACTTGATTTCACAGCTAGGGCTTAGCAAAAAAAGTTTTAATTTACATTCATTAGATGAAACACCCCTTCTTCAACCTCATTCCCAATCATCCTTATTTCACCCTGTTTAAGAAAATCATAATCCTGCGAAGGTTTAAAAATCTCTAACACCTATTAAATGAAAACAATAACCATAATAATAAGTCACATTAAGCAGTAATAACGATTTTAGGGATTTAATTTATAATCCTTGCTTTTAATAAGACTTTTAATAATTTCTTGCAACAGGACCACCTTACTTGTACTATTACTTTCAATTTAAGCAGACTTTTACATTTTTACACATTGGTGTCTGTGTGTAATAAAATAACATATAAACTTAAATGAAATAAAAATCTTTTATTTTACATTGCTTGTACCACATGAGATGGAAAGTGTTCCAGCACTACAAAACTTTTCCTCCAGCCATAAGGACTCCATGATGTGGTCCTTATGCCTGGATGATGAAATATGAAATAGGAGGAAACATCTTTTTCGCTATTATTACTTTTTAAATTAATCATAACAAGTCTCAAAAGGATTTCCATAAGAGTAATGGGGGACAGGTAATTCAGGGAATTATTTCAAAGACTTAAAAAAAATATGTAAATAGAAAAAAAAATTGGTGCCAAATATTATAAGTAAGGCTGTGCAGCAGTAATAAAAAATGTCAAATCGGTTGAATTTTTTATAACTTCTATAAGTAAATGAACTTGAATGAAGATGTTTGGAGGCATTTAAACCACTTGAGCTAAAGAAAAAATCTGTGATTGTTTTAAAAAAAATTTTTTAAATAAAAACTGTTTTTTATGGTTGGGGGAGGGGTGTTAATTAATAGTGTAAATAAGTAATGGCCCATTTTTATACATATGGACCTGGTGGTGGACTCAAATAGCACTAGATAGTTATTACAGTGTAATAAAGCTGTGGTGTGCAGAAATTAAACAAAAGTGGAAAAACACTAATTTAACCATAAAACATTAAAAATTAAATTAAAAATTGGCAATTTTCTTTAGTTTATCCATAATAATCCAAAATCCCAAGCTATTTCCAAAATATACATCTTACGGTTTCATCGTGGCTCAAGAGTTGGCAGTTTGTCTTGTAATCGGAAGGTTGCTGGTTCAAGCCCCGGCTCCGACAGTCTCGGCCGTTGTGTCCTTGGGCAAGACACTTCACCCGTTGCGTACTGGTGGTGGTCAGAGGGCCCGGTGGCGCCAGTGTCCGGCAGCCTCGCCTCTGTCAGTGCGCCCCAGGGTGGCTGTGGCTACAATGTAGCTTGCCATCACCAGTGTGTGAATGTGTGTGTGTGTGTGTGTGAATGGGTGGATGACTGAATGTAGAGTAAAGCGCTTTGGGGTCCATATGGACTAAGTAAAGCGCTATACAAATACAGGCCATTTACGAATAATATGGGTGAACAATAAGAAACTTACCTAACTACTTTTTGCCCCACGTTGTTATAGATTTTCCAGCACATAACAGCTGAAATTCAAGGTGTTTTGCTCAGTATTTCCCAGCTGAGGAACAGAAATGAAATGCTGAAATGGGAGTCATTAAGCCTTACATTTTTAAGGCTTAATGACTCTTTATCTTTGTAATTGCTGTTTATTTCAGGATAATTGCGAATTTCAGATTTTGCACTGCATGCTTCCCTTTCTAGTAAAACTTAATTTGAACTAAATAAGCAAAAAATAAACTCAAATTCTAACAACTGTTTGAAAACAACTGCTGAAAGTATGACTTACCTTCTGCCAATCTTACTCTGGCCCATGCACTGCCGGGGCTTTTTAGGCTGATGTTGATAGCACTTATTCCGGACGGGATAACCCTGTTCCGACTTTGCCTATTCAGTTCCGAGCTGATGCAAACTCTTTTGGTCTCCTCTGTGTGTTACATCTGTGGCTAATAGCAAGTATTAGCTTTAGTAGGCTTCCATCCTGACCCCTCAATCTACCAAACTAAAGAACCTATAGTCATTTATCTTGTACAATAAACCACAGGAATACCTCTGAAGTGGCAGATGAAAGAAACCCTAAATGACAGATTGCACCGCATTACAGACGCTATGTGGCGAACACCCACCGGTATAAACTAAATCAAAAAGCAGAACAAAATACAATTCAAATTCTGTAATGACAGTGAGGAGGAAGAAAGGATTGAAGGTATCGCACTTTAATGATTTTTGGCACTGCTTCAGAAAAATGGGGAGGATTAAAGAGAAAGAGACATAAAAGTACAGGGCCTGTAACAGAGAGGAGAAACACAACAAAAGGAGTAGTGTCCCGCGGTGCAGATTGATTCCTATCAGCTGGTACATAGACAGTGACCTGCAGGGAGAGCTTATCTTGGCTCATGCTCTGTCTCTCTACATTTTGATCTGACTGCTGCAGGGTGCGGACTGGTTAGGAGGAACAGAAGAAGTGTAGTTAGCTGTGTGAATGGACGGACGGATCCGAATGATGAAGAAATAGTTTTATGAATATACTGATGCGGGAAGAAGGCGATGAATGAAAGTTGGGAAGTAAGGTTGAAGAAATGGAAAGAATATTCCGAGGGGGGCTGACAGATGGAGCGACTGTGTGTGGAGAAAGTCTTGATGGATAGGGGACAGAGTGGGGAACATCCGGGGAGAAGGACGGTTTGACGGGGAAGAGCCTCCCTCTGCAGAATAATCAGGGCATGATCAGCAGATGGGAGGGCAGGGGGAGAGGAACTGAAAGGGACAGCTGGAGAGATGGAGAAGATAATGCAGAGATAGGAAAGAGGAGGGAGAGCTGTAGAACAGAAGCATGGAGACTGGCCAGCATTTAAAAAAAAAAAAAAAAAGGAGAAGATGAAAAAGGCAAAGCACAGAAGCAGAGAAACAAAGCGAGTGGAAGAGCAGACCCTGACAGAGAAGAGGATGATAAAGTGTTCACTTAAACAGGCTAACACGCTCACCGCAGGGTGGAGGGACAGGCAGTCACATATATGCACACGATCAGTCAAATGGACAGAAGATGAGAGGATAAAAGGAAGACGCAGAGCTGGTGCTACTACCAACTCACTGAAACTCATGTGTTTTCCCCTTTGTACGATTGTATGATTACAGCGAGGACTAATACAGCGCAATAAACTTGGAGACGAGCACGTTATGAGGCTATTTTTTCTCATTCTTTATAGTCTACTTGGATTTTCCTTTATATTAATTAGTGAAATCAGTGCTGATTCACTGAACCTGACCTTCCCTCCTAGCTCATTACTCCTTCACAAGTAGATAGAGTTCACCGTCAATTAACCAACTTTTAATGAAGAGAAGGGCTGTTGAGCAAGACCTACAACTGTTCCAGTGCTAATGTAACACGCCACTACCTTTACTGCTTTTAATGACAACCTGCGAAGCTATCATCACACAGGAATATAGTTTGGAGAAGCGAGGAATATTAGTGATGAAGGGCGCTCTTGTCACATTTTCAGGAAAGTATCATGAGAGAAAAAGCTCCGCCTTACAAGCGATAACAAATGTGCGCCCTTATATCTCAAATAGCCACATACTTGCATAATGTTAAATGACTGCTAAATATAGCTTACACTCTGTATTACAAATGCAGTGCTATGATTTTTAAGCACTTTGTGGCCCCATAAAATAGTCTGCTAAAATGCTCATTAATTGATTCATTCACATATGCACTCATAGATGGTTGCATTTGTCCTCTAATGCCAGAAGACCTTCATCCTTAAGCAATAATACACACTCACCTGACATGTTATTACCGGATTGGACAGTCTTTTGCTGTCAGAACTGCCTTAATTCTTCATGGCACAGATTCAAAAAGAGATTTTGTTGAGATTTTGGGCCATAATGACATGACACAGTTGCTGCAGATTTGTCAGATCCTGTTCCACAGCATCCCAAAGGCACTCTATTGGATTGAGATCTGGTGACTGCGAAGGCCGTTTGACTACACTGGCAGTGTTCTGACTGGCATGTTGAAGAAATCAGTTTGAGATGATTTGAGCTGTGTGACATGGCGTGTTATCCTGCTGTAAGCATCTATTAGGTAATGGTTATACTGGTCATAACAAGATGGACATGGTGGGCAATAATCCCCAGGCTGTGGCATTTCCCTGCCATCCAAATGTCATAGCAGATATTGAGACTCATTAGACCAGGCAAGAATTTTCCAGTCTTTGATTTTGGGGAGCCCTTTCAAACTCGGTCTCAGTTTCATGTTCTTAGCTGACACCCGGCGTGATCGTCTGGTGCTGGAACCCATCTGTGTGTTGTGCAGTCAGCTTTTTTGGATACTTTGCTTGTAATGAGTGACCATTTGAATTACTGTTGCTTCCTATCAGCTCAAAGCAATCTGGGCATTCTTCTCTAACCTCTTGTATTAAAATTGTATTTTTGCCCAGAGAACTGCCGCTTATTGGATATTTTCCGTTTCACTGACCATTCTCTGTAAACCACAGAGATGGTTGTAAGTGAAAACCCCTGTAGATCAGCAGTTTCTGAAATATTCAGACCAGCTTGTCTAACACCAACAACCACGTCATGTTCAAAGTCACTTAAATCTCAGTTTTTCCTATTCTGATGCTCAGTTTGAGCTTCAGCACACAGTCTTAACCTTGTCTACATGCCTAAATACACTGAGATACTGCCATGTGATTGGATGATTGGATATTTGCATGAGCAGATGAACCAGTGTACATAATAATGTGGCTGGTGAGTTGACATGTTACAGTAGACTTCAGGTATATTTTAAATATAGTGCTGTCATTACTTGAAATCTATAAAACTTGTAATCTATAGTGCAAAAAGATACATATTTACCTGATATTTATATATGTGACATTTGATCAATCATATCAGCTTTGTTGAAATTATATGCTTTTAAATTCAAATTATGGAATTATTAGTGCTCAATTTTTATTAAAAGGTGATGATAGTTCTAAAACTTGTGGTTCTGTAAATCGTGATTTACATTTGACAACGGAAATAAACAAGAACAATTCAAATACCATGACATGACAAAAAATATAAATAAAACTCCACTTTTAATGAGAAAAACACTAGTAGGCTACTTTATTTGCACAGTACTTAGCACAGATGAGCAGCTATCTGTATATTGCACATATATTCTTTGCTAACCAAGCTTGCTAGTCTAAGCTGATAACTTCACCCTCATTTCAGATTTCAACACTTCTGGCTCCAAGAAACAATCCTGGCGAGAACAATAACACTAAAGCTCGGGCTTCCAAATGGAAGCTGCAAACAAATGGGTGATGTCACTGTGGCTACCCCCATCTCTCTATGCATGAGCATGTTGACATTAGCATTTGGCTCAAAGCACTGCTGCAGCTGCAGCTGCACTCAGCAGCTAGTATGGCTTTCAGATTCATTTTTAGAAGATTTGTCAAAGTTTTAAAACTTGGATAAAAACTGAGCAGCAGTCTCTAAGTAGAAAATTTAAGTTTTCTGCACTTCTGCACCTTTAGCAGTTACTCTTACCTTTTGTGCACAATAGCTGGTTTGACCTTACTTGTCATGAAGCTTCTGCTAGAAAGTCTCAGTTCTTTAGGTGGCGTGATTTCCACAGAGTCAATTCATATGTGACCTTGTGGGTTCCTTTCATCAGTGCATCATAGCAGAAGTACTGACATGTGCCCTTCCCATGATAGCAAATAAAAGGATATCTGTGATGTGCTGACAAAAATATAAGCCTCTGTCCATGCTGGGGAGAAAGTAAAGGCCATCACCTCTTCACCCTGGAATAATAAAATTGAATAAAAGCTATGGTAATGTAAAGATTTCTGTTGTGCGATTACAAAGCACGTCTCATGGCTGTTATTTGTGCACTGCTCTCCAAAGACCCCGCACCGCCTTTATGAGCACTCACCTTCTCATCAAGGGCAGACTGTTTCTTTCAGTTTTGTGCAACACTGTCGAAAGCTTGTCTGGAAATTTTCAAGGTGGCTGTGTGGGAACAAATCTACAGATTATGCTCTGATGGCGGTGAAGTGGATAGAACCGTGGCCTTACAGAAGGAACTATCTTGGTTTTAAACATGCACTGTCCTGGGGCTATTTTGTCCAAAGTTCGCATTTTCCTTTCTCTACCTGTGTGGGTGTTAGTCACTGGTGTGCATTTATATATTTTTGATGTAATGTTTTTAATGCGGGTGTTATGCTCCTTTCTGCATGCTGGACATGCTGCTTATAACGTACAGATCAATGGAGCCTCTCACGCTGACATAAACACCAAATCCATTGCTGGTTTATTCAAATAAAGGTTAATCTAACAAGACAGGAGTGTCCAAAAATTGCAAAAAGAGATAAAGATATATTTCCTTGCAGCTTTTCAGTGGAATTCTACTATGAATGTAAACTAAGCGAGGGGGAAAGCAATTGGGTTTAAAATAAAAATGTGCAGCCCCAGATGGCTTGAAGATGGAGGCAATGGTAATTCTGTCCTTCAGAGAAGTTCACCTTTATATGCCAACACAATCAAGACTTCAGTTATAGCTGTAATAGTTTTTAATATTATCTAAGTAATCTTTTACAAGATCACTACATTTCTTTTGACAGCAGCCATGTCCAAAAATTAAACCACAGAGATACCAACCTTCTAGAAATCTGATCATCTAAAAACCTGATTGGTTAACCCTCTCGAACTGAACCTCAAGTAACACGCTGGCTGCTTATGTAAAAAATAAATCAAACACAGCTAGGCTAGTAGTTGCAGTAAGATATTTACACTTGTAGGAAAAAGCATTCCCACTGTTTTTCTCACAGCATGTATGTGCAACAATGACATTTAGTATTTTCACTACTTATTGTTGTTACTTATTGTACTTACATGTTCTACATGAAATTGCTCAAGCTGAGAGCTTGGTGGAGAATTTTCAGTGCTCTTTGTTTGTTTATCTGCCTGTTTTCAAGGTTATCTAAAAGCTACCAAGCCCTTTTAATTACGGTTCAGTGTCCTACATCCTACTTCTAGTTTTGGCAAAAGGTTTGTAAGAAATATTGATAGACTTAGACAGAAATAGTGCTTCCATCCATCGGTCCATCCATTTTCTTCTTCAGGTCCAGGTTGGCAAGTTAACTAAGAGACATAATCTCTGTAGTGTCCTGTGTCTGCCTCAGTCAGAGACACGTTTCCAAACAAGCTAATTTCCACCATTTGCAGAGATCGGACTTTTTCGGTCACTGCTCACAGTATGTGGCCACTGGTGAGGGTAGAAACATAGGTCAACCGTTAAATCCACAGCTTGGCTTTCACAGTCAGCCTCCATATCAGACAAGTACAGCCTCTGTATTACTGCAGGAGCTGTTCCAATCCACCTGTCAGTCTCCTCCTACCTTCTTCTTTAACTCATGAACAAAATCCTTGAACTGGGAGCCCAACTTCTCAACCCATAGTGGGCACGCCACGCTTTTCACTTGGCACAAAACCAACCCAGTGCGAGCTGGAGGGTAGAACTGACAGAATCATATCATCTGCAAAAAGCAGAGACGAGATCCCGAGACCAACAAAGCCTCCAGCACCTTTCCATAAAACGTAGGACTTGTTATTAGGAAGGGACAAGGTGTCTAAAATGTTCCTGTCTCCTGAAAGATCTTTGGTCAAGTATTTGGATTTTACCTTTATTTTAGAAAATAAGATTTTGGATTAGATACAATGCAAGCTCTCCTGAGCAGATACAGGAGCATCACTGCATTTAACCTTTACATATCAACAAAGCATGACCATGTGTTGGCACATTGCTAGCTAAACTTAGCAGAAACACACTGCACTTTCATAACAATCAAGAACCAAAAATAACATGAGTAAGACTGAACAAGAACACTAATAATCCATTGAGTGTTTGCTTTCTCAAGTGCAAAGCTGTCCATAGTGTGAGAGACCACCCTTGAACTCCTCAGTTTGTTTTGTTATCGCTGTCTTATGAAAGAGGATGGTTTAAATGCTGTTTCATGATTTTTGGCCGACAGTTGTTTCTGTAACATTAACTGACACAAAACTGGATTTTTAAACCACAGTACAGTGACATTTCACATTTTGTTGTAAATCATTTTGAGCTTTAACCTTAAGCTTCTGGCTTCAGTGGTTTAGGCTGTAATGCATTTTCAGTTTCCAAAGGTTGGGAGTTTGAGACACTTTCTTGGCCTCACCACACAACTGGCTCGCTCAATAGACTTTATATAAAACATGGGCATAGCCTCAAACCAATGTAGAAGTGCTTCAAACTTATATTCTTTCTAATCTGGTTTAAATAAACCAAGATGGTAATAAACAAAAAGCTGAATTTGAGGCTCCACAATATAAGAAAACAACACCACAGCAGTAAAGCTCATCTTTTGAAGACAATCTGTTGGAGTACCAAAAAAAGATTATTACAATTTATCAGTTGAATTCAATTTATTTATATAGCACCAAATAACAACAACAACAACAACAACAACAAACCTCTGGCAGAGCCAGGCTCAGGAGGGGCTGCAACCAGTTGGGGCCGAGGTGAAGTAGGCAGGACAAATGAAACATTTTGAAAGAGAGCCGGAAATTAATAATATGAATTATAAACAGAAACCTAGTAGGAGAAAAGCATTTGGTCCAGACTTCTTTATCACGGACTTCAGGTTTTTTGAGTACTTTTGTCCAAACAGTGTAGATGTCCTAGTAAATTTGTATGTATGGTTACAAATTATATATTTATTTGTATGAACATTACAGACAGGTTAAACGAGGAAAAGTACACTCAGATTTTGTTTAGGTTAAAGTCCCTAAGAATTTTTAGTGACGTATTTCCAACATATATAAGTTAAAAGAAATGTTATCCAGCTTGATCTTTTCATACTTCACTCACCGCTTCAGCTGTTGTCAGTGGAGATGGTGGATGTACTTAAATTTTGACTGGTTGACTGGTTTTGGCAAGTATTTTGTTCAAAATCCATTACCCGTGTGGTGGAGGCAGACAAGTAGAACAAGAGCAGGAGGGAAGGATGAGTGAGTCACTCAAGTACCCAAGGCATTTGCCTGGTTAAAATGTGCTCAGCTGTTTGTGGCAAAACGCATAATCTGACAGAAGTGCTAACACACATTTCATTTAATGGACACTTATCCCAAAATTCAATATGAATGCAAGCATTTATAGCACGTCGGTCCCACTGGGACACAAACCCTTGCGTTCTCACTGAACTATACAACACCAAAAGCTATGTACTTAGTGAGTGCAAGTTGACCTCCCAGCTTTGAGAAGAAGCTCTTAAGGGTTTGTTGATTTGTTTTTACTTTTTACACTAGAACTGAAGATGCTGTCAGAACATTTTAGAGAAAAAAAATTGCTCTAAAAGTGACACACGCTTTTCACTCGTAAATTACAAGGTTCATTAGAGGCTCCGCAGTACCATGTGTTTGTTTGTTTCAAAACATCGAGAATATACTTACAACAACCATCTGCTGGTGGTTAAAGATTAAATTTATACTGGTTTTCTTTTTAACCTCATTCAAAAGTATGAAGCACAGTTTCTTAGAGCTTAATCCCCCCCCTATTAAAGAGTAATGTTTTTATCTGATGCAATTCATTCTTTTGGCAAAATAGCACACAATACATAAATGATCTAAGTTATCCCCATGCAGAGCAGATGGCAGCCAGGAGGCTGTTTCTAGGTTGCGTCAGAAAACTTGTCAATTTAGGTTAATTTTTAATATATATATGTGTGTGTGTGTGTGTGTGTGTGTATATATATATATATATATATATATATATATATATATATATATATATATATATATATATATGTATATATATATATGTGTGTGTGTGTGTATATATATGTGTGTGTGTGTGTGTGTGTGTGTGTGTGTGTGTGTGTGTGTATATATGTGTGTGTGTGTGTGTGTGTGTATATATATATATATGTGTGTGTGTGTGTGTGTGTGTGTGTGTGTATGTGTGTGCGCGCTTATTCCGTTTCTAGAATAAATACTTTATCGAATAAGATTTGGGATATGATGGCTTTCTCTGCCCTGCACCTGTTACACATGCGTTTTGTGTGCTCACGAAACAGAGAGCCTTACACAATCAGCTCTGCTTGAAGGGTTAGTGGAGGGCAAACTTCATCAGCATGCACGGTGGAAAAATCTGGGCGCCAAAAATTTGCTTTCTGCCTTCATTACACTCCTAACCTTGACCTTAACTCTCCATATTTGTTTTAACAATTTCCAAACTTTTGAAGCTTTGACCTTTGTAAATATTCATATGAAGAAAAAAAGTATGTATCTGAAAGCTAGTGAGAGTTACCGCGGAGGTTGGGTTGGTGGTAAGTTTGGGGGCAGAGCGCTGAAAGGCAAGGTTGTGCTTCTCCACGTTTGTTAAACTCTCCGCCTTGGTTTAAGTGTGCGCCTCCATGTGAAGACTTTTTGCCTTGAGTTTGTGTTGCTGCTGTATTATCTCTGCATGTTGGATGGGAGAGGTCACAGCTGGAGGCTAAGCTCTGCTATTCCATGTGAAGAGGCTGCTTGTTGTGGACCCCAGCTTGCTGCTCTAATGAACTCTCTCACCTGCTACAGCCTTCGCTCCGTTGTCAGAAGCTGAGGGCCAAGCTAGACCAGAACAGCATGATGTAGTGTGAAACTGCATTAAGCAAGTAATCAGCTACAGAGGCGGCAGAAGGACTGTTTTTCTCTTAAGTATTTTTTGTTTCATGTTGTAAACCGCTGAAAAGAGATGTGCTATTTTTTTTTTCATCCACAGCCACTGTCCTCACCAGAAAAACAATGAAATTTCTTGTTCAAACCTTTGAAAAAAAAGTCTGTTTATGTTTCCCACAGACAAGCGGCCCCTTGCTGTTTCGTGAATAAGATTGTCCTCTCGTAGCAAAGGCGGATATTGTGTGATATTGTTTTAAAACTACAAAAGCTTTTCAGGAGGAGGTCACGCTTTTTGGGGAGCACAAAGTGTGCGGCTTCACCCCACAGGAAAATGTGCTCATATCCTGTTTCTTCAACAAAAGATTCTTTTTATCTTCAGTAACTTTAACTGTGACCATGACCTTTCTCTAACAAAGCCATTTTACTTTCCTAAACTTCTGTTCTGTTCCATTCTTCTCATATATAAAAAAATAATCCTCTGTGTTTTCTTTCTTACTTTTCTCTAAGGCACAATGTTTCTATCCACCCAGGTCTGGACCAGGAGTGAAAGCGCAGATATTCAGACATCCAGTACAGACAAAACAGTGTGAGGTCAGATGATGTGTGAAACTTAAAATGCGTTGTGATCACTGAACTGTAGGGGGGTATTAGGTGGTCAGCGGTTTTGTCTCATTAAGAAGAGGAAGAAAGAAAAAGATTCGGCTAACATCCTGTAGTGACCAGAGGACGGTGCTTTGGCCATGGGCAGAGCAAAGACTCATGGGACTGTTAAAACTCTTGCTCCACATCATAAGTTAGCATTACTGCTATTGCTTCTGCTCCTATGTTGTATTTAATGTTATTTCTGTCTTTTTTGAGGTTTAGAAAAGAGTTAAGCTTAGAAGCTTACTTAGCAGGAGGCCACTGTGGCTGAGGCTGAACACGTGATTTACCGACAGTATATTTAAAACAGCAATCCTATAGCTGCACGGTGTATGAAACATGTAGATTTGTAACTGTGAGTCAAGATTTTTTTTTTTCTTCTTGTTATTTCTGTTGCACACTTAGATTAAAAGGATATGAAATCAGTGTGGCTTTGTGAGTCTGCCTTTACTGTATATTCTGCAATCATTACATATTTGACTCACTCAGCTCATTAGGCGCACTGCGTTACTCTGAGTCGTCTGGCCTGATTCAAACTCAAAACACCAATACTTCTTACAGTACAATAAATGAAATAAACATAAACAGCCAGGTACAGGTGTAGATCCACCACAGCGCCACAAGGTTTCCACACCTAGCGAATTAGCTCTAGCTGCTAATCGTTAGCTTCATGGCTAATCTATATGCCTACCAATAAATGTACACTAAACACAAATAAAGGTAATTGACGGCCAGCTTTCTCACATTCTCTGCAACCCTGTGGACTTATTCTTAGACCAAGTTTAAGTTATTTACTATTTGGTATCTGCTTTCCTATCCGGTTGTTCAGTGATGACGCGACGAATCCTACTTCCGGGTCTAAAGTAGTCTGCGTTTAATATGGCTTTTGTGTTGTTAACATGTTTAATGTTGTGTATTTTCTTCTATTTGATCTCAAAAAGCTCCTAAAACAGTCAGTGATCCCTGTTGACCTCCCTCGGCTTTTATTACCGCTAATCATTTATTTAAGCTCAGTTTTTAAAACCTTAGGATGTAACTACAGCCCAGCCCATGCAGCAGTATATGAATGACTAACCTCGTATTGTGGATGGATTATCTCAG
Organism: Aulonocara stuartgranti; assembly: GCF_965226115.1. Classification (NCBI taxonomy): domain Eukaryota; kingdom Metazoa; phylum Chordata; class Actinopteri; order Cichliformes; family Cichlidae; genus Aulonocara; species Aulonocara stuartgranti. The sequence goes on along the minus strand of NC_138940.1, from coordinate 23,771,171 downwards.
TTGTTCTCCTGGCTGAAGTTTGGTCCTTTTACAGCATCCTGCCATGCGATTACATTTGTTCCTGACCACCGACAACACTCACGTTAACTTTTATCGAGTGGAAAAAAAGTTAGCTTGTTTATATTATGCTAACATAGCTGTGTCGCTAGCTGTCACGTAGCACATCATTATATACCAGCTAGCCCAACTTCAGTAACCCTACAAACGTCACTGCTGTTTAGTTTTCTGTCTTCATTTATGTTGGAAGTGATAACAGAGCTGTACGTTTTAATTTGTTTCCAAAACCCCGCAGTCAGGACATGCTATATTGTATTTAGATAGAAGCTAGCGAGCTAACTCCCTGCTAACTTCTAACTCCGTGCTATGCTATTTAACTTTGGCGTGCTGTAGATTATGTAAGTTTCACTAGAACCTAAATTCCGTTTTCATGGATGCCTGGATGTTAAACTCAATTGTTACACCTGGTAGAGCAGAACGCTGATCATTTTATTAAAGATGAAAAACTTTAGACAGTTTTTCAACTCTCAGTAATGCCATAGTGATCGTTTGATATATGGACCTGCAGCGGAGTTTAGACCCAGACGCGGCTAGTGACGTCAGACTGAACAACCGGATAGACTTTACTCCCACTAGAGCTGCTCATTTTAGGAGATACTCCCTCTTGTGGTGTAACGGAGGAATAGCTACTCTTCTTGTACTGTCTCATCGGTGACTCGGGCACACATTATTTTAAAACAACTGAAGAAAATAACATATTTGAACAAACATATCGTTTTAACCAAATACTCTTTTGTAAATAAAAAGTGCTGCATTTCTTGTCTTTACATTTTCCCATGTTGTGTCACAGTTTACAATAAAATTATTTTAGATGAAAATGACAAAACCTGTGATTAATAGAATAGGCTACCCTCTTTTGTGATTACTTGTTTTTTTTTACCTTATGCCTTTTACTGGATTATGATGGATGAACCAGGGACAGTGGTGATGCCTGACCTAGAAATAATGTGGGACAAGGGGTTTTAAGTGGGAAGGCCAATGGCCCTTTTGCCCCTACTTACAGATAGCCACAGTGTAGTGTAGAATATTTATAGCACTGCATATTGTACTAGTATGCGTAATTAACTAAACTTAATTCAAGAGACTCTGTATCATTTAAACCAGGCATGCAGTGCAATAATCTAACTCATTTATGTGTTTTTAGTGGTTTTGGACGATATTGTTCCATGGCCCTGAGGAATGAGTCTTTAGTAGAATAGAAAATAGAAAATTGTTGGCAGAACTCAGAGTTACTTAAATTTTTTATTAGTTTTTTTTATTATTTCATTTTGAAAAATGTTTCATTTTAGTTTGGTTTTTATTAGATTTAGTCTTAGTTCAGTGTTGTAGGGACAAAATATTTGAAATTTCAGAACAGGTAGACATCCAGAGTCAAACTAAGATGCCTCCCGTTCTTAACTGTATTGTCAGATTTGACAGAATTCAGATGAAAGCCTTTTAGTTGGTATATTGATTTATTTTATTTAGTTTTGTGAGTAAACACAGTTTTTTCAGTTAGTTTAAAAAATATATATTTTTATTTAATATAGCAAATATGCAGTTAGTCGGGTAAGGTTACTTATTCTGCCCATAGGTATGAATGTGAGTGCAAATGGTTCAGTCAGTCTCTATGTGTTAGCCCTGCGACAGACTGACGACCTGTCCGGGGAGTATCCTACCCTGAAACAGAAATGTGGGCTTGACACTGAGACATAAAGGTAAACAAACAGAGACGGGGACAAGAGTGAGCCACAGAGGGAACCACAGAGAGCCTGAAAATACACAACCTAACAACTAAAATAGCCAAGGCACAGATAACTGACTAATAAGGGTCAGGAAAAGCAAAACAACCACTATAAACAGAATGGCAAACAATTACACAGAATATCAAGATTAACCAAAACTGCAAAACTAGAGAAACCTAAGAATCCCAAAACTAAAGAAAAATTAAATACTCGCACTATTAACATCACTGTTTGATGAACACTTATTTACAGACCCCAAAGTGCCACTGCGCTGAAAATTGTTAACAAACAATGTACACAGACACATATACATATATAGTGTGTTTCCTTCCAATTGATTAATGTGTCCAGGAGGTATTAGGGAATAGACATACATGCTAGAGCTGGGCGATATATCGAGTTTTTAAAACATATCGATATATTTTTATACGAGATATAAGATGTGACAATATCCTTTATATCGATATAGTCTATGTTACGTTATAATTATAGTTGTGGAGCCGCAAGTTTGCCTCTCTTTCGTCCACTTTTGTCTCTACGCAACGTTACTCGGCCTCGCCTCTCTCCTTCACTGAAGACAACTCCCCCTCCTCCCCCATCGCTTCACGTGCAGGCAGCGACAAGACGTTAACGGAGATTTGCCGTGTCCGAGTTACTGCGCATCGCCCCATGCGTGGGGCTGGACGGCGTCAACGTGTTAACGAGCTAACCATGCTAACGAGCTAACCGCGCTAACCCTAAAATCCTTTCATTCTCTCAAAAGTTGATAGCGCGCCTTATGTATGAATTCTGTTTGTGCTTGATGGCCGCGAACCGATTTTATGTGGTACACGGCGCTCAGCAATCTGTCACAAATGTTTGAGTACGACTTTGGTGAGCTACGGAGCTGCACCGCTTGATAGATTGTCGGCACATTACGGCTACTGAGGAGCTTCGCGGAGTGATACGTACTGTGCTTCAACGTAATATTACCCTACTGTGTATAAGGACCATAAATGGCACCTGTAAGAGACGTGGTTATGAAGCGGATTTCAAACTCCAGGCTATCAGTCACACAGTAAAACTTGGGAACAGAGCAGCTGTGAAATCTGTCTGTCTTTGTTATTACGCTCAGCGTCTTTTAGTTTACATTTTGACTGCACAATTGTGAGCTCTTTGTTTAGCACAAAAACAACATTGTTTTCTTTTATTTATGGAGCATTATTATTTAATGAAAGCTCATAATTTAATTTTGAGTAATTTTTCATGTACATCTGTGCTGTATGTTAATAAAAGTGCCTGTGTGACATCTGGGACACAGCTTTGACTAAGAACTCTCTTTTTGTTCTTACTTTATGGCTTAAAAAAAATATCGAGATATATATCTTATATCGCCATCCAGCTAAAAAATATCGAGATATGAATTTATAATATATATATATATATATATATATTAGGGGTGCAACGATATTCGTATCGATATTGAACCGTTCGATACAGTGCTTTTGGTTCGGTACGCATATCGAACAATACAACATTTGTAATTTATTTTATCAATTTTCCTTCTGACGATGCTGTCTGTGTTGAGCGCTCAGTGAATCTGTGTTCGACTACTCCGCCTAGGCTGCACTGTCGAGCGCAGATCCACTGAGCGCTCAACACAGACAGCATAGTCAGAAGGAAGAGCGCAGGGCAAGCTAGCGAGACAGAAGTTAAGCTCTCCTTGCAACAGGCAAGTTGAACCTCATTCAGATCTGGCGTTTGGAATTATTTTGGTTTTCATGTGACATATGACCCTGAAGGTAAGCGAGTCATGGACTAAAGTAAAACAGTATGTTGGATGTGCCATGCAATGCTCAATTACATTGGTGTGAACTAGTGTGTTAGCGCAGTTAGCTCGTTAACGTGTTGGCCGTCTAGCCCCATGCACGGAGCGATCGGCGGTAGCTCGTTAACGGAGATTTGCCGTGTTGTGGCGTTAAGGTCATTTCAACGAGATTAACCTGAAAGCACTAGTGGGAACACAACGAATATGAGTGCACATTTATGCCGACATCATCCTAGTGCAAAGACAAGTGGAAGCAGACAAAAAAAAGCAAGCATGCTACTAACTTTAGCCGAGTCATTTAGACAGGTGTTAGCACATGATTCTCCTTATGCTGCTGAGAATATAGCCCAGAAGAAGCGGATAGTATAGCTTTTATTTTGGAAAGAGCCATTTCTCTGTAATAAATTCTCTTTTCCAAAGATGAGTGATTCCTCAATCAGATACAGGGCTTGCAATATCGCTAGCCCGACGTCCCGGAGCTAGCGATTTTTTCAGTTGGGCTACCAAAATCTATCTCTTCCCTGCCCGTCGGGCTATTGTAGGAAAAATATATGTCAATGCTTTTGCATTCTTTCAGAAATGTAGCTGGGTAATTATGTCATTGGCATCGGTGAGCCACTGTCAATATGTGACATATTGAAGTCGCGTTTGAATTTTCGCTTGTTTTTTTGCTTTCACTTTGCAATCGTGCGAACTGTGTATAGAGAGCGACAGCACTGATCTGTGAGTGATGATAATTTGTGCACCAATTCCTCTGACATCGTCTTATTAATCGTTAGCTTACTATGCAAACTATGCAAATCGAATTTCCCAGAGGAACCCACCCGAGGGATTAATAAAGTTCTATCTAATCTAAAAAACATGACAAGTGAAATCTCCCGCAGCAAGCTTAAACATGTGAGAGGTTGATCGCGCAGAGAATCGCTGAGCTTATGTGAATGCGTGTGTAAAAGCATTTCAGTTCTGCTGAGCCAAATAAGACAGGTCAGGGTGAAGAAGTGACAGCCAAAGAAAAGCTTACCACAAAACGGAGAAGTTATGATAAATCAGACTATAAGGCAAAAAGAAAGTGCAGCTTTATGGTTTCATGGACAAAAGAATTTCTGTGGCTGCAATATGACGAGCTAAATAACCAGGGCTGCACATAAGTGGTCCGCAGGTGCGCATTCGCTGTCAAAATAAAAAACACACACAAGGGTTAGGGTTAAATTTAAAAACTGTACTTTTGAGTTAAAATATATATTTATAATTTTAATAAATGACAAATTAAAAATGCATGAACATTTTTTTGTATCGAAAAAATATCGAACCGTGACACCAAAGTATCGAACCGAACCGAATCGTGAATTTTGTGTATCGTTGCACCCCTAATATATATATATATATATTAGGGGTGCAACGATACTCGTATCGATATTGAACCGTTCGATACAGTGCTTTCGGTTCGGTACACATATGTATTGAACAATACAAAATTTTTTATTTATTTTATCAACTTTTCTTCTGATGATGCTGTCTGTGTTGAGCACTCAGTGGATCTGCATTCGACTACTCCGCCTAGGCTGCACTGTCGATTGCAGATCCACTGAGCGCAGCGCAAGCTAGCAAGACAGAAGCTAAGCTCGTTGCAACATGGCAACTACCTCAGCGCTACCCGAAATTGAACCTCCCCCACCCTCATTCAGATCTGGCGTTTGGAACTATCTTGGTTTTCATGTGAAGCGTGACCCTGATGGTAAGCGCGTCATGGACAAAAGTAAAACAGTATGTTGGATGTGCCACGCAATGCTCAATTTGTGGGAACTAGTTAGCTTATTAACGTGTTGACGCCGTCCAGCCCCACGCACGGGGCGATCCGTGGTAACTTGTTAACGGAGATTTGCCGCGTTATGGCGTTAATGTCATTTTAACGAGATTAACGCTGATAGCACTAGTGGGAACACAATGAATATGACTGCACATTTACGCCGACATCATCCTAGTGCAAAGACAAGTGGAAGCAGACAAAAACAACGCATGCTACAAACTTTACCCGAGTCATTTAGACAGCTGTTAGCACATGATTCTCCTTATGGGGACCTAATATGTTTAATATGCTGCTGAGAATATAGCCCAGAAGAAGCGTATAGTATATATATAGGCGAGTGGCTCCAGCAGATCCCGGGAACAACATCGGAGATCTCTGTCCAGAAGAGCGCAGTCCTAGGAACAGCTAAGATACTGCGCAGGACCCTCAAGCTCCCAGGCCTCTAGCTTGAAGGATTGACTGCCCACAGGGGCGAGTGGGGAATTATCATAAAATATAATTTTCCCAACATAGTTTCCAATGAACAATGACATTACAATAATAGAGCACCCAATTTAATTATACTAATGTGCCAGCAGCTAAAAAACTGAATATGTTGCGCAAACAGGTGAGAGATAACACTGATGATTCTAATAGTAATGTTTTGTCACTGAATTCATTTTTGTGATCTTGTGTAATTGATTTTTACATAGTTTTTATTATATATTTTATTTGTGTTATTACGCTTTAGAATAAAGGTCTGTTTTTACTCAGGCTACGAGACAAGCGTCTGTTAGGAACTAGATATCATTGGTGGAAGAAATTGGAAACAAATACTTTTAAGGACCTGTTGGGCAGTCGTACACGATGCATAAAAATCAGAAATGGCTGACCTATTGTGGCTGATCACCCCTACATCTCCTTCTGTATCTTTATACAAGAGGCTGATTAAACCCTAACCCTAATTGACAAATAAAGTTTTCTATTCTATTCTATTCTATTCTATACCTGATTTCAACATGGACCTTAAACTTGGGCACAGAGCAACTTCTGTGTCAAAGTGACCCAGCTTTACTTGTAGAGGATCTTCACTGGTAATGAGAACTGGCTTTCTGGCTATGACCCAGGGACCAAAAAGCATGTCAATGTGCCATTCAGATAGCACATAGCACGCTGAAAAGACATAAGATTTTTGGCCACGCGTAGACAATCTTAGCTTACCGCCAGCCCTGCTCGCCACAGTTGGCTCCCTGTGACTTAGTCCTCTTTCAGAAAAATGAAATTGAAGTTAAACCGGTGCTGTTTTGACATGCTGGATTAGACCAGATCCACTGCTCATTGCAGATAAAACACAAACGGTCATACGGGGACTTCTAGGAAGCATTTAAGAACTAGCAGCAGTAGTAGAGGTATGTTTTTGTTTTTTTAATAGGCATAAACTTATAATGGTAAATGGCCTGTATTTGTATAGCGCTTTACTAGTCCCTAAGGAACCCAAAGCGCTTTACGCATCCAGTCATCCACCCATTCACACACACATTCACACACTGGTGATGGCAAGCTATATTGTAGCCACAGCCACCCTGGGGCGCACTGACAGAGGTACATCCAGATAATCTGGATCCTGGATGTAGTTGCACTTGTTCTTACTCATTGTATAATCTCAATTATAGTAGAAGAGTAATGCCATCTTCACCATTACCACGTATCACCAACATTTTCCATTATTTGAAAATGGGTGTTGGTGAAGCGAAGACTTTCATCAGTACACTACATATGAGAAGTCAGTCACAGTCAATAGGTGTCAATGAGGGGGCCAAAACTCAACCGAACCTCTCGACTATCACTCTTGTCTTTCACATATCAATAGGTGTTTGCAGCTCTGCATCAACTTTAATGAAGTCTGTCCCATTCTCTGCTCACACCTTTTAATCTTGTATTGACGTTTCTTGCCAGCCTTGTGATAATAGCTTATAAGTCACCTTTATGGAGGCAGCAAATAAAGTGGTAACTACAGCTATTGAAAGGGCGTCAGAGGCAACAGAGCCAGTAAAAGTAAGAAATATGTAATAGGATTCTCTTTATTTCTGATAGAGGAGAACTGCTTTGCAGACAACGATTGAGAGAAAATTGAGGTGAGATTGAAAGTGTTTTTGATGTCCCCCTTCTTTGATGGGGGAGGTTGTTTTTTTTTTTTACTTGGATCATTGTGAGTACATTCAGTCTGGCTGCTTTTTGATGGTTGGCAAGCAGGAGCTGGGGTGGAAATGCAGGTGCAGCACAATGTAGAACATCTGCATCTACGTCTCGGTGGAGAGAGAGAGAAAAAAAGAAAACAGGCATTAAAATCGAAAAGCCAAAGCAAAATGGAACGGCATCTGTCCTCTGTGTTTAATGCGGGCCGACCCCTCCATTGTGATGCAGATATGCGTCACCCCAGCAGCACCTCAGGTGATTAGCTGCACTGTATTTGTGAAAGATTGTATAAACAAACAGGTGTCCTCCACTCCCTCTGCAGCTCATTATGCCTCCGCTCATTTTGTTTTGCTTTATTTTATTGCATCTTTATCAACCGAACAGTGACTATTTTGAAGGAACAGCAGGCTTCCTGAGTGAATAACTGTGTAAATGTGTGTGTGTGTGTGTGTGTGGATGTGAGGCAAGAGAGCGAGGGTGCATATGTTCTGCACAGAGTGTCCTAGACATATTGGGGGCTATTTCCTAGTCTCTAATGGGGTGTGTAGAGAACAGTCTCCCTTGTGTAAAATGTGACTCAGGCAGACAGATCATGTTGCCTAATGGCAGGTGAGAGATGGAAATGCTTCACAAAAGAGGACAAAAGCAGGACATTTTGGTATGCTTTTAACATACACGGAACAAAAAAAACAGAAAAAGAGGGCTGAGACTGAGGAAAATGATGCAGAAGACAAAACAAGGTGATGTCTAATGCAACCCAGAGTGAGCTAAGGTAGAATAGAGTATTGTTAGGCGAGCAGAGCGGGGTGTTAACGGGAGATGTGGCAGATGCATTTATGAGTTTGTGTGCATTGTGTGCGCGCAAGCTCGCCTCGGAGCTTTTGTGCGAGTCATAGAGTGGGTGGCTTTGCAGCACGCCTCGAAACCTCTGCATCAGCATCTTCTCTCTAGCGACCAATTAGCTTAGACATTCAGAAAAAAAAATTCAAAATAACTTTTCTCCATTTGCATCTTTTTCATTTGCTTATCTCTCATTCAACCGGCAGCGCTCTCTCTGCCTCCTAGACTTTCTTCAGCTTCAGTGATGTCACACCTGCAAGATAATTGGATAAACTCAATTCAAAGCGAAAGCTCACGGAAACCAAGACAGTGAGGCACCATTTAACAGCTGCAGAAATGGGGCATTGCTGAATATATTCAGGAAGGAAACGCAAACACTTACCTGATACCCGATACCTCTGTGGCATTTCACCCATCCTCGTTATTTTATTTAATAATGCAAGTCATCCTGACGTTAACGTATGGGGACATGTACATCTTGTTACAACGCCCGCATAGTTCCGCTTTTTGTGTGTGTTTCTTTTTGGGTTGGCGCGTACACATGTAGATGTAAAGAAAAAGGTATAGTTGCAAGTCTACAGCACGTGCGTTAAGGAGAAAATCTCCAACCCTGCTGTCTGCGAAGACTCTGCCAGCTTTATGGATCAATTCCCTCTGATTCTGGATGAATTATTAATGCCCACATTCTGGTTTTTACTGATGGGCAAATCATTTGGGATGGATTTTTCTTGAGCTCCGAATGAATTCATCAGTTGTTTAAGGTGTCAATATTATTTCCTGATTTTGCTTCTGCAGAAAGAAGCGCTGATCCCGATCCCTAACGCGGGGACGTTGATGCTCTGACCTTGAGCAGAATGCTTACAGGGATCACACCTGCCACGCGCCACCAAGAAGCCGCGTGTACACAGCACGCTCATCTGCGGTCTGTTACATTGCTTAGCATAAATTAGCAGCTGCCAGTGTATCATGCATTTTTTTTTTTTTTTTACATGCAGGCAGTGCTGCTTCAATATGATAATTCAGGTCTGAATCCTTTAAACGGCTGCTGTGAGCACAAGTAGAACTTAACATGGGTTATGCAGACGCCAGTTGAAGTTTCATTACTGCTTAATTAAACTTTAAATTTAATTCTGCATCTTTAGAAGCAAAATGCGAGCGCGTTCTTCCACAATTGCCCCTAAATAAGTATGCGGCAGAGTGACTTAAGAGACAAATGATATTGTTAGCTTTATGTCAAAGGTGGTGCCAATGCTGCTTTGAGACAGTGACTGACGGCTCTGTTTGTGCGAGAGCTCAGCCAGAACAGGATGAATAGAGCACAGTTAGCGTTGCCAGCTGAGATCAATAGGCTACAGTCTCAGGTAAGCACCGCGGCTCACCCTATGGGTATTTCCTGAAACAATGATAAATGCGAGATGTTGCCTGCTTTGAAATGTGATATTTTTCATTTGTCGTGTTATATCACGTCATATCAGTGATTATACAGGGAAAGAAATGAGGAGCGGAGGCTAGCATGAGACATTATTCCATTATCTCATAGAGTAATGTTTTACACAGCCTCAGTGGACCTCGATAACAGCGAGGCAATAACAACACCAGGATATTAGAAATCCATGTTTAAAGTTTTTGCACTTCAGTTCTTGTGATGAAATATCAAAGGGAACCAGCGCTCGGGCAGTGCTAGCAGCAGCTTCAAAATTGTCCCACATGATTTAATGTGTTCTGTGCAGACTTTATAAGATGCCACTGTCAGACACGCAGATGTGAGAAAGAGGGAAAGCAGGAGAAATCTCCCTGCAACATGACCGTCTGCCTGTGGTAGCAGTAAGACAACCACGCCGGTACCCAAGGGACCTATCAGCATCTGCGGTAAGAACAAATGGCTTCGCTGGCTGGTCCTGTACAGCGACCGCAGAGTGAGAGGGGCTCTGGGAATGACCTGTAAACCAAACACATCACCACATTTAGTCTGTTGCCTTATTAATCTAATCAACAGCTCATTCAGTGCTCCTCAGAGACGGCCATCAAAGCACGGCCGAGAAACCAAAAGAGACATGACATTCTGGTCTGTGAAACCTGCTCGGCAGATGAGTTTATTTTCTGATTCCAGTCTGAAACGGTCAACTTTGTTTCAGTGGAACCATGAAGGTGAATGCTGAAGTTATCCTTTGTTTGCCAATATCCCACCATGCTTGCATTTACAGTATGTTGACAGAAGCAATTCAGCGCTAAGACCTTGGAAAACCTCTCTCTGTTTAGTCCAAAAGGGAAGCTGATAAATACCCCCTCACACTGCAGTGCTTCTCTTACAGGGTGCTGCCCTAAGGATGGAAGCTACAGTCACAATACTCAGTAAGCGGTAAAGGATCCTAGACCCTTATATAATAATAATTGTTATTTCATCAGATTCACTCTGTCAAGTGTGTCGTTACAGTATGAGGTAGTTAATAGCAGGTTTCACAATCTCTACAAAAAATAATGTAAAAAATTAAGAAAAATTTGATTGTATATCCTTATTACATTATCATAAAATCGTTTTTCATGAATATCTGCTCGATTTTCTGCATTACTTAATATTAACAACTGGGATTATAACTGAGAAACAGTTATTATTACAACATTGACTAATCTGATCAACTACTTTCTTTCAATGTATTTGTTTTGTGTATAACTCATAACATTTGAACCATCTGTCTAATATTGCCAAAACAGCTCTGACCCATTGAGGCACGGGCTCCTCTAGACCTCTGAAGGTGTGCCGTGGTATCTGGCACCAAGATGATAGCAACAGATCCTTTCAGTCGAGTAAGTTGTGAGGTGTGATCTCCATGGATCAGACATGTTTGTCCCACAGATGCTGAATTGGATTGAAATCTGGGGAATTTGGAGGACAAGTCAACACCTCAAGCTTGTTGTTGTGCTCTTCAACCCATTCCTGAAACTTTTTACTTTGTGGCCGGCTGTTTTATCCTGCTGAAAGAGGCCACAGCCTTTAGGGAATAGTTTCCACGAAAGGGTGTTTATTATCTGCAATAACGCTCAGGTAGGTGGTACGTGTTAAAGTAACATCCACATAGATGGCAGGACCCAAGGTTTCCCAGGAGAACTTTACTCAAACCATCACACTGCCTCCACTGGGTTGCCTTTTTCCCATAGTGCACCTATCCCCAGGGTAAGCCATGCACGCACACCTGGCCACAGTTCTGAGGCTCACATGCTCATTGCTGGTGCTTTTGATGGACAGAGGTCAGCATGGGCACCTTGACTGGTCTGCCGCCCCATACTCAACAAACTGTGATACTCTCTGTATTCTGTAGTGATGGGTCGTTCGCGAACGAAATGGCTCTTAGAGCCGGCTCTTTGACGTGAACGACGCGAGCTGGCTCCTTATCGCGAGTCGTCACGTGGGTTTTTTTTTTCTTTCTCTCACCCTCTCTCTCTCTCTCGCACTTTTTTTCGCTTCACTCTGCACTCGAGCCTTGTGCTTTACGCTGGGCAGAGGGGCGGTAGTTATACTCAGTAGCACAGGAACAGAGCCAGAGGGAGAGAGAGAGAAAGAGAGCCAGGGACAACAACATCACATTAGAAAGGTATAGTAATCATCCACAACTATTTTACGTTGCAGATGATAAAGGATTCAGAAAGTTTATTCATGCAGGCCCATATGACAGAGAATATGCATGTTCTTCTTGTTTTAATATTATAATTTATATTTAATTGTGTTGTGGTTTGCAGTGTTTTGTGTTGTTTTCACTTTAAATTTGTAAAAGGAAAAAGCTGAAAATTTAAATAGTTAAAAGTTGAAATGTAAATAGTTGATTTTTGTATTATATGATTTATTTATTACATTTTATGTGGAGTGAATAAATAAAAGTATATTTACGGTGGCCCCTACAGACAAAGCACATACAAACTTCAAATCACGTACGAACTCTGAAGCATGTACAAACTCCAAAACACGTACAAACTCCGAAGCACATAAAAACTCAGAAGCACATAAAAACTCAAAACACGTACAAAAGACAACAGAATTGCTCCAGGATGCTGGGCGCAGTGTTGAGCTTTTGTTATCTTGTGGCTACACAAGCCAGCAAGTACCAACGACCGGATTTGGTGTGTGGTAGTAACAGGTAAATGAACTTTTTTTTAAATTATTTGAATATATATGAGTGCCTGTGTATAAATACACAAACAATACACACATGCTTTCAATTGTGTAATTTAAGTGATCTAGTAGCTCGGCTTTGGAAGTTCAGTTCATGCTAGAAATGTGTTTTGGAGTTTGTACGTGTTTTGTCTCTAGGGGCCACCGCATATATTTATATATAAACATATATAAATAAAACCACTTTTTTTTACATTAGTAATTCCTTTTGTGCATAATTTTATATTATTGTTAATAATAAATAAATTAAAGCAACAAAACAACCTGAAGAGCCGGTTCGGAGCCGAAAGAGCCGGCTCTTTTTAGTGAGCCGAACCGAAAGAGCCGGATCTCTAAAAAGAGCCGGAAATCCCATCACTAGTATTCTGACAGCTTTCTCTCAGAACCTGCTGGGCAGACGAGGTTTGAGCTTGTCTGTTTGATCGAATTACCGGACCTGCTTCCAACCCTCACTCACCACATGCATCTGTTTCTTCCTTGGACCACTTTTTATAGATACTGACCGCTGCAGACCAGGAACACCCCCCAAGAGCTGGAGTTTTGGAAAGCTTTAGTTTACCTATTTTTCCTGCTTCTAACACAAACTTTGAAGAAGAAATGTTCACTTGCTCCCTAATATAACCCACCCACTAGCAGATGCCATGACGAAGAGATAAAAGTGTTATGTGCTTCACCTGCCAGTGGTCATAACGTTGTGCTTGATTGGTGTATACACACAAAAAATGTGAATAAATATATACGAGTCACTGAAGTCCAAATAAACTGTTTATAAGCATTACATTTACCCTGCTAAGCCAACAATTTAGTCTTCAAAATGATGGTGAACAAAACATGAATCTCAAATTGCTTTTTTGTTTTCAACCAACAGTCCAAAGGCCAAAGAAATTCAACCTAGTGACAGACAAATAAATTGTTCTCATCTTAGAATTAAAAAGAAAGGATGTTTTGAAGGTTCGCATTTTTAACAACATTAATGTCTGCAGTATAGGTGCAAGTGTGAGAAAATCAAATCTCTGAGCATTCGAATGCAGTTCCATCAGTTGAGCCTCCAACTTGTGTGTAAACTCAAATAAGATCGAACACTCACTGATCAGATTTACAGACAGAATATTTCTAAAAGGTTCGTACGGATGAACTGATTTATCATCTCTATCTGCGACTGGAGCAGAGCAAACAGTAATGGCATTTCCAAAAAGTCTCACCTCAAATGCATCATTAAGCAGAGGCAGAATAACGAAATTATCAGCTATGAATAAATAGACAATGAAGTGAGGGAGCTTGAATTCTTGAAAAATGCATGATTTTAACCTTCTGAGTCTGATTCTTATTTGGGATGCATTTTAATTTCTCCTCACTATTTGTGATTAGTTGGACCTGTTATAAGTATGGTAAATGGCCTGCATTTTTTTATAGCACTTTACTTAGTCCCTAAGGACCCCAAAGCGCTTTACGCTACATTCAGTCATTCACCCATTCACACACTGGTGATGGCAGCTACATTGTAGCCACAGCCGCCCTGGGGCGCGCAGACAGAGGCGAGGCTGCCGCACACTGGCGCCACCGGGCCCTCTGACCACCACCAGTAGGCAAACATGGGGTTAGTATCCTGCCCAAGGATATTTAGCATGCAGCCAGGAGGCAGCCTGGGATCGAAACACCGACCTTCTGATTAGTGGCTGACCTGCTCTGCCACCTGAGCTACAGCCACCCCACTTATATACCCCAAGTATATAAATTTACGAAGTTTGCAGCAGAACACCATAAGAAGTCTGTGTGAGCTGCTGTGTTTCTGTCTAGAGGCGAAACACTAAACAAAGTAAAAAATACTGCTGAGCAGAATGACGAAAAAGTAGCAGAAAAGCCAAAATCATTTCCACATATGAGGATGTGAACTCTCAGAAGAATTATTTTAAATCAGTCCTCAAATTCAGAGGTTCAAAACCAGTCGGACAGTTGACTGACAGATAGTTTCATGGTGAAGTGAGGCCTGTTCCCTTGATATTCCATGACAAATCAAGCCGATTAATTATTTGGATTTCATCACAATTTTTAAAATTGTATTTGGTACCGTTTCACTGGAACCTTCAGTATGAGGTTCGGAGCAAGTGAGAGCAACTATCATTACACTAAGAAACCAAAACAACCCTATCAGAGAGAACAAGAACTCAAAAGTCTGGTATATTCTTAAAAACAATAAACACACTGACTAGTTCAGTAGCACTAAAAGGCCTGAAAGACCACGGAAGAAAACTAAAGTGGATAATTGCAGTGTTATTTCCTTGGATAGGCAGAAAAAACTTCTTCACAATAACTAACCAAGTCAAACACATTCTCGAATAGGTCAATGCCAAGATCTACAGTCAAGTGATGGCTGTTTATGACAAGGTGCAAACCACCAGTTACACTCAAGAGTGAGAAGGCTTTGCCTCAAAAGTTGGGAAAACATCTTTGGACAGATTGAATGGAAGAGAAAAGTACAGCGAGGGAGAGAAACGGCTCGGGAAGATAGCACATCATCCGTGAAACATGGCCGAGGTAATGTTATGGCCTGGTCATGTATGGCTGCCAGTGATAGCAGCTCACTAATGTTTATTGATGATGCGACTGGTGATAGAAGCAGCTATGAACTATGTAATCTGTACTTTCTGCTCAGATTCAGCCAGATGCTGTAAAACTGGTCATACAGGGCTTCTCAGTGCAAATACATAATAACCCAAAGCATACTGCAAAAGATATCCTTCAACGGCCAAATCAGTCACCTGATCTCAACCCAATAGAGCATGTTTTTTTTGGGGGGGGGCTATGTCAGGAAGTGTATCCGGTATAAAAACTGCCAAATCAAACATGCTGAGCTACCCGCTGTGGTGACCCCTTGTGACAAGGGAGCAGCCAAAAGTAGCTAAATACAAAACTGAAGGCAGAAAGACCAACAAATAAGCAGCAGCTGAAGGTGGCTGCTGTGAAGGCCTGGCAGGGCATCTCTAGGGAGGAAACACAACATTTGTTCATGTCCATGGGTTCTAGACTTCAGACAGTTATTGACTGCAAAGGATTTTCATCCAATGCATAAAAAACAATTCTTGTATTTAAGAATATGTTTGTTTGTCTAGTTACTTTTGTGCCTCTTGATATAGGGACTGTGTACAAAAATGACTGTAATTCCTGAACAGTTAATGCAACACTTTGGTTTAAAGTCTTGACTCAAAGCTGAAAGTCTGCACTTCAATCAACACGTGATTAATCTAAAATCCACTGGGTTAGTGTACAGAGACAGAGAGATCATGCAGGAGGAAGCGCGGTAAGATGTAAAACATATGCAAAAACTAAAACTGAAAATCAGGTTTCTTGAGGAGAGTTTGCAACATACACATTTACCCTGAAAATGCATTTGTTTTTTCAATCAGAAGGCAACAACAATAATAGCTCTGGCTCAGGCTGTATTTACAGGGTAATGAATGGGTGCAGCTTTCGCATGCTCATACAGCAAAACAGCCAGCAGTCACTTCCAGGCCATGCTCAGACACACATACTCGCACACACATACTTGCAATCATAAACACACACCTGTGAAAGCAATGATGGGAGTTTGTCTGTTTGTGCTCGCAGGGTCATGTTTGCCTCATTTAGTCACTATTGTTGCGATGATAGAAACTGTATGCAAACTCATTTGAGAGCGGGACATACAGTCAGTTTGGATTAGGTATCTGAGCTCTCAGCGTTTGAAATTAAATTACAAAGTGACAACAGATTAAATGTCAATTTGTTGCTGAGAGACACTGCTGGAATTTGTTTGCTCCAACTTTGTAACTGTGCTTAGCTTTAAGTAATGAACTAGTTTGTTTACTGAAAAGTGAAGCAAAATTTCCATCGTTCAACTGGAAGAGAAGTGCATATCTGAAATTAGGCTAGACAGACGGACAGACAGACAGATTTTGCAAGCAGGGATTGTTCAGTTAATGAGCTAAAAGACAATGAAGGGAAACTGAGGTGGACTTTATCTACTTTGAACAGCAAGTGGCTGATAGCATAGAGTCATAAGCGACTGCAGCTCACCTGGGCCTTCCTCTATAAAAGCTGCTCCATGTTTTCATTTGCTCTCTCTCTCTTCTCCATCTACCTGACATCATCCCTCTTTGGTGTCTGTGGTTTTCTTTTTATTAAATTCTATTTTTATTTAAGTAATTATCTTGTGTGGGCTCCCCACTCGGCACTTACATAGAGCCATTGTGTGACCGTAAAGATATAGAAGTACTGATGTCGGAAACATTATAGGTATTACAGAAGTTCATATAACCTGTAAACATAATAAATGCATTAAAAAAAGAACTAAGCATGAACTTATTACACAGTAAGGCAAAACAGAATGTGAGCAAAGACGTGTAATAAATGACTCAGCGATTTCTTACTCATACATACAGTACTGCACAAAAGTTTTGAGTCAACCCACATTTCTTTATATTTTAAGAAATACGTGCAAAGATTTATTTAAATATGCAACCATACGTACGACATATGAGGAAAAACTACGGTGGCCCTGAGAGGCCAAATGGACTGCAACTTAAGAAAACACCAGCAATAAGAAAAACGCTGCAAAAGCACACAAAACACAACGGAAATAGGAAAAACGAAATAAGAAGAAAGAAAACAGAAATCGGGAAAAAAAAACCAAAACATATTTCCAAAAGCACAAGGGAAGTGTTTCTGGGGAGACAATAACCCGACGGACCAGTTGCAGGAACCAATATGCTAAGAATTGCGCTGGGAGACACAAGAAGTGGAGGATCTGTCGGTTTTGTGAGGAAAGAAAAGATGAGAGGTAAGTGTGTTAGCCTAACTATTAGCCTAAAATCCGTCATCAGTATTATATGAATCATGAGATTAAAACACTTGCCTAGCATGTTTTGGTTCCTGCAACTGGTCCGTCGGGTTATTTTCTCCCCAGAAACACTTCCCTTGTGCTTTTTGGAAATCATTTTTTTCCTATTTCCGTTGTGTTTTGTGTGCTTTTGCAGTGTTTTTCTTATTGCTGGTGTTTTCTTAAGTTGCAGTTCGTTTGGCCTCTCAGGGCCACTGTAAAAAACAGAGTTGGTGCATAACAAGCCTGAAAGTCAATATTACAGCTCAAATTTACGCAAGCTTTCTTTTAATTTCTTTCAGTAGACTCCAGGCTTCATGAAGGACATTTTCTGCTTGTTTCATTGTGTTTTTCTATTCAGGTATGATTTTACTACATGGGATCATTGTCATCCTGAAAAATGGAGCAGACTCCCTCCAGATGATATTATACTGTGGATCAAAATCTAAAGGTGGTTTTGACATAGGCTGTGTCGTGTTTTACAGAAGGCTGCAGACACTTACTGTTGTACTGCTGCCCTGACTTCCTCTGCACATATTGATAACTTGAACCAAAAATGTCAAATTTGGTCTCATCACTTCATAGAACCTGTAGCCACTGATTTTCAGTCCAGTTCTTGTGATATTTGGCATACTTGAGCCTTTTCGTCCTGTTTCCGTTCATTAAAAATGGCTTCTTGGCAGCCGTTTTTCTGATGAGGCTTCACCGAGCAGTAGATCGATCAATTGAAGCACCAGCTGCATCTCTCACTTCCTGTGTCAGGTCTTTGCTTGATTTTTTCCTGTTACTTCAGAATATGACTTTATCTGCTGAAGAAGTTTTTTTTTAGTCCTGCCACTTCTTTTGTCCTTTTTGTTTCTTCACATTCTGTAAGGACACTGTGCACACCATGCTGAGATATGCGAAGGTTTCAGGTAATAGTCATTTTTGGACTCACTTTGTTGGTGCCAAAAGACTATTTTGTGTCTGTCATACTGTGTTATGTTTGGCATTTTCATAGGCTAATCTAAAGAAATGGGAACAAATAATGTGTTTTTATTACAAGCTGCTAGTAACAAAGTGACTGAATTTAAAATTGGTCCTTTGCTGTCTGTAATGTGTAGACACAACATTGGTTCATCCCATGCCTTGTTTATGCATAAATGATTCATAGGTCAGTGTTAAGTGGCTTTACCAACAAAAACATTCCTGTGAAAATGGTCAGGTAAAATCAATGGACTGAAAATCAGTGGAAAAAGCAGCCAATTTCCAAAGAAGAACTTTAAAAGACCTTCAGAAATTTTAGACAAGTATTTTAGACAACAAAAAAAAAGAAAAATAACTAGAAAGCATGGCTCCTTCGAAACAAAAATATAAAAAATTAGGGTTGCAGTGTTGCGGACTTTATACCGGTCCATCATGATGAAAAGAGAGCTGAGTGGAAAAGCGAAGCTCTCAACTTACCAGTCGATCTACGTCCCTACCCTGACCTGTGGCTACGAGTTCTGGGCAATGACCGAAACATCAATGAGCTTTTTCTGAAGCGTTGTTGGCCTCTCCCTTAGAGTTAGGGTGAGGAGCTCAGCCGTTCAAGAGGGGCTCAGAGTACAGCTGCTACTCCTCCACATCGAAAGGAGCCGGTTGAGGTGATTTCAGGCATCAAACAAGGATGAGAAAGGCATGACCCTCTGGGAGGAGGCCCTGGGGCAGACCCAGGACACGCTGGAGAGATTATATCTCTTTGCTGGTCTGGGAACACATTGGTGCACGCCTGGATAACCCTGTGACCTCGGATGAGTGGAAGAAAATGGATGGATGGGTGACACAGTATTGTACATTATTTCTACTTTACAGTAAACAAATCACATTTAAAGACCAAAGCAACAATTTTTCTAACAACTATTGCAGCTAGAGCCTAAAGTTTAATATCATCTAAACTATATTAAATGACAATACACAGCCACATATTGCTCGATCAATCCACACACTAGTGTTGTGCTGTAAATATTTACTGCTGGTTTGTGCATTTATCCCCAGCTGCACAAAATGCACTATTTACTCTTAAGTAAATATAATTTCCTAAAGAAACTGCAGAGCCAAGCTGTCTTAGGAAATTAACAGAAGAAATATGATTAGGGTTGCCAACCGTCCCTTAAAATACGGAATCGTCCCGTATTTCGAAACAAAAGTACACGTCCCGTATTGAGCTAATAAGGGACGCACTTTGTCCCGTAATACAGTGAGAATCAAAAGTAGTCTATAAATGTTTATGGAATTAACACTTTGTTTGAAAACATAATTCCCAGCCCCTCTCCTGCTTTGTGACACATGAGCTGACAGCACACTTATGACAATTCGAGTATGACAATTCAGATTACCGCTCATCTCATTGGTCGAGGAAAGGTCGCTTGCGGAGAAAATACCGGAAGACGACAGATGACCACAACAAGAAGCATGGCCAACAGGGAAACAAACGCCGACACTGCGGTGCAAGTCTCGGACGACAGTACACCTAAAGCTGGACATACACTGTGCGATTTTCAAACTGCACGATTGACTCGCCCGATGCTCTGATGCGACCTGAGTGCTCACACTGTGCCTCCATAAAATAAAGGTTATAACAGAAAATCTGTCGCTCTCTCTCGCTTTCTCTCCCTCTCTGTCTTTCACTCACACAGACACACCACCACCATCAACTTTGCTAAATTGCTAATGAAAAACATTGATCAGGCAGCTGTGATTAAGCAGCAGTGTAAATCCAACTATTTTCACGGTTGTTGTGGTCGTGATAATTTTGTGATGCCACATCGAAAAGGCTCGGATGAGCTTTTCAAAGTTCTACAAGTTGTGCCTCCATCGCTTGTGTCCAGAACACCGTCTTTTTCACCGACGTTTATGTGTTTGCGCGTGAGCAGTGTGAGCGGCTGCGGTGACACGTCACGAGCGATTGATGATCGGAGCTGGTCGTGAGGTGTTAATTGCTTCTCGTTACCCCACGTATACTACACGATGCACGATGAAGGCCAAAATCGGTCCGATCACCAAATCGGTCGCACGACTCAAAAATCGGCTCAAAATGGGCCTAAAACCGCACAGTGTGAGCCCAGCATTAGAGCAGCAATGTTTGTTCCCCTCAGAGAAAGGGAAGAATGGGAAAAGGAAAACACCTGGCTGGAAAAAGTTACTATGGGCATGTGCAGTGAATATCAGCGCTATGTGGCCAGAAGTGTGATAATATAACTTATTTTGTGTAATAAACAACTGCAAGGATAGATGATTACAACAAATAGATGACTAATACATAAAAGTAATACATAGATGAATAATGATGATGAGTTATGATGCGTAATCATGGGAACAAGCGGGTTTACAAACAGGAGCAGCTGATTAGCATTAGAAAAGCTGAAATAATACCTCAACTGAAGCCAATTGTACTAAATGCACTAAATGTGCACTGTTACAAGAATATTTTTCTTTCTATTGTTTTCTATTATTTTAAGTTAAGCAGGACAGAGTTCTTTTAAAGAAAGATTTACTTATATTCTCAAAAGTTAAGCATGACAGGCTTCTGTTTAAGAAAGAGACCTGTTTTACTGTGTTAATGTTGTCATTTTGAGCTAAAAATAAATGGCTAAATGATCATTTGTTTCCCATATGGTCATATCACAAAGAATATGCATCTGCTTAAATCAACTTCAAGTCAAATGGTTAAAAAAATAATTTCACACACAAAAAAAGAGCTACCACACTGGGAAGGGTGAAGACAACTGGCCCTGGCCACGAGGTGTCCCTTATTTATTTTTCAGGGAGTTGGCAACCCTAAATGTGATGTTTCTGTAGCTCGACGGCGTGGAGCATATAAAACTGGGAAAACTGTCCAGTCACTATATGGCTTTGCAAAGTGCGAAAACTGCTGGGGGTGGGGGCTTATTTTGAACTTGTCACTGTATTTTGCACCAGAAAGCACTGTGTTGCAACTCATTAGAATGGCTCATGTCATCAAAGTGACTATCTAAACTGTTAATTACATTGAGCCAGAGGTCTAATTATGTCAGTTTTACAGCCTTTCTTACTGACAAAGACATTACCCACAGCCTACCCATACCAAACCAAGCTGAGGATGAGTTTCTCTGATGGTATTATTTCTGACTGAGGAAAACAACTGCAATTGCATATTTCTCGAGACATCTCAGACCGGTCACCATCTGTTCATACTAAAAGGAAGGGGGGGAAATTATGGGGGCAAGTTATTACGCAGCCATTTTACTGGTCACACTGGGCTGTATGTGGCAAAATGAATTTGTGTCCTACTTTAGGAGGAACAACTGAGCTTGGGGCTGCAAGAATAGCGAGCTCTGAGTGAGAAGTGAGATAGGCTAACAGATTGCTTAGGTCTTGCCGTGGGATTTATGGAAATTCTATAAAACATAAAACATGGAAGAACACCTAGAGGAAACATTTGTTTCTATGACAGTCTGCACTTTGTGTGGCTTCTGCACGTTTCCGATGACAGAGATGAACAAAGGGTCAGCGATGTGACCCAGGGTCATAGTGCTGTCCAAAAGGCCAATAATGCCTGTGACAAATGTCAGAGAATCTGGTGTTACTGTGAACCTGCATGGATTTATTGATTCCCTCTCTTTTTGTTTCTGTTCACAAAAGCTCTGACTCAAGTTTTATGCCCACTGCAAGCCATAAACATTTCCCAGAGTCAACAACATCCCTCCATTTTTTACACAGTCTCCCACCTCTTCCCTTTGTGTGACCGGCCTCTTCATTTGAGTGGATTTGTTTTGTCCCTCTTGTTTAGGCCTGGGCTAATCTCCCTCATCGGCACAGCTTTGGCCTGCTCTTTCACCCACTCTCCCTTGGAAAGACTGTTTGTAGTAAAGATTGTAATCTAACGGCTAATCTTTACGGCTTTCTCCAGGGCAGGGGCACAGAGCCTGGCCGAATGATTTGCCAGAGATGCAGAAACTTCTTTGTGAGCTGGGATTGAAGGAAAGAGATTCTACACATATTCAGATGTGGCAGCTGTCGCTGCTGGAGTTGTCAAATAGTGAGCCAGAAGGTGTGTCAGGTTGTATTTGTTTTATGATAACGCTCATTACTTATAGATTCTCATACAGTTCAGTTTTCCTTACTGTATAGAGAGCCAATTATTCAAAAACAGAAGATGTGTGTCTGAAGTGTTCCCTACTACTCTTCCTCTCTTTGCTAGTAAAGCCACATATGTCTGTCATAATGAGGCACAAGCAGTACCACCAAGCTGCCTCTCGTCACTAACACAACACAAAGAGATTTACTAATGCAGACTGTTAACACAGCCAGTTTTAAACACAGCCTGGGTTTTATACAGCACTACAGCAAGCAGTCCCTGGACGGCATGCATTATACACATCTAATTAAGTCTTCACATGTCTATAATAAACCACATTATGCCTTTGGGGGCTAGAGGGCAGGTCAGTAGCTGGCGTCGAGCTTGTGTGAGACAGCCAGTTGTCAGCACACATGTGTGCGTGCATGTCCGAGTTTGTGTTTTTTCAGAATCATGCCGATGATAGCTATTTAACTTTCACTAATTAACTCAGAATAAATCAGGACACCACAGTAAATATTTGTAGCCAAGGGAGTAGAGCGACGGAGATGCTCCTCTGCGGTGCTATCACACCACTGGTTGATGAGAAAGGACTGTGGCGGGGGTTGAGTGAAAGATGCACAGAGAAAGGGACAAACTGAGACAGAGAGACAGAGATGGAAAGAGAGCATGGCTGAGGAGGGCAGCTGGCCAGCTGTTAGTATAGTTTGATTGGCCTGTGGAGAGCTGCCTCTGTCTTTTCATGGCACCAGTAAAGTGCAGTCCTCCCAGTAGCAGGTGGCCGCTGCCCATCGCCTACCTCCCCCTGGGACAGCAGGGACAAAGATCATCAGTCGCTCCCTTGTTTTTTATTAAACACCTTCATGGTCTGCGGCTCCATAGCTACTGAGAAGGAAACAGAAAGGCTCTTTTTTCACACAGAATAATTAATCAGCACATTAAAGTAAGGAAACAAAGTCTCAGAAGACCTGATGCTACAAATCAGAGGCGCTTCAAACAGCCCACACAGATTTACACAGGTTGCTTCAGACATGGCATAAAAGTGTGGAGTAGTCGGCCTTTCCTTCACGAAGCCGGGCTTGGCAGTTGGAGGGATAAGGCTACGGTAAACCGAGGGAAAAGAACAGCCTCTGTAAGTGCTCTGAGTGCTTTCACCCCCCTCTTCCTCTCCACCCGAGCAGCTTGACAGCCAGGTCTCGGTGACCGTGTTTGTGACAATCAGGCTACCTCACATCATCACTTGGTTTAGCTGTTGCCATAGCAACGCACGGTACAATAACACCGCCAGCCTCGGCTCGATTGTGAGCTGATACTCCTGGTGTTTGCTCTTTTCAGTGCCAGAAAACTGTATTTCCACATTGTTAGCCACACAACGCAAAGCAAACTCTAATTTCGCTCAGTGTCTCCATTTTTTTCCGTCTCTGTCTCTTGCCCCCCCTCCACCCCCACGCTCTCCTCTCTCCACTCCGTCTCTCCAGAGGGGTGTAATTCAATTCTCTGAATACACTTCAGAGAGGAGTGTGAAGACTCATTTAAGCCTCTCTAACACTTGTGAGTTTTTGTACCAAATGTTACTTATTTTCACTGGCTTTGGATCCTGGAAGGCCGTGCGTTTGTTTTTTTCTGGCTTCGTCCAGTAATTCAACTATTCTGAGGATTATTTTTCCTGGAATCTGAGATGAAATTCAAGCAAACTGCAAAATCAGTTTGGTTTCAAACTTTGCAAAATTACTCCTATTTTTTGCTGAAACAATTTTGTCTGATTTCTCATATTTTTCAGGGGTGATAAACGGTCCTTTTTTAAAAATAGCAGCACCGACCAGGATTCACTGGCGTTTATTGTAGAAAAAAGCCTAATAAATGAATGATACCACATATTAGCCTGCGCGGCTATTATCCGAGGAAAATGAATGTGAGGTTCATTCGTTAACTGCCCCTCTTTGTTATTCAGATTCACTCCATTGTGCAACTTCAGCACCGTGAAGGCAGAGCAAAGAATCAGAAGTTGTCTGGCGACAAAGGTGTTACTCAAAGGTGAGACAGACTGATGGGACAAAAGCTTTGAGAGGCATATTGTAACACTGCTCCTCCTTGGAGTGGTTATCTCCCTCCACTGTCCTTGAGCTTTTTTGAGCAAGTCAGCAGACATTCTGCCAAGCAAAGTCCATTTCTTTAGAGGTACACGTTTATATAAAAGCAAGGAAGCAATCTCTTACCGAACGGTTGTCCGTGTGTAATTAGGATTACAGTCACATTCAAATGGAGTGTTTACTTGGCTCTGTGTCGTGAGCTGTGGCAGCGAGAGCTTTTCTGCTTGTGGATATGAGCTGGCAAGAAGGTCAGGATGTGGGCTGGCAAGAAGGGCACCGTGTCACTCCCGACCTCTCGGAGGGGCTTTGCTGCGAGGGGTGGGGTGGGAAGGGGGACGATGACATGTGTCTCGCTCTGCCAAGTCCTGCTCCAGCACTGTAATAATACCCAATTATAACCTGGACTAATTGGAATGGCGTTTTGTTTTTCTTTCTGTTATTTCAGAAAGCTGACAGCAACAACTCACGGAAGGATCGATGGCGGATTACGAGGCTCATGGAGCTGCATAGAGAGGAGGGCTCAGACTGAGGCAGCAGCTCTCATTAAAGCCCGGCCTGATCTCAGCCAAGCCCTGGGAAAGGAGGGTGAAAAAGGCAGGAAAAAACAGAGGAGGGAGGAAGAAAGGGGAAAGCTGCAGGAAGAAAAAAACACAGAGAAAAGTTTACTGTCCCCTTTGGACATGGCCTCTGCTGGACTCTTATAAATGGGTATTGTTCCCCATGAAGCACACAGCGACTGTTTACAGTTTCCCATAAAGGAGGGCTTTATTCCTGCTCAGGGATGCATTGTGACAAGATAATTTGAATAGCTGAGGTCTTACCACAAAGCTATAAACATTTACGGGCAGTTG
This sequence comes from Aulonocara stuartgranti, assembly GCF_965226115.1. Lineage (NCBI taxonomy): Eukaryota > Metazoa > Chordata > Actinopteri > Cichliformes > Cichlidae > Aulonocara > Aulonocara stuartgranti. The sequence goes on along the minus strand of NC_138940.1, from coordinate 23,745,723 downwards.
ACACGGAGAATAAAGAATGAGCCACGTAACCTCTGCAAGATGCCGGCCTGACTCCTGATGACACAGCCAAAGCTCAGTCGACTACTTCCAAACTCTGCCGCCGTCCTCAACACGCTGGCAGACGGGGCGAGGAGGAGAGACAAACGCAGAGAGGAAAATGCAAACGAGCACATAAAAAGGAGCAAAAGAAAGACAGATAACTAAAGAGAGGCGATGCAGGTCTCCGACGTCCCCTTTGACTTGTTCCACAATGAAATGGCGGTGTCTTGTTTTTATGTTTTATCACAGAAGTCGACCGCGAGAGCAGACCCACGGGAGCAGCCAGACATGAGGCTGAATTCGATTAGACGGTAATCGGAGATGGGCAGGCAGTGGTGCAGTCAGCGCCCGCGAGCCGAGGGGACTCCATAAGCAAACTATCCCCATGACTTTCTAGTTTAGCGATCCGTCGCGGTGGCCTTTATGAGTGTTTATAATCCACGACTTAGCTTGGTTTCGAGCTTTGTTTTAACTCTCAAAACCATCCTCTGGAGTGCGTGCAGTAATAATATCAGGACTCAGATCCATTAATGAATTACCAACCTCATCTCACTGCTGCTGCCATCTCCACGGGCTTAAGTAGGGAAACTGAGGTCTTGGGGAATTAATCACATTGGATTGCATTTTCTTTGAGGCTTTCCCATCTACACACAATCTTCCACCTCTCTGTCTATCTTTCCCGCTCTCACTGCTACAAAGTTGTGTTTCCTTTTTCCCTTTTTTCTCCTTGTGCCTTACTTGGCATTCTGTTCATTCTCCAAGATGTTTCCAGCGTAACCAATGATTAACAATTATGCCAGTGCATCTAATTAATGCCGGCTAATTACGAGGTTGAGATGCTGATGGGGAATGGGGGGTAGGACTAGGAGATTGCAGCATCAGAAATAATCAGGAGAGAAGAAGAGGCTGTAGCAAAAAGCCAAAAAAAAAAAAAACAGAAGAAGATGAAGAGAGGGAGAAGATGAGTGTCTTAATTGGCGTGCTCAGTTTTTGTCTCAGGACCCTGAGCTTATTACATTAAAAAAAATTTGTAAAGTTGTGCATAAAATTGTTATACTCACTCATCTAATTTATTAGCCATGTGCATCACATTAAAGAAAAAATAAAAGGGATACACAGGATGTCTGTTTTCCCACTTCTGAACTGGATGGGAATTAAGTTTAAACCACGTGAGGTCCCTGGAGTGGCGGGGAAACTCAAGCCATAATTACGTCCATAAAATGCCCACAGACAACTAATTTGCTGTTCATTTGTCAAGAGCTGGTAAACCGAAATAGCCAACGCATGCACGAAACACGCACACACACTTCGACCTTTAATATATATATAAATCACACCAACTAACGATCGCTCGCTCTTCATTTACCCTATTTCTTTTTTCCTTCTTTTACAATCCACACACCATAGACCTCTGCCCAGTTTCCCACCTCAAGCAATACTTCATTGGGAAAATAGCCAAGAAAAACGAGCTCTCTCCACGGCTCATAATGAGGCTGCACGGAGCGTTCATTAGCATAGTCAGTGTCTACGGTCCTACAGTATATCGGGGCGTTATGTTCAGTGACGTTTTTATTCCTACAACTATTCTGTAAGGGCTCCATAATACTGTCCAAGAAAGAAAACACATCATATATTAAAGGGACATGATTCCTGCTTCCTATTCAAATGAGCACATCTGAAGAGAGCAAAGATGGAAGAGGGGGGAAAAAGAAAAGGGAAAGGGGGGGCGTGGTTGGGGAATTACCCGGAGAATAGTAATTATATTCAGAGGAACCAATTTAGAGTGCATGTTTGTTGTTTTTTATCTTTCGGCTCAGAGAAGAGGTAGGAGGCTGCGCAGCTCGGAGCGGTGACACGGGTCCTCTTCAGTCTTCCGAAGTGCATTAAACTAAATGATTGACAATGATTGAAACCACATGGAGCCTGAGGCAAATTACCGGGGGTGAGACTTCATTGTGCAGATCTGCTGCTGAGCTGCTTTCACAATTCATGTTTAGAGTGGGGTGGGGAGCTTTCTGCAAAAAAGGGATATTTGTTAGTCATACAAATGTAACATAAAGTTCAAGAGGAGGATAAAGAAACGTTTCCGCATCCTGTAAGAAAGGATGTAGCTCTCAGTGGGTTGTGAGAGGCTGAGCTAACACTGCGGCCTGCTCAAACACAATCAGAACAGCAGCAGGTGAAGTCAGGGCCAACAAGCTCGACTCCAGGGATGTTTGTCATCGAGTGTTGAACAGGGCGGGTGGCGGTGGTGGGGGAGTGGAGGGTTATGTTTAGCGCTGTCAAAGCGAGCTATTTGTGTTTGAGATGCTGCATTGAATAGCGCTTCCACCTGGCAGAACTCAGCCTGAGTGGATTTCCATCTATTTTCCAAGTCCTCACCCTTTTAGTGTCAAGGTAGGAAGCGTTAAGTTCGATGGGAATCTTAAATAATAAATCAATAGTGCGGCATTTATTTCTTTATTTTCATTCAGGAAGTTGCATCTTAGTCAATATCCTGCTTCATTCATCCTCACCTCCATCTTCCTCGCAGCATCGTCGAGCCTCGCGTGCACATCTGACCTCGTTAAGTTCAAATGAAAATGTGCAAAATAATCAGCGGCTCCCATCAAAAGCAAACAAAAAAGAGCGAGAGAGAGAAATGGGAAATTTTAGGAGTGTTTCAAGACCACCCGTGAAAAATAAACATTAAAATTCAAGGATTGCGTGCAGTCTTTTTTTTGTAAAGCCTTCTCTTTACTTAAAAGTCCATTAAGTTGTTTCAAGCTGTGAATGGTGCGCATATAAATGTGAGCAGAGACGCATATTAAACCCTTGCTTTTCATAAGTGACATTTTTGTTAACGGCAGCTTAAGACTGATTTCTTTTTGAGTTCGGAGAAGCTGAACTTTGGGCATTTAGTCGCTGGCTCTCGACAGAAGTAAATGTCCAGTTAATTAGTTTCCAGGGTGTATGGGGCATTCGCAAGCAGGAAAAAGAAAAGGGGAAAAAAGCAACTGTCAGCTGAGTGTGCTTTTCAAATTCGTATAGCAAATGCCTTGGGGTAGGGTGGCAGGAGCCAGATGTAGTTGTCTGAGGACAATAGATGAAAAATTCGTCTAATATCATTCCTTTTTGGAAGCATTACATTACATAGGCATGAGGGGGTCTCTGGCAGTTCTGCTTCCAGTGAGACAAACATTTTTATCTTGCAACATCTCCTATCATGTAGGTACATTGCTGTTTAAGTTATTGTCTATGATGTAATAGCCAGATCCAGTGTAGTAAACATTAGAAGGGAATAGCTCACTGAATACTGTTGTGAAAGTCAATAGGGCTGCAATAACATAAATCAATGGCAGACAACAGCCCAAAGCTTATGCAATGTTCTACTAAATTAGGCATGTAACAATTAGAGCGGTGCATTTCTTTCCCCTCCCTCTCTCTGGTGTGACCTTTGATTAAGGTTCTGTCAGTACAGGGGTGTGAGGCCGAAGGGGTGTTGGGGGGAGTGTGTCATGCATGGCCCCGTATGATTACTTTAGATGGTGCAAGGTGAGAAATTTATGAGGCAACTTGTGTGTGACGTTCCTGTGTGCGCGTGCACGCATTTTGAGAGAGGTGGTGAGAAGAGGGTGGATTAGTGATGTGTCGCCCGGTGTCATTAAGGGGGGGCTATACAAATAATTTGATGGGTGTTTGCTGTTTACAATCCTCTGCTCTGGACGCACTTAAACTGCAGTGCCAGCTGCAGACACAGCTCCTAGTCTCCCTCAAATGTTGCTTGAGGGGGAAGCTGCTATTCTTCTCCGGAAGCCTTAAATAACGTGGTCTATAACATTTTTCATGTAGTGACCCTCTGTTCGAGTCACACGCGGAATATTTTAACACGCTAAGATGTTAAACCTTTTTACAGCACTCTCCCTGCTTATTTTTATTCCCCAGCACTGGCCAAAAATAATAAAAAATAATAAAAATCACAAAACAGTAGTGTGTCAAAACAAGCGATGAGCTCTTTGATCCCTCCGCCTGGCGTTTACAGGGGTCGTTATGGTCACTTTTTGAAGACTGTATGCAAAATGATGAGGCAGGTAAAGCACCTTCTGAGGGGAACCCTTGGTAATTGACCTTGCTGTCTTGAGCCTAGTCAGCAAGCAATAAAGAACGGTTAAATGTTAAGGCAGAAACTAAAGTGCTTGAAGGGCTACACGTTCTCTGCATTAATGAAATAATAGCCCGGCTTATTTCATATTCTATGCGAAACCAAGGTCACCATTACGTGTTGTTTAATAGGCCATGTGAGGGTGAAAAGCTCTGATTTGAGTGAGCGCGTCTCTGTGTATGTTTGTGTTAGCGAGAGAGGAAAAGCGAGCGCGTGCGTGTGCGCGCGTGCGCGTGTGTGCTCATGTGTACATATCTAAGTATCTGGGAGGCTTTTTTCATGCCAGGGAGAAAATGAATATTGGAATGATTATCACTTGATTAACGATCCGGCTTAACAGGTATATGAGGTTTCTGATTTAACAATGCAGATATATCAGCTCGCTGATTAAAACTAAAATTAGAAATGCAATGACAGGGCACCTGAATGATTTAAATGAAAGTCTCTCTTGCCGGTTGGTGTCACATGCAGAGATTCATTTTTTCTTCCTCCCTCTCTTGGCCTACACTAGTTTGTTTAAACATGGTTAAATACATGCACTTAGAGTTTCAGTTTATTTGCAATCGCCTCATTTTAAAGCCTCTCTCCAGACGTAAATAACCTGTGACATCAGGGATCACTTTTAGATTTATATATGTTTCAAATCAAAATGTTTCTAATGGAGCAATTTGAGCTCTTAGCATCCAGCTGTCAAAACTCCTCAGAGCGTTCCTTGGGCCAGCCGTGACAGAAACAAAGCATGTGATTGGCCTAATTGAGATGACATTTCCCTGTCTCTATGGAGAAGGTCACCTCAGAGTCAGAGTGAGTAGGTGCTTATGTCGCTGTCTCTTTTCCTCGTCCTGCTCTACAGACAGACACATCCATCTGAAGCTATTAAAATCGTGTTGATGTGCCCTCCTACGTCCTGCTGTGATTATCATCTATTAAAGCCCAGCACCACTGAGACAGCATTCACCGTGGTGGCAGCTGGCTGACGGGCTTAACTGGGGCTCGCCGTAGGTTACACCTGCGAGTGTTAATGTGGTCAGCGGCCGTGGAGCAGAGATGAGAAAGGCAGGCAGGATCCCTGAAGGAGAACACGCAGAAGCCTGCACTGACTCTGCGACGTGTTTTGCTTTATGTTTGCAGCAGTCTCACAGGACTCCCAACAAGGAAAGCACAGATGATGAGGCTGGAATGAGTAAACACAGATTTAAATACACCTATCAAGGAGGAAGAAACACGCGGTGCATGCAAATAGTTTGGGTTTTGGCTTATTAAAGTTGAAAATAAAATCAGCAAAACATCTGACATGCCTCTGCCATGACCCTAATTACAAGGAGGTGAATAAATTAAATTTGATAAAACCACGACATGTTTAAGACTACAAATTAGCAACAGTGATAACAAATGCACAGTTATTGGGGTGCTGGAAGGAAACTTTGTTTTTAGGAACATTTTCACACTGTATTTCGTTTACTCTGTTCCAAATCAGTTTATGAATTTTGAGTGAGGGTGCTGTGTTCTGGACTAATGGAAAGATGGAGAATTTGCAGTTACATGTTATGGATAGTAGCTCTGTTGTCTCATTCCAGAATTCAAAGCCGAACAAGCAAAGTCCTCAGTCACACAGTCGATGATGATATCTTCAATGTAAATTATGGGAGACTCCAGCAACCCACTAGCTAAGAAAGCAATCACAAGAAGATTTTCCGTGTAACCTGTTTGCAACCAACTTCATGCTAGCAAGTGGACATGGAATACACATTTTTTTCCACTTTCTTTGCAATCCAGTCTTTAAGTCCGAGTCATTAGTCGTTTCCGGATCCACACTCCGCTTCAGGTCCCAAAGTCAAACGAACACTGCGGCATCACTGAAAGCTACAAACTCTAAATTCTTTCATCTTTAATAAAATGATCAGCATTCCTGCTCTACCAGGTGTAACAATTAAGTTTAACATCCAGGCATCAATGAAAACAGAATTTATGAGTTAGAAGTTAGCAGGGAGTTAGCTTGGTAGTTTCTAAACATGGTATAGCATGTTCTGACAGAGGGATTTCTGAAAAAATTAAAACGTACAGCTCTGCCACCACTTCCAACATAAATGAAGACAGAAAACTAAATAGCAGTGACGTTTGTAGGGTTACTGAAGTTGGACTAGTTGGTATATACATGGTGGCAAGCTACACGGCTATGGTTAGCATAATATAAACACAGTGAAGCAGGAAGATGAACGCTAACTTTTTTCCATTTGATAAAAGTTAACGTGAGGGTTCCCAATGGTTAGGGACAAATGTTATTGCATGGCAGGATGTTGTAAACGGACAAACTTCAGTCAGGAGAACAACTGAGATAATCCTGGAAAAAGGCTCAGATCCATCAGGTGCAAAACCAACAGACTTTAATGCAAATTCAGAGTTTGAGCAGTTGTCTTCCATACAATCATATTAGTATTCTGTTGCTGCTATTTGGCATTTATTATGTTGATGTCTTTTTTGTGCAATATTTTGGCAGATGTGCAACTTCCATAGCCCTTCCACCCTTATTTATGATTTAGTATATTCTAGTGTACATGGTGTTCTTGGTATACATAGTGTTTTGTATATTGTCTTTTACTTTCACACCTTGTGGTCTTGTTACATAATTTCATTGTGCAAGCAACTGTAAAATGACAAAAAGTTCTAAGTCTAAGTCTGTAGTTACATCGTAAGGTTTTAAAAACCGAGCTTTAAAATAAACAGTGGTAATAAAAACCCAGAGAAGCCGACAGTGATCACTGACTGCTTTTAGGGGCTTGTTCAGATTAAATAGAACAAGATACAAAGCATTAAAACATGTTAAAAACACAACAGCTTTAATAAACGCAGAGTAGTTTGGACCCGGAAACAGGGTTCACATGTCATCATTTAAAGACGAGAGAGGGACTGTCAGTACCCATATGGAAAAGATATATATAAATCTTATAAAGTTTGTATCTGTCTTGTGTGAAACTTGTATGAAAAGCATATAAGAGTGAAAACAGATATAAGATCCCTTGAAAAATTATATAATGAAAATGTACGAAAGTAATGAGAAAGTGGCCACTTTCATGAGTAATCACATGTAAGTTTTTACTATTTCTTTTCCATATGGGTAGCCTCCATCAAGCTCCAACATTACAGTATAAACCACCGTGAGGCAACTGTTGTTGTGATTTGGTGCTATATAAATAAAAGTGAATTGAACCACTCACCAACGAGCCAGGAATACACACTTTTCCTTAGTGACTGGTAAGTGCCAGATGGTTGCAAGTAGTATGAGGCCTTAACCCTAACCCCGGAGATGGTGTCTACCTCAGACTTGCAGCATATTACCTGGTAGCCGGGTTTATCCTAAGACTTAAACAGAACATTTTTTTAAGGTTCCTTGTTTTAAATCCAAGTGGCCAGCCTAAGTGGTCACAGGGGGGACTTGTAGACCTCCAGAAACCTTGAGGCCTTACACAAATAAAACTTTTTTAATGCAAAGAAAGTACGATTGGGATTTCTTTGTCACACCTTAAGATTTTTTTATTTGCAGTAGTGCAAATAGTGCAGCCATGCTGCAAGGTGAACATCGCCACTGAAAAGGTAAAGCAACATGTTGCTCTTGTTAATATAGCTTATGTCAGTCATAATGTTATTTTTATTGCTTTAATCACATAGCTATAAAAGTGTCAGCTGCGAGTGACCTAAAAGGCCTTGAAATCCCATTTGGATGGGCTACGCTATTTAGCAGTTTTGCAGTGTTTTACATACAAATGGTTGTCTTTCTGGTTTTGTCTTTGCCTTTATGCACATGTACAAGTAGCGCAACACCAAAATAAATGAAAGAGTACTGCTAAACTTTCAATAACAGTTAATGTTGCGTCAACACTTGATAGGAACACCCCATCACACCGATGAGGCTGGGAGATCAATTTCAGCAGCTAAAATCTAAATAAATAACAAACAAGGTTCTCGTAATCTAACTTGGATTCACAGATATCCTCAGGATTTACTTTAGTTTTCAGAGGGTTTAAAAGCCAAGCACAACAAAAACTATTTCCTGACGACATCTGTAGCTCTTTTCTTTTTAACACGCGTGACAAAACAAAAATCTTCCACTCTCCACTTGTAATTTTCCAGAGCTCACAGTCAACATTTCTTCGGCTGCTTTGGGTCAAGCGAATTTGAAAACAAAGTTAATTTGAGCACAAAGTGAAATATTGACTTCAAAGGCCAGATATGGCATTTACTACCCACGAGGAGTTCACAAAAGTTTCGGAAGAAAATTCGTACTGCCTTTTTCCTCAGGCTGTATCTTTTCATCTAGACTGTTTATTGAGGGGAAATTAGTTGAAAACTGCTCATTGCCAGGATTGTAGATTGTCTGCAGTGAAATGAAAAATTGTTCTAGAAGCAGATGTTGCAGCTCTTTTGTTTTCATAAAAAACAAAACAAAAAACAAATTTTTCTAATTTCAGTGCCATGATTGCACACAAATTTGTTTTGGAGTGATGGCAAAATCAAAATTTACAAAGCTGAAATGTTCCCCAGGATTGAAACCCCTGTGATTTCGTTTTGTTTTGATTTTTTGGGGGGGAATGAGGTGTTCCTCTGATCCCAGCTCTGCTTTTTCAGAGTTCAACAATGCCCCTTCTGGTGTCCATCTTACCAGTGAAAAAGAAACATGTGAATGACTTGACAAATAATAAGTTTCTAGGATGTCTTGTCACCTCGTGAGAGCCCTAATTGTTTTGTTTTTTTCCCGCCTGTCAGACGCACCCCATGTTTGACACAGCGCTTGTCTCGGTAGTTTTGCGTCCCCTTTGTTCCATGCCTCATTGGTATGTTGCGATCAATAGAAGACAGTTCAATTTTCAAGTCTGTCACTTGGAAAAATCATTTTAAAAAAAGATAATTAATTTTAAAAATATATTGTGTCAAAGTGATTGTTTAGTTTGTCCAATTATACGTGACTCCCTACCTGTAACAGCGTCTGCTCGTTCCCTTTTATTTAACGAACACGCATCAACACACCCAAACACACTGGTTCCACTACAATATGGCACTTGATTCATTATTTCACAAGCAAGGCAGGCAGTGAGACCATCAGCCAGTGTCATGTTAGAGGGATATCAGTGCGAAAGAGAAAATTACAGCGACGTGTTCAGGTGTCCCCTCAGCCATGCGTTCAAAGCACTTCTGGGGGCTGAGGGAGAGGCAAAGTGGATGTGACAGGCTGATTAAATGCCAGAGATAGGGCGTTTCTCACACACGCTGTAGCCTCCTGGACAGCAGCCTAATTAGGCACTTCCATGCTCTGCCATCAGATCTTCCAAAAGAAGAAGAAGGGAAAAAAAGCCCTCTCCAGAAACACATTTGTTAATGTAACGAATATAATTTTGCAATGAAGTGCTACTCTGATGAGGAGAGATTTGTGAAAATGAATCGCTGATTCATTTTAATCCACAGCTGTGGAACTGAACCGTTAACTTATTTTTGTCATCTTCTCATGCCGATTTAAGGAGGACCGAAAGTGCAATAATTGTGAGGAAATAAACAAATGACGTGAAGTAAATGAATTTTGATACCATTAATACAATAAAAACAGGCAGTATTTTTAGTTTACTGTATTAATTGCACCCTTTTACTTTTTCATTTAACTCTGGGACTAGAGTATAATCATCTATTTTACTTATTTAATTTCAGCATTATTTTCCCTTTTGAAAATTACTGCCTACTTTGTTCAGCTGCACAAAACAAAACATGGCAGTAACTCGGTGCATTTAGGCATTCATGCATGGTCAAGACAACCTACTGAAGTTCACATTTGACCATCAGTTTGGGGAAGAAAGGTGATTTTAAGTGACTTTGAACATAGTGTGTGTGTTCTTTTTTAGCCAGGCGGGCTGCTCTGAGTATTCCAGAATCTGCTGGGATTTATCTACACAACCATCTCTAGCATTTACAGGGAATGCCAAAAAATATCCAGTGAGCAGCAGTTCTACTGGCAAAAGTGTTGATGTCAGAGGTCCCAGGATGGCCAGACTGCTGTGATACGAAGCCACTCCATACAACCAAGGTATGCAGAAGAGCATCTCATGCACAACACATCAAACTTTGAAGCAGATGAGTTACAGCAGCAGAAGGCACAATTTACAAAGGATCACCAAACATTGCTTTTTATGAGTCTTGATTGCTGCTGTAACGTTTGGATGGTGGACTCAGAATTTGTCATAAACAACATGAAAGCAGGATCCATCCTGCCTTGGATCGACAGTTCAGGCTGTTGACACTGAAAATAGCGAGTTTTCCTGGAATGGGAGACTCACAGCCAAATGATCTGCAGCAGCTGTCTGATGCTATCATGTCAATGTGAACCAGAATCTCTGAGGAATGTTTCCAGCACCTTCTTGGATTTATGCCATGATGAATTAAGGCAGCTCTGAAGGCAAAAGGAGGTCCAACTGGTGCTAGAAGATGCACCAAATGAAGCGTCCAGAGAGTAGTTACCTCTGCCAAGGAAGTGTGTGAGTGTCTGTCTGTAAACACAGTAACTCAAAATGTTTTGCATGGATTCTGGTAAGACTTAAAAAATGTAAAAGACTTATAAACTTGGTGTAAAGTGAGGTCATGTTCATGATCCATTAAAATTTTGTTTTTGTCTACCAAAGTGTTCAAGGTCAACTGAATGATTTATTGTTGAAAATTAAAATAAAAAAGTCTTAGAAACTATTGTGTGTGGTGTGTTGTCAAGATATATAAAGTTTCATGGTCCTGGGTCATTTTTACCCATCGGTTTGAGTTTCCTGTGTTTTTTGTCATTTTTTGCATTATGCTAAGGATTATTCTAGGTTTCCTAGGTTATTCTGTTCAGTATTGTTTATTAGATTTCCCGTGTTGTTGCTCTCTGTGCCTCCCCCTGGGTGTCTGCGTTTATATTGTTGTGTGAGTTCTTGTGCCTTGTTTTCCCAGCCTGCCATGTCTGCCCTCTTTCCCTCGTGCTCCTGCGTGTTCTCTCTCTCCCTCTCCGGTCCACGTCTGTGTACTTCCTGTTTTACTTTGATAGTCTCCGTCAGTGTCTGTCAAGTTGTGTTTGGTCTTCCCCTCTTGTGGTTATCTGTGTCATTTGTGCTCCTCATGTGTCCACACGTCCCTGTTATCCCTCTGTGTATGTAGGTCAGCGTCTCTCTCTGTTCAGTGTTGTGTCGTCCCTTACTGTTGTGTGCGTTTCCCCGTGTTTTCCTTGTGTGTTTAGAGCTTCCTAGTTTAGTTTTGTACCATTTCCTTTGTGTCAGGAAATAAAGCTGCATTTTGAGTTCATCCACGTGTGTAGTGAGTCCTGCATTTTGGGTCCAATCTCCCGCCTGCCACACAGCGATCCATGACAGAAAGTACCATATAAAGATTTCAAATACCACGTCACATTTGACCTCTGACCTGTCTTTCAAGGTCAAAAGATTTATCTCAAGGTCAAAGTGCTAATAATTTTATTCAGTGCTATTTGAAACTAATTTTTCTTACTGCATTTGTTTGAACTGACAACATATAGGAATATAGGGAATGATATTCTAAATATCACATAACCTTGGACCTCTGACCTCTGACCTCTTCTTCAAACAAACTCAAACTTTCAGAAAATGTCTTTTATATTTAAAACTGCTTCAAATCTCACTGCCTTTGTTTACATTGACATCATTAGGAAATGATACTGGTCTATCAGGATTCTAAAAAACGCATTATCACTTGCATCCAAATACTAGGGATGAGTATCGTTTAGGTTTTATCCGATACCGGTGCCAAACCGGTACTTTTGAAACGGTGCCGGTGCTTAAACGGTGCTCAAACCGGCGCTTAAAGAATGGAGAACACAAAATTGGTCCAAAAACCTCTCACGTTCAGCTGTCTTTTTGTAAAAAGATAACAATGTTAGCCTTTTCTGCAGCTATGGGTCATATATGGTATCACTCTTGGCTGGAAGCAGTGCTTAAACAATGGAAAAAACACAAACTTTGTCCAAAAACCTCTCATGTTTAACTGTTTTCCACTTTTTCTTTGGTCATTTTAGCCTTTTTGGCCAGGGTGAAGGGAGTATCTGCCATCAAACAAGAAGACAGCCGCATGTAGCTATGATGATGTTTGCTAGTTCACCTTACATGCATTAATGTAATAACGTGGTTAGCCTACTCAACGTAAATTAGACACGAACAGCATTAAGCTACTGACCCAGAGAAGAACGGCTGCTGCTGCCATCATCATCCGTCATCATTTCTGCTACACTGGCAGGGCTAGGGGCCAGGACTCTACTCCTCCGGTTTTTGGGGGATGTTGGTAACTCCGGGTCTGATAACAGGCAACCCACCCGCAGTAGATGTGCTCGGTGTGAGGTCTCGCAGCAAGCTATCAAATACGGCGCATTTTTCGGCTTTTAAAAAAAACGCTATGTGTCGCCACGTGTTTCATCGGATTTGAGGTGTTACCTCCTTTGACAGTATCACAGTATCAGCTTAAAGCACTTGTTGCTGCTGAGTTTGCATCTTTTGCTGTGAAGTACAGCCAGACTTTTGACCGCTTTGCCTTGGGCATTTTTAATCTGTAGCTCTGCTCTATAAGAACGTACGTACCTGGCCCCGCCTACTATCCTCGGAAACGTAAAATGATTGGCTAGAATCTAAAGTGTATCACAGCTCAGGACAAAAAAAGCACCGAAAAAAAAAGCACCGAAATAAAGCACCGAAATGTGCGCTGCTTTTCGGTCTGGTTACTACCGTTTATGTCAGAACCGGTGCCATCATGGCACCGGATACCGTTACCCATCCCTACCAAATACTATGTCTCATTTGACCTCTGACCTCAAATTTTTATTTCCCACCTGCCTCTCTTTCAAGTTGACCCCAAAATGTATCTTCAAAGAAAGCTTTGTCGAGATAAAGAATGAATCCACATAAATACAAAAATTAATTATACTTATATTATATATTCTGTTACGTAATAGTAGTATTAAAAAGCCTGCACTTTGCACCCATTTTTACTGCAGTATAAACTTCTCAAAGCAAGTTTCAAAAGGGCAAAGAAACTAAAATGAATATATACAAAATACCTTACTATTCCCTTTAAAGGAAATGATGAGTAGAGAGGGAGCTGGCCCTGAGTGAGCGCTCTCGGAGGGCTTCTTCTTTATTTCTTTTTTTTTTTTTTTTTTTTTGGCCTGTCCCGTTTGGCTCTTTTGCCATCAGAATTGTTGTCTAAAGGCAAAGAAAGATGCCCAACGGATTTACTTTACCAAACTGACCATCCCAGCCTTGCCGTAATGGTCCATTTGATTCACCTTTTATTGTTTATTTTATTTTCACTTACTGAATACGGGACAGACTTGACTGGGGGAAAGAAGGGGAGAAAGAAAGAGGGAAAGAGAAACAGCTGAGAAGAGGGACGGGGGAGAAGGGCAAAAGACAAAAACCAACAGAACGGGCAGAGAAAAAAAATGCATATATCAATCACCTGGATCACCTGCTGAGAAAGAAAAAAGAAAGCAAGCAGAAGAGAACAAGAGTAATAGAATAAACAACATCACAATGATATATGGGAATATGACAGTAAATACTAAATGTTAAACATTATTGTGCAGCACATAAGATCAACAGAACACAGTGTGCTTTGAGGTAGGAGCCAAAAAGGGTGTAGTTTGTGGGTGTGATCACCCGTGTGTACACCTGTGAGCATGGATGCGCTTGTTTTTTGTTTTTTAAAAGGTTCCTTCATGTAATAATCTGCTAGAGGGTGTGGGGGGGCCACAGCCCCGTCCTCCAGGGCGTGAAGCAGGTGTGGAGGAGATCAAAACTCCAGACATCCAGAGGCCCCCAGAACACAAGAGACCAAGGAAGACCAACAGAGGGGCAGCTGCGCCACTGTCCCGGAAAGAGCTGAGGAGAGTCCCAGATGAGGGCTCACTCAGCAGCCGCGGAGCAGAAGCCAGGGGGAGTTGCAGTGACGCGCCCGTGAGCTCCGCCGGCAGCCAGCTGCGCCTGAGTGACCGAGCCCCAGGCCGAGAGGCCGGGGGCACCCCACCTCCGAAGTGGCCCGAGCGAGCCCCATGCTCCAGGCCCCGATAAGCGGCCGCCAAGGAGTGAGCCGGTGTGTACCTGGACGCCCATCCCCGGACACAAAGAACCACCAACGCACCGATGTCTGAGGGGGTCCGCCACTGGCAGGGGAAGTGGTGGTAGGTGGAGATAGGCCTCCAAACCTTGGAGGGCCTGAGATGTCCCCAGAGAGGTGGCGCCTGACACCCAACCTGACATATAGACACAGACATACAGGCACACACAGATACAAACATCCATTCCCACCCTCATGCTCTCATATGCACTTACTCCACACTCAACCAACGTGGAGACAGACATAAAGAGACGTTGTACACATGATCACACTCCCCAAGCGTACTCTACAAACCGGGTCTAGGTGCCCCCGCCCCTGGAGGGGGGAACTGCACCCAGACCCAGGTGGTGTTTCCCTTTTCCCTGCGGTGGGGGGAGGCAGACCGCCCCGACTCCGCAGCAGCAGGAAGGCTCCACACTCCAGACCGCAGTCGGACGGCCAACTCCTCCTCCTAGTCCTAGCCCCCCTGCTCCAGCAGGTCGCAGAGAACGGGGGTGAGAGAAGACTCCAAACCTCCCTCCACCCGCTCATTGTAATGTTGATGCATGTGTGTTCTAAGGTGCATTTAAAACCCAGGAGGGCTTGGAGCTACCTGCCAGAGAGCAGCAGGTAAGCGCATAGTCCCTCCTGCTAGCCCTCAATGTCTACGTGTATTTAAAATTGAGAGGTGGGCAACGATGCCAGGGGTGGGGTGTACACCCTGATGGTACTTTGGACTCCGTGTATCGTGCCCACCCCCAAGATCCTATATGTATGTGTAATGAGAGTGTGAGTAATGTGAATGTCTAAGTTGTGGGATAAAATTGAGGCAGAGGCAGCCAGAAGGGGACAGAGGGGGGGTAGCCTCCTCTGCACCCTGGTGACATACCCCTACTCCAAGGCCCTGCATGTGTGGGTGGTTGTGGTGGAGCGGGAAGAGGGAGGCAGCTGGAGATGGGGAGGGAAGGAAGGGAGGGGCAAGTGACCCCTCCCTGGGGCCAGCTCCCCCGCTGACCCCAGTAGGCACCCCCATACTCCGCGACCCGCCAGGGAAAGGGGGCCCAGGCCCATCCAGACCGGGCCCAGTGCAGCAGCGCCGCCCGGCCCCACAGAGCCCGGGACAGTCCACCCAACCCCACCACAGAGAAAACTGCACCCACCCCACCATCCACTCATCTTCCAGACTACATAAGACAATAAACACCCAGGCTGAGATCTTCCTCCACCTCTCCTGTATCTCCCCCTCCTGCAGAGGGAGCTCCTGAGGAGAGGAAAGCTCCTGCAAGATGTGACAATCTCCCCCACCAGTTGAAGAGCCCCCCAGGTGGCTCGACGCACCGGCGGCACCCTGCTCCAGGGCTGGGCCCCCATGCACCCACCCGCCCACAACCCCGGCAACACACCAACCAGGACCCAAGCCCCCGAGGCCCGGTCCGGGTCCCAGCCCAGAGACGGAGCGCCCCCAGAACCTCACGCCCATCCCGGACCCACCCAGGGGCAGCCAGGCTACCAGGTCAGTAACCCACGTCCGTCAGCACAGACCCTCCCCTAGCCCCGCTGCACGCAGCCGCGAGGAAACAGTCACCTGAGAGCCAACAGAGCCCCTAACCGGACATGACCGCTACCCCGGGTTGAGCCCCCCAAGGAAGATGCCTCCGGGGAACCCCCCGACGCCCTAAGCCTGTCCCTACCCCCACACCAATCACAACAGTGAAGGCGGGACCAAACTATGACCCCCCACCCCCACTAGGTGATGGAGCTGATCAAAGGAGCCCAGAGCAATTGATCTGATGTGGTGGCAGAGGCTGTATCAAGACTAATGTAATCTAATAGATAATTTCTATATTGGTTAGAATTAAGATTATTTTTATGTTTCCAGTTCATGAGGACTGTTTTCTTGGCTATGCATAGGGCAGTGAAAACCATATGGGCGATATTCTTTTCTGAAGTGACATTATCTAAGCTGCCCAACAAACACACTAAGGGGGAAGTTGGAATGTTACATTTCAGACACTTCGATAAGTCTTCACATATCTCGTGCCAAAACTTCTGAACTGGTGGACAGAACCAAAGAGCGTGGATATAATTGTCCGGTGAATTGGTTTGGCAGTGTGAGCAGTTGTTGGTAGACGAAAAGCCCATCTTGAACATCCGATAACCTGTATAGTGCACTCTATGTAATATTTTGTATTGAATTAATTGAAGACTGGGATTTCTAATTAGATGAAAGGTTTTTAAGCAAATCTGAGACCAGAAGTTTAGGTCTAAGTTAACTGATAAATCCGCTTCCCATTTTGCAATAGGAAGTGATATTGATTCATCTGTTTTAGAAAGCATTCTGTATATTTTGGATAGTAATTTGGGGGGTTTAAGAGTAAGAAATTGAACCACACTTGGTGGTGTTTGTAGTTCAACTTGACCCGGTTTAAATTTCTTTTTTACTATGGATTTAATTTGTTGATATTCTAAAAATCTTTTCTTGTTGATCCCATATTGTGTAACTAGTCCGTCAAATGAAATAAATTCTGTTCCTTCTAGTATATGTTCTAAATATTTGATTCCTTTATCACTCCAATCTGAAAAGTTTATCATATTATTGTTTTGTAATATGTCAGGGTTGTTCCAGATAGGTGTACGTTTGCATGGGATTAATGAAGACGCCGTCAATTTTAGAAACTCCCACCATGCTGTCAGAGAAGAGCTGATGTTGATGCTTTTAAAGCATTCATGTCGTTGGATGTTTGAGCTGATAAATGGTAGGTCTGAGATCTCTAGATTATTGCAAAGTGCTTGTTCTACATCTAGCCAAGGTTCATCTAAGAGGGTGTGTTTTAGCCATCCTGAGATAAACTGAAGCCTGTTGGCTAAGAAGTAGTGCTGAAAGTTAGGCAGTTCTAGTCCTCCTTTATCCTTGGTCTTTTGTAGTGTTTTTAAGCTTATACGTGGGGGTTTATTTTTCCAAAGGAATTTGGACATACATGAATCTAGAGATCTGAACCAATCTTGTGGCGGTTTAGTTGGGATCATTGAGAATAAATAATTTATTTTTGGTAAGACCATCATTTTTATAGCGGCAACCCTTCCCATGAGTGATATGGGTAGACATTTCCATCTAGCCAGATCATCTTCTACCTTCTTTAAAAGTGGGATATGGTTTAATTTAGTTAGATCTGCAAGCTTGGGAGAAACATTAATACCTAAATATTTTATATTTCCCGATTGCAGTGGTGTAGAAGAGGAATTATGGAAGGAGCAATTAATCGGTAGGACTGTAGATTTTGACCAGTTAATTGAGTAATCTGATATTCTTGCAAAAGAGTTTATCAATTCAATCACCCCAGAGATATTGGTTTGTGAATTTTGGAGAAAGAGTAACACATCATCCGCATAAAGGCTGATTTTATGTTCCACGTTCTTGCATTTTATGCCCTTAATTACTGAATTCTGTCTAATTGCTGCTGCTAGTGGTTCAATAAAAATTGCAAATAGTGAAGGGGAGAGTGGGCATCCCTGCCTGGTGCCCCTCAAGAGACAGAAGCTGGAGGATGTCTGGTCATTTGTTCTAACACAAGCTGTTGGGGAATTATATAATATTTTTAACCAGTTTATGAAAGAGGATCCAAAACCAAATTTGTGTAAAGTTGCAAATAGAAATTTCCAGTTAACTCTGTCAAATGCTTTTTCTGCGTCTAAAGAGAATATTGTAGTTTCTAGGTTTTTACTGTATGAGTAGTCTATCAAATTAAGTAATCTACGTGTATTTGTTGATGAGTGCCTACCTTTTATGAAACCAGTTTGGTCAGGATGAATTAAGAGGGGGGTTATTTTCTCCAGTCTCTTTGAGAGAGCTTTGCAGATTATTTTAAGGTCTACATTTATAAGGGATATTGGACGATAGCTTGAGGGATATACAGGGTCTTTGCCTGGTTTTAGCAGGAGATTAATGTTTGCAGAATTCATATTTGATGGAAGTCTGCCCTTTTCTTTAATTTCCAACAACGTTCTGTAGAAAACTGGTGCTAGAATCGACCAGAATTCTTTGTAGAATTCTGCAGGAAAGCCATCTGGACCTGGAGCCTTATTATTGTGCATACTTATCAGGGCTTCCTGGAGTTCACCTGGTGTCAGTGGTGAATCCAGTGCCATTGCTTGAGTGTCTAATAATTTTGGAAGAGTTATGTTGTCCAAAAACTGATCAATTTCTTTTTTAGATGGGTTTATTTGTGGTGAATACAACGTTTTATAGAAATCCCTGAAAATGTTGTTTATTTGTATCGGTTCATATAATGTGTTCCCAGATGAATCTTGAACAGCACATATAGTTGTTTTTTCTTTATTTATTTTTAGCTGGTTTGCTAGAAATTGACCGGATTTATTACCATGTTCATAATTTTGTAGGCGTACTCTTTGTACTAAGAATTTTGTTTTTTTATCAATTATCTCATTTAATTCTAGTTTTGTTTTGCGTATTTTGTTCAATGTTTCCTGATCTTGGTCGCACGCGTAGGCTTCTTCTAGTGATTTGATGTTTTTTTCTAATTCCTGAATATTTTTGTTTTCTTCTTTCTTTTTGTGTGATGAGAAAGAAATTATTTTACCTCTCATCACAGCTTTCCCTGCTTCCCATAGAACAGAAACTGATGTTTCGGGAGTGTCATTATAGTCCAAATATGAAGTCCACTCTTTTTTAAAATATCTAATAAAGTCTTCATCTTTAAGTAGTGATATATTAAATCTCCAGTTTTTTCTTGGCGTAGTATTATTCTTGTGCATTAGTGTTAAAGATACAGGAGCATGATCGCTGACAGCTATAGGGTGAATCTCAGTGTCTGAAATGTCGTTCAGCAGTGAGCTGCTGACCAAAAAATAATCCAGACGAGAGTAGGAGTGATGGACATGTGAGAAAAAAGTATATTCCTTACTGGTGGGGTGAAGGGAGCGCCATGCATCGCAAAGACCAAAGTCGCTCATATACTGTTTGATTATATTTGTGGACTGCCAATTACGCTGAGTTCCCGCTGTATTGAGCCTATCCATGTCTTCATTTAGTCCAAGGTTGAGGTCACCTCCAAGAACAAGTGTGCCATCTAAGTGTTCAGAGAGTGCACTGAAAAAACCGTGAAAGAATGAGGGATCATCAACATTTGGACCATATACACTTGCAATACATAGCTTTTTATCACGTATAGATAGTTTAATGATTAAGAATCTGCCCTCTGGATCTATAACTGTATCGAGTACTGTGAAATTAATATTTTTATGTATTAAAATTGCTGCTCCCCTTTGTCTAGAATTATAACAAGCTGAGAACACATTGGGAAACTCAGGTGTTTTAAGTTCATTCGAACCTCTAAGAGGTCTGTGGGTCTCTTGTAATAGGACAACATCTGCCTGTAGTTTTTTGAGTTGGTTAAATATTTTTAACCTCTTTTCTCTGGAGCCAGCTCCATTTATATTCCATGTAATGAACCTCAGTGTACCCATAGATGTTTGTGTATAACTAGGGATGTATGCTGTGTGCGTCGCTTAGACAGGTGGAGAGAATACGTCACTTGTTCATAAATAAAGAGAAGGAGAGAGAGAAAAAATGTGTGGCGAGATGCTCCCTGAGTCTGACTTTGTGTATGCATAGTTACTAATATGAGTAGGCTTGGCTTAAGTGTGTGTGTATCTTATATGACTGTGTGCGCTGTCTGACTGATGTAAATGTGCTGCCGTTGAGCGCATGGTGCGTATGTGTCGAAATAAAGGATGTTTGTGGATGAGTGTCGAAGCAGGTGATCGAGGCAGTGAAAGGAATAAAGAAAGAAACCAAGGACAGGGGTGAGCAGCATAAAACCAAGAGGGGGAAAAGAGAGGAGGAAAAAAAAAAAAAAAAAAACGAGAAGAAAAAAAAAAAAAACAGAAACAAAACGTAAACATTCCAATTAAATCACTGACGGAGAGTGACGGTGTTAATTCTGCTATGAAATCACACTTTAAGATGCGATTTGATACTGGTAAGTTAAACAGATGTTAATGCAAGTTAGTGTGAGTGGATAGGGAAATGGTGTAGCTGATTCTTATCTGGTGTGAGGTTAATACAGCCACGGAGTGATGTTGGGGTCGCGGTGGAGCTGTCCGTCCACGTACAGCCGGTCCACAGCGATGGATGAAGCCGCGTCGGATTGGGAAGAGGACCCTACGTCGTTCCAAGATCTCTTTGGGGAACTGGTCGTTCACGCTGAAGTCCGTTCCTTTTAATTCCCTGCCGCGGCTTTTCACATGTTGCTTTTGTTTGAAGTGGCCGAATTTGGCCACGATAGGACGTGGTCTCCCGGCCGTAGCCCGAATGGGGCCGAGGCGATGTACCCGATCGAAGACGATGTTCTTCACAGTGTCCTCCGGCAGCTTCAGGTGGGTTTTGATGAAGCTTTTTACCGTGGTCTCCGCGTCCTCTCCAGCGGCTTCTGGAATACCAGAAAATACCAGATTATCACGCATGCTACGAGCTTGTAGATCGATAACTGTTTCTTTTATTTTTTTATTTTCTTTATTGAGCTGGGTAACATTATCTGTGAGACATTTCACCGACTCCCTTAGCGTGGCATTTTCAGCAGCAAGCGTTTCCACCTGCTGCTGGCTGTACTCCAGGGATTCTCGCAAGCATTTAAATTCTCGGTGAAGAATCTCCACCAAGGACAGCCTTGCGTCGAAACTGGACAATCGCTTGTCGATTGACTCCAATATGTCGGCAATATCTTTGCCGGCTGGCGATGTTGAGCCGGGGGAATCTGCCGGGCGTTGTCTTTTCGACGACGGCGTCTCAGCTTTGGCCGGGGAAGCTGCACACGGGGTCTTCTTCATCACGAGATCCTGAAAGCACTGATCGATGTAATCTTGGAGAGTCTCTAAACTCTCCTCGTTGTTCTCCAGGGTGTTGGAGATTATTTAGACAAATAGTGTTAGTTATAAGACAATTGATAAGTGTATTTGGTAATGCTGAAGCTTAAATGAATTTGTTCAAATCTAAACTACCATTTGCTTTAATTTTCCGCCAAAATCTCCGGCGTCTGACGTCAGTTACAACATGAGTCGCTTACCTTGTCCGTCACTTACTCACCTGCTGCCCGTTACCCTTCTTTATTTCTGATTGTTTTCAGGTATTTCTCACTGATTTTGCAGATGAAGTTGCTGCAAGTGTTTCAAGGCTTCAAGTACTGGTTGATCCTTATTTCTTTGCTCCCACTCCAGTCAAGAGATGCTTAGAGAACTGAGGTGCTTACCTAATCAAGATGAAAATAATAGTTAGTCAGGCATTAAGGTTTTATACATTTACTCAAGTCCATCTTTATTTTATCAGTATTTTTCATGTGTCAGAGTAAGTTATTATTTCACTGAGTCATTTTCTTTTTATTTAATAACATAGCAGTTTTGATCATCCATGCCACATTATATTACTAAAAGTATTCACTTGACCGCCCTTACATATTAACTTGAGTGACATTCCAGTCTTAATCCGTTGAATTTAACATGATGTCAGACCTCCCTGTGCAGCTTCTGGGAAGGCTTTCCACAAAGGTTGGAGTGTTTATGGAATTTTTGACCAGTCTTACCAGACAATGATGTTGGACGAGAAGACCTGTTTTGAAATTGATATGACATTGTCCAAAATATTTTGGTATGCTGAAGCTTTAAGAGTTCCTTTCACTAGAACTAAGGGGCAGAGCCCAACTCCTCAAAAAAAGCCCCACACCATCCACCGTCCATCAAACTTTCCACTTGGTACAATATAGTCAGACAAGTATCGTTCTCATGGCAACCGCCAAACCCAGACTCATCCATCAGATTGCCAGACAGAGATGTGTGATTCATCACTCCAGAGAATACAGCTCCACTGTCCAGTGGTGGTGTTGTTTACACCAGTGAATGCAACGCTTTCCAGCACAATTGCGCTTGGTGACACAAGGCTTGGATGCAGCTGCTCAGCGATGGAAACTAATCATAAATACTTGAACAATGTGTTTTCTGCACACTGTTCTTGAGCTAATCTGAAAGCCACATGAAGTTTGGGAGTCTGCAGAAAGTTGGTGACCTCTGTGCACTCTGCACCTCAGGATCTGCTGACCCCGCTCTGTGATTTTATGTGGGCTACTACCTCGTAGCTGCGTTGCTCATGTTATAATACCACTATCAGTAGTAGTAGTGAGAAAATTTCATGACTGAACTTGTTGAGCAGGTGGCATCCTATCACAGTGCCACGCTGGAATGCACTGAGCTCCTGAGAGCTCCCTTTCTTTCACAACTGTTTGTTGAAGCAGTCTGCATGCCTAGGTGCAGCATTCTGTACACCTGTGACCATGAAAGTGAATGGAACACCTGAATTTAGTGATCTGAATAAAGCATAGGTCTCTAAGTAAGCAGATGAACAGGTGGTCTGTGACACTCCACAAGATCAAATGGCCTCCTTTTCTATCAGTTCCTATATTTCTATGAGAACTTGTCAGTCCATATCAGAGGTCAGGTGTTTTTCCTCAGGCACAACAAACACAGATACCGTCTCCTTCTCCGATAGAGTGTTCTTCATGGATATTATCCCGTCAAGTATAGGGCAGAATTCTCTCGTCTATATCTGCTCTCATATCTGTTCATAGGCCTCAGCGTAGACATGCTGGACAGGAAATAAATCTGATTATGGAGTGCGTGGGGTAATGTTCAATAATAAAAAGTATTATTTGCCAAGATCAATGTGTGTCGCCACAGAGATAAAGTACAATGAATGGAAAGTGCTGGAAGCCTGCAGTAAATTTTGATGCGTTGTGATATTGAACACATTGTGACAACATACTGCTCGCCTGGGCTGTAAAACATCTTCCAACAGGCTGTTGAACATCCGCCCGCTACAATCTTACACACCACAACTGCCATACATCAAGCCCCGGCCACAGCATGCAAAAGGCTAAGTATGTGAGGGATTACGTGGCAGCAGAAAGGAAAATAGGACAGCTATACATATTCATTAGGAGAGAGTGGATCACATTGTGTGTGAAAATTAATGGTATGCCGCCTCCACGTGTACAAGTGTTTGTGCATGACAGGATGGAGGGTAAGTTCAATCAATCAATCAAGTGAAGTTGGACGTGACATTGACAGGAATCGTCTCGAGGCTTTGAGCTCACACTGGCTTGATGACATTCACACCCACCAATGATCAACAAACCGCAATCACATCGAGTGCGACCGACATGCACTCAAAAACTTTTAGCAGCACCCCCGTCTGCCTCCCGTGGCCCCGGACTATGCAAGCCACGCTTCCCTCAAAGCTTTCACTGTTGGGCGGCTCGGGGTATTTAAGAATGTTATCTCTAATGCACAGATGTCTTAAAGGTCCCAGTGGAATAGGCCAGCAATTTTCCCTCCTAATTAAAAATTAATTAAATCGGCTGTGGCTCTAGCCAGGCATAAAGCTGAAGGCCGCAGCAACCGCCACTGGAAACGCAATCATTTATTTAACTCAATTACAGGGAACCACAGCAGGCTCCGCCGCTGCTCCTGTCACCTGGAGATTCGGGGCAGCTTTACTGACCCGACTGTCCTCTCGCACGCTCTGCAGCGGTCCAGTGCTATTTTCCCTGCCCGCCTGAGAATTCAGTGAGGAATCTGCAGCCAGATGCTGCTTGCGATTGCACCCGCATCTCTTTCCCCCCTCCACCCCACACCCCTGCTGTGATTAATATGTACATAGTCATAGAGATATCCTTTGTCACCTGTTTTACCTCCCTCATCCCCAGGGGCTGATTTGGGGTGATTGATCAGAGATTCAGACATGGGATCAATAAGGCTTTCACCTCTCTCTTGGCAAGAGCAAGGGGGCTCAGCGATGGCCCACTACGCTGTCCAATTATTCAGTAATGGAATACTGGAACCTGCCCAAGACTATTAACACAGTGGACACAGGGGATAGCAAGTAGGACTGCTAATTGTTGGGTTACATTGTAAACTGTGACAACAATGCAGTGTCCTAATTCCCCTCTTTTGTTTTTCAGCACTAACACAGAAGTGCTGGAAAAAGCACTTCTGTGTTACACCTAAATAATCCTTGGACTGCAGATATAGTTATTGCATTGTAACAGCAGCTGCTGTGACCCTTGCACTCCTTACATACTTTGTCATCTGCAGTATTGACAGTCAGGGAATTTAAGCTCACAATGGGCTTACACTAACTGTCATCTGTTCCTGACGTGAACGTGCCTAAAATGTGAATCGATCCTGGTTTAAACTGTTCATTAATTAAAGTCAACATGCCTCGTCCATGGGTAGATTCGGTTTAAGCTTCGTCCCTTTATCGAGACCTCTGAATAAAATCAACACAGATGGGAAATGTCTGGTGTTTGACCTGGCAAAGCCAAATTTGCAAATGTCATTACCAAAGGAAACAGAGAAGGAGTTGAAAGCATTTTTTTTGATGGGCCCCGTTTGAACAGGGATAAAGATCCTGCTCCTTAGCGTAATCTTTTCCTCGCCTTTCTTTCTCACAAATGTTTGCATCCCTGCAGATAAAAGACTTTCTGAGTCTGCCACAGCCTGGCATGAATGTGAAAGGGGGGAGAAAAAAGCATCACATTTCTACAGATGAAGACATGTACGGCACAGCTTCTGGGTATATTGACGGCGCTTTATTGTGATCTTAAGACACCTAGCATAGTCGGACGCATCTTCTGGGTATTTCTCTGCTCGTTGGTTTGTTTGATTATTAATTAGCCTGAAGCAAATTCATGTTTTTTTTAGACATACATTTGTATGTATGAATTAGTTCTGCTACATCGGTACTCAGTGAGACGTCAGTAATCACAGCTCTAAGTGTGATGTGCTACACCCCTCCTCATTATGAGCAAATCACATTATTCTGTTCTGGTGATTAACACTGTTTACAGATTCACCCCCCCCCCCCCCCCCCGCCCCCCCCTTTCTCAATCAGGGTGCATTGCATGAAGACGACCTCGGAGCCCAAAAACAACTAAACATCACCTTCTACTACACTTGGCAGATTTCAACTTATCCAACTTACCTTTGAGGTTCAACACAAAACCTCCAGCAGATACAGTACTGTTTCAAATTCTCACTACTGTAATGCAATATGTTCGGGCTTTGTAGACGAGAAAGCGATGCTCCGCTGGGAATGTCGACGTTTGGATGTTTCAGTACCCGGTGTTACAGAGCTCATGATGATGTACACCAGCTCCAGACAGATACTAGCGTGTGATGTAGCTGCCTGCAGATATGCCTTTGGTTCCCTGCAAAGCAGTCTCTGGGGTTCAGGGACCTCTGGTGCACTGTGCTCCATGAGCTTTCAGCTACATATCATCAGGGCAGCCCTTCCAGACTGCTACAATGAATCTCATATGCAAACACTGGGGGCATGTGTTTGTGCTATTCTGTGTGTATTTCTTCAAAAACAGGCATTTACAGTTTTAAATTTACAGTATTTATGCCATGTACTATTTGTATATATCAATGTGTGTGTTCATCTTGTAAACACGGTTCCAACAAATCAGTGAACACAAGCAAAAATAACTCCGCTTGTCACAAAATATGCATTACAACACGGCTAAAGCTGCCATGAATCAGTTCAATTCATTCTCTTACTTTTATCCTGTTATTTTTTTCCCCATCTCTCATGCCTACAGAAACAGCAGGGAAAAAAATAGTCATGTCACGCAGCCGGGATGTGCTATTTTCGTGGCTTTGCCAAATGATTCAGTGTGTTTCATAACCTGCTATTTTGAATGTAGCTACACACACAGATAATGTGCAGTGTTGTGGCATTGTTAATAACCAGCCGTTCAGTACAAACAGCAACACAGAATCACTTCTAGCTTTGAATCAGCGATGCCGCCACGAGCCTCAGAGACTCAGACTAGTGTGTTGTCCAGGTCTTATTTTTGGATGTCCTCAAGTTACATCTCAATTGTTAACTGGAAGTGGATGAATATGATCAGTGCTTATTTTTTTATTGGGACTGTTGTCTCAGTCTTCAATGAGGCAATGCAAACAGGTGACAGTTTAAAAAATAGCCACATTATTGTGAAATGTCTCCGTCTGGTGTTTGGTCATAAACCAGTGGTGTTACTTTAGATCACTGGTGTCTAATGATCACAATTTGTCTCCAGTTACTTTTGCAGAAGTGGAAACTGTTGTTTACGTTTGACTTAGCACAATGGTTGGCTTATAATGAGCAATGTACTTACAGGTGAAACTACCACATATTGCATTTAAGTCCATCTTTAGCGACAATGTACACTGCCTATTTGTTAAAGCATCGTTCCAAACCCCGCGAGTCGTTTGGTGCCGGGCCGCGAGAGTTGAGGCTCGAGTGTGAAATTCATGGTTTTAGGTTTTTTATCGTTAACTCGGTTTCCCTGGGTATTTTCCTGTGTTGTAGTTGTGTGTCTTATTTTGAAAGAAATATTTACGCGTTACCATAGGAACCAGAGAGCATTAAGGGGCAGAGAGGAGGATGTTACTCTCAGTGTTGTTGGCACATTTCAGGAGGACGCTGCTAATAAAGTTACACAATTACACAGTGAATTGGCATTTATTATTATATTTACAAAATACCACAGTTTTTGTCTCGGTCATATCATTTTATTTTGTTGTATTTATCCACGACACCTTAAAGGCTGGTCCATGAAAATATTGTCTGACATTAAACCGGTCCGTGGCGCAAAAAAGGTTGGGGACCGCTGGTTAAAGTATCAGTCGGTAATCTTTTAGCTCTATGAGTCTGACGTGACAGCCCTGCACAGAAGTCCATTTTATTTCCAGTGAGGGCTGTTACTTTTTCATTTGCATTTAAACTTTTACTTGTGGAAAGAATTAAATGTTTGAACTGGACTAACCTGTTTGCATTAAGCGTGGCATTTAAAGGAACAAAAGAGCTTTTGAAGTTGTTTTTCCTTGTTTTCTCAAAATTGAAGGTTTGCTGTTTGACCTGTTGCTTGCCTTGCTGTGCTATCATTAGCCTAAGCTAGTGGATAAAAGAAAAACACGAAAGCATATGAGAACAATGTAGCTTGCCATCACCAGTGTGTGAATGTGTGTGTGAATGGGTGGATGACTGGATATGTAAAGCGCTTTGGGGTCCTTAGGGACTAGTAAAGCGCTATATAAATACAGGCCATTTACCATTTACCAACCAGCGAGGACTTTGAAATGTACAGAGGGAGGAACTGGCAGTTAAACTCACAGCAAATTGGTGGACTCAGCTGCGAGATTGCCACCTAAGTGGGCTGTGGAGGCGCCAGAATAAAAGTTAAGGAAATTTGCGTTTGGGTGATTATTTCTTTATTGCATCAGTGCTTCTTGGGAATAAATTTTATACCATTGGAAAGCCTGTTTATTCTCTTTAAATGTTGCCAAATTTGTAAGAAAAATGCATTTGTAGGTTGAGCAGCAGAGTGGAGCGTGTGGGTTGTGCTCATAAAAAACTTGCCAAATCTTTTCTTGCAAAGCCAAACAGCTTATTCTGCTACTGACTCTTGTTTGGTGTCATTTATTGGATTGGATGAGGTCTGAAGAAACAAGACATATTATCAATTTGTAATTAATAAAATGTGATGTAATTCAGTTGCTTTCCAACAGTACAAGATTTATTGCCAAGAAACATTGCTACAACAAAAGAATAATCAACCAAACACAAATGTTCTTACTTTTTGTGCTAAGATGAGCAAAGATAAACTCTGTGTTGGTTAGAGTGACAGGGCTGTGCAAGTAGAAAATCTGTGGTTGGAAAACCAAAGCAAATAGCTGAAAGGGTTCTCACCCCATCAGCTCTATCCTGAAAGACAAGATGCCAAAGAAGTGGATAACTTTACAGTGTTACTTTTAATTATAGGAAAAGCACAGGTGTTGCTAATTACATTAATGATAGCTGTGTTGTGTTTAAGTGCCACAGTAAGACATGGCTGTGAGCCAGCGTACACATTAATAGCCTTCAGAACTCTGAAACGGAAGCAGCTGAAAGGAATTAGGCTATCATCATCACTATTATTATTATTTTTTAAATTTAATCCGCACGTGTGCTTTTCTTAGACTGACATGCCACTTTAAGAGCCTTATAACTGAAGGACACTTGTATCTAGGCGCTTAGCTTAGCAATATCTGCTTAGTGATTTGGCAAAGTAAAAATATTTAATGCTGAATCTTTCTCTAGCTTTTGGTTAAATGCAAAAACCAAAAAAAAATCAGATTTTAATGCTTAATTATAGGGATCGTATTACCAGAAATCATAGCTCTAAGGCTTTCAAATTCCACTTTAAAACACACCAATTTTAAGTTTTTACCTGCAGTCAAAGATGAGTAATTTTATGGATTTAAACAAATAGAGCGTCAGATAAAAATAGTAATGTTTCTGCTCGTGGGATAAGCTGTGCAAATGTTGGCTCAACTGCACCTGATAACAAACTGTCATTTCATGACTTTTGGCCAAAGGGAAAGTCACGGGATTAACTAGAGAGTGGGATCCCACCAGCATTGTTTGTCATCATTGCCCTTTGAGTCTCATTGGTTCATAACTTTATTGCTGAAAGCCCTATATTGTGTAACACGGTGGCTTTTTTAGACAAAATCAATGAATAATTTCGTTGGCTTAATATTACAGGCTGTGAGTTCTAGGAGCTGAGCTGTACAAGTGGGAAATTGGTTTTGGAAATTACTCTTTTTTTTTGTATTTATGTAAATGTCAGATATCTCCTATTTAAAGTTTCGACCTTTTCTGAGAAGTAATATTCAAACAAAATGCTGTTTTTATATCTCGCACAATAGCTTTGTTACAGACCTTCATACCATATGCAGAAAATGTCTGCCTTGTATGTGTGACTTGCCTTGATATGTCACTCCACGCAGTCACCAGTCACTCCACGGGGCTTTAGTGTCATAGAAGGACACAGAAACAAAACAGAAAACTCCACACGCTGAGAGTGGAGATGTTAACAGCCAAATTCAAAGCGCTCTCCATTTTCTCTGAAAGCTTCGGGGTGTGATACCGTAATTGCAAAGGTATCAGGTGTTAGCTTGAATCCAGAGGAAAGGTCAGATAGTGAATTAATAAAAAACACGCCACAGTCACTCTTGGCTTTAATAATGTCACTGTCTTAATTAACTCGCCTATCAGATGTCAGGCGGAAAATCCATCTCCACTCAGAAAAATATCTGTGAAACAGCTTAACAAGGTTAAATCAAAGTGGAGGGAAGAGTTTACAGTATTTGCGCATGTCTGCCTGTAGGCTTTTATTACACTGACAAGCTGCGTGTGAAAGTGTTAACGGAGGAGCGTTTAACGCCTTGCCAACTGATGCTCCATCACAGATCAACAACACTGTACTCTCTCACGCCTGCAGGATCATTGATGCCTTTTGGATCAGCCCCACGGTGCCTGTGCAACTTTCAAATCCGGTCCTCAACATTACCTATCGATGTCTTCAAGTTCCCATCCACTGCCACACACACACACACACACACACACACACACACACACACACACACACACACACACACACACACACACACACACACACTACTTAAATGCAACCCAATACCCCAGACTTGCAGGTCTGACTTACCCCTTCACTTCTCCTTCCCATCAAACTTGGCATGAGGCCGCAGGGTATCCTGCACTGTACCTCACATCTTTTGGTAGCTAGAATACAGAATGTTCCATAAATATAACAGTGCTCCTTGTTTAATATGACACCCACAAACCTTAGAGACACACAGAAAGTGGAGTGAGACTGTCTTCAGTTTTCATGTGAAAGTTCACATTCAGATTGGTATCCATCACAGAGCCATCAGGGAGTCAGCTAAGTCATGCCAAATTCCTTGTTCAGCATGAGACAATGAAGCATGCAGTCAGAGACATGAAGAACTGTAATCTGTGGCAGGAAGGAACAGTGAGGGCCTCGATATGAAGCTTTAAAATGTCATATTTATGTAAACAGCAATTACAGAGGAAGTCCAGGAAAGGGGGATTCTTTTTGAAAAGATGTCAGGGCTATGCAGGTGTGTTTTGATTTGACTTGAATGACACACAATAGGCAGCATTAGAGACTGTAGTTTGTGAAGTTGTGTTTTGAAGCCTCAGTTTAGTATTTTGTATCTTTGTGGAGGGAGAAATATTTGAATGAAAGTGTGCAATGCTAAGTTGGCAGTTAATAGTAGCTTCGCCTGCAACGACAGTTGCCTCAGTGGGATTTATATTGTGAGGTAAAGACCCTACAATAATACAGACAAAACCCCAACAATCAGACAACCACTTTTGAGCAATGGGAAGTGAGAGTGGGGGAGCAGTGGGAATGAAAAGCTCCCTTTTAACAGGAAAAACCAGGCTCGGGGAGGAGAAGCCATCTGCCACAACTGGTTGGACGTGAGGGGAAGGAGACAGGACAAAAGAGAGACATGTATTAATAACAATGATTAAATGCAGAGTTGTGTGTAAACATGTGGAGAGTGAAGAAGAAACACTCATGAGACACTCCCAGTAGCCTAGACCTACTAACTAAGGGAGGGTTTGAGGTCACCTGATACAGCCCTAACTAAATAATTACATTTCTAAATCAGCTAAATTGGAGCACAGTTCTTTGTCATATAACTGCATTAAAAATATTTCAAAAAGCACCAACACTACAACAAGTTTAAGAGATCAGTTTAGCTCAGCTAAAGCCTAACAAGCTGCTAAACTCATTTTTGACAGGCACTACCTCTGTCTCACCCTTAAGCACAAGATGTCTTCATGGACCTTTTTTTCGACAGCATTTGGTCCTTTGTGTTTGCATTATTTCCTCCTTTTTTCCCCACTGGCTCGTGTTTAATTGTCACTTTTTGCTTGGACTGGGTTAGGTTCCCACACTGAAAACTGATTAGTCATTGGTCAAAAAAAATATGTAGAGTTATTTAAAATGTGCCACTTAAAAATAGCAACCCCGCACGCTGTAAAATGATGAGGTGGGGATGACTGATGCCATAACCCTGTGTGTCATGTAATGCTGCCAAATGACACCTTATGTGTAACTGAGACACGTCGGCAGCTTTGACAAAACGGTATAATTTGATGCCCGGGGAATGAGATGTGGCTGGACAGCTTTTGAGTACAGCCACGTGCCTGAGTAATCACCAAGGGCCAACCCGTGGAGCTGTAAAATGAAGCCAGTGTGGAAGTGGAAAAAAATTGCAGTTCCTCTAGGAGTCGATCCCCACAGACGCAAAAACATTACTGCGTTTAACAGCATGCTTAAAGCCTGGTGCAAAAGAAGATTGTTTTGAATAGTTGAATAGTTTTATCTTCATAACAACTCGAAGCTCATCCACTTGGACGATTGAGTTAGGGAGCACGACTCACCCTGGCCCTCCAGCCAGTCATGGTAGACGACCGCCCCATCCTGAGAGGGTTCTGCTGGAGGTTTCTTCCTGTTAAAAGGGAGTTTTTCTTTCCCACCCTCCACCTGCTTAATCACTTTGCATTTAATCATCATTATTAATCTCTGGCTCTCTTTTATCTTGTCTCCCTCCCCTTACCCCCAAACAGTTGTGACAAATGCCTGATCCTGGTTCTGCCTGCTTCTTCCTGTTAAAAGGGAGTTTTTCCTTCCCACTGTTGCCAAGTGCTTCCTCATTGGGGGTTGTCTGATTGCTGGGGTTTTCTCTGTATTATTGAAAGGTCTTTACCTTACAATATAAAGTATGTTAGAGTGACTGTTCTTGTACTTTGTTGCTATATAAACACAACTGAACTGAACCGAGCTCATCCACTACTTAGTAGTCAAGTAATTAAGCTGGATCCCTGCACTGTATTTGTGCTGTTGGTGCCTTTTGGAGCATTTACAGTGGATTACAAATCACAACAACAGTCACCTCAAGGCACTTTATATTGTAAGGTAGACCCTACAATAATGCATACAGAGAAAAAAAACCCAACAATCATATGACCCCCTATGACCAACCACTTTGGCGACAGTGGGAAGGAAAAACTCCCTTTTAACAGGAAGAAACCTCCGGCAGAAGCAGGCTCAGGGAGGGGCGGGGCCATCTGCTGTGATTGGTTGGGGTGAGAGAAGGAAGACAGGATAAAGACATGCTGTGGAAGAGAGACAGAGGTTAATAACCAGTATGATTCAGTGCAGAGAGGTCTTGAGTGAGAAAAGTGACTGAAGAAGAAAAAGTCAATGCATCATGGGAGTCCCTTAGCAGCCTACGTCTATTGCAGCATAACTAAGGGAGGATTCAGGGTCACCTGAAAACTGAAGGCTCTCCCTCCCATTTTACTTTTAAATATTCTAGGAGCAACAAGTAGGCCTGCAGTGTGAGAGTGAAGTGCTCTAATGGGGTGATATGGTACTATAAGGTCATTAAGATAAGATGGAGCCTGATTATTTAAGACCTTGTATGTGAGGAGCAGGATTCTAGTATTTTACTAACTCACTCCTTAGCACTAATTAGCCAATATATGTGTTTACCAAAAACGTATGGTTTATGAACGGACCTTGATAAGATAGCTGATAAAAGAAGGTTCCACCCTTTCATCCATATAAGGCTTAATAAAAGCAAACAACATGACAGCAAGCAAAGCACGAGTCCACTGTTTATGATATCCACCTGTCAGAAAAAGAAGCCACACCCCGAGTCATGCAAACTTTCTCCTTACCGTGTTTCTATAGCTGTAAAACCATTTTTTTGTACCAGGCTGTGAACAGACATGTTTATGTTGTAAAGGTGGACGTCTCAACATGAGCGTCCATTAATGTGGGTTGATTCAGCAAACAACAGTAACCTAAACCCTACCTCAGAGCTTCCTGCACAGCGTCTCACACCTTTTCAAGGACGCATTTATTTCTGTCCGAAAACTGCAGCGCAGCGATGCAGTCTGAGCACAGGCTTGTTATCAAAGTCTGATTCAATCCAGAGATCAGAGCACAAACAACAACAACAACAAAACAAACACTGAAATCTCCCAATTTAAATTAGTTGTTCACACTGTCAGAAAATAATATGCTTACAGACTCCATCACTAAAAAGCTGCCAGAGAAAGCGTGCTTTGAGGGCATTTCGGTTCTGTAAACTGTTTTGGCTCATAGCTACCTTTGTGAGGAGGGATGAAAACATTTAAATACACACAAGCTATTTTTGTTGTTTATCTTTAATATAACAGCGCAAGAGAAAAAGAGAAAGCAACCATCCTTGGTCATGATGAGCGTCGTAAGGAGCGGAAACATGATCATTCAAAGCTGGATTGATAAGTCACTCTATTGTTGTTCGCTAACCCATTCACGTACCACAGTCTGCCTGAGAGTAATTTGGAGCCAAGGGCAGTCACAGCTGAATTCTCATTGTGATCCACTGAAATACAAAAAGGGTGCAAAACAAGTTATTGGGAGTCTGGTGATATTTGTGAGTTTAAAGCTTAAAGAACACAGACGTAAAATGTGAGTTTTTGGTCAATATGTTATTAATCTGTCTGCAAAATGTTGATCCGTGAGCAAATTTTGTTTCTTAACTCATGCTACTCTGATAGCAATCACAACTACAGAGCTTTTTTTTTTCAAGGCTTCTCCTTTAATCCTGCTCTAATCACATATAGCACAGAGCAGAAATTATTAGGCATTTTTAATTATTAATTTTAATATTCTGAATGTGCTATGCCTCACCCAGATAACATTTGCTGTTTCAGAGCTGGCCCTCTCCAGAGCACCACACATGTAAGTGTGTGGGTCTGTCCTCGGTAAAAGTAAAGATGATTTACTGTGTTGTTAGAGTTTTGCCGCGATGAGATTAGATTCTTTACCACCTCTATTATCTGTATTAACTGAATGTATGCTCATAGCAATTGCTTTATCTCTTAGCAGAAATGCATTGACACTGGGACACCGTGTACCATATATACATATATATATATATATATATATATATATATATATATATATATCTACCAAGGAGATGCTCTGTCCCCACTGCTGTTCTGCATAGGCCTGAACCCCCTCAGTGAGATCATTAACAAGACTGGCTACGGATACCGACTACAGAACGGCGCAGTTGTCAGCCACCTCCTGTACATGGATGACATCAAGCTGTATGCCAAGAGTGAACGAGACATCGATTCACTGATCCACACTACCAGGCTATACAGCAATGACATTGGAATGTCGTTCGGACTGGAGAAGTGTAGTCGGATGGTAACAAAGAGAGGGAAGGTAGTCAGAACTGAGGGGATTGAACTACCAGAAGGCAACATTGCAGACATAGAGGACAGTTACAAGTACCTGGGGATCCCGCAGGCAAATGGGAACCATGAAGAGGCCGCTAGAAAAGCTGCAACCACCAAGTACCTGCAGAGGGTCAGGCAAGTCCTGAGGAGTCAGCTGAATGGTAAGAACAAGATCCGGGCCATCAACACGTACGCCCTGCCCGTGATCAGGTACCCTGCTGGGGTAATAGGCTGGCCAAAGGAGGAGATAGAAGCCACTGACATAAAGACAAGAAAGCTCCTGACCATGCATGGAGGGTTTCACCCCAAATCCAGCACCCTGAGGCTGTACGCTAAGCGGAAGGAAGGGGGCCGGGGACTGGTGAGTGTCAGCACCACAGTCCAGGATGAGACAACGAACATCCAAGAATACATTGGG
The DNA here is from genome assembly GCF_965226115.1 of Aulonocara stuartgranti. Classification (NCBI taxonomy): domain Eukaryota; kingdom Metazoa; phylum Chordata; class Actinopteri; order Cichliformes; family Cichlidae; genus Aulonocara; species Aulonocara stuartgranti. The sequence goes on along the minus strand of NC_138940.1, from coordinate 23,710,773 downwards.
AAGATGGCCCCAACTGACCGAGTGCTCAGTGAATACCTCAGGCAGCAGAAACCCAAGAAAGAGGAGGGAGACGAGGAACCATCATGGAAGGACAGAGCCCTGCACGGTATGTACCACCGGCAGATAGAGGAGGTGGCTGATATCCAGAAATCCTACCAGTGGCTGGACAAAGCTGGACTGAAAGACAGCACAGAGGCACTAATCATGGCAGCACAAGAACAAGCTCTGAGTACAAGATCCATAGAGGCTGGGGTCTATCACACCAGGCAAGACCCCAGGTGCAGGCTGTGTAAAGATGCCCCAGAGACAATCCAGCACATAACAGCAGGGTGCAAGATGCTAGCAGGCAAGGCATACATGGAACGCCATAACCAAGTGGCCGGCATAGTGTACAGGAACATCTGTGCCGAGTATAACCTGGAAGTCCCGAGGTCAAAATGGGAGATGCCCCCAAGGGTGGTGGAGAATGACCGAGCTAAGATCCTGTGGGACTTCCAGATACAGACAGACAAAATGGTGGTGGCTAACCAACCAGACATAGTGGTGGTAGACAAACAGAAGAAGACGGCCGTAGTGATCGATGTAGCGGTTCCGAATGACAGCAATATCAGGAAGAAGGAACACGAGAAGCTGGAGAAATACCAAGGGCTCAGAGAAGAGCTCGAGAGGATGTGGAGGGTGAAGGTAACGGTGGTCCCCGTGGTAATCGGAGCACTAGGTGCGGTGACTCCCAAGCTAGGCGAGTGGCTCCAGCAGATCCCGGGAAAAACATCGGAGATCTCTGTCCAGAAGAGCGCAGTCCTGGGAACAGCTAAGATACTGCGCAGGACCCTCAAGCTCCCAGGCCTCTGGTAGAGGACCCGAGCTTGAAGGATAAACCGCCCGCAGGGGCGTGCTGGGTGTTTTTTTTTTTTTTATATATAAATAATTATTATTATTATTTTTTTCCTTTTGCTTCAGTGATTACACAACTAATTAATCTAACTTTTGACGGCTCTGTCTTCTAAAATAGAAGGAAATAATGCAGGATTTGTGCTGACATGTGAAGTCGGAAGGCTATTTTTCTCTGTTGTTCACAGCTGGGTGCTAGAAGCTGAGGAAATGCTATCAATCTTCTCCTCTAAGTCTCTCAGAGAAAGTGTGTTTTCTTTGAATATCAAATTATTCTCTTCCACAAAGAGAAATCTAAATGTTTGTTTTCCGAGATATTCCTTAAGCAGTCTCACTGCCGTACACAATTTGCTTTATTTTATTTTATTTTTTTCGTCCCCAGCTGCGAAGAGCTTTTCTGCAGCATTGTGGGATAATAACCTCCATCAACAGCGCACTTGAATACAAGTGAATTTAGTATGCATACTGTTATCTTTGAGTATGCTTAATTTCAGCACTTTTCCAGAATGAACGCTATGCATACTGAGTATTGGTTACAATTAGCATGTCACTTATAAAGTTGGATACAGCATATGTCTTGATTTTAGCTGCTGTATTTCAGCACCATGGACAGAGCCGCTTCTGTGGGAAGCTGTGTGGCCTGTAGGGTGAAATTCTGCTCTACAAGCCTCTGCAGGGAGCACAGGTTAACAACAGAACAGCGCCCCTAGAGCAGGTGGGGATTAAGTCAAAAAAAAATACTCAAGGACACTTAAGCAAAGTAAATGCTTCCTGTCACCGGGGCTTGAGCTTAAGCCCACTGGTTGAAAGATGGGAAAGACGTGCTGACAACTTCATTGGCTCGAGCAGAAACAGGAAGAAACGGGAGAGGGGAATTACAGTGTTTGCTGCAGATTTAAATCAACAGCACTGTAACATGCTTAAAATGTTTCTCCAGGAAACCCCAAGGACAGCACCCCTCTGACCAGTATTACCATTAATATGTTTTATCTTCGGCGCACTCTCATGTAATTACCACTCTCCCTGAAGGCAAAAACCTCCCTCCTTGGCACTACCCTTCCTTGTTTCTTTTGCCTTAATTCAGACGCACACAGCCACGCACACGCACAAATAAAGACCCCTTTTAACAGCTGGGATGCTGCCAGCCTGTGTTTGTGTTGCTGCTGATAATGTGCCACCACTATATTTGTCACCACCACCCCACTCACTCAAACACACCCAAATAGCTATGCCAGCATATGCACAATCTACCCCATGGGTACCACGCGCACACATGTGCAGTATGCAAGCACTGGCAACCTTGCGGTGCAACAATTCACACCATGTGAATGCTTAAATATAAATCATGAGAAATACACACAATCCATTGTGTGCACACTCTGGGGCCAACCGGTGTGTGAAGCAATAAAACAGAGAAAAGAGTAAATATATCGCGTGCAGCTGGAATACACTGGTCACGCTCTATCTCCTGCTCCCGCGTACCGGGCCTAATTTCACATTCAGATTTTACATTCATGTCTAATTAGGAATAGCTCTTTCTCTCTACTCATTATCGCTGTTTGACCTTTTGCTTGGGCTGTTTGAGAAACTGAGCAGTAGTCAATGAGTGGTCAGTGATAATGGCTTGTTATTTAGCTCAACACATGCTGATTAAATAAGATAGGCCCATGCGTATATACCAGCCTGTTGTTCCCAAATGGGCTTGGCTAATACGGGGCACCTCCTGTAGTCATAAAGATGCTTGGACAACAATATAGCTTCAACAAGCTGCACAAGAACAAGAAGACGCAGCGAGATCAAACAGTCCCTCTGCTTACTGGGACTTTCCCCTCTTTCAGATTTTACCCAGTCTCCCTTATGCAGGCATTCATTGGCATGAATTAATAATACCACTTCAAACAGATGCAAATTCATTGTACTGTGTCCTCTCCTGTTTTGACAAATGCTAAGGTATGTAGGCAGACTCCATCTGAATCCGCTGCTGTGATGAATTCTCCCGAGAATGTGGTGCCTATGCCAAAACTAGACTCCCGTGGCCTTTTGGACCTCTAAGTTTTATAGACACAGCATCCGCACAATGTATATTGATCCCTGAGACACTGCAAAGCGAGTGCTGCGCAATGTGTTCTTGCATTTAAATACAAGAACATCATTTAAGTGCATCTTAATTTAGCATATAAAAACAAGCAGCACACAAATATACGTGAGCGCAGACGGAGACACGCACGACACTCACACAAATGTTGGCAGCGAAGTAGGCTCGGTATGTCTTTCATAAGCTGTGTCTGTGTGTGGGCTGCTGTGGCATGCATAAAATATTATTTTCTCAACAACTCGAGGTTGTGGAGGAGTTAGTTCAGGAAGGGGTGGGAGGGAAGGCCAGGGGATATACAGTATTTGGGCAGCTGACAGCTGCGTGCGCGTACGTCTGCGTGGGAGTCTTGGAAACGGGAGTGGGAGTTACTGGCGTTTGAAATGCAATGAGGTGCTTTTGAAAGGAGCGCCTGTCACAGGTAAGCAGGGTAGCGAGTGCAAGAAGTGTACAGTGATAAAAGGAGGAGAGGAGAAGTGCCCGTGCTTTAGGGTGGCGTTCGGTATCTGAGGGCTTTTTGCACAGTCTGAGGAAAGCACTCAACGCCACACACACTTAAATACAAAAGCTGCTGAAACATACATATACACTTTGATCCTTTTGGGAACAATCCTCAGATTTTAGGGGACCAAAGTAAAAAGCTTTTTTTTTTTAGCCTTGGTTTTGGGACCAAAGAGTGTGCGTGTGTGTGTTGAAGCTTTGTTAAGCCCAGAACAAAGACTTGATTCCATTGCTCAAGGTGATTGAGAGATGCTCTTGATGTTCTCTTCGCTTTCATGCATACTGTAAGGATAAAGATATGCCTTATAAATCAATAATTCCTGCATCACGTGCTCGGAGCCCGTCTTTGGTGCAGTGATGTCCTCCCCCTGTATCATTCTGCGTCCTCTGTAGTGCAATCTCCTCCTCGCTCTTCACTAGCTATTGAATGTCAGAGCAGTGCTGCTTAAAAATATAGCTTTCTTTTAAATCCTGCTCAGTTTATACATGTGGATTTTGAAGTGGAATTTATTAATGTCATGCCCTTTCAGGGATATGACTAATTATGAGAGAAAGGTTTGAAGGAGAATGTGTCGCCTGGGTGAGGTTATATAGCTGTTTCATCTGTCAACACTTTGAAACTGGTTCACCGTGCTCACACATTAGGGCTCTTACTGTTGTTGGTTAATCAATAGCTACCTCTCCATGCTCACTTCTTTTCTTCCCCTTTCCTTTTCTCGATGGGAAGCAGACGACAGGCTTAGGAAAGGACAGGCTTTGACGATGCTGTCAAAATGTGTGTGTTTTTCAGGACAGATTATACCACCCCCTTTTTTTCTAGAGTGCTGAAGTGCTATCGAAAAGTTTTTTTTGTCTTTAGAAGAAAAAAAAAGAAGTAATAATTGAAGATGAAAATACTGTATTCTTGCCTGTAGGTTGAAGGCTGTGGAGGTGTTAATTTGGTTGTGAATGCTTGGAGGAAATGTAAAATGAAATCTGCGAGAATTTATGGTCGTGAAGCGTATGCATCGGGAAAGGTCACAGCTCTGTCATTTAAAAGAGGAGGAAAAAAAAGATTTCAATAAATGGTTGGCTCTGTCTCCGGTGAGATACTCGAGCTGCGTATGGCTGACTGGGTGATGCTGGAGCACTGGTGGAGAACAGAGGGGAGAAAGAGTGATGGAGCACATCCCTAACACCCTTCCGGAGAAAGAATACCCCAGTTAACTCTTAACGTCCCCCGAGATCAGGCCATCCACTGCAAGGGCAGAATAATACTGTATCTCTGCTGCAGCTGGTGAGCATTGTTGACAGCACTGATCCAAGATCCCTTATTAGAGAATGAGAGAAACCCCTTCAGCAACGTCACCCTGGAGAGAGGATGGTGCTAGGCAGGGGGATTGAGAGAGAGAGAGATGAGGGTTAAATAAAGCAGAAAAATAAGAGAAATTGTAGAAAATTGAAGGAATTTATTTTTAGAAGACTGCACAGGAAGAGGCAACCACACTGAGGGGAAAATAAAGGAGATAATCAACAGAGAGAATTACAAACTATTGAGAGAATAATTGTTAGTTTCTAGTTGCAACGTGCAACGGCTGCCTTTTTTGGTTTCCGTGGTGGAAAGATTGATCACCGGCCAATCGAACGCAGCCCACAAGGAGCAAAGAGTTCCGAGAAGTAGAAGCTGTGTTGGCTTTGCAGTTTGCATGTATGAGACTAAGTAATGCTCAAGGAAACTGCCTCCAGCTGTGAAGTGAAGTAGTGCAGGGATACTTGGAATCCAATATCAGTGCTAAGGCTTGAAGTAGCCTTAAGGCAAGGCTGCATTATAGATCTAGCCCTTGTTTCATGACAGCATGTGAAGTGCAACGTACCCCGAGCACGCAGGTTTTAATAGATGTGTCATAGGGGATGAGCATGCTCGTAATCAAGGGGAGAGGACGGGTGGCAGGACTGCGGACAACTTCCCATTAAAGTGATTCCTGCCAGACTACCATCTTAGCATTCACACCAGTAGCGGTTGCTTTCTCTTTAGACTCTCACATCGTCTTTTATGAACCTCTAAATCCACCTCTGTGCTCGCTGTTCCTCCCTGTACACCCCAGCTGAGCTTCCATGTTTTCCAAATAGGGCAGGAATAATTAGATGAGCAAACATGGTCTTATGGAGAACAAGCTCATCTTTTTTTGTTTCGACCAACTGCATTTATTTATTTATTTATAGCCTGATGAGATACTGTTTAATTAGGTCGTGTCACTTTAACTATAATGCGGTGACACCAGATTCAATGCAACTGACATTACGTCTGAAATGCACTCTAACCAGCACCATACAGCTTCTGCGGCTCTAATGAGCCTTATTATCAAATAAAATGTTGTCTGACTTTGCTCCAAAAACTTTCCCCAGCATGAAGTGTATTAGATACACTGTATCATAGCTGTACGCCAGGGCTAGTTATAAAACACGTGTCATCCTGTCCTTAATAAGTCTCTCCTGTATAGCAAGGCCAGTCCCCCCCCCCCCCCCCCCCACCCAACCACCCCCTCTCCACATCTATTATCGCTCTCCTCCATAGACAATAATGTTCAAAAAGAATCACAGTAAAACACTGTGACATTTCAAATCTCTGCAATGAGCTGGTTGTCAAGGAGATGTCTCAGTGAGATGTGTCAGGCAAAAAGAGGAAGTGCTCTTTTAAAAGAGCGTTTACCCAGCCACCGGAGGTGTAATGTGCCTGCCATTAGGACTCTGCAGGCAAATAAGGGAGTTAGAGAGACGCACTGTTCTCCACAGTGTAAGAAAGCACCTTTAGAGATCCGGGGGGAGTCCCTCTGAATCCTGATCAAAATCCATTAGAGTCTTGCGCAGTTAAGGAGAAAAAGTGCAAAATGGCTTATTCTTGCACACTTTTGTGACTATGTTCATTTTAACAAAGATGATGAACACTTTCAAGCATAAGCATAAGTAAACAGACAAATAGCCAGACAGACATTTAGAAAAAACATGCATGTTGTTGTTCATGTTTGCATGTGTCACCTGCTCAAAGCCTAACCTCTGAATTGTCGAATCATGTTCTGGTGCTTTTCCAGGGCATCCTCCAAGATTTTCTCTGCAGGATCCATTTTCCAGCGCCATTCAGTGCCGACAGGGTTGGTATGATGTCTGTTAGTGGAGCACAAACATGAATAAATAGGAACTAACAGCAGTCAAGATGTAACTGCTTCAGCAAGCACCAACCAAATGTAGCAATACAGCAAACTAAATATTAATCAAAGAGCAACCACTGTAGCCTTAGAGATGGTATTACCTTCTTTGGAGACATGCTTCTGGAGCATAAAAGGGAAAATGAACACTGCTTGTGGCTACAAATGGAATAAATGGCCTAAACAAACTGTAAATATGGGCTCCAAACCAGCTTCAGTACAAACAAAGGACATTACACCTCATCGGTGGTATTACTCCATGGTAATTCTGATTTAGAAAGTCCAAGACTATTAGACCGTTTGTTCAACACAAACATCACTTAAAAAGTTAAAGACATATTTCACTAGAATAAAAGGGAGGAGCACCTCGTTAAAGGTGCCAAATGCTAAGACTCAAGTTATTTACTCACAGATTGAAAGTGAATTATGTGGGCGTGTGTATTATCACCCTATAAAAACATATTAAGTGAAAGAATGCATGCTACTGTAAAAAAAGTGCTCTCCCTTTGGGTGTTAAAGGGAGCATGGTCCTGTAGTGACCAGGCAGCTGCATATTGACACACTGACACACACTGGTCATTTCTGCACCAGCCAGGCACAGTTAACATCAAACGGACAAGGACCTGGAGATCTTTTCCCCTCACTGAGGTCTCCTCTTGGATAACCTCATCCCCTTGGGGGGGAGGGGTGGGTGGGGTGGGGCGGAACTGTTTAGAGCGGACTGGCCGATGAAACTGACGAAAAGTGCCAAAAACTATTGTTGATAAAAGATGCATACTGCTGTGTTGTGTTGGGGGGATATAGCAAGACAGGCTGAAAGGCGGGTAGACTGAAGCAGCTGTCAAAATGGTTGTTTGTAGCCCCGCGCGTACAGCGCTTTGGGGAAATAATAAACTGCATCATTAGAACCCCTGTCATTCACAAGTTGTTTGTAGCAGGCTGGCTGTAAATACCCACTCCAATGCATCGCACATAGAGCACAGGTCAGAATCATTAGGTGGCTAATTTAGCAAAGAAAAACACATCTTATGAGATGGTGTGCAGGTGTAATAACACACCAGGCCCACTGCAGCCATAAATTAATGCCATATTCCATCTTCTGCTTAAAAGTAATTGAAGTGAATGCTGTTGATTTTTAAGGCTTTCTTTGGGTCCTATATATTTCCTCGCAACAACATGGAGTTTATTTTATTTATACTTTTTTGTATAATTTTTATAAAGGTTTTTTTTTTATGGGGTGTGGGGGTGAAATTGCACCTCTGCAGCTCTCGGGCCTGTTGCTCCATGGGACCGGATGAAAAAGCGAAACTTTTCCTCGTCTTAATGAGTCAGCATTCCAGCGCAGGACCACGGTGTGCAGCCATATGGCACCACCTGAACGAGTCTGACTAGTGATCCAGACGACCTCCTGACGCCTGCAAGTGTTTGTGTCTGTGGCCGGTCTGTGCCACACCCCCTTCTCCTCGGTGCGGTGGTATGATCCAGGGATACTGTTATAGCACCACCGAGCCTCACCAGCAACAGCATCATCGGGTTCAACTGCGGCTAAACGCACCGCGCCGGGATCCCTGTCACACCGCACAGCGGAGCTGGCTCGCGCACAGCCCCGTGCGAGGAGATCCCTTCCTCCCCGCGCAAAATCGTCTCGTCGTCCTCCATCGGCATTTCAGCGAGCATCATCAGCATCATCAGCACCGCCGCCTCGAAACCAGACCGCGGAGAGAGGGTGTCTCGTCCACATTTTTTAACCGGAGCTCAAGTCACATTTCTGCCGGTGGTGGGGAGGGGGGATAGCACACACTTCGGCTTTTGCAGGCTGCTTATAGCACGGAATCGGACTAAAGGGATGTCTTTACGTCGGGAAGGTAAGCGGCACGTTCAGTTCTGGCCTTTTTAGTGGGCTCATTAAGCGGGGGAGGGAGATCGGGCTACGGTGCTGCTTGGCTAAACGAGGCTCGGGTGCCGAGACAACGTGAGTTTCACGGGAATGGTGATTATCAGCTGTTCTGATGCGCCGTGCAGTGCTATGACCTGTGCGTGTCTGTGCGCGCGTGTGTGTGCAGTGTATGACAGAGTGAGGCAGACACGCAGAGAGGGGGAGAGTATATAAACGTGTGTGTGTGCGTGTGTATGTGAGTGTGTTTGTGTACGTGTGTGTGGTTGGGCTTTTATGAAAACCAGTGCACCTCGTTTGAAGTGTGGGGATGCAGACTTTGTGCCTGTGTGTGTGACAACCTGTCTAAATGATGACGATCCGAGTACAGTGCGCGGAGCAGCAGGCTGCCAGCTTTGTATGTGTCGTAGCCGTTTTGAACACTCACAGCCTTGAGTTGTTGGGGTTTTTTTTGTTGTTGTGTTTTGCTCCACTTCTGACTCGTCCGCTTTATCTCCATCAGCAATCAGATCCAGAGGGTGTAGATCTCTCTGACGCGCCTACCCGGGCCCGGGCTAGACATTACCACCAGTATAGGTCCAACAGGCACCGTGACCCACTGTGTTTCTCTGTTATTTTTACATCTCTCATGTCAACTCCTAGCCCTTCTGGATGGCTGGTGAGGCAATTTCTGGCCTAAATTATTGAGCTGCGTGATATCTATTTTCCACGTTGGCGCAGTTTAAAAATGTGTGAGGGTAAATAATTAACAGGCGGCAAATGCATTTTGATAAATCATAATTATTGTGAAGGCAGCGCAAATTGCACCGAGATGGATAGGCTCTGAGAGACTTAAATTAGACCTCCTCACTTCTCCCCTTCACAGCAGATTATAAATAATTGTTTGGAGTAAACCACTCAAGGCACATTTCCAATAAATAAATAAATAAGTCATAGATAAGACAACAACAAATAAGGAAAACAAATATATGAATAATGCAGATTTCTGAGGAATTCTCCAGATATATTATTCCATTAGCTTTGAACTCTCATTCCACATCTTTTCCGATGGTATTAAATCTGGCTTTGTTTGATTGAGGGGAGGCAAAAGCATTTTAATCATAAGCTATAATTCATCAGCATCTCTAATACATGCATCTAATGCATCACCCACTACAGCCACTGTACACATCTCTCAGAGAGCTGCATTAGTGTTTGGACTGTTTCACCCATCTGGCATACCTGATTCCTGCATTATTATTTTGGAGTGTTCAAAAAAAAGAAAACAACAAAAGCAAACCAACCCGGTGTGGCTTCTGCTGCAAGCTTTGAACTGTGGGGATTTTTGTCACACGGTGTAACCCTCCCGTGTCACTGCCCTACCTGGCTTTGCTCACAACGAAGCTGTAGCTGTGCTTTATTCTTCTTCGGCTTGCACATTATTGATAGTCATGATAAAAATCAGGCACTTTGTCTCAGCTCCATGTGATTAATAGAGTGCATCTTGTACAGGAGGCTTGATAACACACATACACACATGCTCTCTTCTTCACCATATGGACGCACACTCTTTTAGTCACATTAGTCATAGGGAGATGATGTGCATGCACTGGACCAGCAGAGGTTGATGGTTGGTGCTCTGGTGTAGATTGGCTTCGCGTCGTGGTGGCGGCCTTCTTGTCATTCGCATACATGCAGATGACTTTCAGTCCTTCCGCGATGATCAACAGTGATTAAGTGCATGTTTTTTTTAAATGGCACACCCATAATGGCAACACCTTAACAACCACAGGACAGGCCTTTGAATTGAAATGTCACTTCAGCAATTAAATGCTGCGCACACACCACTGATAAGGCCTTCCTGTCAGTCAACCAACTCACCACACCACCCTTCAATCACTCGGATATTCCAGATTGTACATTTAAACTTGAGCTAGCACACACACACGTACACACACACACACACACACACACAGACACGTACACACACACACACACACACACACACACACACACACACACTCTCAGCAGCAGTTAGCAGTTGTCGCTGTGCTAATTATCTCCCTCAGTTGTTGCACTTTTTAATTTTCACAATTGTTGTTCTTAAGCGGGCGGTGCATATGGTGTTTTGGAAATCCAAAATAGCTGCTTAGTTCCTTGGCTTGGAGTCACATCATTATTTCAGTGCAACTTCCTGACAATTTGGGCCCCGAGTGCCGATTGTTAGGATGCTGGCATTTTGCCTCGGCTGTCAGCAGATCCCATTGTCCTGTGTCAAGAAACCACTAATAAAAAAAAAACCAAAACAAAAAAACTGTTCGCTTACTTCCAATAATTTGTGTTTTTCTGAGATTTGAGTGATATTGCATGGCCTTTGGATAGTGCAGTGCTGTGCGAGACAGCGGGGGAGTTCTTTTTGTTATCCAGCTCTGCATTATTTATGAATTTTCATTCCAGGAATGCAGTAGCCCCTGGCACTGTAATGCTCCCCTCTCCCATGGAATCGCTCACAATCTTCCCTTCTGACCCACAAGTTTGTCCACAAAACTCATTTTCTTTAATAAAATTGGGGTCATGAATTAGCGAGAGGACAATGTGAAATGCATCAGAGGTTGTTTATTATATAGAGTACAACAATCAGTGCTGCAGCCAGGCAAAATGTGGCCCGGTGGGAGTTTTTATCCCTCTCTCTCCTCTTCTTCCTCTCGCTCTCTCTCTGCATGTCCATCATATAGTAGGAATGTAATTGCTGGAAAAGCATAAAATGCGTTTGCGTTCGCCACCCGGCTGATAATTTCAAAGTAAAAGCGCTCACGCCAGCCAGCTAATCAGAGTGCTAGACCCCTAGACTTGCAGACACAAACACACATATACACACACACACACATACGCAGCGTAGACACTTAGAGATGTAACCACTGTACAACTTCAAATATTTACCTTCTTGCTGCAATGCTGCTCCATCCTCAAGAGGAATTGTTTAACAAATCCTGCAGTGCTAATTAGCGTTTCCTCTATTCATTCGCCTGTGGTTGGCCTCTGCAGCAAGGAAATTGCCAGCCTGTGATTTTTTTTTCTTTTTTTTGAAAAAAGGAAATACAAAAGCAATATAGTGCTACCAAATTACCCTATAAAAACCTCACATAGTGAGCCCATCATTTAGACTTGACAATTCAGGCACTTGGAATAAGAAATCAGGGTTGGCACCAAAGTGATTACTGTTAAAAAAGCAGTAAATATGAAAATGGTTCAGTTGATGGCTTTGCAGACTCATTAACAGCTAATTATAAAAACAAGATTCATCAAAACAGTTGAACTCTTAGATATTTGGTCGCCATTTATTGATAAATATCACAAAATGTTACTTCAGTAAGTATCATGTATTGTATTTTTCTAGTAACTGACCATTATTAAGAATTCAGTAGTTACATATTAAGCTTTGAAGATTTTTTTTACTAGTGAGTGTGTGTGTGTGTCTAAACCAAAACCTGGACCGACAGCAACAGAGAAACAGATAGAAATAGTAACCAAAATCACCTTCTTTGCCAATGCTACACACACATGCACACACACACACACACACACACACACACACCTACAGACGCATAGATACAGTATATGCCGGAGGCACTCTTCTTTAAAGTACTCTGCTAAGTCTCAACTGGCATCTCCAGCCCTCTGTTCTCTCTTGTCGTCTTCCAGTGGGCTATGGGCAACAGTCAGGAACTATGTACAGTTCAATAACTACTCAGGTGTTATGTGAGATTTCTATGACAAAAATGCAATCACAGCCTCCCTTCACACTCCTCCACTTTCATCCTGGTCCCCCTCCTTTCAGATTTCTAGTCTGCACACAGAAGGATCAGAACCACGAGAGGCTGGCTGGTCAAGCCCACTCTACCTCTCTTTAAAATATGAGATTAATTTGTCAAGAGGTGTGTGTGTGTGTGAAGACCAGCGCTGATGGCGCACACCTAGACAGAAATTTGAGATAGCTGTCAGAATATTTTTAATTTCAAACCTTAGCACGTGCGCGTTAAGGTTTGAGGACCTAATTTTGCGTATTTATGTTGAATTATATTACACACAGGGATACAGCAGACAATCTTTTTCATCGCTTATTAATACATTTTCTTGCTTTTTAAAAAAAATAAATAAATATGGTTCTTAGAATTTGTAGTGATGCCTTTAAATGTCAGCCCAAGAGCCCCAAGCGCAAACATACAAAAACAACAAGTTAATGTTAGAAGGAGCCATAACCTCGCAATATGGAATATTTTTGCTTGAGTAATTACTTTTAACCCTAGCAGATAAATGTTATTTCAGTCAATCGCTGAGCTATTTCGGTGTAATTCTTTCTTTCATGACAGCATTTTATTTTCTGATATTGCTGTACTGGAACTATCATAAAAAATGACAATGCAGTATCTAATGACACACATAGAAAGCACTTCTACATGGACACGCATCCCACTGTAAAATCTTTTATTAATCCAGTCAGCAGACAACTTTAGCAGAAGAAAAATCAATTTTTGTTTCTTTCCCAATTTATTACCACATAAATTGTCCTTCACCTCCAGGTCCACATCTTGGAATTAGTGTCAAAATAATTAAGTTTAAACCAATTATATCATATCCTGCATTTGTTCACACAGAGGACAAAGGGGCAGCTGGCACTGGCTAGCTTATCGCCTGCAGACACGGGAGCCATCAGGAGAGGGTACCGGCTGAAATTGGATGCGTCAGATATGCCGAAAAACTGCGCACGATCCACCTTGAGGGTGAAGCAAACAGCCATGGTTTAGCCAAGTTACTAACTGGAGACTAAGTCGCCTTCACGTCTGCTCCATATTAGCGCACAATGAAGCTCAACAGCACGTCACACACCTACAGTTGCACCTCAAGACCGTGATTAATAACTCAATATGATTGAGTTGCATCAGTAGCTTTGTTGCATGCCCATGAAATGATTTATTTAGCACTATAAAACACAGTGATATTACACTGTAGATCTCTCCGCTAAACGAGTTCATCTATTTCCTGCTGACTGGTAAATAGCCTCATGTGTATCATCAGTAATATTCATAGCTCTACTTTCTAGATGATCATGAATTATTAACTCATAGAAAAGATGAATAGCGCCAAAATGGTGCTTGATGCATCTCTGCTGGAAGCCACATTTTGCACAATGCAATGTACAGTAGGGTACAGTACGGTTGGGTTGGGTGTGTTTTTCAGTGCCTTGCGAGGAGGTGAATTGTTTTCATTGTTCAGGTTTAATTTCAGGGAGGAGACTTGATCCACCGTGAACTCAGGGATGTATTTCAAGCGCGTGCATCATCGCACCAAATTGACTTCTGTCTGTAGAGACACATATTCTTCGCTGATTGCAAGCCAGGATGTCAAGCCAAACTGCACAAAGCAAAGTGATGTGAAAAAAAGGAAGACCAAAAAAAACAAGGCAATATGTACTCCAAGAAAACCAGAGAACGGCAGAGCTGCACAGCCATTTTTCATGCGAACCAGGCTTTGTACATCACGTTTCCGGACGTAACAATCCCGAAATCTGAAATTTTACCAGATGCTCTCGCGTGTCATCCCCACCTTGGTCTCAAAAAGGAATTGTCTGGGGGGAAAAAATCCTTATTTTGTTCTCGTTAATGTGCTCGGATGACACAGTGATTCATTTGACAGGAACCAAAATGAGAAATGCAAATTGGTGAGGAATGTGCCCACTGCAGATTTTGCCTAACAAATTTTGAGGAAGGAGAAAGAAAAAGGACTGCAGTGGAAAATAAGATGCAGGATAAATGAAAAAGCAAGGCGGAGGTTTGAGATATCGAAGGAAAAAGTGCTTCAAATGTCTCTCTGCCACTTCCTAACTGTAAATACATTTTACAGTATGTGTGCTATTGATTTCAAATTTATGTGATTTGTTTATCTGGAAATCTGCAACTCTTCTCTTTCGCTGTTACATCTCACCATGGCCTGTCTGTGCGTCTCACATATATATTATAGCCTTTAGGGCTGAATACACATTTCTAACAATCCTGCATTCATTCTTGGTGAAAGCTCGAAATTTTTATGTCTGTCTCAGAGCATGGTTAAACAGACTGTCTGCCATAACCTTGAGGCGGATTTATATGTTTATATAAATTGAACAGACGTATAGGTGGGATGTATTCAGCCCATCGCTTCTGTCTCGTCAGCTCACAAAAGAGCATTGCGAGAACGTCGGCTTGTTCCCGACTGAGTCCCGTGGTCTTTGAATAGCTGCTTCTCTCTTTGTTGAGAAGTATTTTCCTGTGTGAGGCTGGTGAATGCCATCCGTGGCCTCAGTCTCTGAGCCGCCAGGAGAATCAGAGTGAAAGTGAGGGCTGAGAAGAGATCTGAGGAGCAGCAGGAGCCCTCTGGACTTTTGCATTGGGAGTGCCGCAAAAAAAAGAAAGAAAGAAAGAAAAAGATCTCCTCTTACACGCTCCTTGGTTTTCAGAGGCTGAGAAGCATCAAATTGTAACAGCGCAGACGGAAGATTAGCCCACTTAGCATTCAGAAATCAATCTGCTGGGCTGCTCAACAGCTACTAGTACATCGTTTCAGCTGCTCCTCTGGAGGACTAATGCTCTTTACTCACTCATTTCTCCGTAATCAACAACTTCATGAGTGAGGACGCACAGGAAATACTGTCTAAATCGCAAGTCACCAAATCCAATTTCAGGAATCAATGGCATTGATTTATCAATTAATTTTGCATCCCTAATGCTGCCACTTTGCTTGGCTTTGGGTGTTGGGAGGGTTTTAGCGGTCAAATGCATTATTGAAAGAGGCTTTTTTTCCAAGCAGTGGCTGATGCAGAGAGCTTAGGAGGTTGTCACTCATGATGTAAAGCTTTATTTGCAAAGCGAGTTAGTGCGAACAGCCTTTTAGTCCGCCGAGGAGGACAGTGACATGTATTTATCTTGCGAGAGAGGAGGAATATCAAATGTGTTGAATAAGGCTTTGCCTTGTCAGGAATATTGATTAAGTGGTTTTGGGTGGTGTCTCTTGCTCCGTGTGTGTGCGTATTTGCGGTCAAATCCCCGTGTGCCCCTTCAAGTGGATGTGAATACAGTACATGTGTGCTGTTGCATACTTGCATCATATTTTGTGTTTTCTTGTTTGCTCTCCGGCCTTCTAGGGAATCAGCAGAGGGCTTTAGATCAGAGACGGGCAGGATCGGAGCGTGAATAGAAAGAAGCAGTGGGGGAGACAAAAAAGACTATGGGCTACCTTAGTCGAGATCTGAAAGGAAGAAAAAAGTCATAACTGTAGTCAAGATATAAAAGAAAGCTTTGAAAAGTTAAAGCTTAGCTACTCCCTTGCTCTAGGCCACATTCAGAGAGCATGAATAGTGTAGGACCTTATGGATTTCTCCACACTGCTCAGGCATGAAGCGCTGATATGGGATTTGAGCCATGTCCACTATAAATAGTCAAATGGCCCAGGTTGGTCCTGACAGCTCCTGACAGCTCCTGACAAGGGCCGATCTGCTCCGTGAGCGGACGCACGCAGACTTTATTTCCTGCTTCTTGGTCATGCTCTCATTCTAACACGGGTGGGAATACAACAAGGATTTGCAGGGCTACACGTGTCACCTATACGACTTGCTTTGCACATGCAGCAGATGCATTAACCTTGGGTTATACGGTGTGCGGAATAATGAGGGCGTACGGTGAACCGGAGGCTGAATGGTGAAAGACACTGCGACGACAACACAGGAACAGCAAGCGGGGTTCGCACAATGCTGTCTTTGCTGAGAAGGCCAGTGAAGACTGTTGAGCCTCTGTGGCATGTGGGTGTTCAAGTGTGCTGTTTGTCAGCTAGCGTGAAATGCTATAAGAACTTGTAGGCGCAAGGGCACTGAGTGTGTGTGTGTGTGTCCATCTGTGGATGATTGTCAGTGTGTGTGTGCTTCAAACCCAGGAGCTAATAAAGTCTGTATGCTGAGGTTTATGTGTCCGAGCATGCGTATGTATATATATATTTATATATATTTATATGTGTGTGTGTGTGTGTGCTTGTGTGCTACAGTATGTGTTCTGCTGGTAAATTCGGCAGCAAGAGATTTCAGGCTTGGTCAGCTATGAAAGCACAACTACGTGACAAGAGTGCTGCTGCCGCCCACAGATAGCTAGCCCTTATCCACTAATTAAAACCCTCTATCACTCCATGTCTCACTTGGCAATCTCTCTATCCTTCAATGCTCCCCATTTTCATAGTGAAATCTCTCCATCTCTTATTATCTATCCATCACTCCCCTTATCCTTGTTCGCCGTTCATCCCTCCCTCCCTCCTCTCAGCAGGAGCCGAGGGCTCCCAGTGGGTGGTGCACTCTTTTGTTGTGTTGTGGGTGGTTTAGGTATAACAGGGTCCTGTGGGTCCTTCAGGGCCGCTCGTCATCGTCGTCCCTGTCATATGCCTGAGGAACCGTGGTGGTGCTAACGAATGGAGAAGATAGCTTTCTAAGCCCTATCCCCCCCACACGCACACACATCCTCCTCCCATCTCTCCATGCAAACAGCCACAAACACACACAGGAGGTGCACACACACACACAGACACATACACCCTCGCTTTAGGAGAAGCGCTCTCTCTCTCTGACAGCTCACTGTTTACTCCCGTAGGACCTGTAGCCTGGATCTGCATTTGCAGCTACAGACTGTGCCTCAATTGCTTCTGATGATTAAGCCATTGTAATGGTAGACAAAATGAAAACCTGCAAACAGCGACAGGATTGTCATAACTTCACTTTGGAGCATCTGGGGCGATAAGTCTATGCTGTGGCATGAATATATTTTCTCAAGGTTCCTCATCGTCATTCCTGCGACTCGCCGGGCCTGTTTAGCGAGCAGAATTAGCTTGTCTCTGTGCAAACAAGCTTCAAGGAAACGTATAAAGGCGAGAGCTAACAAAGAAACTAGCTTCCTACTCACATGGGGTCTCCGGCCTGTTAGGAAAATAAGAGCCTTCTCTGCATGTAATCCTGGAACGATACTGTATCAATAATCTGAGGACTAATATGGTTGGATGCCACTCTGCTCTCCCCGTCCTCCTTGTTTATTTACCAGTTTGAAACTCAATTTCACTGCCTCTGCCTGGCCCCAATCCTCTCTCTGCCTCATTCTCTTTTTCCATTTTGCATGCTCTCTCTTCTTTTTGCTTCATGACTTCAGCACATTCATTTGAGATTGGGAAGCGAAAATCGGTTTTGACTTGTCCTCATGGTCCTTGCCTTTTCACATGACAATCTCGACCGTGCTGTTTGTGTTATCGTCGCTGCTGTTGGACATCTGAGGGACCCCGCCCCTCCAGAGGAGACTCGGAGCGTAAATCCTTTTTAAAAGCAAGTTGTGTATGTGAGCCTCGATCACTTCTCTAAGCAGATTTTGTCCATGGCTGCACTGTTTGAATAAATAGATAGATAGGACGGAGGATCAAGTGGGTGAAGGGTCCCATTAGATATTATTGCATTTGTGTAGCCATGGATTATCACTCCCGTGTCACTGTGTGTGTGTGTGTGTGTGTGTGTGTGTGTGTGTGTGTGTGTGTAAGAGGGATTGATAAGAAATAGAAAAAATGGCTAGTGGCAGTGGATAAGCACTGGAAGGGGATAACAAAGCAACATGATGCTTGTGTTGTACTCAGTGTTGTCACTTTGTATTAGTTTGGTAAATAAGGAGGATGTAGTCCCCACATACTGAATCAACACTGATGCTACCTATGAATTCTGATTTGTACCATGCTGCTCAAATAAAAACGATAGATGCACTTTGAAAATGTCAAATTTCAATGGGAAAAAGTCGTGCTGGATATCTATACTGATATGGATGAGTAATGTGTTAGGAAATAAAGGATGACACGTTGTTTGATGGAAATGAAAATTATCCACCTACAGAGGGCTGAATTCAGAGAAACCCCCAAAATCAAAGTGAAAGGCTAGTCCATTTTCTTGAAATTTCATTGTAACAACTCAAAATGGTCCTCGGCAGTTTGTATGGCTCTCACATGCATCCTTGATAATGTGAGAACTCCTAATGAAATGATGGATATTGTCCTGGGGGATCTCCTCCCAGATCTGGACCAGAGCCTCACTGAGCTTCTGGACAGTTTGAAGTGCAACCTGGCAGCATCCGTGGACCAAAACAAAATTCCCCAGAAGGGTTCTACTGGATTTGCTCAGGCGAGCATGGGGGCTAGATCATTTTGATCATTTCCTTCATCCTTCAGGAATTGCCTCCAGACTCTCACCACATGAGGCAGAACACTGTCATCCACCAGGGCGAACCCAGGACCCATTGGACTGACGTAGGGTGTGATAATGAGTCCAAGCATTTCATCATGATACTTAATGGCACTCATGATGTCATTGACTAGCCTGTAGAGGTCTGCGTGTCCCACCATGGATATGCCTCTCCAGACCTTCACCGACCACCAAACCAGTTATCCCGAACGATGTTACAGGCAGTATAAAATTCTCCAAGGCTTCTCCAGACCCTTTCATATCTGTCACATGTCCTCAGGGTGAACCTGTTCTCATCTGTGGTGCCAGTGGTGGACCTGCCAATTTTGGTATTCTATGGCTAATGCCAGTCAGGCTCCACAGCACTAGAGAGTGAGCACAGGGCCCACAAGAGGACGAGTTCCTCAAGCCACTCTCATGAAGTCTGTGTCAGATTGCCTGGTCAGAGACACCAGTGATCTGCTGGAGGTCATTTTGTAGTCAGCAGCGCTCATCCTACTCCTCGTTGCACAAAGGAGCAGATACCAGTCCTGCTGATGGGTAAAGGACCCTCTACGGCCCAGTCCAGCTCTCCTATAGTAACTGTCTGTTTCCTGGAATCTCCTCCAGACTCATGAGACTGTGCCACCCTGGAGGAATTGGACTATCTTTGCAACCTTTATATGGTCCAGATATCACCTCATGTTACTAGTAGTGACACTGACACTAACACTATCAAAACTAGTGAAAAAACCGAAAAGATTAGGATAAAAAAAAAAAGTCAGTGTCCTCCACCTGTAAAACCATTCCTGTTTAGCTGGTTGTTTCCTTGTCGCTCCTTTAGTCCACCTGTTGTTAAATTCATTGACACCAAAGCAGCTGAAACTGATTAACAACCCTCTCTGCTACTTAACTGATCAATGTCCCAGAAGTTTCATCAACTTGATGCTCTACTCTGATTAAAAGGTGTTCTTTACATTTTTAAGCAGTATATTTTGCTGTACAATCAAGTAGACTGTATAAAACAGGGGTCGGCAACCTGCGGCTCCTTTTAGTGCGGCTCCGCGTGGTTTGGGAAAATAAATTATTATTTTTAAGTAATTAGCTGAAGTGTATTTTATTTATGTTAGTTCTTTTTTAACTTGTAGTTCTAAATTGGAAGATTATTGTGATATTGGAATATAAAAATAAAATTATATTCTATAATTTTCTTAATCGCTCAAAATAAGCGTCACACTTGCCGTGCATTTATTGAGACTTTCAACCCCAGGTAAGACAATTCTGGATCTTCGGATCCACATCATGTCAGCAGCTCCACCGTGAACTATGTTAAACACAAACACCGCTCACGCCTCACAGACGACAGCTTACAGTCCTGCGTAAAGATGAAAGTGACTTCGTACAGCCCCGATTTGCAGACGCTGTGCGCAGAGGTTCAGGAGCAGAAGTCCCATTGTAAACATATCACGGCAGGCCCGACGATGTTTGCATGAACATGCTTTTCAGCATCTCTCTATTGACCACTTTTCACACACGGTTGCTGTACGCATACAGCCGGTGTTAAAGCTCACAGCCCGACACATACCAACACAACAGCATAGAGACCACAGACGTTAAGGCGGCGAGGCGCGATTGCGGGTGCCGCTCAGGTGCGTCCGCCTCCCCTGCAGCGGCTCTGCAGACCACGCCCCGCCACACACATTAGGTAAAATACATATTTAGGCAGAATATTGCAAATATCTATTTTTCATTTTTCAGCAGCATAGTGCTTTTTCCCCCCAATTATTTTGGGGTCAATGCTCCAAAAGCCCAAAGGCGATATAAGGCTGGCGGCTCTCAACAGTTTTTGTTTGCTACATGGATCATTTTAGTTCAGCTGGGTGTCTTTCCTTTTGTTATATTTCTTTAAGAGTTCAAAATGTGTTAATTACATAAATAAAATGTAATTTTCTCTGTAGCACTTCATGGATTTAAGCAACACACCTTAGTTGTTCACACAAAGCATAAAGGTGAAAAAAAAAAACAATATATACAGTGTTATCTTCATTTTAGATGTCAAAAAGTATTTGCGGCTCCCAGTGTTTTCTTTTGCGTGGAAATCGCGTCCAAATGGCTCTTTGGGTGTTAAAGGTTGCTGACCCCTTGTATAAAAGATGGTAGTAGTCAACAACATACCTAACGTGAAGTCTCCAACATAGCTGGTGCAATCTTGATTGACCATAATTATACAAATTATACCATCAGTGCTAAGTAAAACACAAATAAAATACTTGTACCTATCAAAACTGGAACACAAAGTTTATGGATGAGCTGTACCACACGAAGCATCCAGATGTCTGTCAAAGAGGCCACGCCCCTAACTTTAAAACCTAATAAAAAAAAAAGAAAGCATAATCCTTGATAGCTGCAGAGATGCAAAACAAATTATCGATGGGAACAAAAAAATAAGATTTTTGTTCCAGACTGTAATCCCAATAATTTCCTCTTTAAGGTTCAGCATTTTTAACATTGAAGACTACGGAGATTGACTCACTTTTGGAGCCTGCTTCAAGTGAACTGTGAATTTTGGCATCTCTACTTTGGCTTCCTTTTTCAGCCTCCAGGGTTGCTGTTTGTGAAATAAAGACAGTGATTGTGGCTGCTTTTGACACACTGAAAAAGCTCAGTGTTCATTTCAAACAGATAGTGATAATGTACCTCCAGGGTCAAGGCCTATAATCTCCTTACCGATGAAAACATTAACAACCATGAAGAATGCAAAAATGAGATATTTCTGGCTGCCAGAACAGCTAAAACTAAATTCAAAGTTATACTAAATACATAGCTCCTCCTCCTAAGATGCAGGCTGCTTGATCACCTTAGCAACAGCCCATATGTTTCCCATATTGTTTGTGTCTATCTAACAAGTGAGAATAGATTTTCTATTTCTATTTTATCACTGCTTTCCATTCATAGCAGAAACACGTTTATTATGCTATTCACCGAATAATAAGAGATTCAGTGCATAAAAATATTCACCCATAATCGATTTGTGACACATATCTTATAGCTTATACGTTTTTTTACAGTCTCCCAGTCAGTCTGTCTTTGCATTTGCAATCAGACTATGATCATTTTTAGTAACTGGCAGTATGGTGATACAATGAAGCACTTAGCTTAACAAATGCACCGTGTAGTCCCGTGTTCTACAAGTGTATAAATAAATGATGAGAGATGATACAAACCTTGTAAGGATGGTCTGAAAGAATCCTATATTAAAAATTTACTCTAGCACGGAGCTAATTATAACAACATCTTTGGACCTTTTCAGAGCAATTGTGCTTTTTCTCTTGGAAGAGTTGCCAGTAGCTGAGCCAATGTGCCCACTCTGCCCCAAGGTGGTTATTCCTCAGCTGTGAATCTCGCCTGGTGTTGAGCTCAGGTGGCACATGCTGACTTGTCCTAGAGAACGCCCCTGTGTCTTGTTTGAAGCAAGCTTGGCTCTAGGAAACAATCTCCAGGTTTCAACATCAAAACCGAGAATCAACCCCCCTAATGGGCACCCTACTGTGGGCTAGAATTAGCAGGAATAACCCCCGCCAGCAGGCTTACTTCTCTAAACGCAGGAGCCTCGAAGGACGAGGTGGAGGGCGGAGAGCGTGCGAGGCAGGGGAAGAGCGGGGAGGAGGGAAAGCAGAGGTGGACCGGTACAAGAAAGAGGGAATTATACATGTCACATACAAGCGCAACTACATTTATTAAGAGCAATGTTCACTACACCATCTGTGCGAGTTCAAACGCGCGGCGGAGGAACAAGATGATGCCCCTTTGTGCCGCGTTGCAGTCTTTCATTTTTCTGTGTAAATGTAAGACAGACATAAAACGGGACAGAGAGCCTCTGTAGAGACAGACAGCAGTCAGTGCCTGAAGCAAGCTCAGAGCTCACAGGGTAATGTATACTCGCTCCTCACCGTACCAGAGAGAAGGTGACACCAGTCAATCCCGTTCTGACAGGGCAGCTGAGATAATAGCGGGCTTTGATTCCTTGCAATAACTTCTGCCAATCAAAACCAAAGGCATCATGATTGCAGAGAGAACCACAAGCATGCGTGCGAGTGAATCCGGAGAAGCTTACTGTACGCTACTGTACGGACTGAGAAGTGAGATAATTGCACAGAAAATGCTCTTGTGCACTTTAAAAGGCCCTGTTGTGCTTAAAGGGGGAAAGATGGATGCAAGCAAAGGCTAGTGGTGAGCTTTTAGGGTGGGGTGTGTGCAAGATGAATGCGCGAGTGACTTGGCCCATTTTTTGACTGTTTGCTGTCAGAGGTCAGTGGGTGGTCTGCATGTGTGTGTGTGTGCATGCATGGAGGGGATGAGGAGGGTGAGTGCAAGGCCAGGCTAGGGAGGCTTTCAGGTGGAATAAAAGCGTTACTGCAGTGGTAGAAAGGTCAGCTGTAAACTTGTATCAGGCGGGTGGTGATCACCCTATGCCGCAGATCTCTGAGGTATTGAGCAGGCACGCTCTAATGGCTTTGATATATGGACTACAGGACTCCCTGAAGAGGTCAATACCATAGCACTTTGTCTCTATGAGCAATGACCCTCTCAAGCTCCATTTAGAAGCTTTATAACTGCAGGAAATAGGCTGGAAAGGCCTCGAGCAGGGCACGATGAAAGAGAACTAATATGAATGAAGTATTTTCTAATCACGTCTTCTGTGCTCTAATCGTCGTCCCAATCAATCATTAGTTTGGCGGTATAAGTATATAGCGATGGACGTTATCGGAAGCAGATTTTGATGTGGTTGAAAGAAGAACAAGAGAATCGGAGCTGAATAGAGCCAAAAGAGCTGATTTATCATTACTCCATTCGGGAGGGCAATGACACTGTAAAGACTGGCTTCTAATAGCATTTCATCATTACTTCAGAATCTGGTGAGTCACAGCGTTTAATGAGAGTGAGAGACACGGCTCTCAGCGACAAATTTGTAGATTTATTCGTAGCTTGTCAATGCTCGTCTGTAAAAGAGAGATAAAGCTTAAAGTAGCGAGAGGAAAAATAGAAACCGCAACTGACAGAACACTAAGCTTTGCTTTATTTGGGCCAATTTTTTTTCAAACACGTGCGGACATAATGGCTACCATCGCGGTCCCTTCTGAGCGTATTGATTTGGAGCAACCTTTGGTGTGAAATATGAAAGAAGCCAAATGCTGTTTATGAATGTCTGCTGTAATTGGAATGAGCAGATGTTGCAATACTGTTCCACTGTGTTCAATAATAGACTTTTGCGCTATTTTTCTCCTCTGCCCCTGTCCGTTTTATCCCCTGTTTCCTTTCATTTTCCACTGCTGGCCCATTCTTCTTTCTCCCTGCTGCCCTTTTCCCTTCCTCGCTGTTTCTACCCCATTGCCCTGCGTCTCACCCGCCTCGTTTTCTTCCAGACTCTGTGCTCTGTGCTGTGGCTGTGCTGAGTGACTAAAGTGGAGCCCTGCGAGCCATGGAGGAGATGGACAGCAAACCCTACCAGCCGTTGTCTAAGGGGCGCCATGAAATGGAGATGTCCTACACCAGCTCATCCGATGAGAGTGAGGATGGGCGCACCCATCACCGCTCCTACACATCACGCGAGACCCTGCCTGACTACACACACGAGCTTCGCCTCACCCTCGGTTCACATCGGGAAAGGCAGAGCAACTACAGCCAACCCCAACAAGGTACAAGGTCACGCTTATCATGCTATCAGGGCATGCTTAGGCTGGATATAGTTACCTTGAAATATACGTCCGCGGTTGCAAAGATACTGTATGTGTACTCAAATGGATACTGGCACCAAAAGATAGGCAGGCAGGCAGACACACACACACACACACACACACACACACACACACACACACACACACACACACACACACACACACACACACACACACAGAGGTCTTTAAAAAGACCTCTGTGAATTACCTATTACAGTCCACAATGAGCCAGAAGGACAGTCGGAGGCAGCCAATTACCTCTTCTCCACGGAGGTGATATTTCTCTCCCACAGCTAAACTAGGTCAACCCCAAACCTCTCTGGCCTCACCTGGGGTGGAACACCACCCTTCATTACACACACACACAGATACTGACACGGGCAGACAGAGGCACGCATACATGCACACACGCTTGCATATACGCGCGTGCACACACCCCGACATGTACACACACCCCGACACGTACACACACCCCGACACGTACACACCGAAAAATGTCTTCCCTGTTGGTGACAGGAGGAGAAATGGGCCAGCATGCGCTGTGATGGATGGCCTTTATGCAGGTCATGTGTGGTGTTAAAAGAGAAGCAGCACCTCATCGGGAGCACGCCACTGTGCAGGGTTCATGGTGATCAATAGATACTCTTTCCACTATCTCAACCTTGTGCTCCTCTGCAAGACCTACCCACCATGCTAACAAGCGACATTAGCCATTCATAACGGTTACAACTCCTGACAAGCGGCCCGCTCCAGGGATTTCATGGTTTGAATGCCACCTGCTATGGATTTTGTCGTCCTGTTTGCCCATACGGCAACCTGTCAATGGCCATTAGTCATAATGATGCTGCCTCGATATATTCCACGACACTGCGGTGTCAAAAGAGCACTTGCCTTTTTCAGCAGTTACTCGCCTTTCTGTTTCCATAACAAACAACATCCCCTGCCATCAGTGTCATATGGTAAGGTGCACGAGACCCCCCCAAAGCAGCCTTTCAAATGTCAATGGCAGCCGGTTCTGCAAAGCACATCTGTTCATCTTTGGGCCACAGAGTTATATATAGTATACCCTACCAAAGTAACCAACTGTTAAGGGGGGACATTGCCTCCAGTGACATTTTTAATGGATTACGGTGTTCGTGACAAAGATCAGCCAATTCGTTTCTCATTTAATTCCCCACCCATGTTCTTCACATTTTCCTTCATCTTTTAAGCCTCCCCATCTTGCCCTCTCCTCCCGTTCCTTCCGGTTCCTATCCTTCCTTTTCTTTTTCCCACGTGTTTCACTATCCAC
Organism: Aulonocara stuartgranti; assembly: GCF_965226115.1. Classification (NCBI taxonomy): domain Eukaryota; kingdom Metazoa; phylum Chordata; class Actinopteri; order Cichliformes; family Cichlidae; genus Aulonocara; species Aulonocara stuartgranti. Next base: position 23,684,950 of record NC_138940.1, on the reverse strand, counting down.
TAATATTACAAATTCCTCTCTCTTTCCATTTAATCCCACATCACCTCCTTTCTGCGCTGCACCTGTCTGTGCTAAGCCTGTTTACTTTGGACAGATACTGTTGATAGATGGCCAGATAGACAGCCAGGTCCCCAGCGACGTGACCATTTTACAGAGCTGAAAACGAATGACCAAAATAATTACATTTTTTTCCTCTACTAATGGATGCTAATTAATTCGTGCTTTTTCAGCATGCTGTTTAGAAAGCCAGAAATGCATCACAGTTTAAATATTTGAATTAAGTAAGAATCTGATTATTTATGAACCTTTTTCCAACTAATTCATTTCACATTCTTGCAAAATACCTTCTGATGACACCAAATAGACAAAACCAGAAGTTCTCTGTAAACTGCTCTGTACATAAACATACAAGGCTCCTGCCAACTCTTATACTAAAAAGAGCAAAAAAATAAACAAATAAATAAAAGCGCTGCGCATGATCCCAGCCGATCACACAGAGGGGCAGTGTACGTGCCCCGAGTTCATTAGGTTTACAAACATTATTGCTAAGTGTGCACAATAACAATTAAAAGTGTCTCAGACGGGTTCTCGGAGTTTCTCTCTTTTTAGAGAGACTTCAGTTAGTTAATCAAACCTAATCTGTAATTAAGAATAGATTTTAAAAAGCAAGTGGCCGTTTAGAATCCTCAATTAACCTAACCCCAATAAATGCACGTCTTTGGACTGTGGGAGGAAGCCGGAGAACCTGGAGAGAACCCACGCAAACACGGGGAGAACATGCAAAGTCCACACAGAAAGACTCCGGCCACACGGCGGAGTCAAACTCAGGACCTTCTTTCTGTGAGGCAACAGTGCTACAGTCCCAACGTGGACTCTATATATGACCCCAAGTTTAATTACATATTTGATTGAAAGAGTTAGAAATACTTTTATAAATGTGCAAGCTCTTAACTCAAACAGAGAAAGAAACACAAAGCTAAAATTTGGGATCCAATTCAGGGATTTTGTACATTATATTCAGCCTACTTTCTTGTGATTGTTTTACCCAAACTGCTTGGCAAATAATGATTTTTGCTCATGACAGGTACTTACGAGATTGGAAGAAAGCACAGTAATATAAAACAGTCACATAAATAGTCCGGAGGCCTGAGCGGGTTACTGTAATGGCAGGAAATGGGAAGTTCTTCAAAGAAAAATATTGTTGCTCTAATCACTTCCACCCCCGGCCTCTTGTTTTATCATAAATACGTTTCAAAACAAAGCGGTTAGACAACTTTTCAGTTTGCAGTCAATCCGTGTTTGTTGCTACTGGGAAATGGCCAATTTGCTTCCAAATTGCCCTCTTGCAGCCAATTTGAACTAAACAGTAGTGTGGAGTGGTGACCAATCTTTGGCTGCTTTAATTCCAGCAGAACAGTATGTGAGCCAGACTTGGTCTTGACCCCATCAAACAGGCACAGCAGGACACATTGCTGGTCAATGAAGTGGTCAACAGGACTGCGGCTTTTATTGAAACGCTGCGGTTCATGTTCAGAGGACCTGACCTAACACGCGTATTAGCTGCGCTAAGTGAGAAGGAAGGGAAGTGTTTCTTTCCTCTGTTCTCAGAGGGGCCTGTGGTACCAGGCTGCTATCTATATGGATTTCAAATGATGCCCTCATTTCTTCACAATTACATCAGTTCCTTCACTTCCACTTATACATTCTAAACAGAAAACTCATGTGGTGAGAAAGAAAATTTACTCAACTGCCTCTACAGGAAAAAAAAAAGTAGCACTCAATTGAATTGAATTGAATTGAAGTGTAACCAGAGGACTAACACAGTATATCTGATGTTCTCAGATAACAGGTTGATGCTCGGGATTGGAGGGCATTCTAATACCTGAAAGCATATGAGGCTCAATTTTTCCCTCAGTCTGAGTCAATATTAATAAGGTTTGATCTTTATCTGATCTCTTCACCCCACCAAGGAGAATATAGATGAGATCAGTGCTCTGTTTGAGCAGCAGTTCAATACATCTCGAGCTCAATAACACACATCGGGCAGCCCGAACAGGATATAGCCTCACTGCAAATGGTTAAGAAAAATTGAGGCTGGCATTTTGATTTGGACCTCTGCTAAAAAAGAAGAAGAAAAAAAAAAACTTTTAATAAATGCTTGCTCAAATAACAGCCTGCCTGTTGGAATAATTTGGGAGGTGTTCGCTGTTTGGCTTGTAAATGCCTGTCTTTAGCAAACACCTGGTCAGCTTAGTCGCTGAAGCAAATAAAAAACACACGCCAGTATTAGAGGCTTTGCAGTTCTTTGGCTGTGCGTGCTCATTTTGCATGTCTCCCCTCCCTCTAGATTTAGACTTCTGTAAGGCCGGGCAGTTGAGGAGCCCAGACTTTCACATCCACCAACAGCAGCAGCAGCAGCAGCAGCATCAGCAGCATCAGGAGGAGGAAGAGGAAGTGTTGTGCTCTGGACCGACCGGGCACGTCCACAGCCACGGCTACTCCCTCGGTGTGGGTTCGGACGTGGACACGGAGCCGGAGGTGGACCCGTCTCCCGCTCACGGCCTGCAGCACATGTGGATGCGCGGCCTCAAGTCTGAGCAGAGCTCCTGCCTCACGAGCCGCGCCAACTCCGCCCTCTCTCTAACTGACACCGAGCACGACAGGAAGTCTGAGCCTGACAATGGTGAGTGGGGAAAAAACCCTCTCTTCTTACTCGTTAATGGGATTGTCCATCAGCAGTGGAGATCGGCTTGGCAGATAATTTAGTAGCACACCTTTGATGATTTTCTTTTCTACAAGCAAGGAGAATGCAGCATGTGGTGAAGTGAGATGGTGTTTCACATCCTACACTTATAGCCTCATTATAGAAAAGAGACGCAAAATAAACGCAAAAAGAAAAACAACACCTAACATTCTTCTTTTTTTTGAGATTTAAGTTACACCCCTGGTCCATTGCGTGATTGAAACTCTCAGTATTCGAACTAAAGCTAATGCTTAAGTTCCTCTTTCTTTGAAGGCTATTTGATGTGACTAAATAGAGTAAATGTACTATTGGTTATTTAGTCTCTGAAGTGAGCTCTTATTGAAGGTGAAGCTGGGGTTGACTCTGAGCTCAAGGAAAGTCCAATGATGAACATCCACAGAATATGAGTTGGAAAAAGGATTGGAGATTTTGGATTAAAGGAATTGTAGCGGTCCCATGTCTACAGTGCCTGAATGGCTGCCTGAGGGCATCTGACAACCGCCTCTGTGGGAAGACTCTAGCCTAGAAGGAAGGAGAAGTTGAGAGGCAGGCGAGGTGGGGAGGGGGTGAAGATATTGGGCCAACTAGAGAAGAGCCTGGGATGGTGCCAGCTATCTGTCTTGCGCTGCTGGGCTTGGCTGGGCTCCCTGCAGATGGAGAGTTAGTTAGAGGTGCACGCAAACAAAGACAGAGCTCTCCAACCCGTCCCCAAGGGCACTGTCTGTTTATGTGCCGCAAAAAAGGTGGAACGTATTCAGTGGCTGAGAAAAGGAAGGGTGATGGAGAAAAAGAGAGAGGGGAGAAGGAGAAGGGGCAAGCAAAAAATGCAAATGAGAGAATAGAAATGGTAATGTAATGGTATAATTAGAATGAGAATAAAAGGGAATGAGTGGTTGAGGGTAAAACAGGTGAAGGAGACGCTAGTTTCAAGTGAGTGCTAGACAAAGATGGTGAAAGACTGGGAAGACAGAGGAGAGAGCGAAAAAGGAGCTAGAAAGGTTTTGGGATGCTTGGGAATAGCTGGTGCACTGGACAGGAAGTCAGCGTCACTGAAAATGAGGGTGAGAGAGAGTGGGAATGCTTGCAGCAGTACACAGTAACCAATTTGTGATGGCTGCGTGCATATGGTCCAAAGATATTACCATTTCAGATGAGGGACTCTGTCTTTATCCGGGGTCAGAATTAAAACTGCAAAAAAAAAGAAAAGAAAAAAAGGTGGAGGCAGCTTTGAATGAAGCAGACAGCAGGGAATAAGGATGGATGAAGTCACAGACGTAAGAGGGGAGGATTAAAATGTTCAAAGTGTTGGGCTTTGCTGCTACAGTGCACCAGGAAAGCCGGTTTATGTGTGGATTTCATGTGTCACATGATGATGTAATGCATGTCCTGTGTTTCTCTCTCCAAACTTTTCTCAAGAACACGCTCTCCCCCCTTTTCACTCACACCTATGCTCCTCTGCTGCGTCCGTATCCTTTTTACTCTGCAACCTTATTCCCTCTCCACCACCGGCAGCAGCCCATTTATTCTTATCCTCTTCCTGTCCATCTCTCTCTGAGACATGGCCAGGTGTGTCCATGCGTGGCATCCTCTAATAGGAAATGTATTATGGATGTCACATTTCTCTCCATCAGCACAACAAAGTCTCACACGCCCCTCTGTTCCCGGGCGATAATGAAAGTTAGAGGCACTCGCAAAAAGATGTTGGCGTGAAGGGGCTGAAATCTAAAAGCTAACGTCCCTGCCAAAATGAAAGTGCATTTTAAGTCGGCCCGACCTTGCACTCCCTTTGTCTTCAGAGCTCACCCCCCCCCAAACCTATTAATGATGTCAGCTTCAAACTGGCAGGAATCCTTTTGTTCCTGGTCTGATTGAAGCTGACAAGTCAATTTAGTCCCCGTGTGTGTGTGTGTGTGTGTGTGTGTGTGTGTGTGTGTGTGTGTGTGTGTGTGTGTGTGTGTAGGTGTGAGAAAATAGAGAGAGGGCTCGACAGATTAAGAAAGAGTAAAAGAAAAGGAGATTCAGCTTGTGTGTGAAGCCACATTTGTACAGATGTCTGTCTTTATTCTCTTTCATGTTTGCGTGTGTGTGTGGGAGGCTGTGTGGTGGGGTGTGTGTGTCCAACTGTGACACCTCCCTTGAGGAAGGCTGCAGGCATTTTCGAGCGCCAGTCAGACCTGCTGACAAACTCAGGAAAGCATCAACACCCCGAATTGACGACAGTTCATCGCAAGAACAGAGGAGATTGGCAGTAGAAAGAAAGTGTAGTTCAGCTGGAGTTCACTACTGGGAGATGCACACACACGTACACCACTTACAATACATGGACAAAAGTATGTGGACAACCAGGTGTCAGTCTAAAATTATGGGCTGCAGTATACTTTTATCTGGGAAAGCATTACATAAGACTTGGAAACCTGGAGTGGTAGTGAACACTGATTCTAAAGTAGTTCATCCCAAAAGGAGCTGGCTGGGAATGCTCTGGAGTGAGTGACCTGAAGGTGTACCAACTACAGGTTAGTGAGAAAACATGATAACAAATCATCAGAAAGACGATAGTTGTATTGCAGAATAAATGGACTGGACAGTAAAACTGACTGAAGGAGTTCAGGCTTCGGGTGGCCAGCATGCAATAAATCTTTTGACTTGAGCTTGTAAACTGTGTAAGTCTGAGTGTGACAGCTCATGTAAGTGTAGCAAAGCTAAGAAATCCATTTCATTGTTTATGTTTTTAGGTGTATATATTAGTGCTGTCAATAGATTAAAAAAAATTAACTAACTAATCTCACAATTTTCTGTTATTAATTGCGATTAATCTCAATTACTTTATTAATAGCCTGGCTCCAATTACATTTTTTTATTCTTTATATTTTAAGTAATTATCGTTGTTCACCGAAGTCCAGTGGTCTCCGGTGAGAACGACATTCCTTACTTGCACAAGCTTGCTGGACTGCTGAGCCCTCTGGTCCCCATACAAAGTGTGCAGTCTCGACACAATGGTTCCTCTCGAGGGCAGATTGTAACACTCATCTCCTGATGCAGCACGAATGACTTCTCTCAGTCCATCATCTTCTACTATGCTAACTGGTCGGCAGTTTTTAGCTATCCAAACAACCAAGGAATTGGTTACCTTTTCTCTCACATTTTTTGTTATTCGTCCACAAGCACCATACTCCTGAAGCGTAGACTGGCGAGGTCCTGTAGAGGTGGATTCAGTTGGGTGTTTTGCTCTCAGGTGATACGCCAGTGATGAACTGCTTCTGTGGTACTTGAATTCAGCGTTGCAAATTGTGCATCTTACTCTCGTTTTGTCCAACAAGCCATCAGGCAACTTCTTAAAGAGAAACTTTCCACCCAAAAGTCCGCCCTCGTCCATGCTTGCGTGTGTTAGCTAGTGTTAGCTAGATAGTAGCATGGTGTCACTTCTTCTTCTTCTTCTAATCATTTCTGTCAGGCCAAACGCCAGCATAGCACACTGTTGCCCCCTCCTCCAGAGGTGCTCATGAATTTAAAGGTCTTAGATTACAGGAAATTAATAAAAAAACAAAATCAGCGTTAAATTTTTTTAATGCATTAAACATTTCGCGTTGATCTTAACAATTAACGCGATAATTTTGACAGCACTAGTATATATGAATAATTTAAAATGCCATCCCTGTTGTGCTGCATGCATAAATGTGCACAAAACAAATCTTTGGCTTTGGTGATGCACATATCAGCCCTCCCTCTGTAGCTGCAGGGATTTATAATATTAATAAACCTAGAGGGAAGACTCCCACATTCAGCTGTAAGCAACAGACTAAGTCCAGTCATGCTCACTAGTTCTATTTTTGTGGACTTGAAATCAAAGTGAATCAGGCAGAACTGTGGTCAAATGAAACACACACACACACACACCTCCTTAGTCTCAGGGGCTCTGTAATTTTTATAGACTAGATTCTGCAGCTTTAGTCCCGTGTGCGGGAGAAATCCTGTTTAACCTATTACAAATATTTTTTTCCCCAAAAAGCAGAGGCTTGAGACAGATATTACATATCGGTCTGATACTGATGTAAATTACTGGATTGGATATCGGAGAGAAATAAAAAATGTAATCTGATCCATTAAATATCAAAAAAAGCACCTCACAGAACTTGTGACACTGCGTAACTCGGCCCATATCCGTAGCACGTCGGAGCAGTGTGGTCACGTGATAAAGCAGCTGTGTGTATTTGTAGCCTCGCTACCAAACCAGCATTTCATCTCCGAGGAAGTTATCCCAGAGAGAAGTAAAGCAAGTGTGTAAGTTCATCTCTGAATGTTTGTAAAGCATTCCCACGTTAAGCTTAACAACCGATATATGGAGCGACTGCCTCTTCTCTCCCTCCCTCTTCTTGCTGCTACTTCAATCATGAAACTGATCAGTGATCAGCTGATCGGCTTTTCTGTCGCTAGTCCGTCTCTCTTGTTTGTTTATCGCCCACTTTGCGCCAGAAAGAGGAAACCAGCGGCTGAACAACAGCAGCACGTTTAAGCTTGATAAGCTGTTGTTAGAATTTATTTAATATTACTTTCTACACCAGGATCTTTTTCTATGTAGCTGACGGCTGGTAACTGTGCAGGGGCGGATCTACCAAAGTTTAGCCAGGGGGGCCGATAGGGCATGAACAGGGACAAGAGGGGCACAAAGACATACTTTTCTTTCTTATTCTCATTTAAAATGTCTAGCTTTTAATAAATAATTATCTGAATCTTACACCCAAAGTTTTAATCTTATGTAAAATGTATAGAAGTCCATTGCTGTATATAGTAACTGTTAAGTCTAATATACCCTAGTAAGCTATACTACTTTTTCCTTTGGGAAGGTACCATCTGTGCAGTCTGCAATTCTGTTGAAGAAAGATGTTGAATCTATTTAATTATTGTAGAAAAATAATTTATTTCTGCGCATTTTTTTTTCCACACTGCCTCAAATTAAAGTTGATTACGTCAATTAAGCATCATAAGGTGGAGGGTGGTTCCCTTTTTCTTTTTCTTTTTGCTGGGAGTTTGCAACCCTATTAGTTAGGTTGCTTAATATTTCTGCTAAGTACTCTTTAAAATACCAGAATAGGAAGGATTGAGTAGGTTTAAGTTTATTAGATTGATCAGTATTGCTGAACTATGAAATATTTTCGGTGCAGTATATTTTTTACATACAGGTATAACAGAATAGCTTTAGTGTTATTGTTTATTTAAACTTGAGTATGAACTTATACAAAATGCAGCAATATATTAAATTATATTATTATTATTATTGATTAAAAAAACACACTATATCGGATTCATATTGGTATCGGCAGATATCCAAATTTATGATATCGGTATCGGACATAAAAAAGTGGTATCGTGCCATCTCTAGTTCAAACCTGCCATTAACTATGAAGCTTAAGCTGGAAACCCATTAGTTGATTTCTTTGAAGAGTAGAGAAACACAGAAAGAAGCTAGTCTCACCACCCAGTTGCACTTTTGTGTTTAATCCATATAAAAACAGGGATGTAAAAATATCAGTTTATTGAGAAAGATACATAGTATTTGTTTAACTGTTATTTTATGTGTAATGCTACAGTCACAAAACTGTGTTGGAGACAACAGCGCAAACTAAATTATTGCAACCGTGTTCAATGACCTCTTGATCTTGTTGGCTTTTGAAATGGTTATTTGGTGCACATAGATGACAATAAAAGAGCAAACGCAGTCAGTCTGCCATCTGTCTGCAACTGAATGGGGTTAAGGTAGCAATTACATGCAATCTGTTTGTGGTAATACGTGATTATCTGTGGTAAACTGTCAAACAATTGCAGGTTTGTTGCCGTCTGCAAACACATAAATTCACATTAAGTATTCAGATTCAGAGTCCTGGCAGAACCTCAAAGATTTGAAGCAGAACTCCTCCAAAAACAGTGAAATTGTCGCTGCAGGGCAGTGATTTAATGTGAAAATGATACAAGGTGCTCAGCAACCTTGCTGTTTTACAGGATTATAACCAAATAAAACCAGTTAGCAAACAGTTAACAGTTCACTGCAATTGTTTAGAGACAGGTTGCCTCCCGCCAGGTGACCTTGCGATTTTTTTTTTTACAAATCACCAGCAGGTTACCGCCCTTTTTTCTTCTATTGAGACTAGGGCTGCCACAAACGATTATTTTGATAGTCGACTAGTCACCGATTATTTTTGCAATTAGTCGACTAATCAGATCCATTGAACGTAAAACGTACAGCTTATTGCACCCGCATGCATCTGCTCTTATATAGATATCATTAGCTTACAGCTTGAAGTGTTTAAGGTATGTGCTAACTAAAAATAAAGACAAGATGATAGTTTATTAAAGTTTAATGAAATCTGCAGATTGTTTCGTTGGAGTTTAATAAACTCAGTCTCGTCTGCTCCTTGCTATCTAAAATATAACAGGACACGGGAGTAGATTCTCAAGCATCTCACACTTCTGATAATCAGCTGTCTGCTTGACGTTTATTCAGCTGTGTAAAAACTATAACTTTATTTCTCAGCCAAACTGATTTACTCAGGAACAAATAAAATACTAAAAAAAGCCAAACAATAACATTTTTAAGTTATCTAAGTGACTTATATCACATGTGTAGCGAAAGACAGCGGTGGCTTTGAAAACTATTTGCTGGGAGTCCGGTGTTCTCACGGCGCTAGTGAGCCTTGCCCCCAGCTAGCTATCGAGCTAGTGGGTAACAGACGCCTCCGAAAACGTCCGAGCGCTTTTGAAAATATGTGGTGTCTTGATAAACTGAGCAGATATTTGAAGTTTACACAGCTACATTCTCGCCTGGAAATATGTTAAACTTTATTTTGTGACCCAAAAAGACTAATAAGAGTAATATTAAAACTAACTAGCTGCCGCCATTGTTGACAACTGCGCTGGGCCGCGCTATGAATTCTGGGACACAGCTTCTTCTTCTTCTGGGTTTAACGGCAGCTGGCATCCTTATACATGCAGTGCTGCCATCTTCTGTTTCAGTCCATTATTACACTCTTAAATCCTACTACTTATTCCTGCGTCTTTCGGGATCTTACAAAGCTTCAAACAACGCGTCGACTATTAAATTTGTCGTCAACGATTTTAATAGTCGACGTAATCGTGACTAGTCGACTAATCGTGGCAGCCCTAATTGAGACTGAACCATGAAAGGTTGCTCCTCTATTCTGTACATATGAGTAACATCTCTACTTTTTGGCAACCCCGCTGTGCTGAAATGACTTCAGAAAGTCACTGCTGCTTGCGTATAAATTGAGTAAAAAAGACCGGGTTAATAAATAGGTTTATGATGGCGAGGGTCATTGACTCTGGTGTTCAGTTACTTTGTGACGGTCAGAGGCCTATAGTAAATGCTGAGACACAGACGAGAGAGGGCTGATGAGAGAGAGGTGTCAGTCTTCTGAATTACTGCAGCGTGGAATAATAATCATAAAAACAAACATTAGCTATATAATCTGAGTTACAGCGCTGTCATATAATGAGATGCTAATTACTTGACTTGTTTTTCATCAGTTGAACAGTTTTACTCGTCACCCTCTTCTTTAGGCTTATCTTTCTCCCCGCTACTTTTGAGATTGACACATTGACGTGTATCAGACAGCCTCCTGGTTTTATATCACTGCGCGTTTCATCCATCGTCCATGAGATGAACGGGTTCCAAGGCGTCCGCAAACAGGAGTCCAGCGAAAGGCCCTATCGCTCTTTATACTAGATAACTTTCTGTGCTAAATGCAAATATCTGTGTAATTACCCGGGCCTGAGTAAGCACTTGATCCCGATTGGCTGCAGGATGTCCATTACTTTTTAAAAACTTGACAACTCCCTTAAAACTGTCTGATCGCGGCGCTAAATTAATACTCTAGAAAGGTCTGAATGTTCCCTTTCCGCCATACTCTGCAGATAATGGTTTGAAGAAAATGGGTTTTCAAATTGCCTCAAACATTTACAGTCTCCGAGTTACCAATCAGGCTTAATGAAAGCAGTGCTCTGAAAACACGGCTCAGCGTGGATGTCGTTCCCATGGGTCGAGGTAGGTTGTCCCAGATTTGCCGATCTGACCCATTGCAGACGTTGTAAACACATTAAGACAAAAAGCCAAGCGATCACAAGATGACTTTATTGTGTAATTGATTGTTAATTAATTGAACATTTGTATTCAGTGTTGGGTGTTATCTTTTGTCACTGCTTAGCAGCCTGGTATTAGATGAAGTTTTCAAAGGAATCGTGTCAATAAATGAATATTAAAAGCCTTTGATCATGTGATCTAACGCCCAAACATAATCTGAACAGAAAAATGCAAGGCCCCTCCTCGTTCATTCTCACCAGACATGAATTTATTTACACTTGACAGCTTGCGGGTCTTGAATTCAATTTGCCCACACTCATTTCTCAGACAAATTTTCCCTCAAGTACTAATTTCTTTGTTGATGTGTTTAAAATACGTTTCAATTTTTTTTTTTCAAACAAGGAACTGTCCAAGATGGATTGCAGAATGCCATCAATTTAATCATTTTTCCATCTCAAAAATTAGAATTTGATCCCTTTTTTAAAACGAAAAAAAACTTTGTAAATGCAAAACATTTGGGACGTGTGTCGTCGGTTAGACTAACCAATCTTTTTGGAGACTTTACAAACAAGCGTTGAAAGTCAGTTTTTTGTGACTATGAAAAGATTAATTGCTTAAGTGTGAGGCTTTTTCACGAGTGGAAAAATATTTGGCAATTGTAGCAGTAAAGCAATTTAAAAAAACAAACCACGAGACGACAGCAGTTTCACTCACACGTCTTTGTGAGAATTCAGGCATGATTTCAATGCAGCGCTTTCCATCTGCATTACAAACTTACCGCTAATTCAAAGTGCACTATAATTACTGGAGAAAGACTCTAGAAGGCAATCCTCACTAATTGTCATTTCTCTTAATATGCTCTTTTTTTCAGTAAATGAACGATAAGCAGTATTAATGTTCTCTGCCTTGAATTAGAGTGTGGAAGTTACCCTGTAACAGAGTAGATGCTGCAGGGTTTATACTTACCAACACTAAATGAGGCATATTGCCCCAAAATAGATTGCTCCTTTTTAGACCTTCAAATAAAGTCATTTAAAATATATATTTTTTTCATAGTGTGGCTGTTGTCCTTGCCTTGAAATAAGACAAGCATGAATGTTACCTTAAACATAAATGTTACAAGCCGACTATAAACTAGGTTGCTCGAGGGCCTAGGGGACTGCACAATGTCATAGAGGAGCCTCATAGCCTTTGTAAACACGGTCCATTATTTTTATAATGATGTGCCAAAGTTTTTCAGTCAAGTTTGACCAAGCTGTGTTCAAGTAAGAAATTGCGGAAGGTTAGCGAGGGCACGGAAGGCGTCTGGTGAGAGAGCGAAGTACAAAAACTGACCACACGGTTTAATGAGAGCGTGAACGGCTCGGGTAAAGACAAAGCAGGAGAGCAGAGAGTGGAGAGAGAGCCGGAGAGGCTCGCTAAGATCCATCATTAAAAAAGGCACTGGTGAGTTTTTTTTTTTCTTTGACAGTAGTCATTTGATGCGCGTTAAAGCTATGTTTGAAATACCATTCCTTACCATTTCTATGCGCTGATGGAACTCAGTGAAACAGCAACAGGTGTTAGATTTCAGATGGGATTCTGATCCGTGTGATGCAATTCTGACAATTATTAGGCAATCTGGACTTTTAATTAGATAGTGAGGGAATTACACATGGCTCGTGTAAGCTCTCTTATCCAGGGGTATCAGATAGGAGCGTTTAAGCAATGTGAACGAAATGGATTTTGTGTGTTTTCCCCCCTTCTGATCTTGCAAGACACAAATCTCCTCTTGGCAGCTCCACGACCTCGATAACCTCAGGGGAATCCAGAAATGACAATGCCCTCGGAAACTGAGATGTCTGCAGATGTGCCGGTGAAACCGCACATGTGGACACGCACGAGACACACAAGCCCCATCCCGCTCTCTCCTCCGACCTCTTTGGTGTGTTTTGTGTGCGAGTGTAAGCGCAGGTTTAAGTGGACACATCAGGCAAACAGCCACGTACTTTAACACCCTTCTTGCCTTCCAGAGGCCCAAGGGGTTTTGCAGGAATGGATTTGTCTATTAGCTCGTAAAGAACATTGCTCAGTGCCATATCGATCATCGAAGCTGTAACGTTTAGGGTCTTTAAGTTGTAGAGTTGATCTAGAGGTACATGGGCTCCCCTGGCTATTTTACCAGAGTGAGAGATGATCAACTTAACCCTGGTGTTGCGCTTGGCCAGAGGAAACGCTATAAACACATCCGCTGGAGCCAGAAAGCGTTTTTATTGAACTGCTCGTTCAGCCATCCGGGAGAGGGTGAAGAGTTACCATGAATCCGCCAGGTGCCTTGTTGTAGCAGCAGTGCAGTTGTATGGTTTTCCTCTTCTTTAATGGTGGTCTCATCACGCAGTTAGCCATGCAGGCCTCTGTTCTTGACAAGCTGTCAGGATGTCGGACCCCACCCTGTTGTCCTAATGATGGACTCGTACAGCTCACTGATCCAGTGAAGGACCTGCTGGACTGTAGAGCTGGTTGATGCGGGGTTAGGGATGTGTGTTTGTGAGTGAGAGAAAATGAGACGAAGAGAAAGAAAGAGTCAGATGCGGTGGGAGAGAGAGAGAGATAATTTTCTGTTCTTTCTCCCTCACCCCCTCCTCCATCATCATCCCGCTGCCATGGCAACAGTCATCAAATCAGAACATCAGCCGTAGCTTTCATCTCAAGCTGTCCACTGGCTGCCTACAGGCTGTATACATAAAAACACTGCAATGGAAACATCAGAGGCCAGCCATTTTAATAGGCGGCTAAATTGTAGAGAATCCTGCAGTCACCTACAGAGCAGAGGAGGTGAGAGGCAGACACACTTTTTTCTCTTTTTTTAACATAAACAGTCAAATAAGCAGTCTTAAAGCCTGTTTTTAGCTCGCAGCGCTGTTGGTATTAAAATGAGAGGAGAGCGCAGTGAGTGGCACATGAATAAGCTCGCAGCAGAAAGGAACAATAGCCCTGAGAGTGTACCGAGAGATTAGTGCAAATCAGAGTGTTCTGCACTAGGGAAGAGAGGCTGAGAGGGGGTGGAGGACACAAAGGTGCCTGTACGGACACGCACACATGCACACTCGGAGGTCAGTGGGCTATGTATTTTGGAGGTGTGGTAGAAAGCATGAACTGTACTGACAAGGCAGTGGTTGGATGGGAGGATGAAACAGAAAAAAGATGAAAAGAAAAAACAGAAATCAAATATTTTTGATGTCTCTTATGTCTCAAACGCTTGTATGAGCACAGACGCCCGTGTGAATGGTTAGCTCGAAAGCCTAAATGAACAATGACTGAGAAAGAGGGAGAACAAGTGAACGGGGACTTTTACGTCCTGCACAATGCCATCCTCGGTGTTGATGAACCGAACCTGTCGCTAAGCAGTCTCCTGTAATAAAAAGAAAAAAGCTCGTCTGAATAATGAACGCACAGATTCATTGTTAGTCTGACGATCAGAATCGCTATCTGAGCCTGCACGGGGATTCAAATGCCAGTCACAGCAATAACGGCGCGCCGGTTTTCCCACCATTACCAGTTGCTGCCATTTTAGTTTAACCACTTGTAGTAATGGCTGCTCCTCTGTCGCATCAGTCCTCAAACTGCCAGGGATTCTTCTGCCATAGCTGCGTCAGCGCCAGCGTTAAAGGCTGCCATCACAGTTATGGTGCCAGTAGTGAAGGCTGTTGTTACGTGGCACGATGCCCTGAGCCTGTCAGACCTCCAGGGTTTGTGCACCACCTGTCATTATCAGCGCTCGGCCCTGGCAGCTTCGGACAACTAATGGTCCGCTGGGTCTTACCCAACAATCTGCTGACCAATAGGAGTGTTGAATGGTCGGACATGCACGCGCATGCCAGGGAACACAGTGACATGAAAACACAACCTGTCTACATCTGAGGAAAAATTACTTTTATTTGTTTTCTTACTTTCTTTTTTTTAAAGTAAGGTGCGAGTTGAAGCTTAAGCCACACTGAGAAAAGTAGTGATGTATGAGTCTATTTCACTCATTCACTTCAGCCCTGGGATGGAGGAGAATTGTCTGTATGATTTATAGGATTGGATTGCAACCTTTTTCACAGACAGCTTTTAATTGAAAAAACCACAATAGGACTTTGGAAAGCCATTAATTGTTACGGTTAATTAAGGTAAACATTAAATGAAGAGATTTTTAATTGGTTTGCTCTTGATGAGGGAAGGGATCTAGGGTGACCAGAATCTGCATATGTAAATAACTGAAAACTCCTCCAGGCCTTGGCTTATTACTCGCTCCCTCGCCTTTTTTTTCTGTTGCTGTTTGTTTTCCCGTCTGTTTCTGACACTGTACCTCTTTCTGTCTGTGCACACAGTGTATGTGTGCAAACACACACACACCTTGAGGCCCTACAAAGCTGTCAGAAACACAAATGGGGCGCTTTCGTCTCGTGGCATTGATGTGATGTATGTACATGCTTAATGCTAAACTGGCGGTCCCTGAAGAGATACATTTGCTATGATGAGACATGACAGATTGGCAGAAGCCGTCACCTTCATATTTAAGACACATGGGATTACCCCCAGGCTTTCAACATGCAAAGGAGGCTGTTTTATTTTTATATATATCTGTATTTTTTAAAAGTAACTCCTTTAGAGATGTGCGTGCCGCCACAGAATGCTAGATTGACCACCAAATCAAATTTGCCACACTGTGGCAAAGATTGTACGTTTGAAAACTTTCACACATACGTCAAGAATTAGTCTGTTTTTTGGGTGGGGCGGGGCTTCTCATTTGCTTGTCCTCTAAACAGCTGCCACCTGTGCTGGGGGAGCGGGCGGTAATAGCACACCCAGTCGCTTAGCTTGATAGATCGCTCGAACACCAGATAGATAATCATGCTGTTAAATAAATCACTTCTTAAAATGTTTTGGAATGCCTCTAAAAGCTAAAGGCATGAGCATTTTATGGGTGACTGGGGGAAAAAGAGACTGTTGGTGTCAGGGGAGGGGATGGGACTGAATTTGCATTGCGTAGTCTGCAGGTGACGGTGTGTGCGCATGTGTGTGTGCATGTGTGTGTGTGGAATGAAGCAGGCAGACAATTGGATGGCTGCTTGGTCACCCGGTCACCCTGCTGCAGTAGGAAAAGCTTCTCGTGGCCAATGCAGAGCTCTTGCCAGTGTTTTGCAAAACCTGAATGTGCTAGCGCTGTCCAAACAGATGCACAATGTCATTTAGATAGGGTTTGTATGTGTGTATATGTGTGCGTATGTGGCGGGTAGGGTGAGCGTGTGCTTGTCTACGTGTGCTTCCAAGGGAGTGTTCACTTTGTATTCGTGTCTGTGTGTAAGTGTATTTTGCTCCAAACAGATGTTTTTTGTTTTTTTGTTGTTTTTCATTGTGTGTGTACGAGCAGAATCAGATCAACACCAGCCGGTGCAGTGAGTCTGGCCAATGTGGATAATATTCAGTAATTGCTGTGGCCAGTATTACACACGTACACATAACACTGAAGAGACGAGGTAAAATGAGATGTGGAAAGAGCACATGCAAGCAAGCTTTTACATGAAACGTACTGAGATTTTATGCTTTGGCTGACTCTGTGCAAACAGCACATTAACTCAACATGAATCATCATGATTATAAGTAGCTTTGCTATTGCAGGAAATGGCACACAATCAATTGTATAACCCCCTTTTCACTCACATTCACACCTAGTGGCAATTTGGATTATCCAATGAACCTACCCCCACAAGCTGCATGTCTTTGGACGGTGGGAGGAAGCCGGAGTGCCCGGAGAGAACCCACGCAAACACGGGGAGAACATGCAAACTCCACACAGAAAGACCCCGGCCTGATGGTGGAATTGAACTCAGGACCTTCTTGCTGTGCGGCAACAGTGCTAACCACTGTGCCACCGTGCTGCCCCACGGTATACTGAATACATCCAAGAAATTAACAAACAACCATCTGTAAACGCTGATGTCTAAAGAAACACATTCTATACCTTGTTGGATCCTAACGGGATGCCTCCAGGTGGAAAGACGTATACTTTCGCTACAAAAAATGGATATTATAACACTGAATAATTGCACATATGCAACCATAGATCTCACACATCTCTCCTTTTATAGGATTTCTGTTCACATTTATCTCCCAACGAGAAACATTTGTCAATCAGAACACAAGAACATAAATCCCTAACTCCAAGAAATTCTAGAAATAAAGTACACCCAGTGAATTAATGAAAAAGATAATGGCACTGATAAAGCTCCCACACAGGACACACGCTCAGTGGTCACGATATTTATATCACCTCTACACCTCCGGCTTCCTTAAAGCAAGACAAAAAGAAAGATGCATGTGTTTGGTGTCCAACGTTCTTTGGGCACCATGTCAAGGCACAAACATGAATTAAATTAAACTCAATGTTGTCTGTTGCCCAAAGGGTGACGTTGTACTTATAGTCTTTAAGACACCCAGAAGCAGCCATGCCAAATGGTAAACGGACTAGTGCTTTTCTAAGATACTTGGCAGGCGGATTGGAGAAGCCAGGGATGAACCACGGCACTTCCCACAGGTAGACTAACTCGACCTCCAGAGCTACACCCACTGCACAAGTGGTTCCAAGGATTTGAACGTAATCCCCATCTTTATGTTGCCCAGTAAGAGACTCTTCATAAAAGACTAAAAGCAAAAAAATCTGTACATTTAAAAAAAAAAAGAAAAGGGAGCAACATGATTGACAGCAGCATTAATCTGCGAGGTATATGCAAGGATACATGCTGTGACTATTTTTAGTAAAGGCAGCTTTAAATGCCGAGGTACACGGTGCACACCTGTGCAAGCAATCATTAGGAAAATGAAGGCAGAAAACAAAGTAGCAATCAAATTCAAGAAAATGAGGAGGAGGAAGTGGCTGTATAGGCATATCATGAATGAGTGGACTTCATGCTAGTCAGCTGGGCTTCTGTTTGTGTACTGCAACTCTTTTTCTATGCACTTTATAATCCTGCGCTAGCAAGAGGGGTTCGTTTACTTTTTCCCTGCCAGCACTACCCGTGTTTGGATAAAGTATCCCGCATTTACACGAGCAACTCAAGTTAAAGCAGTAGATTGTATTTGTTCATAATTGCAAACGAGACGAGGATCTGACAGTATTTCAGAGGTAATCCTTGTTGTAGATTGTAAGCCATCTGGATATGTTAATGTTTGAGGCACATTTGAGGACAGATAACAATGTATAATTCATTCACCTAAGACGTTTGCGCTTGTATTTTGGTTTTAGGAGATTAAAAGACATTGCATCAAGTCTCTTTAAATATCAGTCCTAATAAAGACTTGCTACTCCAAAAGCTTCAAAGTGCCTAAATTATGATTGGAAGGCTGCTGTTTGGGGGAGGGGTTTGATTTAATTTGTTAATTGGAGGAAAATGATGAGAAGGATATAAAATGAAGCATGAAGGTGAGCATCATAAGCCACTTTCCTTTTTGTACATCTCTGTCTTTTTTGGGTGTTTTTTTTTTTTAAAGACAGAGTAGATATTCTCCTCTTAAGGTCTCTTTCCGTCCCTCGAGGGTCTGGTGTTACATCCGAGGTACATTCATCTATTGTTTTTCTGTCTGTGGTGGAGTAAAAAAGGGAAAGACTGCAGCCCGGCTGGGCTGGATGCACGTACAGTTTGAGAACGCGCAAAAAATGAGTCCGGTTTGTGAGATGTGTTGAGAGATGATCACCTCGGGGGAAGTGTGAGCTGAGCCCCCTCGTAGCTGCAGAATGAGAAAGCGAGAGAGAGAGAGATATAATGGGCTGTGCAGCCGACAATAGGTGGACACAGGCTTTTCTTCTTTTTCCTTTTTGGGTCAACACCAGAGACGGGTCGGCACACAGGCAGAGTGAGGGAAATAGATGGGAGCAGGAATGAACGAGTGCTAAATCTCGCCCCCTGGTTGCCCTCAGTCAAATCCTCGCCATTATGCTCTCTTGGCTGATTTATGTGATGCGGGTGGTGCCGCGGTATCTTTTCTTCCTCCTTTGCGAGACAGGAAACAGAGATGGCAACCATCACAAAACCAGATTTGGAACCGTATTCTTGACCTGTGCCACACAAAGGCTCCAACCCCCACCCCAAAAAAGCAACTAAATATAAATCTTAGTTTTGTCTGATTGCAATTTCTCGTTCTCAAAGCCCTCGTTTTCGTTCCTGGTGTGATCGCGATTAGGAAGGACTTACGCAAGAGCTGTTTACATGTGGACCTTCTCCGCTGAATGGATCTCCCCTGACAGCTCAGCTGAGGGGATGTAAAGAAAAAGGTGAGGGAGGAAAGTGGGTGAGACGCGCAGTTGTGTGCTACATTAACGGAATGAATGTAGGATGGTACACAATCACTTCTAATGTTTGGCTAGAGGCGTAGAGGGAAGATATGAGAGAGAAAAATCTACGGATTAATGTTCTCATGACCACTGCACGGCGAATGAGAGGCAGCTCAGTATGGTTTTGGTTTTTTTCACAGATGAAGGTCGTGATTGCGTGGATGTAACACAGGCTATAATTGCCGCTGGAATAAATATGGCTGGTTGGTGGTGCTGCAATCATCGGTTAATACTTTAATGAAGACACGATGGCTCAGAGATCAAAATGTCTCCAGCTGAGATAGCTGCTCCCGCTAATTTTACTTAAACAAGCACTGAGTAGCTCTACACTCCGGCTCGTTGAGCTAAAGTATTTCTTATGTAAAGTGGGTTCTTTCATGCCACAGTATACACTTTGTAGTTTTGGAGCAACATAAAATAAAAGCCAGGGAGTCGCAGTTGAAGTTAGACTAGATATGTTTTGTTTTGCCAACAGATGACATCTGGGGATCAACCTGCACATGGTGTTCGTTCATTTGTCAAGCCTCTTTCTCTCTCTCTTCTTCCTCTCTCCCTCCGTTTCTCAACACCTCTCAGTATCATCAGCCACAGACTCTAACCACCCGCGGCGAATGTGAATTAACAGACGGCATGCTGCTAGCAGCACCTTGCTTGCCACTGAAACAGATTCATCACACAGACCTAGATTCTGCCTCACCCCACTAATACACACATACAAGCATAAACACACTTTCACCCTAGAATAGCGCCTCACATATCATGCATCCATGGTGTAACACTCTTCGCACTTCCACACTGTACTTTGTGGTCAGGAGAACAAAAATATCGGTAACAGATTCTTCTCTGTGGCTTCCTTCAGGATGATGCAAAGCCTTTTAGCTCGCCGTGGTTGCAGGTTAGCGGCAGATGAAATGCTCCCCTGTATTTTCCTGCTCAAAGCCTGGTCTACACTTTAAATACATCCCCTCTCATTTCTCCTCAATTGACACATTTATATGAGTAGGAGTTGCTTGAAAATCAATCTCCATCGGAAGTTGAAAGGGAGAGCGAGGCAGGTTTGCCCACAGGTCAGAGGTGCATTGTGGGATATTGACTAGTCCTCGGTGCTGCAGTAGGCGCAGTGAGAAAACACATCTACACGGATATTATTGACAAAGGCAGCACAACCCTGCACCTCTGTAAAGATGACAGGAACTTTATTATCCTCTGAGAGGAAATTCGCTTTCGCAGTCGATACATGAAAACACGAAACGCACGCAAATGGAGGCATACAGGAGGGGTTCGTCTTTTCACTGAAAAGCATATTTCTTTACCACAAAAAGCACTCACGACACTCATCCGCCATAAACAAGTTTCTGACGGTTAAAGATTGAAATGTGGTTCCAGGCTGGTTTAAAGTAAGAGCAGCATTTTCCAATATATGTATCGCATGATGTATACGAGTCATACAATTATTAATGAGTACTCTGTAGTTTGACAGTGGTTTAAAAGCACTGCCTGTGCTTTGTCGGTGTCTCTCAGCTGTGGACCTTGAAAGCACTTGCCCAAAGACATGGCAGCATTGCTTCTGGCTTGGCTGAACATGCCATCAAGCATAACTGACAGTGTTTGTGGGTGGGAAGCCAGTGCGGGATCATGTTCTTGTCAGCAACAACAACCGCCCCGTGGGGTCACCTGTATGATGGCAATGGGCTCTAAAGCAAGAAAAACTTCTTACAAAAGAGAAGCAAATAGTTTGTCTACTCCCTCCCAAGGTCAGCAGTTGCAGGGACTGTAACGTAGGGGGGGTAAGTGTCCGTTGAAAAGGGCTATCATGCAGATTTTATAGATGTTTAGCTAGCGTGATGTTTATGGTGGCCCTGAGGGGTCAAATGCACCGTGACTAAAGGAAACACCAGCGAGTATAAAAATGCTGCCAAAGGAGACACAACAGAATCAAAGCTGAATAAGGCACAACGGAAGTACAATAAAATGAAACCTCACAACAACATAAAGGAAGCATCTTTGGGGAAATATTAATGTGACAGAACAGCTGCGGAAGTCAAACCAAACCATACAAAGGACTGAAACACACTTAAAGGAAGTGGGGGATTCATTGGAGCACATGTCACATGATTCACATAATACTGTAGATAAAGGTTAGCTGTTTACGGTTAGCTTGTCACTTTGCGGTTAGCTTGTCACCTAAAAACACTTCTGTTGTGTTTTGTGAGTTTTATCGGTCTTTCGTTGTGTTTTGTGTGCTTTTACAACATTTTTCTATTTCCCGGTGTTTTCTTATGTTCCAGTGCGTTTGACCTTTTCACTGAAAACGTAGATATTTTTTTCTTAAAGGTCTTTGCAATCACCTGGCTCCACAATTGTACCTTTGAAGTTAAAAATGGTTCTGTCCAAGGTAGCTTCTCTTGGACTCAACTTTTCTGATTGTGGAGAACAGCCACTAGAAAATGTGACAAAAAACAACAAGGTATGTGTGAATGTTGGCCAAAATCCACTCAAAGAAAAAAATACTGGCGCATTATTAAACCAGAAGACATAAACTTTCTTCTTTTGCTTGGTAAAGAATGATTTGTTCTGCTTAGCTTATCTTGAGGTATTAATTATATTCCAGTGAGAACAAAAGTGAATAGAATAGAGACCATGACATAAAGGGCATCTAAAGTTCAGCCAAATCAAGCATTAATAAAAAGCTTCATTGGCTTAATTATTTATTTGTTAGTACTGCTATAAATCCTGAAAATTTAATGTAGGCTCTTTTTTGCTCGTGCATATCAGAAACAGAGTACAGCTACAGCCTCAGAAGCATTATCTATCTCTTTGCAAGTACTAGATGATATAGAGACAAAATCAACAAGTCTTTGTGAATATCAAATTCGTTATTTCTTCTTATTTTTACATCAAATGATCATTTAAAAAGTCGATGGTGTTCAAGAAAACTCGATTTTGCGCAGCTGAGCAAAGTCGCGGTGGACATTAAAAAAACAGAGCATTTTATTTCTTCTTTGTAATTTTCCCTTGTGTAGGATCTGAAACTAAGATTGATAGAACTACGTAGCTTACATAGGCAGGATTAATAGAATGATTAATCCTATCAGGACTTCAAGGCCACAATGCACAGATATGTAATTGCTTGTGAAAGGGCACAAAGCTTCTGATAGCTTCTGCATATGTGCAGCCTATCAGGAGGTGGGTGAAACACTGGTTGAGGGGGTGTTCGAGTTGTTTGGAATAATATAAATTACAGTAGAGCTAGTCCGCTAGTTCTACATTCCCCTGGAAATACTGACGTTTCAGGTTTGTTAGGTTTCTGAAAGAAGCTTGTCATTTCACATTAAAGTAGCCCAACATTGCTGCTTTTATGGATCTCCTCCTCACCGGACAAAGAAATGATATATTTATGTAAAGATTTAAGATGGAAGGAAGACAAGGTTGTCTACTCTTACCACATTACCTTCTATGTGTGTGTGTCTATTTAAATACTCGTGTGCTCTTGTGAGTGTGTGTTTGTCCCTAGCCGATACAAAGTATTTCCATTATAAGGCATATGCCATCCTGCGTTATGGTGGGAAGAGATGCTGGCTCTTACTGTGACTGTCACATCTATAGAGGAGAAGGGAAGGGGATATTTCCTGTTTAGATGCCACCAATTTCCTCTTCATGCATGGCGCGCACGCACATGCAACGCACACACGCACACAACTGATAGAATTATTATAGCGTGTCAGGAAAGTGCAGGCTTCACATTTCAGCAAAATGGACCCATTTGGCGGGCAAACTGCTGCATACACCCCTCTCCCCCCCGAACCCTCCGTTACCTCTCCCCACCACCCAGTCGGCGTGCCAGTCCGCTCAGCCGAATCCATAACGGCACCGAATACATGTTTCTGTCACAAGCTTCGCGTCAGCCTTTTTTTTTCTTTTTTCTTTAACACGAGCAGGAGAAATGGGGGAAGAACGGGTCATTCTGACAGTAGGAATCACTCTGTGTGGATCTTAAATGTTTTACCGCCTTAATGGGACTCCAGAAATAGATGCAGCGCTAATGTCCTCTGACGCTAGGAAAAAAGAAGGGGAAGAATGTGTCTATGCTAAGTGTGTGTGCTGGGAAGTTTGTGTGCATGTCCATGTGTGTCTGCAGAGGCCGGTCTGCACGATTCAAATGGGCTCAAGTGAGGGATTCACGCATGCAAATGAAGCCACTTAAATCTGGGTCCTTTCCCCTCTATCTCAAAGGACACCCTTTTCTCTATTTAGAGCACCACTTTGACATCAGTCCTACGGAGGCAAGGCCCTTATGGGGCTTTGGTCTTAAGTGGTGCACTATAGAATATAAGGAATCATCCAGATTTGCCTTATGTAATCTCTCATCCTTGGAGATATCCACAGCAAATCTTCAACAAGCACCTTGCTTGATGCAGACACTCAGCGTAACTTATCGCCCAGCTTGAGCATTAAGCATTACCTTTTGAAGACGTGTTCAATATCGTGGGATTCCTGGCATTCGTTGCTTCCAGACAGCATTTGCTGCTTTAGAACAGTTAACCATCTCCCAGCATGGTTCCTCCTCTCCAGACAGACTCTGACTTAGAATATTGATCTCTCTCCTAGCTGTATCCTTACCCCCTCAGACGATCCATACTAAATGTATTAGCTGTGGAGAGAGCTACAATGTCCTCTGCAGCTAATCATATTTAGAGAGCGGTATCTTTAAAGAAGCAGCCCGTTTTTGTGGGGCCAGAGTGAAATGTTCAAACCAGAGGATTCTGCTGCAATGTGCAACATCAAAAGATGGGCTTCAAGGCTGGCGTATTAGAAGACCACTTAGGTTCATCACGAGAGATTAAGGCGTGGGCTGACACATGCTAATGCACGTATGTTCGTGCATTATGGTGGGGGGGGGGTCATTTTGACTTGTTCGCGATTTATCGTAATTTCTCGCCTCTCTCACCAGTCGCACGCGCCCTCTCGCACACGCACACACTGTTCGTTTCGCACCACGGCAGGCATCATATGGGAGAGCAGCGCTGATTGTTGAGTGGGGCAATCAAAGGCTTTGATGCTAATCAGAGCTCTCTGTCCTGCCAGTTTGGAATGATGCTGGAAATATACAATAAAGAAAGGCTTTTATAGCAGATGCCCGACGCCTGGCTGATGTGATTGCTCTCTACCTCATTCACTGGGTAGCAGGGGATAGAAATCAGACTTGAGCTGAGGGATAGAGCTGTATACTGGCTCGTGTGAGCTCCTAATGCAGTGCCACATGTAATGAGCTTTGGATTTGGGCCCCCATCATGCATAGAGTTTTTCCACCTAATCTGCTAAATACTTTGTGAACCGTTCATTACATTTGTTTGGGTTGATTTCCATGCTGCTACTTGTGCAGAGATGACAGTAGTACTTTGTTTGGCGGGATCTCCTGTAAAGCGCTCTGATAACACCTGTGCTGCTTGATGCAGCAACTGTATTCCTGGCACTCATCTCCTCTCTCGGTGGGGGGGCTGCCGGTGATGTGTGTTTTTCTAACTGCCGATTTCTCTGTACGTGCTCGGAGCGCTTCCGTGTTCATCTCTTGCCTGTCTCAGCTCTTGCCAGAACCTTTTTGGACATATGTGCTTTAGCTTTTCGATTTTTTTCTTCTTTTTCCCTGTGTGCCTGCGTGTGCGACTGCTTGTGTGCGTGTGTTTAAGAGAGAAAGAGAGACAGAGAGAGCAAGTAAAAGAGGGAGTTTTGACAGTCCGTCTCCATTATGGGGTTTGGGGTTTGTTTGTTTTGTTTTTTTGCTTTGTTTTTTTTTTTCTTCTTTTTTGGGAGTCTGTGTATGTACTTGCGAGTGTGCGTGTAACCTCTCCTTGTTGGTTGACAGACTGTTGTTCAGCCTTCTGACAGACAGTTCCATTAAATCATGCTGCAGTAGTAACCTGCAGTGACAGGACACCATTGCCTCCCTGGGATTCCTCCATCAGGGTTCCTCATGCGCTTAACGAGGAAGTAAACATGCTAAATTGTCTGCTGGAAGATGAAGTGGAGAGGCTGTCTCAATCCCGGATGTCACATGCGACACCCACGCACGTTACTTACCTTGCTTAAATCACACAAGGTTTCTGATTGCTCCTGCCTTAACATTAGCTTATGCGAACACAGGTAACTAATGTTAAATTCTGCATGCTGCCACAACAGCAGGAGACTGTGTGGGCCTGCAGAGTGATGGACCTGCAAACACTTGTGAAAGACTTAATTGTGGTCACAATGGTTAAAAAGAATAATAATGAAAAAAAAGCATGGTGAGGCATAATGCTGCAAAATACTGTCCGCCTCCAGTTTTGCAATAAAAATAGACGAGCAGTAATATTTTGCATTGGTTTAACAAACAGACATTTGTCTGTTTGTTAAACCACAGCTGCTCTGACAGCCTTAAAGAAACAGTGTTGTGGTTTTTGTGGCCAATGGTTCTGCAGTCAATTATTTTCAAGTGCACAGTAGGAGTAGTTGTGCCGTAGTTCCTGGAAGGTCATGCAATAATAAATGCAGCTGCCTTTGATGACTTGTCTAATAAACGAGCGCAGTATTTGGAGATGCTGTTTGTTGTTGCGACTCTTCCTGCAGATTGAGGCAGAGGCTGCCCGCGAGCTGCCTGGTGAGAAAACGCTGAGTGGATTTTGAAGAGGTGTTGAGTGCAGGGGATGATGGTTCCTTTTAAGGTTATTTTAAGCTGCAGACCTGCAGGGTGTGTGTGTGTGTGTGTGTATGCAATGTGTGTCAGGGTTGTGTTTTAATTAGAGAGACAGGAGTGTGTCCTTGGGCTGCCGCAGAGGGTCAGGAGAACCTGGTAGTCTGGGAGAGCGGTGGCTGGGACAAGTCTGGCAGGCCTGCTAAACACCCATTACCCGGCCGTGTAGACGTGCTCGAGAGTGCACGCTCGCGCCCACACCTGTACACACGGGTGCACACGCAGACGCGCATCTTGGCGCCATTCCTCTTGGCCAGCGATACCATGGTAACTGAGCAGCCCGTGCCTCCATGTGTTCCGCGGCCTTCTCGTGTCTCTGAAAGCAAAATTACCACTGGCACTGCTCTCAGGAGATGGAGGGAGGCGGGCGGATCGAGAAGGGCCACGGGAGGTGGAGTGGAAGGAGCAGGGGGAAGGTTGAAAAGGTGCTGAGGGGATTTGAAATAGGAAAAGGTTGAGAGGGGAGCGGAAGGATGCATCTGACATTTATGTTCCCGACCGACAAAAAATGCCACTTGAGGCTGGCATCTCTCTTTCATTCTCTGCTGCTCTCTCTAGCCTCCCTCTGACTCTTGCCTATACCTTGGCTATTCCTCCCACCTCCCATCGGTCACCTCTCCTCTCAGTTCCCTGCATCAACCTCTTCTCACTTTAATATCTGTACTATATGACCCCTGGCTTTTATCCAGGCATTTCTTCATCTCCCTCCAGTCATTTCCATATCACAGGCCCCCACCCATGCCACATCACGCCCATCTTTCGTCAGCCTCCCTCTTTGATTCTTTGCTTTTGAATCTTTAGCCTGCCCTCTTTCCCCTCCCATACCTTTATTTGCATCTCCTCCTTTTCTCTCTTTTTATCCATAGCTAATCTCCCCCCACATCCTTCCCCACACACCTCTGGTGTTCGTAGCCTTGGTTCCAGGCGATGATGGGGCTCATACAGCCTCCCAGATGAGGCAATAGCTAATGGCTGTTGAATAATGCATGGCAGGCAGGATTTAGAGAGCCCAGTCTATTAGCCTGACCAAATACTCTGGGCTTTTATTAAAGACCAACACTTACAATTACAAACTACATTAAGGCCCAGGTCCTGTCTGAGCTCAGCCTCTCCTATTCGTCGCTGTCTTCGGAGTCACAGCTAAGGCAGAATATTATCTTTGCTTTTTAAGATTTTTATTGCCTCGGAGCACCTGACCCTTTTAGAAGGGATCACAGACTGTCTTTTCTGGATGCTGTCTTTTTGTGCATTATTGTGTCATAGGTTAGTGGCCCTTTTAGTCACAGCTGTGGACAGGAAAAGAGATGGGCAAGGCGAAGGGCACAAGTGCCGCATTTTCACTGCTTGTGCCTGGTACAATCACGGCAGGCTGAATCATACATGTACTTTTTTAATGTTTCTCCCACTGTTTGGTTTTATGGCTGTGTTGTTGAGTTGGTGATAGTTGGTGTGGGGTTGTGTATGTATGCACCCGTGAAATATGTTGCCATTTATGCGTTTTGTAAACCTGCATTGTGCCCCTGTGCTCCACCGCTGGCTGCACAAGTGTCACCAGAATTTAGTTTTCCCTGTGTTTTCTGTGGTGACTGCAGATGAGGCTCCCTTGCATATCATTCCACATGATTATACATGAATGATAATGGCTGCTAATAGCGCTAAGTGTCTGGAAGTGTGTGTCCTGTAAGTGGTTTCTGAATAGTCATAAAGTGCAGTTAGCTAATGGCTATGTAAACATCCTTCTAACTGGAGAAGTGTAAGTGCATACGTAGCTGTCTCGCCGTAATAGTGTATTGACTTATCTTTTAATTTTCAGACTGCTATGCATGATTTCATCTTGCATTTGCATTCTACGCACTGACACGTCTGCATATTTTTGACGGGTTTGCAGAGCCAGGTGCTTGGGTGTCATAGTTTGTTGAGATATTTTCACCATGTGACCGTAGTCACAGGACCAGTGGTCACTGGGCTACTGCTGTCTTTTATGCTCGAGGGCTCGTGTTTTTTTTAATACACTGACAGGTCTTTAATCATTTTATTCTGGAAACCAGGGACTGTAGCATTCCAGCCGGACTTTATTCAGACGATGCACTCAATGATCATTACGGATGGACCATGGTGGGGTATTCCAACCCATTTATTCACAAATTGCCATAGACACATCGTAAGAGCTGTAATCATAACATAAAACAAATAAACATTCACTTGATATAACCACGTTTCTGTTATGCTAATCAATTCACAGAAAAGGCACAGGAGGTGCTAGCATCAGCCTGCTAGATCGCTCATAAACTTATTAACAATCAAGTAATACATTTACAAATTGTCCGAAATGTAAACAACAAATACAACACACAAACATACCTGTTTGCCTTCCAGCTAGATGCTAATTTTAAGATGGATGGAAAACGATAACCTTCTCATTAATCCTTTCTGCGGCAAGCAGTTGCGGTACGATCTTCCTTCCCGGAAGTTGCCCGTTCCGAATTTCAAAATAAGAGTTTAATCTATATTATAAGGTATAATTCGTTCAGGGATTTAACTATTTGAAAAATATCAAATAAACAAATAATCTGGGTCATTTACACTCCCACCAAATCATTAGTGTTCAAAAACATAACTTCATAAACATAGGAAGAAAGAACACAATGATTTCATAATACAAATAATGACCAAACAACAGAAGCATAGTATGCAAGGAATGGACTAGTCACCTTCCAACAATAAGACTAGTTTTTGAACTGGCCGTTTGAGCACTGACCGCTTAGTAAGACGTTCACCATTTTTGCCAAGTTTCCTGTCACCTAGACAGAGCTTCACTCTCCTAACCAGTCCATCTCTGTCCATTGTAGTCTCTACGACTCTTCCCAACCTCCATTCATTTCTGGGCAAGTCTTCATCCTTCATTATGACTATATCCCCGATCTGCAGGTTTCTCTTTGGGGTGTGCCAGCGTTGTCTAAAGGCAATGTTGGCTAAGTACTCTTTCTGCCAACGGCTCCAGAACTGCTCGGCCAAATATTGTACGTGGCGCCATCTCTTTCTCGCATACATATCTTCCCTTATGAACTTGCCGGGGGGAGGAAGGGCCATGGTAGACTTCAGGGTAAGTAAGTGGTTTGGTGTCAGTGGCTCAAGACTGTTGGGATCATGTAGGTTTTCAATAGTGAGAGGACGACTATTAACTATCGTCATTGCTTCATAGAAGAATGCTCGGAGGGAAGCATCAGGTAGGTTTCCAGGTGAGAGTCCAAGGGTCGCGTTGAGAACACTCCTGACTGTTCTAATTTGACGCTCCCACACTCCACCAACATGACTTGATCCAGGAGCATTTAGGATGAAGTCACACTGCTTCTTAGAAAGGAAGTTCGTCAGTTTATCACCATCTAATTCCGTGAGGGCTTCCTGCAGTTCATTCTTGGCTCCTAGGAAGTTAGTGCCTTGGTCAGATTTGATCTGGCGCACGGCTCCACGCATAGCAATGAAGCAACGCAGTCCAATTATGAATGAGTCTGTAGATAGATCCTCCAGCATTTCAATATGGATGGCTCTGGAGGAGAAGCAGGTGAAAAGGAGACCATATCGTTTTCGCACACTACGTCCTTGCTTGCTATAGAAGGGTCCAAAGCAATCCATTCCACAGTAGGTAAAGGGTGGAGATGGATTTACTCGCTCTGGAGGGAGATCGGCCATTTTCTGTTCTTCTGTCCGTCTCCGAAGCTTCCGACAAACTACACATCGGCGAAGATAGGATGCAACCGTCCTGCCAATTCCTGGTATCCAGTAACCTCTTGTCCTAATTGCACTGAGAATCATCCCCTTGCCTTGATGTTTGACTTCTTCATGACAGTATGCTATGATCATCCTTGTAACATGATGTTCCTTTGGAATGATGGTAGGGTGTTTAACTGAGAGAGGAAGGTTTGAATCACGGAGTCGACCTCCCACCTTAATCACACCATTGTTGTCCAAGAAGGGGTTGAGGTGATGTAGCTTGTTATGAGGTGGCAGCTGACAACCTTTCTTCAGTAGCCGCACTTCCTCCGAATATGTTTGTCTCTGCAGATCTTTGATGATGAGGCGCTCGGCTTCTTCTCTTTCCTGCACTGTAGAGAGGCCGATTGACTTATCCTTGTTGATCCTTCGAAGAATGCGAGCCACTGCACAGATGGCGTGAGTCCAGGATGAGAACTTTGCCAGCCGATAAGTAAGAGAATCTTGTTCTACAGTTTCCGTGTTTAGAGTCCGTGTTTCCTTAACTTCTGGATCTCTGACTGACAGTTCCGGAGCCACCTCTTCTGAGAGGTCAACTCCCTTTTCCCATAGAAATGCAGGGCCGGTAAACCAGTCCGATGATATTAGCTCATGGACAAAACAACCTCTAGAAGCACGATCCGCAGGATTCTGGTCAGTAGGGACGTATCTCCATTGCCTTTGATTCGTGTAGAGATGTATCTTCTGGATACGGTTGGCTACGAATGTATGAAAACGTCGAGCCTCATTATTGATGTACCCTAGTACAACCTTGGAATCGGTCCAAAAATGCTCTTCAATGTCCGCATATCCAAGTTCTTCCTTCAAAACATTGCTGGTTTTCACAGAGATGACTGCAGCCGTCAACTCTAATCTTGGGATCGTGGTGACCTTTGTTGGGGCGACGCGAGATTTGGCCATGACTAAAGCACAGTGGATGTCTCCTTCTTCATTGCTAAGCCTTAGATATGAACACTGTCCATAGCCAGTAGTGCTTGCGTCGGAGAAGTGATGTAACTCACATTTAATAACCCTTCCGAAATCTGCCGGGGCATAACTTCGGGGTATATTTATCCTCTCCAAGTTGTTGAGGTCGTTTTTCCATTTCTCCCACCGTGGACGAAGTTCGTTGGTTAGAGGGTCGTCCCAACCTGTTCCATGGCAGCACATCTGCTGCAGCACTTCCTTTCCAATGAGCAAAAAGGGGGCTATGAGACCCAAGGGATCGTACAGGGATGCAACAATGGACAATATGCCTCGACGTGTTGCAGGCTGTTCCTTAAGGTTGGTGCTGATCTTCAGGCAGTCTGATTCGACGTGCCATTGGATACCCAACGCTCTCTCTGAAGGTAAGTTATCAAAGGCAAGGTTGAGGTCTTTAATGTCTGATGCACGTTCAGTTGCTGGTATGCTTACCAGGACAGCTTTGTCATTGGACACAAACTTGTGGAGCCTAAGACCACCCAGGGCACAAAGTTTTCTGGCTTCTTCTGCTAACTTGATAGCCTTCTCTGAGCTGTCTGTACTTGTGACTCCATCGTCGACATAGAAATTTCTCGGAATGAACTGAGAGCCTAATGGGTACCGGTCTTTATTTTCTGTAGCCAAATGCTTCAATCCGTAGTTTGCACAGCCAGGCGATGAGGCTGCGCCAAAGATATGCACCCTCATACGGTATTCTTGGGGCTGTGCACCGAGATCTCCTTTCTTCCACCAAAGGAAGCGCAGGTAATCCTGGTCTGACTTCTTCACATGAAATTGGTGAAACATTTTCTCTATGTCGCACATCAATGCAGTGGAGTGCAACCGGAAGCGAAGAAGTACACCGTTGAGATTGTTCATCAGGTCAGGACCAGTGAGCAGATGATCATTCAAACTGGTTCCCTGGTACTTGGCAGAGCAGTCGAACACCACGCGCAGTTTGCCTGGCTTCTTGTCGTGGAATACACCGTGATGAGGTATGTACCATTTTTCTCGGTCGTTGTGTTCTTGGGCAAGACACTTCACCCGTTGCCTACTGGTGGTGGTCAGAGGGCCCGGTGGCGCCAGTGTCCGGCAGCCTCGCCTCTGTCAGTGCGCCCCAGGGTGGCTGTGGCTACAATGTAGCTTGCCATCACCAGTGTGTGAATGTGTGTGTGAATGGGTGGATGACTGGATATGTAAAGCGCTTTGGGTTCCTTAGGGACTAGTAAAGCGCTATATAAATACAGGCCATTTACCATTTACCATTTTTCGCCCTCTTTCCCATCATCGTGGACTTCCTCTGCATCACCCCTTTCTATGACCTCCTCCATGAACTTGATATACTGTTCTTTGTACCCTTCATCCTTTAACAGCTTCCTCTTTAGATGGCTCAGACGTATGACTGCAAGCTGTTTGTTGTCAGGTAAGGTAGGTCTCTCCTTAAAGGGCAACGGCATCTCGTAGTGACCTAGACTGTTCTTTTCGATGTGGTTCTTGAGTTTGTCCAGGAACAGGATGTCCTCCTGAGACACTGGTTTGCCGTCTTCCTTAGCATCCTTAAAGTCAGACTCTAGAATGCGAATGGCATCTGCCGGAGTGACTGGTGGGAGCTCCCTGACTGCAACTCGGAAGCACTGTCCCGCCGTACTTGAGGTGTCGGGGCATGTCGACGTACCACCAACTATGCTCCATCCTAAGTCGGTATGAATTGCATAAGGCTCATCGTCTCCTCCTGATATGACGTCTCTTGGTGCCATTGCTCGTGCGCAGTTATAGCCTATCAATAAACCAACCTCACAGTCCTGTAGAGGTGGAATCTCTTCTATGACCTTGGAGAGATGATTCCACCTTTTAGCTGTCTCGCATGTTGGGATATGGGCTCTGTTTACTGGTATGCAATCCTTGGTATAAGCAGGAGGAAGGTCGATGAGGAGGGAAGAGCGATAACCCCGAACACAAAGCCCTGAGACTCTTTGGCTCTTTACGATCACGTCGCGTCCAATCATCGTAGTTAACTTCAGCTTAACTGGACAGGAATCTGCCTTTAATACATCACTCAGTTCCTGGTCAACAAACGTCGTGCCGCTTTGCGTGTCCAGCAAGGCGTAAACCAGTTTCTCAGTTCCTGTATCCTTTTTTGACACCCACACAGGCACAATCATTGATGTGTTAGTTGGCTGTCCAGTAATCACTGACATTGAAGTTGCAGCAGCCTCCGTTTGGCCGGCATTGCTCAGGATAGTGGTTTCCTGTGGCAGAACTCTTTCCTTCTTTAAATAGTTGTCATCGTGTAAACAAGTGGGATGTTTACCCTTGCACGTGTTGCATGAGTGTCGATGTCGACAGTCTTTTGCACTATGTCCAGGTTTGGTGCAGCCATAGCAGAGCTTATGTTCTCTGACAAAATCTCGACGCTCCTCCAGAGTTTTAGCAATAAACTTGGGACATCCATGTAGTCTGTGTTGATTATTTTGACAGAAGGCACAAGGAGACCTTTCCTTTCCTTTAACTGGCTTGAGCCTCTCGGTGTCAGCCTCAGTCTGTGTGTTTAGAACGCTTGCCTTGTTCCTCTTAGGGTCTCTGCTGCCTTGTTTTGCAGTGCTCGACTCAGAGCTGCGGAGGGCATAAGCTGAGGTGATTGGATTACAAGCAATCTCTGCCTCTGTCGCCATAAATGCGGCAAAGTCCTTAAAACTGGGGAATTCCTTATTGCCCTTTAAGGCTTCAGTAACCTTCCTGTTCCAGTGAGATGCTATCCACTCTGGTAGTTTAAGGATTAGCTTCTTATTCTCTTCACAGTCGTTCAGTATTTCGAGGCTCTTCACATGTGTCATTGCATCTTGGCAAGCGTTTAAGAAATCTGAGAAGTCTCTTAATCCTTCTGCATCTCTTGGTTGGATCTTTGGCCAATCTGTGAGCTTATCTCTGAAGGCTTTCTGTATAATAAAGGTTTGGCCATATCTGTTATCCAGTTTGTTCCACGCATCCTTATAAGCGTCGCTGTCATTCCTATAGAAAGTTCCTTCTAATGTTTTACGAGCTGGGCCGCCTACATACT
This sequence comes from Aulonocara stuartgranti, assembly GCF_965226115.1. Taxonomy (NCBI): domain Eukaryota; kingdom Metazoa; phylum Chordata; class Actinopteri; order Cichliformes; family Cichlidae; genus Aulonocara; species Aulonocara stuartgranti. Next base: position 23,651,270 of record NC_138940.1, on the reverse strand, counting down.
TCCTCAAGTAATAAAGTTTGTCTGCTGGGGAGATGGCCTTTTTGTCAATAAGTGACATGAATGAAGTTTTCCACTCAATGAACTGAATGGGGTCCCCACTAAATACAGACGGCTCTGGAACTGGAAGTCTATTTAGAGCCATACTGTCTTGTAGGGCTTGGGCAAGGGATGACACGTTTAGGTCGGGTGGCGATGCTGTGACGGTGGGAGTTGGAGGGTTGATAGCAGGGGGAACATGATGATTTCCCACTGAACTATTAGAGGAATGGAGACTGCCTTCCTGCGAGGCTACCTGGCTGTAGACTTGCAGTTTGGCCCGAGCAGCCCTCAAATTCTTTTCTGCTTGAAGGCGTTCAAGTCTGCGCTTTTCTACTTCCATTTTTCTGTGCTGTTCCTCTATCTTCTCCATTTGTCTCTCTTCTTCCAGCAACCCTTCAAATTCGACTTCCTTAGCAGCTAGCTCTGCTGCTGCATCCGCCTGTTTGAGTGTTAGAGTAGTGCTTTTGTGACTACGGATTGACTTTGTCACTCTAGATGCGGTGGATCCATAGATGGAGCGTGCGTAGCTGTTCTTAAGCAGCTCCCTGAGACGGCAATGTACTTGTTCTGCATCATGATCACCATCGAGATCTGACATTCTCTCGTAGGTAACTTTCATAATTTCGGCTGTAACTGCCTCACAACTGTCAACGTGACGTCTTAATTCTGGAGAAGGTGTAATGTGACTTCGTATTTCAAGGTAAGTGTTTAACTCAGTTTCTTTCTCTTTCTCCAAAGAATCCATCAAAGATGCCAGCTCGCCTTTACTAATGTCTGACTTGAGCTGCTCTCTTGACTCTCGGGCTCGAATCTTCCATCTTTCGTACGTTGAGATGAACTTTCTTTCCCTTTTTCTTGCTTCCTCCTGTTGCATTTCGAGCGCCTTTGGAGTTGGGATTTTTGTTCGAGTGGAACGTCGGAGGCCTTCCTTAAGTTCACCTTGTAAGTTGTTCAACGTTTCTTCTCTGCGTTGAATTTCCTTCTCCAAAATTTCTATTTCCGTAGTTTCTGATGTGTCTTCAAGAGACGCCTTAAGCCCTTTGATTTTATTCTGCAGGTCGACTATCTGATGCTCTAGTTCTGTTTGTGAGGAGGGAGTCTCCATTTCCTTAATGTTTATGTTATTTACTTATCTAATTTGCAGGCTTTAGTTAATGAGCTGCTTGTGGTTACTATAACTTAAAGGCTGCATTAACAGGAGGGAGGAGAATCTTTGCACTTTAAACCAAGTTGAAATAGAAGCGGATAACCAACACAACATTGAGAAGAAATGTATAAAATCATAAATGCAACCTGCTAGCTGTTGCAAACTGATGTGGTAAAGTAAACCTCTTATGCTAAACACAGATCAATACACCATTACTATTGTACAGTTACAAATTGAACTAAATGCCCCTCTTTCACCCCCTTTTGGGTCAGTAGAAAGAATGATAAATATACAGTAGTGGTGGTAAATACCAATAAACAAAATTACTTCACTTGTTATTACTTCATGTCCGTTGTGTCTTAATGCAGCAGATGTCCACAGTAGTTGACGACCTTCTCTCTCCCTTTAACCACCACTGATGAGAATGAATGTCCTTTCCTTGTCGATTAGAATGAAATGTTCCATACCTTTTCTGACCGTCACATCAAACCATTAAGCCAGCTGCATGATGATTATAAAGTCTCTGTCTAGAAGACCCATAGAATGGCACTGAGTTGCTCCGTGAAATGTCTTGTCAATCCCAGACGAATAGCAACACAGCTCCGTGACTCGTCCTCGTGGTTCCGTGGTGCAGGATGGCAGCAGGATGATGCGGGGGATCAGCTCTTACTGTAGCATTCCAGCCGGACTTTATTCAGACGATGCACTCAATGATCATTACGGATGGACCATGGTGGGGTATTCCAACCCATTTATTCACAAATTGCCATAGACACATCGTAAGAGCTGTAATCATAACATAAAACAAATAAACATTCACTTGATATAACCACGTTTCTGTTATGCTAATCAATTCACAGAAAAGGCACAGGAGGTGCTAGCATCAGCCTGCTAGATCGCTCATAAACTTATTAACAATCAAGTAATACATTTACAAATTGTCCGAAATGTAAACAACAAATACAACACACAAACATACCTGTTTGCCTTCCAGCTAGATGCTAATTTTAAGATGGATGGAAAACGATAACCTTCTCATTAATCCTTTCTGCGGCAAGCAGTTGCGGTACGATCTTCCTTCCCGGAAGTTGCCCGTTCCGAATTTCAAAATAAGAGTTTAATCTATATTATAAGGTATAATTCGTTCAGGGATTTAACTATTTGAAAAATATCAAATAAACAAATAATCTGGGTCATTTACAGGGACTATTCAGGCTATGACAGATACCAGAGTAGATAACATGAGGGATGATGGATTGATGTCAATCCGTTCATCCCTGAAAGTCAGCCGCAAACCCTTGATCCGTCTACACATCTTCCTCCGCTGTCCCTCGTCTGTCACATGTCTGGAGAGCTAAGTGATTATATGTGTGACCAAGGATCACATAAAAAGCTTGTATTTAATTGGTGTTCAACAAAAAAATCGACCACTTGAGCTACCTCTTCTCTTCCGTGTGTGTTTGTCTCTCTCTCTCACTTGCTGATGTTTATTTAATCTGATCTCCTGGCTGACCCTGCAACCAGCGAGTGCACTATATAATAGATGCCCTAAATGTCACCGGCTTTAAAGCATGCTCCTCGAGTAACAAGCACAAGCTCATGAGGGTTTTTTTCACATGTGCATTTTCGATTCATTCGTACATTTATGTATGAATATGTGATAATGAACCAATTAATTCAATATTGAGCCATAATATATATCCATCCATTTTATATTCCTCTTTTACAATTCAGGGTTGTGGGGGCTGCAGCCTATCCCAGCTGTCATAGGGCGAGAGGCGTATTACACCCTGGACAGGTAGCCAGTCTATCGCAGGGCTAACATGAGAGATGAGATTTAACTGATAAAATGTATAATTTTTGCAGTAGGCATCAACTCATCTCAAAAAGGTTGGGTTGGGGTGCCATATTTCAGAAATGCTGCTGTTTTCTTTGGGCAAAAGATCCTTCAAAATACATCGAGGCAAACTGGAAAACTGTTCTGTGGTCGGCTTCTGAAAATATTCAAAAGCCTGCATCTTTGTTGTCATCAGTGTGGGTACATCAGTGCCTATGGAACTGGCAGCTTGTACATCTGGAAAGGCACCATCAGGCACCATCATCACCCATCCAGATGATTTATTTTACAGGGAAGGCCTTGCATATGTCTCCCAGACAGTGCATCTATTACAGCAACATGGCTTTTTAGTAAAAGGGTCTGGGTCCTGAACTGACCTGCCTCCAGTCAGGACCTTTTTCCAACTGAAATTATTTGATGAAATAAAAGATAAAATAAAGAGGCACAACTGTTGATCAGGCAGAATGCTATACCTGACAGGTATGGGACAACATTTCTCTCAAAAGTCCAGCGGGTGGTCTCTTCAGTTCCCAGATGTTTACAGACTGCAGTTAAAAAGAGAAGGGATGCACAGATGTGTTGCTGTCATCAAATTTAAAATCTGTCTGCTGTTACGTTCTATTGTAACTGCATATTGTTTACACACCGACTCAACTTTTTGGGGTTGGGCATATAAAGTATATCAGCAACCGTTAGCTCTAGCTCCATCTCCACTAGAGTATATTTGATTAGATTAGCCTTTACAGTCGTCCCTCGCTATAATGCGGTTCACCTTTTGCGGCCTCGCTGTTTTGCAGATTTTTTTGGGTGCAGTTTTGCATGCTTTTTTCCCCCCTTGCAGCGCATTGTGTTCTGCGTCCTGATTGGCTGTAGACCATTGTCAATCGATCTCGTGCCGTGTCCTGTCCTGTAAAGTACAGAATTTGTTCAGCTTGTCAAATTTACATAAATCTTTGATCGCTAGCAGTGTGACTCTAAAGTGCTGTACTGTATGTTTGTAAGTTTTTCCCCAACAAACACAACAGTGCAGACGAAACATCGTCACCTGCAGGTGCCTTTGGTTTCATTATGTAATACTGGGCTTATTTTTCTACGAAGGTTTGAACTGTAAGTGTTTAAACAAGAGAGACAAGCGTGAAAATGTCCATGCTTGTGTGAGAAAAGTCTATAAAGTGTGTTTTGAGAGGTTTTACAGGCTTAAAACATAATAATTGTAATAAAATACAGTTGGCTACTTTGCGGATTTCACCTATCGCGGGTTATTTTTAGAACGTAAATCCCGCGATAAACAAGGGACCGCTGTATTGTCTCTCTTATGAAAAATTCATCTTGGAAAAATGAGAGAACACATCACAGTCCATCCATCATATTCCTCTTATACCTATCTGAGTTACAGTCTGGTATAAACTGTACCTTCTTCCTGAGGGCATCAACTCATTCTCTAATCTGAGTCATGTCTTTGTGCCTTTTGGAGTATTTTCAATTAAACTGTCTGCCCTGCTGTGAGGTACAGCCTGTCCAAGAGGTTTGGGCTCCAGTTTTGTCAAATGAAAATCTAGTAGTTATATATAAGTTACAAGCCTGAATTAATATTTATCTGTGTCTTTGCATTGCACTCATGAGGTTTATTTATGCACTTGTTAAATAAGCTTTCTGGCATTACGTGGTAATTGATGCACTTTGCTGCCCTTAAAACTGGTCACTTCTTGGTCCAAAAGACCAACATGGCAGCAGCCCAAACACTATGGCTGAGATTCACTTTAAAAATCACGGCGGTAAAGCGTGTATGTTCATCTTTTATATACAGTGCTTGCTCAGTATACAGCTAAAGATGCAGCAATAGATATACTCCTAGCATAACAACAACAAAAACAGGCTACATAGTGAAACTGAACTGCAGCCTGTATTATCATAAATATATTACGATCATTTTGTATCTGAGAGAGATGCACAGCCCTTTACCTTAAAAAGAAAAATTGAAGCTTTCAACAAAGAAGTGTTTTTATTTTCCGCCTTGGTTGAATGTCTGGGTACAAGAGGGTCACTAAATATCTTGTTTTCCTCTTCACCTATCAAAGCAGCTCCTTGAGTTCAACCAGTGAGTAGAGGGCGACAGCAGCCAGAATAAAAAGGAGTCACGTCCCCAGAAGAAAGAAAGCATAAGGGAGGATCGCTTAGAAGTGTTTACAGCAAAGGAGGGAGATGTGATTGGAAGGTGGGCATGAAGAAGGTATTACAGATATTCTGGTTGTATCTCTTAAGCTTTATATTGATATAGACATTAACAAACGACTCAGAAATGTGTGTGCGTGTGTGTGTGTGTGTGTGTGTGTTCTCTGTGGGCATCTGTTAAGACAGCAGAGGACTGCGGGGTCTTATCTTCGTTAACGGTATCCCTCTGTCTCTCTGGAGGCATACAGGGAGCAGAGGGCAACTGCAGTCTGATGTGGGGCATCTGTTCCCACATTTGTTAAGTTTCTCCTGGTGTGTGCGTGTGTGTGTGCGTGCGTGCACAAGTGTGTGTGACAGAACGATTTCAAAAGAGAGGTAGACAGATAGAAAGTGGTGGAAGAACGTGAAAGCGTATGCATGTGCATGCGCCGTGATTGGTGTGATAGGTGCGGTCGGTGGAGCGGAACGGTAAGATGTTGCTGCAATAGAGGGCAAGTGCTGACTTGTCATTGGTCTGTGTTAATCCTGACCCGGGGCGTCGGCCGCTCTCACCTCATTGACCGCAAGATGGCCACCAGACTAGTCTGCAGGTGGTGCTGAAGACACGTCTCTTTCCTCTTATTCTTTCTGTCTCTCGTCTGCTCTCCCGTTGTATCTGTATCTCACTCCACCATCTATTACACCGTCTAGTCGGAATACCAAGCAGCCCCTGGTTCCATCTGCTCCTGTTCCTCTTCCTATATTCAAACAGACCTGTCCTCTTGTGCAGAGTGCACATATGCGTGGACCTCTCTCTGTGCTTTCCATACTTTAATCTCAGTGGGGACATTACATGCATAATCTACTCTATAATAAGACTCTAGTTGGCCCTGGAAGTCTGGTTAAGATAGAAAGGGAGATGTGTTAATTAGGCTCATTTACTGCACTGGTTAGTAAAGAGCAGGACCCCTTCACAGACGACCTGCTTCTCCTTGAGAGAAGATGCAGAGTTACTGATCAAAGTTTCGCATTGGAAACCGCTGGGAATCTGCAGGTGAGCTACGCTGGTACTGGTGAGCATCTCTAAGTCCAGAGCAACGCTGGTGGATGTTTTGGGAATAGGAATTATTGACTGGAGCAGCATGGTATGGAAATAGTGTCTCTGGTGTGCCATCATAGAGATGGAAAGCTTATAGTGCCCTGATTTATGACTGCTGTGGAGAATTGAGTGCTTCATAAAGATTTGCCGCTGGCTGAGATGGAGTAATCAGTGAAGTGATCTGACTTTGGTGCATTACAATCCCAACGAGTTGTAAAGTCGGTGACAATGCCCCGACTTTGTCTGTCGCACAATGCATGTGGAAGGAGTTACGGTCTAGCTGTGGCCCTCTGTCAAGGTCATATGGATTAGAAATGATTGGGTTTCCAATACTCTACTGGGGAGTTCTGCATGATGAATCATCACTCCGTTCCAAATCGACACCAATTAAGAAGGGTTTGTTTATTCCGCTGTGGGACATGCAGGGGATGTTCGCTTGGAACGCACAATTTCACTTTCTCTTTTCATAAGCAACACTGTGCTGTTTGTAGGGATTAGTATAATGTGTGCGCGCGCCTGCGTTGCGTATGTGGATTTGTATCTGTGTGTGCTTCCCCACGCACGGTGGGGTTCATATTTGTTTCATGCCTGCGGATTCGCATTTTATTTACACACCCGTGCACGTCTGTTTCTGCGTGCGGACACGTTGGCACGTGCATGTCCACAGTCGTGTCACTCAGTGTTTACCATGTAGCCTGCCTCTGTTTGTGCCAGTAACTTCATGTCTGTAAGGCGTGCTATATGAAAAGTGAGGTTGTGGAGCCCATTGCCGGAGCCAGTGAATTCATTTGCATTCATTCCACTGCCTGTCTCTCCTCAGAGCCCATTCTAATTACCAGCAGCTCAGGTCTACTACAACACTGCGCATACTCTCTCACTCTCTCAGTAAAAAAATGGATTGCTGGTGGTGCATTCGTGTAGCTTTGATACCACTCTCTCTTTCGCCTGCCAGGAATCTCTTAATGTTGGTTTGTTTGCTGTCAAGCCCAGGCACTTTCTCCTGTTTTACTGTCAGAGGAAATACAGTGTATGCATGTGTGTGCAGGTGAAACTCCTCCTCTATGTACACGCTGTGTGCATGCTGTGATTGTTTTGGGGTTGAGGGAGATGCCGTGTGTCTCGATGTATAGAAGAGAGTGTGAGGGGGATGGAGCGAGACAATGGTAAGGCTTGTAAAAGATTAATGAACTCACTAATCACCGTAATGGCCGCTGTGAGTCTCAAACACCTTTGCCACACCCTTTTCTTGCTGGTGCAAATTTCTACCAAGACTTAGAACTCACATGACATCATGCAGCCGAGCACGCTCCAAATCTCTGTCAGACTCTAATGTGCATGCTTACGACGGATTTAGACATAACGTAGAAGGCCAACGCTGTTACCAGCAGTCATGCTTTTGCATGCTGTTTAATGTGTTAATTACCATGTGGTCATGTCCTAATGTGTTATATGCAGTACCATCCACGATAGAAACAAATAAATGCTGGAACATTTTTCTGTCGTCTTTTTTTTTATAGGTTCTTTTTTTTTTTTTCAAATAGTTGGAAATGCATGGTCTAAGTTACGGCATAGTTTTTGGCGTACGTTACGGTGTAGGTTTTGGTATAGTCTCTGTGTAGGTTAGCGTATATGCTATGGCATAGCTTGTGGGGCAGGTTACTGTGTACGTAGGCTATGGCGTAGTTTACAGTGTAGGTTATTAGGTTGTGGCTTTGTTTGCTGTGTAGTTATTTGTGGCTGAGTGGTTATGGTATAGTTTATGTTATGATAGATGTTATGGCATAGGTTGCAATGTAGGCTACAGTGTAGGTTATGGTGCAGATTATGGCGCAGGTTATGGTGTAGGTTATGGTATAGTTTACAGTTCACAGTAACCTATAGTGTAGGTTATGCTACAGTTTTCGGTGTAGGTTTTATGGGGTTTATAATGATGACATGGTTATGTTATGGTGTAAACTATGGTACTATGGTATATGTTATGGCATCGTTTACTATGTAGATTTTGGCAGAGTTATGGAATCGTTTTGGCCCATAACACAGGTTACTTTGTAAGTTAACATGTAGGTTATGGTTTATGTTACTGGGGTATTTTATGGTATAGGTCAGGGGTCAGCAACCTTTAACACCCAAAGAGCCATTTGGACGCGATTTCCACGCAAAAGAAAACACTGGGAGCCGCAAATACTTTTTGACATCTAAAATGAAGATAACACTGTATATATTGTTTTTTTTACATTTATGCTTTGTGTGAACAACTAAGGTGTGTTGCTTATGAAATCCATGAAGTGCTACAGAGAAAATTACATTTTATTTATGTAATTAACACATTTTGAACTCTTAAAGAAATATAACAAAAGGAAAGACACCCAGCTGAACTAAAATGATCCATGTAGCAAACAAAAACTGTTGAGAGCCGCCAGCCTTATATCGCCTTTGGGCTTTTGGAGCATTGACCTGACTTTTAAAAAAATAATTGGGGGGGAAAAAGCACTATGCTGCTGAAAAATGAAAAATAGATATTTGCAATATTCTGCCTAAATATGTATTTTACCTAGTTAATGTGTGTGGTGGGGCGTGGTCTGCAGAGCCGCTGCAGGGGAGGCGGACGCACCTTAGCGGCACCCGCAATCGCACCTCGCCGCCTTAATGTCTGTGCTCTCTATGCTGTTGTGTTGGTATGTGTCGGGCTGTGAGCTTTAACACCGGCTGTATGCGTACAGCAACCGTGTGTGAAAAGTGGTCAATAGAGAGATGCTGAAAAGCATGTTCATGCAAACATCGTCGGGCCTGCCGTGATATGTTTACAATGGGACTTCTGCTCCTGAACCTCTGCGCACAGCGTCTGCAAATCGGGGCTGTACGAAGTCACTTTCATCTTTACGCAGGACTGTAAACTGTCGTCTGTGAGGCGTGAGCGGTGTTTGTGTTTAACATAGTTCACGGTGGAGCTGCTGACATAATGTGGATCCGAAGATCCAGAATTGTCTTACCTGGGGTTGAAAGTCTTGATAAATGCACGGCGTTTCAGCGGGTACACCGGCTTCCGCAAGTGTGACGCTTATTTTGAGCGATCAAAAAAAATAATAGAATATAATTTTATTTTTATATTCCAATATCACAATAATCTTCCAATTTAGAACTACAAGTTAAAAAAGAACTAACTTAAATAAAATACACTTCAGCTAATTACTTAAAAAAAAATAATTTATTTTCCCAAACCACGCGGAGCCGCACTAAAAGGAGCCGCAAGTTGCCGACCCCTGGTATAGGTTATGGTATAATTTACTGTGTAGTTTACTGTGTAGGTGTAGGTGTAGGCTATGGCATGGTTATGGTGTAGGTTATGGTATATTCTACAGTTTAGGTTATGATATATGTTATGGCATAGGTTACAGTGTAGGTTGTGGCATAGTTTATGGTGTAAGGTGCAGCTTTATGGGGTTTATAGTGATGATATGGTTATGTTATGGAGTCATTTATAGTGTAAGCTATGGTATATGTTATGGCATAGTTTATGGTGCAGATTACTGTGTACGTAGGTTTTAGCATAGTTTACATTGCAGATCACTTTGTAAGTTATCATGTTGGTTATGGTCAGAGGTGGAAAGAGTACTAAAATATTTTACTCAAGTAAAAGTACTATTACTTTGCTGAAATTTTACTCAAGTACAAGTAAAATTACCTGTCTAAAAATGTACTCAAATAAAAGTAAAAAGTAGCTAATTTAAAATGTACTCAGAGTAAAAGTTACATAGTTACTTTTCTATCAGCAGGAGGACAGCCGCTTCTGAGTAGTGCAAAAAAAGACAGTGGGATATAAATCTCAAAGTAATTCTTTTTTAGTGAAAAGAAAAACTTTACAAATTAAAGTGCAGTGGCAGTTAAACTGCAAGTCTATACATGAAAATGGATAATGGTCACCAAACCAAACTGTCAGGTATCACAGTGTTTTCAATACAAAACCATATCATTCTTTCACATGAGAATGTGTTCTAAACTGTCAAATAAGAGAACAAGTACTGAACTGAACGGCAGCCGCTTTAAAAATGTTTTTTAATTTTTTTAACTTGGCCCTGCCCTACTGTACCTCTAGATTAAAGTTCCTTTGTATCCATGCTAGAGTGTTACTCTCTGAACTTCCTGTTAATTTTGAGGAGCAGTTGATTTTCAAAGTTAGTAGAGTTCATCCTTGCTCACTTTGCAGTGAACAGTAGTCCAGCACAGCTAAAGAGACGCTCGAAGGCAGCTGAGGCAGGCAGGCCAGTGTTAAGTTTGAGAGAAAGTTTTTTGACGTCCCTAATAAGACATCAATGCATTACATAGCTACCGCTGGTAAATTATACCAATATACCTCGTGGGTTTTTTTTTATTGGACAGTAACAGGCTAGTTAACGGGAGGTTGCAAGTGCTAATTAATAAGTAACAGAAGTCAGCTGTCTTTGACTAATCTAAGGTAAGAGAGCGCTCTGTTATTCTTTTGCCTGCAGTATGAACATATGTGGGTTAAGTAAGAAACTAGCTGCTTCTGTCTTTAATTTAACTATTTTTTAAAATAAATTATTATTATTAACAAACAGGAAAAATGTAGGTAAACACATTTTCTTTTTGCAATATACCAACCCAGTAAAAAAAATGTAAGTTGCGTGGACAACAACGTGCCCGATTACAGAAAGTTGCTAGTACCAACCAACGTTATCTGTGTTCTTCACAGATGTCTTAACTTAATGTGATTAATTTGAACACAGCCTTTTTGCTACCATAACGGTACGAGTTGTATTTAACTTACCTCTACATGCTTGCGCAGGTTTGATGTGGAATTTTTAAAAGCTGCTAACTCTGTCTCTCTGGGCAAACACAGCTTACACTGCATAATAAAGCTGTTGCCTTTCTTGCACTTGAAGCCGAAATGGTCCCTTAAATACGGCCAGGGGTTCACATCCGTTTCTTCGAGTTCAGGGTCAGCAGAATTCGACGGGGTTTCTTTTTTCACTGGATCCGTAACACCGATGTCAGACTCCATCTTTAAAGTGACCTTAGCGCCAATTTGTTCTACTACCCATCATTCCCTGCAGTATTTCCGAAGCGCAATGTTTTTATTTTTATTTTTAACTTACTCAGTAACGGGTGTGATTGAAAACGTAGCGAACTACAATACTTTTTAAAAAATATACTTAAGTAAAAGTAAAATTACAGACTTGAAAAATGACTTTAAAAAGTACAAATACACAAAAAAACTACTCAATTACAGTAACGCAAGTAAATGTAATTTGTTACTTTCCACCTCTGGTTATGGTATATGTTACTGGGGTAGTTTATGGTATAGGTTATGGTGTAATTTACTGTGTGGGTTTCGGTGTAGGTTATTGTATACAGTATGTTATGGTGTAGTTTATGGTTTTAAGAGGTTTCAGAGGGGTTTAAAGTGACAACATACATGGTGCAGATTTAACACAGAAGAATGAATCCCCTATCATGAGTGTATAGATGGATGAATGGCATGACACACACACACACACACACACACACACACACACACACACACACACACACACACACACACACACACAGAAATACCTGTACTGCTTAATGGCAGTGGTGATACTGACTGGGCACCCTGCTGCAGTCACAAGGTCAGGAAGGATCAGGACACTGCTGTGCTCTCTGGACAGATGAGCTGAGCTCAGCTAGCTTTTTCTTTTCCTTTTTTTTTTCCACTATAAGCCACTTTCAGAGAAACCTGCTCTGGCCTCTTTTGCCTCTTCTGGCAAAACAGCCAACATTGATTAAGATCAAAAAAAGTTTGGTCAGGCAACTCCTGTCTGCAAAACATCAGCTGATTAATTAGGACTTTTAAGCAAATCATTTAAATTGGAGCTCACTCTACTGAAAATGTAATTTGAGCGCAGGCCCCTGCAGTGAAGTGTTTGAGTGATGGTAAGCCTCTTGCTGTAGCACTGAGGAGCTCGACTCAGGAGGTTTCATGCCTTCTCTTGGGAAACGCTACTTTCAGAATCACCTGCAGCCTAAACACGAGTTTGTGCCGGAGTTGTTTTTGGAGATGGGGGTACAAATAAGCAATTACACAGCTATGCATATCCACTTCTGCATGCTTGCATCCACGCACCTCCCAGCTCCTACGCACACAGAGTTCTCTGATATGAAAAAGTCAGATGATGCATTGCTGCTAATTATCAGCCTCTGTATGAGAATCGACTGGGTTCCATAAGAAAGGGGAAAGCTCTTAGAGCACTCTGCTTCTTCATTTGTATTTTCTTGCTTTAATTGGACAACATGATTGTGTCACTTTGTTAAATGGAAATCCCACCGTTTATCCCTGCGTCTGCAGAGATGAATCAATGGCTGTTTTTATTCTAATTGCTGTCTCCGAGCCCACTGTCATCAATGTAATTATCAGTGTTTCTGCTGCCATCGCTGCTGTTTTCATCATCATTGTTATCGCTGTTATTACTGATGCTATCGGCATTATCTTTGTTATTTCCATCGCCACCAGTGCCGCTATCGGTAACATCATTTTCTTCAACATCATCATCGTCCTCATGATCATTAGCAATATTAGTCCCCGTTGTCAAACGTTCGCTATCATTGTTATTGATATTGTGATCCCTCTTGCCAACTTCGTCAGCATCTGGCTGATGAAAGGAGTTATTGGAACTTATAATGTCTGATGAGATAATGCGTTATCTGCGATTCAGAAGACAGAGACAAGTTATTGCAGCGAGTCCGATGGTCAGTTAGGGCAAGATCCTTTCTCATTATTGCAAAAAAAGAAGAACAAGAACCAGTTAGTTCTAATTTCAGTTGTCTGACCTTTTTATAGGGTTAATTATTTATTTCATTGAAGCACAGCAGCGGAATAAACTTTGTGGCAATTTAATGCAAGTCAATTAAGAAGGAAGATAGATGAAAAGTTATCCTGGGGGAAATTATTAATCTGTTATTTTTAGAGTGGGGTGGGTGATGTGTGTTTTTTTTGGTTTTTTTAGCTGGGCTGGTGTTAAATGTTCTCTAAAAATGGTCACATTCCTCTGTTTGTCAGGCAGGCTAGGTGTTGTTGAGGTCAGGCTCTATGGATTTTATATTGCTTCCCTGGAATAAGTGAAATTAACTCTATGCTAGAGGGCTAGACACAATAATGAAGAGAAGGGGGAGTGAGAGCAAACACGGGGAATGAAGAAGAGGAGAAAACCTCCTGAAATTTAGGCTTCAATATTTTTGCGGCTCCTGTTTTTCTGGTCTGCTTCACATCAAATGTGGTGTGGTCTCTTTTTATTAAAGGAGCTATATGTTTTGGATTTTCTGCTTCCACACTTGACTGTATGGAAATTAGTAGAGTGGGGAAGGTCTGAAAACCTATATTTAATTTCATAAAAAGTAAACAAGGTGATTATTTTTTGTTTGAACCTCTACTCTGACTTTGAAAGAAATTGCAGCCCACCCCTAATACACCAAACACTGAGCTACACAATTTTAATAAGTACTGCTAGAAAACTGAGCATAATTACAGTGACTGAATGAGTGAATGGAAGAGCGTGCGTACTTGTGCTGTGGTGAGGTGTTCCTCATCCATCTACAAGTGCTATACTGTTGGGTTTTTTATGGACACTTTTCCATTTTCCTCTTAGATTAGTGAAACCTGCACACAGTACAATAACATGAGTCAGATGAGCCACATTCACGTTCCTTCATCAGATTATCACACAAGCCCTAAAAGTAGAAAAAGAGAAGCTAGTTTGAGACATTTGAGAAAATACCATTAAAATTTGTCACTTTCAGATATTGCACATCTGTTAGGGCTGTTATGGGCACCTTTGCTTTTGGTAATAACGGCAGCTAAATGTTTCCAGCACCTGTTGATCAGTTCTGTGGAAATTTATCTTATTCCTCTGTAGAGAAGAGCTTCAACTGTGGGATTTTATTGGTTTTCCTCACGTGCATTATTTGCTTCAGGCCATTCCACGATATATCTGATGGATCAGGGTCAGGAGTGAGTTGCAAATTTTGCGTGTTTTGGTTATTTTCCCACTGTCCTCCGAGGTTCAGGTCACAGGCAGACATCGGTACATGTTGCTGGTATGACTGGAGCTTAATTGCTCCATTAACAATGACTCAGATGACTCAGATGAGATAAGATCCGTCCAATATGCTTATAGGGTTGTTCAAATAAATCAATACTAAGATCCTGCAGATTACTATTGGATTAGTAATTTCCAACAGTATTAGGGTCTTCTAATATGTTGAACATCACATCATATGGACACAGGCTTCACCTTAGCAGCAGAAGTAGCTAAAGTTCACAAAACTTAACAGTTTCCTGTCAATAACACTAAACAGTTACCATAAATGTTAACCTGCCCTGCTCACAAGTTAACGTTAGCTGATGACTGCATTAGCCATCTGCTAAATCATCATTAAGGTAGTGGCTAGCTGCTAATGATAAAACGCTAATGTTAATGTGGAAGCTATAGTAAACATTAGCGGTGCCCATCTGTAACATTAATAGGCAATATTCATTTAACGGGACAAAACACAATTATCTGTGTCTAAACGGTGTCATGTTTCTCTTAAAGGTCCACAGTGAAGCTGGGGACAGTGTAACAGTAGCAGCCTATCTCACTATGTTTGATCTGCAAATACATAAAAAAAAATACTTACAGTAAGATCTACATGTAAGATCGACATTTTAAGATTCTTTTAGGTAGTAGTACTCGTACCGGTTACTGCTATAGATCTTACAGTTACTGTATTTCAACAACCTTGAAAACAGAGTTTGTATTTTCCCATTCTTTATTTTTAAAAAAGCCTTTTGTCTTTTTCCC
Organism: Aulonocara stuartgranti; assembly: GCF_965226115.1. Classification (NCBI taxonomy): domain Eukaryota; kingdom Metazoa; phylum Chordata; class Actinopteri; order Cichliformes; family Cichlidae; genus Aulonocara; species Aulonocara stuartgranti. The sequence continues at coordinate 23,636,160 of NC_138940.1, read as the reverse complement.
CCCAGCAGTACTGAAAATGGTATTGAGTATTTTCCTGGGTATCAGTATCACGTTTGAAATTCTAGTGTCGTGACAGCCCTGCGTGCTTATGCTTTGTCCATGTAATCCTTAGCAAACTGCAGATGGGCAGCAGTGTTATTTTTGGAGAGCAGCGCTTTCTCCCTGCAGTGCTGCCATCCACACTATTGTACTCCAGCGTTCTCCTGAAGGGGGACTCATGAACATTAACATTAACCAGTGAGAGAACGGCCTTGAGTTTCTATCTGGGCTCCTTTGTGACTTCTCAGACCGTTGCATGCCTCCCTTTTTTGGTTAACCGCTGCTGTGGAGGGTAACATTGGTCACGAATTGCCTTCATTTGCAAACAGTCTGTCTCTTTAGAGATGGCTCGCTAACCTTTTCCAACCCATTATAAATATCAGTGACGCTTTTTCAGATCTCCTCAGAAATCTCCAATTTTTATCCAATGATTCATTTTCTCAAAAGTGTTGTGAAGATCAGTCTTTCATAGATAAAAACGTCATGCCATTGACTGAAATTACCTGACTCCAATTTCACCTTGAGATCAGCCCCTAATGGCAAATTACAGACTACAGAAGTGCGTAAAACTATAAAAGGATTCACAAACACTCGAGCAGTGCTGCAAAGCCCTGATACGTAATCTTGAACTGTTGCTCACTCCACGCAGGCAAAGAAACCCCCTTTTCATGCCTCGTCTTTTTATTGTTTAACTTTTCCTCTGCCCATTACCACAACAGTTCCATGTACTGTTAGCGCTGAACATCTTTCAGGCTAATCAAGAAAGAATGTAGATAATCTTAATGAGCATAACAAGCCTTCATTTACAAGATTATTTTACTCAAGTTATTCATTTCTGCGCTCAGTCAAACAGTTTTATGCCCATTTGTTAATATCCCTTCAAGAGAGAATTGCGCCATCATGACAGCTAGCTCATTACGCACCGGTGCTATTACTCAGTGTATGCATGCTTGAGTCATGTTTTACTATGTTCTCCTCTCATTTCATTAGTAGGACTTGGCTTTAAATGCCCAAATTATCATAAATACTTAATTACCGTGCTATTTTGGGTTCATCTCACCTCCAGTAATGCATTTTTAATACCTGGCCCCAATACCTGTTACCTGTTACATATCCCAGTAAATCCCCCCAGATCTGCCTTCTACTTGCTATAAAACTCTTTTTCCTCATATCTCGCTTATGTAACCAAAAGCTGATGATTCCAGGAAAATATCTCATAAGCGACTTTCTAAAAGTATCTTTTCTGGAGGCCTAAGTCCCAGAGGAACCCCGGGGCAGAGGATGTTCTACACTGTCATGAATGTCATCGAGAGCCTCGGTCTGCTCCCCGCAGACTCGATTTGATGTTTCTGAACTCCTGGCCAAATATTACACGGCCTCTGCCCTACATTTCCAGTCCTATTTGGGTTGCTTTTACTTCTTAACAAAATATCACAGCTTGCGTGTTTAATGTGACTTTGTTTGAATGAAGGAGAGAGGAGGACTCTTTTCCTGCCATTTGCTTGATTGTGTGAGGAAAAGTTTTCGGATCTTTGGAAGCGCAGACCCAAAGCTGCCTTTACTAAGCCTTCTAAAGCACCATCTGGCAGCCAGGGCCCCTGTGTCACCCTACTCACCAAGATTACATTCTCCTCTGGCCCTCTATCCCTGTCCTCTCTCCTCCTCTCCTGTCCACTTTATATTCTTTTCCTCTTTCCTTTGCCAGAAAACACAAATGTAGCCGAATGAGGGTTTTTTGTGTGTGACTGCAAAGCCTGGGCTGTTGTAGCCTAGGTTTTCTAAAATGAATAATGCACTGGCAATCAGTTGAGACTTAACAGGCAGAAATAATTTGCATGTATTATTTTAGTTTCAATATAATTGTGACCCATTTGGGCTGAAAAGAATTTCTCATTAAATTTCTTCCTAATATAAAAAACACTTGCCTGCTTGAATCCAAAGATTGTTGGCAGCCCACTGTGGTACAAATCTATTAATGGTTTCACCTGTTTGAATTTATATGCATTGTTTAATTTGTGGTGTCATATTTGCAGAAAATCACAGCAACGCAGATTCTGATATCACCTCATAATGATGTCGCACATAGAAATGAGTACATGGCATCATCAGATTGTGAAGAACTAAAGCTGTTAACATCCAGCATAAATGTATGTACTTATGTGATGTGCAAAAATCTTTATTTTTTTATATTAGGAGAAGACTTTCTCATTAATATTTTAAAAAATGATCTTGAGCAGTAGTTCGCCAGGCTTTCTGGAGATCTTTCTCCAGCTGCTTTTGTTTGCTCATTTTCAGTCCAGTCCTTGTATGTAATTAAAAATTATTATAATTCAGGCACTGTTGCAAAAACAAGCACATCATTTGTTCCCAAATCTTAAGCTGACTCTATGAAAAATGCCAAAGATAACACAGTTTGGCAGGCATAAAATACTGTTTTTCATCAACAAGGTAATTCCCAGAGAGCTATTAGCTGACAACGTGGACTATGTTGGACAACTGGAAGCTAAAAAAGGTGTTAGGTCTAAAAAAATCTACAGAAAATGAACAGTATCTGAAAGTCATGTCCTTAAGAAACTGGGGGGGGGATCCATGAAAGACCTGACGCAGAACCTGTGAGATGCATCGGACCCTTCAGTTTGCCACATCCTTATCAGAAGTTGTCTGAGTGGAAGGGTGGCTGTTAAGAAGCCATTCTTAAGGAAGAGAAACAGGGAGAAAAGGCTGAGGCATGGCAAATTACACAAGAGCTGGGCTGAAAATCAGTGGCCCAGACCTGAGCATCGTTGAAGCGGTGTGGGATCATCTTGACAGAGAACCAGTCAATATCCAAAATATTGAATGGAATGTCCTTCAAAAAGTCTGGAAAACTATGCCTGAAGAGTACCTGAAACTTGAACACATCACAAGTGACGTGTTGAAGAATAAAGGTGGCCATTCCAACTACTGACTTTCATACTTGTTAGAATTACACAAACTCTATTGTTGCCTTATATACATGTGTGTTTGCACGTTTCAATACATTTCCTGGCATAAGACTTTTTCACAGTACTGTATAGTGTGTTCTTAGACATCTAACTGACCAGCAGTTAGTTATTATTATGTATTATTTAATAAATAACATTTGCTTTAGTCAACTGAATTAAAAAAGAACTGCATCTTTTGTAATTCAGTATCACTTTTATCTGGCATTTGTCATGTGAAGCAGAATCAGTCACCTTTGAAGAGAAGTGTTCAAATTTTCTTCACAATTTCTCAATGCCTCGTCGTGTCCTTAGGTGCCACATTCTCAATGAAGTTGACAGTTGACAATGAAGTTAAGTCCCACTTAAGTTTGAAGTCTCAAGCTAATTCACAACCCTAAGTGCGATTTGAGTACAAGTTGCCAACTCAAGTGCCCAGTGCTGGCTGGGAATGCACTTCATGTGGGGTTTTTTTTTCTCTTTTTTCCTTTAAACATTTAAAAATATTACAATTGCTAAAAACATCTACCTTCAGTATTTAGAGCTGTGAAAGCAGGGGAATCTGGCAGGACTCAAAGGACTCTAACTTACTGATGAATCAGGTCCTGCTAAAAACTGAAGCGCCACTTTAAAAATCCTGCAGCATTACAGCGGCGCACTACAGTGGAGCCCTCACTTTTCCCTAAGCGTGTAATTTTTAATACTCAGGGGTGGTACAGTCAAAAATAACTTCCATTTTCCACATGCATTAGTTTAGACTAAACAGCACCTTCAGGTGATGGCACAAATGCATTTCCTGTCATTTTACTGGGCCCTACATTGTCAGATTGAGCACAGCCTGGCTGTCTGATGAGATCATCGAGTGATGTATTATAGTAATACCAAGCAGATGTATATGCTACAATATCATATTGTCTCAGGAGGCAAATTAATTCTCTGGCTTCACACAAAAACAGTTTGAAATGTGGAAGAAGTCTAAATCTCTCGCATCCAGTTAATGCACATTTTCAGCTGCTGCCATGAACTGCATAAGATGTGGAAAAAATCACATCTTTTAATGTGTTAGTATAAAATGCAAAGCCCATAAAGAGTAACGCCACATAAGGGAATAGAGTCGAGCCTCCTTAATTGTCTCAGTGAAACGGTAAAAGGAACGTATTGCGCGAGAAACGGCGCTTCGTGAAAATCAAGAGCAAATTTTATTATTCAGAAACACATGCTAACTATTACATGCTCTGCATTTGTGCTGTGACAGTTCAGGCATTTTGGGAGATCAATAACCAGCAATGTGTCACAGAGGATGAAAAACCTGTCACGTCTTCAAAGAGCGATTCGACAGCACTCACACACTTATTATGGCGATATTTTTGTCAGATATGTATATATATCTGACAAAAACATGTGCATGCCCACATCCAAACAGTGGTTGCTAAAACAAATAAATCTTGAAAAATGCCGTTAGACCTGGACAGATGGCACTGTGGCAATATTTTAAGGAAATGATTACAGGAGCTGTTTTTGTCTCGCCATTATCATTGTTACATTTCTGCCACGACGTACATATATCTTATAAATATGAAACTTTCAAACGTACGAGTAATAATGTGATGCTTCAGTGGATATGACATAGCTTACTGGCTCACATATCTGCACAGAAGGCAGCAGTAATTTTGAGGAGATCAAAGCACCAACGTGATATCGGTGCCTGTGCACACATTTTTCTTATTCTGAAAATATTAACAATAAACCACTGCTCTATGTAACGCTGTGAGATGTTTTTCAGGTGGAACGGTAACAGAGCTACATATTTCCGGAAACATGCCGGTGATAGAAAGCACAAAAAAAAGATTAATATTTTACTTTTCTCAGTGTTCATCTGCCAAGAGTCAATAAAATGTGTTTTGCGGTATTATCTGTGTAATACTTACACTTGAATAGGGAGGGCTGAGGTAATCTCCCAGTTGGACTACACTTCCAGATACTAAATTATTGCTGACATTTTGGCAGCAAATACAATTGAGGTCCGAGAATTCTGGCGGGCAAACTCTTTACCCTCTGGTTTGAGGCTAATGTTACATTCATTGTCAATACAGCTGGACAGAGTCGGTCTTTTGGGACGGAGGATTTGCCTCGTTCGTGGAACCATGCTGCAACCGTATGGCACGAGCTGTCCCCCCTAAACAGTGCTAGCTGTCGTCCCAGCTGATGCACATTCATGAATTCACGCAGCCTGTTACACACGCATGGGCGCATGCACGTATGGAAATGCATGCAAAGCAGCTTTATCTGAAGCCATACCCATACGTTAAGCTGACATGTGCGCGCGCATTGCATTTAATAAAACTGTAATTAGCCTGCTCAGTTATAGAAGACAGGCAGGAATGCGGAAGAAAGCAGCATGGAGGAAGAGATGGGGAGAGGGAGAGTTATAGTGAAAGAGAATGATAAATGATGGATTGAGAGCGCTCTCCCTAGACCCCGGGGTTAGCAGTGTGAGGGAGTTACAGCTGGCTAGCTCATTCCGTCCAGCCGCAGATCTCATAATAAACATCACATGGGTAGTTTGGGCTGGCGGGTGCAGATTAAGCCGGAGCTGTTAGCTCTTTAAAGACTGCTCAATGTTGCAGCCAGCCAAGAACCTATTTATAGGGCAGCTGGAAGTGTATCAAAGCAGGTAGGCAGGAAGGTGCAGGACAGAGATGGTTTTCAAGCTGATTTATGGCTCTCAATCAGTGTAATAACAATAAACTGTCAACTAACACGCCACGTTTATTTGTAATTTATGGTACTGTGCTCCTAATAAACCTCTGTTTATTTCTCCCCTGTCCATCCCTCCCCCTCGTCCCGGGCCTTCTGTTGTGTCTATCCTACGCAGAGCTTCCCAGCAGTCCGGGCGGCCAGTTCACGTTCCGTCCGCTGCCCCCACCTCCGCCGCCGCCCCACTCCTGCACTTGCGCCCGCCCGGCACCTTACACTCAAGTCAGCCTACAGAGGAAGACCATGCCAACTCGGTGCCAAGCCAGCCAGGGCGGCCAGGGGGCAGACACCAGCTCGAGCGCAGACCAGGCCCAGCTTCACAACAGCTGGGTGCTCAACAGCAACATCCCCCTAGAGACCAGGTAAGGGAATGCTTTTTTTTCTGGAGTTATTTTTAGCGCGGGCAAACACAGGGCTGCGCTCCAAAAAGCTTTCAGTCCAGACTGGATGTCATTTTGTAATGAAATTCTTCAAGTGAAAATATCTTCAAGGCAAACCGCCCTCCCTCAGCATAATGTCACTTGATTAAAGACATTTCTTTAATCTCACAAATGAGGTTCATTAGATTAAAGAAAATTCTTTCATCAGGACTGTGACTTGGCAGACTTTCACAAACTTCTTCGAAAAAAATCAGAGTGTAATGATTAAGAATGAATGCTGGACTAAAGGATTTGTTAGGATGGGCATGTTTTGCACATGTTTGGAGGAATAAGTGGAACACCACGCAGGCCTCTGGGGTATTATTAAAGGACTTCCATCAAAGTAATCATGAAGCTTATTTGGAATTGTTTTTGTTCTCCTACCACACACACCACCGCATTTACTAGGGGACCTGCGTTTGTGTAAAAACAATCCAAAATGAAAGCAGAAATCCTCTTTTCAGGAACACATTGTAATTTCACTTTCAGCTTTAGTACCCCGAGAAATTGTTTTTCTGCCAAAATGCTCGGAGACAAGCCACTGGAAGTCGGTCCCATCAAACAGAATTAAGCATACGCTTACCGCATAGGTATTAATTGATCAGAGAATTATTTAGGAGATCCTCATTGGTGCGGCTGCTTTTGAGAAGAAGGAGAACCAAGGTGGAAAAGAATATGTTTGCATGTGTAATGAGCGGCTGGGCGCGGGATTCTGGTATATTATGCGCGAGGATGAGATTGGCAGGCTGCCACACCAGAAGAAGGGATTTTAATAAGTTATGCATTAGGCCATAATTAGATCTTACCTCATTTAAAGGGAAGGAAGAATAAAATTAGATTCAGTGACAATTTAAATTAATCATTGGCTAGACATGAGTATCAATGTAAAGGCTTGTCAGGAGCGCATTGTAATTACATTACTTATCAGTGAGCGTGTGAGCGCGCGTTAAATGAAAACTCACCACAAACAAAAAAATTCGGATCGTTCAAACAATATTTGATGAGCTCAAAGAACTTTTCTCCCAAAGTGAGATGTGATTATAAAAACACAATTTCCGCAGTGACTCACTATATTGGATGGTGACTTTTTTTCTCTTTTTTTTGGTAAGAATACATTTTGCGCGTTTGGGACTTTCTAGTCAAATATGTTTTATTTGATAGTGCGCTATTAGTTCTGAACCATAAAATGTAATCATATTCATAGTCAATAGAATAGATAATATTGGCTCTTTTCTATCTAGTTTTTGAAGAGAGAGCCCACAAAAAAAGATCCAACTCTTCACTGCTTAACTGTTTTGAGTTTGGATTTAATATTCAAGCTCTCCTCTCTCCTCTCTCACATTCTCAGATACACTGCTAATCTAATGATTTCATATTTCTGCTTTTACCCTGGCAGCGCTATCGGCTCGATCTCCAGATTAAAGATTAATCAAGTATTTACAAACTTGACACGGGGGCTTATGCTGACAGAATTCTAAGTGATGCTGTGACCTTAATAAAAATGGCAAAACATGGATAACATCTCTTGTTGTCAAGTGTGCTTCCATTTTCCTCGACTTGCGCACTTGATGAATCAGTATTCAAATGTATTGACATTGCGTCAGCTGAGATTAAGATTGTTTGAAGTGTGCATAGATTTTCCTTTTCAGCTGCACATCCGTTATGTTTCTGGAGAGGCCAGCTTGTGTAAGTGGAGGCTTGCGGATATGGATATTCAATCTATCTGACTGGCTCTCGCTGTGGGTGTGTTAAGGGGTACAAATGTTGGGACTGTAATAAATTGACTTGTGCCCTGCCTTCTCTCCTTCCTCTTATTGATAGGACGTGAGTGTACGTAAGTCACACACTGTGGGTGTGCACCAACACTGTGAAATCAGCTTCTGCATCGCACACCGCACATTGCCATGCACCTGTGAAAAAAGTCCTCCACCTACACAGGCAGACACACAGACAAAGACACACACTTATCCAGGTAGAGACAGCCCCTGGGCCTAGACTCCGACCTCCTGGAGAGCGGGAACTCTCATTTTCTTCCTGTCTCGGGGGAAATCTGTCCTCTGATATGAATTCAGAGCTTCCTGGGCGTCGCCCCTAGATATTGTCTGAGAAGATCAAAGACGGAGGAGCCAGGAAGAACAGTGAAGCATTTTAAAAGCACCGAACAAGAAGAATAGAGTTCCACTTGCGTTGACAAATGCAATTTCTTCAGCTGGATTCTGATCCCTTTCGCTCTAATCCACCTTCGGCAGAGCAATCAAAGTGCCGCGGTCTTCTCGACCCGTGCGTTGGCCTCGAAAGTGTGAAAATGCTGCATTTGACATCTTTTTTGTGCGTGTTTGTCTTGCGTGCCATTCTTCGAGTCGAGCTATGTGTCTCTCTCTATTTGTGTGGCTGTGTGTTTCTCGGGTTTATCTCTGGCCTTTCAGAGTTGAACTGCCATTGACCCGTAGGTGTGTAGCTGCTCTGTGCGCAGTCTCCTGTGTCCTCAATCTAGCTCACAGTCTTCAGCAGATGCTGGATGAGAAAGGAAAGGAGGCAGACAGTGAAGGATGGATGTCATCTGTCAGGCACTGGGCCACAATGGAGACACACAGAGAGAGAAACACAAAACAGGCATGGGTTTAAGATGACTGAGGCAATGCTTCCTCACATGCAGCACAAAAACCATAAATAACACAAGTTTACTGACAATATAAATATAAAAACAATATATAAATAAAATGTGTTGACATGTGTTCGTGTGACACGTGTTTCGTATTTAATAGTTATCCCACTGTTTTTCCCATGTTGGTGAGGATTAACTTTGCAACTGACCAATCACTTGTTGTGATGTCATAGCTTTGCAGTGTGGAGAAAAAAACATCTTCTGGAATATGGTAGGCATTTCAAGTATTTTCTTTATGTAGTTATACAATGTAATAAATATGTTATCAAGTTGGGTTTACAAATTTGGCTTTCTCTTAATAGTTGAGCCATATTCCTGGCTAATTCTATTACTTAGCTAATTAGCTACAAATTTAGCATTAGTCATATTCTTTGCTAATGCTAACGGCTCAGTTAGCATTAGCAAAGATTATGGCTAAACTATTAAGACACAGCACACATTTTCCATAAAATTGGATGTTTGGACTGAACATTATTAGTTATTTACAGACTATTTTGGTATGTATATGTAATATACATACACAAATATATGTATATGTAATAAGCAAATTTCCCACATGTGGGACTAATAAAGGTTATCTGTTATTTTATCTTATATGATAGATACCTGAGGGTTGTAAATATACTCATCTAAAGCAGTAGAATATCATATTAGTTAATTGCATATAATAAAATGTACATCAGAAGCAATGATCCAAGGAGTAATACATGGAATTAGGCAATAAATCAATAACAGGAGAATACAAACATTAATTGAACTTGGAAAAAAAAAGCAATCTAAGGCCAATGTAAGTCCTAGAGAAAAATCCATTAAAAATCTTGCACTGGGGCTCCACTTGTCCTTTTTCTTGACTGCTTTGATGCTGCAACAGCTGTGGCCACAGACTTGACGTTTGGCCGGTCGTATGTCCTCCCATCTGCCGCTTTGTTATGAACACAATATCTATTGGAGGTACTCACAAGAATGTTTTTGAGTCTGGTACAAATGCTCACCAAGTTCTCAAGGCTGAACTGACTGTGTTTTGAGAGATCGAAAGTCAAGGTCACCATCAACTCACATCCAGCGTGTCCTCTTGAATGCGAACACCTGGAAGACATATGTTGTTCTCCTGTTTTACTTTTCAATAAAGCTTATAGTTCTCAGTTGAAATTCAAAGTCCTTCATGGAGAAGTCCACTGTCGCCCCAGTTTTCTTGTTTTTAAGTAAAATGCGCCTGCAGGGCAGGATAACAGTTAAATGGATAAAGGAGATTGATGTAGTTTAGCCATGTGTGAGGACAGCGTTAGAGTCTGGAGTCCAGCGATGTTGTCAGTCTGTTGTCTGGCACCACTTTAATGGCCTGTCTTGTGAGGTCCCTTTAGAGACTGGTGTCCTGCCGGCAGCCTGTGACCTCGCACCTTTTACTGCATGGACAGAATAACACTCTGGCGAACTGCACATATCCCCCAACATATCGCACCAACAGCCAATATTAACCCCTGGAGAGCACACAGTAATCTGGAGCAATAATGCTGTCTGTGAATTGCAGGAGCTCAGAGATATTTTCTTGTTGTTTTCTTTGTTTGCTTGGAAAAACACACACACACACACACACACACACACACACACACACACACACACACACACAGTGCAGAGAATAAGACAATGACTCATAGCTGTTTTCTCTTTCTGATGCTGTCTCATAGCCATCCTTTGTTTCCCACCACCAGCAGTCTTTATTCATTTTTTTGATGGGATCCGGTACGGCCAGATCAAGCTGGAATCGCTTATAATTGCTTTACCCAGATCTACTTTTCCACGTTGCATAATTTCCATTCCCTGCTTCTCATCTGACACCATCCAACCTTCGCCCCCCATTATCCAAACACAATATAGATGAAATGCTACTTAGATTAATTGCCCCGCAGCTTAGTTTCCTATCATCAGTGGCAATCTAACACACTCTTTTTCATGATGAGAATAAACCTCATCGTCGTTTAACGAATACAGCTGTATAACTTAAGTAGTCGCTTTGATGAGTCAAAAAAGGAATAGGTAAGTCATTGATCCTTGGCTGCCAGGGCTGTTTCATTCTCTTTCATATCAGTGCTGCTCTGCATTACAGTAGTGGCTCATAACGTTGCACCAGAGAGAGATACTTGGTCATATATGCCCTTTTTCAGCCTGTCAGCCTATACTTTATCTATAATGTGCTACAAGTGTATTACATAGCTGTTTCTTGCATGCAGTACATTCCAATACTGTCCGTTGTCTGATTGTTATAATGCAGTAACTGTGAATAATGTATGTGGTATACATTTGCCACAAAAATTGCCTGCTTTCCAGAACACATTATAAATTACAAGTAGAATCCTAGCGCTTAGGGACTTCCTCAGACTACTCTTCTTCCTTGGATTTGGTTCCTGTATTAATTTTTGATGATGCTTTTCTTGGAAGTTTAACAGATTGCTTAGATTACAGGCACACAAATGGAGACAAACACGTAAGATATTAACAGTTTAGCTGAATTTCTTTTGCACAGCACTAAGTGCTTATTCTGGACAGGTTCAAAAAAGGACTGAGTGTTCATGCATGGGCAAAGTGGAACAGTCTGTCCTCTCTGTGATATGTGAAACCCGAGTCTGTTCAAAAAATTCATTCAAAAAATAGTGGGAGATAGGGTCTCTTCTAAAGTCCCCCACCTTGGGGGCTCTTTAAATGAGCTTCAGTCAGGCATGCATCAGCGTGAGACTGAAATCCACCGAGTACAGATTTGCATGAATAGAATCAGAATATGATACTAGATACCTGAGAAAAATGATGTCTGCACTGTGCTAATTGGTGAACATTATGCATTATGCACTCCACACTGTATATAAATGCCACTTGTTTTGCACATATTCAACTCTGTATATTTTATATATTTTATTATTATTATTATTATTATTATTTTATTTTATTTTTTTACTATTTAATTTGTAAAAATGTGTACACACACACACACACACACACACACACACACACACGTAGGAAAATATTTAGTATACACATCCAGAAATGCATACACTATTATATATTGTACATATATTTATTAGTTTCAGGTTGGCCATTCTTGTATTTTGCTCGTTTGTGTTGTTGTGTTTGCACATCTCTGTTGCTTGTGGGGCTCGCACACAAGAATTTCACTCGCATGTGCTGTGCCAGTGTGCCTGCACATGTGATGTGACAATAAAAGTGATTTGATTTGATTTGATTTGAAGCGTTGAAGCACTGTCCTAGATAGGCCTGCATGGTTACTGTGATTGTTTCCAGCTGTGTACTGTAATCTGCTTTAGAAAAGCACCAACAGCGGTCCCAGAGGTAGGAGTTACTTTGCAGAGCGCCGAATGCAGAACAGCTCCTCGCTTGTAAGATTAGGGCAGCAATTAATACAGCGCTTGCTTAACCTGTCGCCTTGAAGAGCAACGGTCCAGTCATAGCTTAACCGTAGCTCTGCTTAGCAGAACTTTCAAGCTTTCTCCACTTGAATAGGTGATGTGTGAGGTACTGTAATTGGGGTGAAAAATACAGTATTTAAAAGCTACATGTTATAATAGTTTCATTCAGAATGTGTCTTAAAGTTTCAACTGAGAAAAGTCCAGATTTTCTTTTCTTTTACTATCAGTATGCTGTAGATCTCTGGTTTTAGCCCCATTAAAAAACAGGCTGTTTGAGTTTCTGTAGCTTTAAATGCACTACACTCTTCATTCAATGGCAGAGAGGAGCAGCATATAGGTGGCCACATGACAGATCAGCAAGTCTTGTTTCAAATTATACAAGATCAGGATTTTAACAGGGGACTGGCAACGGTTTGGAAGTGACTGCTGGGTAACATCTAGGCTTCTTCCCTCATCTGATAACTGAAAAAAGCCTTACTGGAAAGTTAGCTTTATTAATAGATTATATTTGAAATCAGACGGTGGGAGAAATGCAAAGAGATGGATGGTCTGAAAGGAGCCTGTAGCTAGCAAAAAAAGATAATTGTACAGTTTTCAGATTGGTATTACATGGTAATGTCAGCCATATTAGACACAACATGTAAATGGTAAATGGCCTGTATTGTTTAGCGCTTTACTTAGTCCCTAAGGACCCCAAAGCGCTTTACACTACATTCAGTCATTCACACATTCACACACAGGTGATTGCAAGCTACATTGTAGCCACAGCTGCCCTGGGGCGCACTGACAGAGGCGAGCACTAAACATGTATGTTTGTTTCATGTTGTTGGATGTTGTCATTGTAAATAAGAAATGATGATCCTTTAGTTCTGTATGTATGAATCCATCCAGGCTTCTTAATCTGGCTCAGCTATTTGCGATAAAATAAATGGTCATTTGGTTTCACTAGTTTTGGCATTTTGTGTCATTTTCAGTAATTATCAAATTGTTGTACTTCATCAAATGCAAAAAAACCAAAATCCTCTAATAAAAAAGAACCCAAAAACCAAACTTGTCAAAAAACCTTTTTTTTAACAAGTGAAAATTCTGGTTTTGAACCAACTACCAGAGCCAATGTTAGCTTAATTAGCTGGCTACAGTTGATTAAAATGAGTAATAGCTATCAGGTCAACTGCCATAATTAGCAGTTCCTGGCGAAAAATGAAAAGCATGATTTGTTTGCTTCTGGCTGGGGCCTAAAAGCCATTTTTTCCATGAACAAAAAAAAAAAATAGAATTTAGAGTAGTAATGTCCCGCTGTTATAACTGAAAATTGCACATGAGACCGCGAGAAAGCATAGCAACAGTAACTGAGGAAGGTAACGGTAAACTGCATTTTGCAATAACACCTTTTATGTATGTTTCTCCTGCAGACACTTCCTGTTCAAGCAGGGGTCTGGTTCGTCAGCTCTGCTGTCAGGGGCGGGACAGGGATACCCCCTGACCTCTGGGACCGTGTACTCCCCTCCACCTCGGCCTCTGCCGCGCAGCAGCGTGACCAGACCACTGTTTACCTTCAACAAGCCTCACCGCTGCTGCAACTGGAAGTGCACAGCCTTGTCTGCGTCACTCCTCACTCTCACCCTGGCCCTGCTGCTCACTTACGTCATCGGTGAGTTGTCGTCACGCACCCAGCCCGTGTCATGAATGAGAAGCACGAAGAGTTCTGAGTTTAGTGGAAAATTTACATTTTCAAAAGGGATTGTTAGAGGAGTTGGAAAATTGTGGGACTTGCCAAGAGAGTGCCTAATTAAATCATAAAAGGAAGCAATAAAAATACAGAAACAAACTGTAGCCTTCTAACAGGGAACCTTACGCATGCACAATGTTTCTGTATTCAAAGGGTAATATAAATATAGGAACTTAAATAAAAGGAAAGAAAAAAAGAAAGGGCGATCGATATGGGATCAAAGCAGGCCTGCTGAAATTTTTGCTCTTACTTTGAAGCAGTATTGCATTGTCTTCACTCCGAAGGATATTCTAAATTGTAAATTAGCTGTTCTGGACCAAAGCTCACAAAACTAATATTTGAGGAATCCACACATGCAGTGACTTATTTGATGTTTTTCACACAGTCTCTCTCCCACACTCACACATACACACAGCTACACAAAGTTGCACAACCTTATTAAAATTCTCCCTTGGTGATTTTATTATATTAATCAATCCAGGTTTGTCTAAGCTTAGCACCTAATTGCCTGCACCTTTTCTTCTTTTTTTTTTTTTTTTTACTGTTTACATATTTGTCGATTGTTTTTCCCCTTTAATGATTAATTAATTTGATTTTTCATTCGCTAAAAGCAAAGACTTCCTATTTAACCCCCACATTTTATTTCGGATTAATCACAACTTTGTAAATGTCATTACTGCACTTTGTTTTGGTTATTTTTCATCCCTTTTGTTTTGTATCGTTTTCACTATTAAACCAAGATAACCTAAAATTAATAAGCTCAACACTGGCTGCTGAACTATTGCCTGCATTTTAGTACGCTGCACAAAGTACTAGTTCACAGATTTAACATATAAACTGTGCCTATATGTCCCCTCAAGACCATTAAGGTCTGCTCCTCAATCACTCCTGATCATCCTGCGGTTGAAGCTTATTTCAAAAGGAGCTTGTGTCTTTGATGCTGTTGCATCAAAACTCCCCAATGACCTCAGACATGAACATGAACTGTGACTGTTTTTAAGTCTAAGCTAAAGGCTTAGATAAGCTTTTCTGTCAAGCTTATGGAAACTGTTGATTGGTAGCTGTTGGACTGTTTCATGTAAATATTGTGAATGTGTCTAGCATACATTTTTTGGGAATCTGTTTATTCGGTTTTAGTTTTAGTGTAAAAGTGCAACTTTTTGGTTTTAAATGTGCTACAAAAATAACATTTACTTACTTACACATGAAATATTAAATACGGTGTGCTATTATAGATTAAACTAGACAACAGCAAGAGTTAAGCTATAAGTAGCAATAAGCAACAACCTATTTGAAATAACTATTAATATAAAAGTTCTTACATTTTGTCTTCTTGCATTAAATTTTATATTTTAGTCTCATCTTAAATTAGTTAAATTACATAAATTGTATTATTGTTTAGCGCCCAAAAACATGGCTGATTGCGTTTCATCAAGTCTTCTGTTAGTTACAAAGGAAATAATGTGACTCTACTCTGCACTACCATGTGAAAATTAATGTTTGCCAAATAAAAGTTCAACAGTAATTGCATCTGTGTGACGCTAAATGGAAATACGGGATCAGACTCAGTTCTGGAGAGGAATAAAAGTTGGAGAATTTAATAAATCAATAAGCAACTTAGATGGGAAGGTGTAAAAATAGTGAAGTTAATAATTGAATTGTATTGTCACCGCAGGGCGTTTATTGGTCATACCTTTAATTGTAACGGAGTGCTGTTAAACTGCAGTTTTGTTAATTTTCCTTGTGCAAAGGATTTAAATGTTCTCATGAAAGCAGATCAAGTTCAGTTTTTATGACTGAAGCTATCTTTGCAGTAATTAGAGTCTTAAAAACTGGAAAGTTGTTGAGTAGGTCTGTGGTCTGGAAGATCATTAGCAGAGTTTGTCAAAGTCAAACACCAAATTTAATCATCGATCCCCTCCAATTGCTTCATCTCCCTGCTTAGCCTCAACCTTGGCCGGGCCCTCGACCGCAGCACATCGGCTCCCCTCCGCTGCCCCAAGTGCAGATATCCCAACCCTCCACCCAGCTAGTTCATTTCCCTCCTGTGGTGGTGCTCAAGGTCACGCTGGAGCAGGGCGGGGGGTTTGCATTAATCACACACACACACACACACACACACACACACACACACACACACACACATCACAGACAGACATCACACATACACAAGCGAATCCACGCAGATTAATCCCCAGGCTGAACCATGCTATTCCATTAATGTCCCAGCCCCGGTAATTAGTGCATTAGTGAGGAGTGTGAGTGATGACTCGGAGACGACATCACCTTTTAATTGGTGTCATGCTCCACTCCTGTTTGGCAGTGATTGATCTCCGTGTTGACGTCACCATGGCAACCGCACCAAGACGTATGGGATGTAAGCACAGATGATATGTTAGCCTGTAAATCAAAGGCATTCAAATTGCAAGATTAAAGTGGTCATGGACTTAATGTCTTTGTCTAGGGGGAGAGGTTGAGACACAGGCCACAGGATGATTAGGTTCTCTCATTACATAATGATTCAGTAATTTTAATGAATTAATTAACAGCCACTGACAGGAAGAGGGGAAGAAAAAAAATGTCCCAGTGCACTTTCTCATCTTCATCGAAATACTCGCCGTGCTGACTTTTGGCCGTTTATTGATTTCAAATCGCTTCTTCTCATTATCATAATATAATCCAGAATGAAATGAGTTCACTCTGCTTTGAAAATGAGGTCATGTTTGTCTTTAGTTTAGCTTTTCACAATATGATCAGTGCCTGCCGTATCCAGTATCCAGTTGTCAGACTTATGTTATATCTATTTATTAGTTTTACATGTTGAACATGTTTCTCAGCTAAATTATTTTTACCTTTTTCACTCACTAAATGCAGAAACTATCTCTGACAGCCAACAGAAACAATGTGGATAACTGATGAGTCATTTAGGTGAATTGAAGTCAAGCGAGATGTCAAACATACTGACAGTCTTTGCTTTTCTTCCGGTTTTATGTAGGTTGACTTGAAAAACTAACATTTACTTATTTTGCGTTATTTTTCCAATTCATTCATTTACTTGTTTTGGCTCTTCAAACCTTTTGCGGATTAATAAGAAGGTAGATTCATGGATGCCCCACATAGTTTTTCTTTTCCTTATCCTGCAGTAGGTAAAATGTTGTGTGTATATCTTCTGCAGTTTTATTCCGCAGACACTGCTGATTATTTGCAGGATATGAACATGACATATTCCTTTACAGGCATGCCAAGCTGGAGCCTAACATTTCAGAGCGTTGGAGAGGGTTCCTCCCCTCGGTGGAAATCGTTTTAACGCAGCTGTCAGTTTTGGCTCAATCTTCGTCTTTTTTTCATGACTCTCGGCCAAACCTTACACTGCTTTCCACAGTGCTTCGACGTGTAACTAAGCTTGTAACTGATCCCGCGTGCTCTGTGAGGACGCGGAGTGGACGAGCGGTTTAACGGTCAGCGCCGTCCTGCCAGCGGTTTCTTAACAGCTGGGAAGCCGTTCCTAACACCCTTCGAAAACCATCGTCTTTATTGTCTAAAGCTCTGTGTGTAAGTTATGTGACTTTGTTTATTAATTTGAAGCAAAGTAACCCACCAAATAATGAAGCAATAATATTGTATTTCAAATTAAGAATTCCAATTAGCACAACAATAGGACGATGCATGATTGCGGAGATAATGCTGTGCCTAAGTGATTGCGGTGTGTGCCCCCTGTTGTGATTAGCTAAGGCAGCCATCCTCTCTTCCTTTACTGCCCTCTCTCCTCTCCTCCCATACCCCCTGGTGTTGCAGGGGCTGCGAATAGCTTTGTTAATTTGTTTATCCCCCAACGCGCCCCTCCCTCCCCAAGTCATAGCTTGTTATTAAGCACAACACGGCCATCAGATATGAGAAGCAGGCATTATGATAGTGAAAGGGGCATTTAAGGAGAGATAGAGGACAGATTAAGATTGCATCTGTAATCTTGAAGAATATTGCTACTGACAACACTACCCGTAACTCATTTTTCTATTTTGAGCCTCATTTAAGCCTGCGTTAAAAAAGAAGAAGAAGAAGGAAAAAAAACTACCTACCATTGCTTTATCATGCTGTCAGAAAAAGCTAATTAGAGTATTTTCTGCATTAATGAATGTCTTGCTGTTTTAAATGGTTACAATCCTCAGTTGCTCAATCAAATATGAGAGAGGGTGGGATGTTTCACTTGTGAATGATAATCATCTCTATGGCAACAGGGAGAAGCTTCTGATTCAGGTGAAATGAGCAAGTCAGCAGCACCCTGCAATCAAATAATCACCTTCAAATCACATTTGGTCCCACAGACACACACACAGACACACGCATGCATGCACAAAGACACAGCGTGCACTTTCAGCTATGATCGTCTTTGTGGTTCTGCTGTGCAGTGTGTGTCGCTTTGGGGCTTTTGGTTCCATAAAGAGCCAAATGACTTGTTAGTGGCTTTAAGTTTATTACATTTATGTCTTTTTTTCCTTTGCGCAAATCTACTTTCACAGTTTGATGGCAAATCCGAGCATCTGCCCTTAAACGTTGCATATTAATCAGAGAGGTCAAACACAGTGCAGTTTCCAACTGTGCTTAAAAGAAAAAACATGTGTTTATTAGAGCTAATGATTATTTCCATTAAGATAAAGCCACAGATTATTGTCTTAATTTGATTTTCCAGAGCCTAAGGTAATGCCTTCCAGTGAATGGCTTCTTCCAAATCTCCAAATATATTCTGCTCACAGGAATAAAAGGCAAAGTAGCACACCAGTCTCGGAGGCTGGAACAAGCAAATGTTTGGCAGCTGTGCTTGAAAACTTCTCATGATTAATCAGTTCTCCGTTGTCAGCTCCAATGTTTATGTACACGGTGCTGAAATTGTTTTTCACTTCAGTTAAAGTTGACAACAAAATGAACTGATAACGTTTTTTTTTTTATTTGTAAAGATTAATGAAATTCACGTTTTGGTTTCGTATTCCTAAATGTGATAAATTGGTGATTTAAATCATTTTTCTGTTGCACAAAACAAGCAATTTCACACTCTAGACACTCTGATAAATCAATTGCTATCAGAAAATCAACAGATACATTTATAATTTTTTTTTTAAAAAGTATCTTAATTTTATGTATAATATAACACATGGTATGTTTGACAGCTTCAAACTGAGGCAGGGCTTTTAGGTTCTTTCCTCTCAATGTGGATTTCTCCTCTAAATGTCCTAGCAGGCCTGTCTGTCTCAAAGCTCCGAGCTGATTACAGCTTATCATAAATGAAGTGCTTGTTCTATGTTGTTGACCTCCCTGGCTTCCAAGTTGGGCAACTGCAAATGTGATTTGAGGAGAACATTATGCAACAAAAACAGTGGAGGAAATTGTCTTGATTAACAGTCCTGTGCAAAAGTCTCAAGCCACTCCTCATTTCTTTACCTGCCCATTTTCAGAGCAATGTTGTTTTTTTGGTTTTTGTTATGCTTTGCGAACACTGACCCACGAATCATTAAAGCATAAAAAACTAAATCAGGGGATAAACCACTGCTGTATCTACATTTAACAGACAGACAGACTTTGTTAGGAGCAGACTGACATAAAATCCCCTTTTTTCCCCCAGGATAACACAGTGGTGCAGGCATAAACAATTTTTTGCACCAACAAGTTGATTCCCAGAGAGCTATTAGATGAAAACTTTGGCATGGTGTGCAGTGCGTCCTTAAAAAAACTAGGGAAACCGGACAAGTGGAGGACAAAAGACAACGTGGCAGACTTAAAGGGCTATCTTGAGCAAAGGAACAGTATGTGAAAGTCATGTCCTTAAGAAACAGGGGGAAAAAATCCAGCAAAGACCTGACAGAGGAGCTGAAAGATGCATCTGGCCCTTCAGTTGATCCATCTACTGTTCAGTGAAGCCTCATCAGTAATGGTCTCAGTGGCATTGTTGTTGTGAACAAGCTGTTCTTGAGGAAGGGAAACAGGGAGAAAAGGCTGTTGTAGCCAAATTACACAAGAACTGGACTAAAAATCAGTGTCTGATGGAGTCATGAATCCAGATTTTACTTTATTTAGTTGTCAATTTGTATGGAAAAGGTCAGGAGAGAGGTACAGCAGCGAGTGTCTACAGCCATCTGTAAAACACAGTGGAGGCTGTGTCATTATTTGGGGCTGAATTTCAGTCAGTTGTGTTGAGGTTTGAGTTATGAACACAGAAACTACAGTCAGATTTTCATCCATCACACAATACCATCTGGTAATGGGAACGCTATCAGTGATGGACTGGCCTCCCCAGATACCAGACCTCAACAGTATTAAAACAGTGTGAGATCATCTTGACAGAGAATGTAGCAAAATGCAGCTGACATCCAAAAAAGAGCTTTGAATATCATTCAGTAAGCCTCCATTTATCAATATAATCATTTTCTTGGCTGTTTCCTGTCAAAAACCTTTTAAAAACAGATAAAAGACACAAATCTGCATTTGTATTATTCTAATTCTTTGTTCATAGCAATTATCTCCAAATTTTAGATATATGCAGATCAGAGTTCATAAACTGAAATGAAATCAAAGCTAGAATTTGTCAAAAAAGTCTAATGTGTTGTCTGCTGCTGTTTTTATATACAATGCCTAAAAATGTAGCAGCTGATGTTACAATCAAGGCAAAATAATTTTTACTCTTCATCTGCTTTCACAGTGTGACAGAAGACGTTAGGGTATAGACACTGCAGTTACTGACTGCTGTCACGATTGCTGAGCTAATGTGAGCCAAACAAAGAGCATCTACTGGCTATGAATGATTTACAAATCATGTCTGAGATCATTAACCAATAATCTAATATCTAGCTTATCTAGGAAGACTAAGAAAAACCTTCGTACAAAACAAACAAATCTCCATTACAGTTTCCAGCCTATCTGATACAAGCCCCACAAACCTACCAGTGGGGCTTGTTATATTTTTTTTTAAAACACATAAATCCATATCGATGTTTAACCCCAGAAAAGTGAAACGTTTGACAAACACAGATTTATTTGTATCAAAATGACTCATTTAGTACAAATGTTGTAACAGACATTTAAAAGAAGTGACTATTAATTATAAATCATTCATAATTTTTAATGAACTTTCATCAGTCCTGTGTTCCAGTGGAACATTGTGTTACGTGAAGTAATGTTTTTATAATTAGAAAACCAAAACAATCCCAATTATGCAAAAAACTGTTGCACTGATTAAGGAAGCAATAAATTTGGTTATTTGAGTGTGTGTAGCAACAGCCTCTGTGGGTTTGATTGTAGCCTGAAAATGGCCATAAAAAAGAAAACAACAGAAAAACAACAACAACTTTGTTTCGAAACTCGTCAGAATAATCGTTCTGTAAAAAAACGAGGGCTATACCTCGTGGGGAAAATGCCATAAAAAACATTAGGTTGTAGCCTGCTACCTTCACAGAACAGCACCAGCTGGTCTTAAAATGAATAAAAGAAATGTGAGCAAGAGGACAAGTACATAAGGGTCTGTAGTTTCAGAAGGGGTAACCGCACATAGGAGCTGGCAGCTGTATTAATTGGCACCAGTCTCAAAATGACCAGTTAGGAGGCAACTCCAGCATGCTTACCTTTGAGGCAGAGATGTTGTACATGTGACTGACCACTGAATAGAAACTATTAGGATGGGTGAAAGAGAACCAGTGTTGGATATAAGAACATATGAGGGAGGTGTCCAGATTAAAAATAAGAACATTTGTAGGATCAAGTAAGATGTTGGAGGAGTGCTCATTAGGGTTGTTTGGGTGGTGCTAAGCGGGAGTGTTCTGGAAGATAACTGAGAAGTTGAACCAAGAAGGCTAATACTCTATTTTCCAACCCCGTGCCATGCCCTGTGGACGTCTATCAGTCACAGCCAGTTCCCTCGTAAACAGGTCAATGACCTCTCAACCGCATCCCAACTGCAAAAGCATCAACCACGCTTAATGCGTACACAGTAATGAACATGAACGAACACAATCTCATTTGCCTTTAGAACCTGATTGATCCCATCTCTGTGTAGGGAATAATTAATAGTTGTGAATAATGATGATGTTACCTCTGTTGTACCGACTATGTAAATGTGCATGACTCTCTCGCTTTGAAGACGCTCGTGGATGGATCCTGCTGCCGTCTGATGCCGCAGCTATTAAATAAACTCCGCAGACGGGCACAGCTCAAAGCAACAAACACAACTTCAGCTCTTGATAATGTTTTATCGAAGCACTTTTATTACACTTTCTAGACATGCGAGCGAGTCTCTCACCACTCACTGGTATGACTTTTTTACGGACATTTCAGTTTGTAATAGATGTGAAATTGCGGAGCAAAGTGAATGAGGCAAGAAATGTGGAAAAAGCCTGCTGTTCAGACCTGGAAGAAAAAAAAATAATGTTAAATTTTACAAGTTTTTTTTTTTTTGTCGTAAAGGCTTTCTTATTTAGCATGAGATTAGTTTGGGCAGCATGAAAGCGCGACACAGACATTGAAAGAGTTTGACGCCTGCCAGAAGCATGAGAATTGGCCATTGTGCAAAAAGTCAAGGTTGATTTTTTTTCTCCTCTTGGTGAATTTTATTCTCCCCACCTAAAGCCACTTGGACCCTTTACATCGTCAGACCCCACAGCTTGAGCCCCAGTAAGCCTGTGCTTTAAAACAGTGGTGGCTCCGTACTTTCTAAGAGCTGATCAGAAACAAAGTCAGGTGGTCTCTGCCTGTGATGGAGTGGCTAGCACAATCTCTCTAACTCTCAACCCTGTTGAGCTGTTTGGGGAGACAGCATGACCGTGTGATATGTGAGAAGTGTCCAACTGCCTGTCAAACCGGTTCGTGGGAAGCACTTCAGGAAACATTAGGTGAATACCAAAGATTTGCAAAGTTCTATCTGCTGACACGTGACTTCGTTTGATAACAAAAACACATTTTTAAGGACAAAATTTCTATTTTATTTTATTTTATTCCAACCTTGTCATCGTGTTCAGTATAATTCTTTGTCACCTTGCATAAAAGTTAGATTTTTCAAATAAAAACATTTTGAGTGACTTCAAACCTACATAAAGGATTTCTTGTAACGTCCCAGACATTGGTGACAGACTAAAAGTGGCTGTTATAGGAGCTAGAGCACTTGCAGTGCTTTAATAAATTACCTTATGTCTGGTCAAAAAGTTCCTGTGGTGTTTTTAAAATGTAGAAAAGTAACAAAGCTAGTGACAAAGTATGTAACAGAAATAGAGTCAGAATCTTTATTTTCATCGCACAAAAGGTACAGCGAAAATGAATGCAGCCCCATTCAGAGTGCATGAATAACATTGTGTGTGCTTTTATCGTTACTGATTGCACAGTTATTCAGAAGTATAGAGTTGGAGGTAGATCTAGGCTGAATATACAGAAACTATATAAAGTGTAGTGAATATGTAAAAGTTAGACTGAATGGATGTGCATGGGACCTTTAGGCCTCTCCTGCCTATCCATCCATTTTCTTCTACTTATTGAGTCATAAGGGGTCACACGGGGTGGCTATCCCAGCTGTCACAGGACATGAGGCAGGGTACTGCCTGGACAGGCCACCAATCAGGACTAACACATAGAGACAAACCACCACTCCCACTCAAAGTCACACCTATGGCCAGTTTCTGATCACCAACCCCAAGCATCTCCTTGGAATGTGGGAGGAAGATGGTTTACCAGGAAATACTCACATAAATACATTCAACCTAAACCTTCTTGCTGTGAAGTAACGGTGCTGACCAGCACACCACTTGTGATTCCTGAAAGTTGAATATTATTTGGAAGTGTTTAGACATGATAGTTCCTATCACAGACACGGTTTCTCAGAGACTGAAAAGAGAAAGGCTTTCCCAGCTTGGACACAATGCTTGGTAGCTTTGTTCTTTTTCAACACTAGTGCTCTGGGCTCTCGTTTAACTTGTCACAGTTTAATAGCGAACATAGCAAACACAGAAACGTGAACAAAGGACTTCACTTTGGTATGGAGCTGAGAAAACATGAAAACTGGTATTGCTAGTGAAGAAAATATGTAGCATTCCTTGCTTTACCTAAGATATTTTCTCCTGTTGTGACAACAAGGCCCTCTTCTTCCTACCAACAGCCAAACACAGGGCCTGCATGTTGCACAGTTAACTGGTATGAACGGTAATAGAAGTGAACTTATTAAGAAATGTTTAATTTTACTAGTTAATACTAAAATATTGAAAGTCCATGGCCTGATTTTCAGCGTACATATAGAAAGGACAAAGAAGCAAAGACTTTGAATAAATCCATCTACAAGACATAAATAAAAGGATGGTCCAAGTCTAAATGGGAAGAGCTCCACTGTGCTGATTCACTCGGCTGAGGGTCTCCTACTTTTATTCCATCTGAACTGAACCCTATATGCAATCAGACAGCACAGTCTTCCAGCCACTGCGCAGCATGCTGTGCTAAGCAGTCAGTGCAAAAATGCTTCATGGATTTTGAACCTTCAGTGACATGAGCTACTGAAATAATCGGCAGATGGACAAAAGCTGGGGAAAAAAACACCACAAGACTGTGGAGGCAGTACTAATGAGGTCTTTTTAAAAATACTGCATTGCAATGCATTCGTTAGCTTACAGAAACTAGTGTGTAGCAGTAATGACCTCAATAGAGTGAGCAGTTTGCATGAAGAGGTTTGCAGTCTGTTCTGATAGCAGGTGGTGGGCAGTAGGCCAGAGATTGTGTATAGAGGTAACGTTAGAGGGTCAGCTCAGTCTGGTGATGGCTGTCGGGACGAAGCCGTTGAGGTGCTGAGTTGGCGTAGCTCTAATGAAATGTTACCTTCCCCCGAAGGAAAGCTTCTGAACAGGTGGTTGCCTGTTTGTCTGGGATCAGCGGCGATCCTCTTCATTGTGTGGCTCTGTCATGGAGGGCAACTGGCAACCAATTATCTACTCAGCAATGCTGAGTAGGTAAGACTGGCTGCTACAGCTTGTTTCCAGTAGTGCCGGGAAAGTAGAATCCTTTCTATTCGGAGTGTTCCGGCTGAGAGCGGTTAAGGTGGACACAAAAAACGCTGTCACACACATAGCGACTCAATCACAGTACAGCAGCTAACGCAGAGGTGCTCTGTGCTGATGTTGGCTTTATCCTTTTTGCCCCGACAGATGTTTTCAAGCATATTTATCTCAGATTTACAGGACAGTCACTTTACTGTATATGCTGTGAGCTAATGACTCATTAGTTAATTAAAAAGTATGTATTTATTCAGATTTTGAAGAGTAAAAACATTATTTTTTTAGCACAAATACATGTATTCATACAATTTGCTGTATTTTAGCCATGCATTTCAGTTATTTATTTATTTCTAGGCATACAGAACGATGCATAAATAATGGTGTGTAACTGGCAGCACATTTGTAGATCCTTCTCATTTCTCTCTTTGCTTTGCAATTAATGGGACCAAAGTCTGCTTGCTTACTACAGTCTATCGTGCTCGGTGTTCTTTTGTGTGAATGGAGACCAATTCAGGCTGAATATTGGTTTAAACTGTATTATTGCCTAAATAATGATCCTTAAATACTCGTCCTTGACGAGTCCAAACGTGTGTGTGTGTGTTTGTATGTGCAAGACGGTGCATGTGTGACTTTGTAATTGGATTCTGTGTGTTTCCGTGCATGTGAGCACGCGCCTCACCTCCAGCTTCTTTCAGCCAGCTGCTTCATGCCTCATTGGGGTTTGTATTGATTGTTCCAGTTTCTCTTTGTTTTCAGTCCTCTATTTTGGTCGTCTGATGCAGCTCTAAGAAACCCGCTGGCCTTTGCTAAAACTGCCCTAACAGCTACAGGAGCCTTTGGTAAAATTGCTTTAAATGGGTAGACAGACTGTGGTCAGAAAGCTCTGAATGGTGAGAGAGCCCTTTGGTAAAATGTCTCCAGAAGGTCAGAGAAGCTGCAACAAAATAGCCTCAATAGCTCCAACGGTACACTGGGCGAGTTCACACACGTGCACGGTAGGCACCGCGCGGCAACTCACACACACGCATTTCCTTATCTTCCCGATCCTCTCTATCACACACACAAATGTAGGCATGCACCCACGCTCCAAACCAGCAGAGATGGAGCTCGTATATGACCGGCGGTGCTGCGTCGCTGTTTGTCTGCAGCATTTCAGCATTTCAGCTGTAGATGGTGGCTGCCAGAGGGAAATGTAACATGGCGGCAATCCCCTGCTCATTGAGTAATATCCTGCCCGCCGTAACATTACTCAGCTTTCAGTAAGAGACCAGATCAGTGAGACAGCTAGTGGGAGACAGATGGAGAGAGATGGGGGGACTCTGACAGAAAGAGAGAGGAGGCGTGATGGGAAATGAAAGAACAACAGAGAAATGCGTGAAGAAGAAAGCTGTGATCTGTTGGACTTGGTGTACTGTCGCAACCATGACTAACTAGATAAGTGTGACAGCGAGTTTTACTGGTAAATAAACACCGGCGTGTACAGCAAATCTCATCATTGAAGACGCGTGAAGTGTGTCACCACCTCCGCTCTTCGTTTATCCTTCTTTCCGTCATTTCATCCCTTTATCCGAGCGAGACGTCCCATTTCAGATTAGCAAGGTCAAACCAATGATGAGTCCTGAGGTTTATACCGGTTAAAAAATTGCGGCAATGAGCCTCTGCTCATGCTCTCTCACACACCCACGAAAGACAGTCCGTCATGCATGCAAAAAGCACACAAGTTAAACAGTCTTGACAGTGGCATTAGTAGCTTTCAAGGAGTTTGTGGAGGGGAGTAAGAAAAACACTTTAGCACCTCTCTTCTGTCAGAGTGAAGCGAGGGTCGACAGGCGAAAATGCGGCAGGGCACGCGGACCCCCGGGCTCTTAGTCTCTACTCTAACGTTGACTTAGACACAGATTTGTTTTATTGGCTCTGAAGTCCCTCTCCTTCACTCTCCTTCACACTTGTTTTTTCCCCATTTGTCTCTCCTCTTTTTTACTCCCCCCCCTGCCTCTCTTTCTCCCATCCCTCAGAAGTCTTGGCTTAGCTAGAGGCTGACACAGCCATGCAGAACTTGGATGAGCAATTGCCTTTACTGTACATGCTAAACTACGCACTAAATCGAATGACTGATGTGCTTGAAAGTGTTTGCTGCTGGGCAAAGCTGGCTGTAGTCTTTGGTTGTCAGACAGAATATAGTCGGCGGTTAGCCATGTCTACGAGCGAAAAAGGACTTGGCAATCAGGCCAGGATGTGTTTCCACTTGTGTGAGGGTATTGATAAATCATTTTTAACTGACTGCAGTGCTACCTTGGCTGTAATGCTTATCGATAAGGCAGTGTATTCACAGTCAATCACCCCCATTGTGCCCCACAGCTCTGCCCAGGACTGATACAAATACTTGATAACGATATCTGGTTTACTTCAGTGGTTAAAGAGGAATGAACACATGCATGCTCACATGCACATCTCCCACTTTCTCCCACCACAAGTGTGAAATCTAATCGTCATAGGAGCACACAATCATTTTTTATCTAATCTGGAGACACATACATGCCTGACAACAAGAGCGAATGCTGCATGCTAGCATTGTCGCCATGTCGACCACCTGAAATGGTTTGTCTCCTATGTAATCTGTACATCTTTGCGTTTTAGCCGCTAATGTGAGAAAGCTTATGATGCTGCTGCTATCTCAGCAAGCCTCACTTTGCTACTAAATTTCCACCAGCTTGAATTCTTCTCTGTTCTCTCATTTCTCTCCACGGTAGTTTAAGAAAACCTGAAAAAGCCACATCAAGTACCTCCTTCTTTTAATAGTGAACTGTCTGTTTCTCGCTCCCTCCACCCCACGCTCTTCTCTTCAGCTTTCCTCATCCTCCGCACACATCTCGGCGGGGTAGCCGACAGCGAGGGTACAGCACAGAACCCCCCTCACAGCGGTACCGTCCTATTACCTCTGGCAGTCATCTCACTGTCACACTGATCAATGATTCATGTGTGCGCGCGCCTCAGCCTGTTAGCTCACTGCACTGCTGCTCATCGCTGGCACTGTGCTGCTGCCGACGCCGCTGCTCCTTCACCAGTTATAATGACTGGACTAACTCAGAGTCCTCTCACTAACGTGTGCCTTCGCCAAAGCACAAGAGAGAAAGATGGACGCTGAGAGGGATGGATAGACAGGCAGGAGGAAAAGGGAGCGAGAATGAAGGGTCAGGCTGAGCACATGCTGCTCGCATAACTGGCTGCACACTGTGTGGAAGTGAGTCTGTGAGAGCGTCTCTGTATTTTAAATGGAAAGAGGTGCCGGTGTCTCTCTAGATGAAATTCTTGCCACTCAGTAGCCATCTTTGAAATGTCTCCAGGCAGTTATGTGGACTAACAAGTTCAGATTCCTGTGGGGGGGTGGTTCTATTATATAAATACTTTTACAACAGTGGATGAGTATGTTACACATGGCCAGAGTCTGAAATCATGAGGTCAGTATATCTGTACATGTATTCCTCATGATTTGAAAGCACAGGCTTCGGCTCTCTGTTCAGTTTTTTTCTACTCTTGGCTCTACATAGTTTAAACTCCAGTGCATTTCCTAAATATGCTACAGACACTGCTCTGCTGCATTTTAGCTCAGCAGCACTTCCCATCCTTTTGTTTCTAAGAGGCAGGAAATCAGAAGAAACTCAGTCAAAGGGAGAATCTGCACAAAGGGAAAGGAGTTAAACAGGCAGTGAATTAATGGACTGAACTGATGCCTTGTTTAAAACAAATAAGAAATGTATGGGGCTAAGCTAAGCTAAGCTAAGCTAATTAGCAGCTAGCTGTACCTGCATATTTACTGTACATATTGCCCTGCCAAGAAAGCAAGCTTATTTTCTAAAACATCAAGTGAAGGTTTAAATGTTCTACATGGTTTTGTGGGAAAAATTATTTTCTATTAAGTTATTTCTCCTTTTGATCTAATAAAGAAATGCGAACAATAAAAATATCAAGGTGTCACAAAGGGCCTATATTAAACACTCCGTTACTCTGTTTATCCAACATTGTTTGAGGGGGTTGTAGTTGACTTTTTTCTTATATTTCCTCAGGAGACTGCATGTCCTTTTATCATCACAGATAAGAACTAACACCACAGTTCATTTGACGATATAATCCAGATTCTCCAAGGTCTCTGTGATTTTCTAGAGTGTAGGATAGCGTAACCCAGGACGACAGGACATCTCTATGACGACTGTGCCAGTATCGTTTGTGTGTCCAAAAACGATATTAATTTGTCTGTGAGTCAGGGGTCTGACAGAATAAATGTTAAGGTCAAGAATAAACCTTCATGCTCAGCAGTTGCTCATCTTTTTTCATGTCTCTTTGGCACTGAATAACCTGCAGCAATTGAAACCTTGTAACCTCTACATGCCTAATAGATAGACATATATTAAACTCCCATTCCTGTCCACATTATGGGCTCTATGAGTGCTCAGTTTTAAATGCCCGGAATTCATTTGCTTAAATGACAAACCAACAAATATGTCCTCACTGGTATTAATATTACTGTTTGGACATTAGATCCTCAAAAGTACAAGAGCATATGCTCAAACGCTCACTCTTCCATCATCTCCTCATCACACTCAGAGGTCCTTGTTCCCTTCTTGCTCCGGTGTGTTTGCGTGTGCATGCATGCTGTGCAACTCTAGATGCTAAGTGTTCAAGCAAAAGGTCAACAGCCATAAAGTAAGAGAGAGAGAGACAGAGAATGGGGGGAGGGCTGATGAGGAGGAGCAGGAGAAGTGGGGTCTGAGGGTGTTTTGAGGAGAGATGGAGTGGTGACGAGGAGAAGGTAGGAGAGCTGGTGAGGACTGTCGCTGCAGAGTCATAACTGTAGTGGGTAATACTTGGCCAGCAGAGGTGTGGGGGACACCAGACAAACATGGAGAGCAAGAAAAGCAATTCAGATGAGAGGAAGCGAGGAGAGAATGGAGTCTGAGAGACTTAATGGTGGAAATGCCAAATGTATCAGTTTGGGAATAACTTGTCATCCCTCACTGAGCACTCTTACAGACTAATTTATGAAACTATGATAGGTTGTTCCACTCCACTCCACTGCCAAATATAATGCCATACAAACTGTGACGAGGAATACAAACCTACATTTTTAGGTGTGGTATGATATTTTATGGTGTATTTTAAGAGAAAGATAATTGCCGTGGTCGAAAGGAAATTTCAGCGGCGCTCTTGCTAATTCTGTCAGTGTCAAATACGTGTGATTTTGACCACCTTCACTGTGTGTGTGCTTTTTTCATGAGTTTCTTTCTACCTGCTTCCGTTCTCCTCCCACCTGTCTGCTAAGGATGCAGTACGGGCAGTACCAGACAACCGAAAGGATTTTGCTGGAAGCTAAATCCATGAAATTAAATGTACAAGGAAGATCATTTGGGTTACTGTTTGACATCCTTTTTTCCAGCATCAAAATGAATCATCACAGGTACTTTCACAGCAAGGTGTTTATGCGAAAAATCCCCCACGTCGCCTTTTTTTAAAAAAGAAAAAGAAAACAAGAGATGTTTAAAAATGACTGACTCGTACTCACACTGACGTGAGGAGCTTGTGCGTGTCCATGTCTGGTCTCGTCACAGACTGACAGTTCAATTAGTTTGAGCTAAATGATGCATGACGTCTCCCTCATGGCCCTGGTAATCGTCAGTGTTCTGCTTTGAAGAGCTCATATTGTGCATGAGTAGATAGCTAAACCAATAGTGGCTAGTGCTAGTCAAAAGTAGAAATGTATGATTTGCTGATCCCCGTAGATGCCAGAGTGAGGCATGGGACCCTGTTGGCTTCAACTCTCAGAGCTCATCATAGATTTGCTGGTATTTTTCAGAGAAAACAGTTTTATTTCCCCGCCTCGCACCCCTCTCCTCTGTGCTTCCTCAAAGGAAAGTAGCAGCAAATGGCTTTGAACTATTTGGAGTTTTAATTAGGTATCCTTCATCAGGAGGGGGTGGAGTGTGGGCGACTGTGGAGGCGTGTGCATGCATGCATGTATGCACAGATGAGAAAAGTGTGAGTCTGTGCCGTACCTGTGTGATTGTGTTGGTTGCGCCGTATAATTGTGGATTTGTTTTTCTAAGCAGCCATTTTACGCGAGCGTTATCAAGCTCGTGTCAAGTGCTTTTTCTGGGTGTCGGCAATCAGCAGACAGAGGACAGACAGTGAAGATGTTTGAAGTCCTTAGAAGTTCCCTACCTTGATCTGCATGCAGCAGCCATCCTCTGACTGCCACCAGCACATAGTAACTTTTTGATTTAAGTCTTTGCTTTTGTTTGATGTTCCAAATGTGTCAGAGGAGGGGAGAAAAAAAACTGCAATGATTTATTTCATTTGCTTTGTTCTTCCTATCAGCAAAGGCACATTACCTTTTTAGATTCTTTTAAAGAAATAAAAAACAAAATTAAAACACTGCTCAAGTATAAGCCTGAATGAATGGAACCTCATGATTGGTCAGAACACAGCTGAATGTTTTACTCAACACTTTACTGACAACACTCGCAAAAAACTAATTCATTTCCTTAATGGGCGTGTGTTAGTTGTTTTTATTTAACAGCATGTTGGTTTCCCGTCCTAGTAAACAATTTTATGAGTGGGAGGGGGGAATCCAGTATTCTCTCTCATACCCTTTGTTGTTTAAAAGGCCCATATGGATTGTGAATCGGCAGCAGCTTTCAAAGCATCATTAGTCATGCATAAAAGCCTGTGTTAGCGCTTTAATACTAGCCCTGGGCTCAGACTCACAAGATCTGCCTTAATTGCCCACCACTGCCACGTTCTGTGTTGGTGTGCACATGTGCCATGTGCGCAGGCATGCACGCATGTGTGCGTGACAGTTTGTCTTCTCTGCGTGTTTTCTAATTGTCCTTTGCTTTGCCGGACGCTAATAAGCACATAAAGAGAGTGAGTGCTCTAAGATGGGCATTAAAAAAAGGATTCAGACACACCCCTCTTGCATGTTTTGAATAATGATCTCCTCTGTCTGTTTTCTTTTCTTTACCCTTGGCTGCCAATCTGCGTGTGTGTGTGTGTGTGTAGCGGTCCACCTGTTAGGTTTGACCTGGCATCTGCGTCACGGTGAGAGCCAGCTGTATGAGAATGGCCTGAGCTCAGCAGACCATCAACAAGAGGACCGCAGCAAAACCAGACCGACGAGCTCCGTCCACCTGCTGGACACGCTCAACCCTGAAAACACACACAGTGGTGACAGAGGTGAGCTGACACGCACACAGTGTACACTGTAATAACAGATGTTCTGCACTCAGCCACTGACAGGATCTGCCCGTTAGTAACAACAAAACAAATGTAATACAGCAGCTTGAAAAATTTGTATTAAATGTATTGACTAAAAACATAAGTGATGACTTCGAGTGCTTCACTTCATTTTTCTTTATCTGTGCCTGGCTGTTTTCTTTTTCTTTCTATCGACATTTTTGCAAGCAAAAAGGCAAGGAAAGCATTTTTGACTATTTCATTAAGCATGCCCAATAAGAGCATATTTTGACAAATCGGAATTATTTTCGGGGCCTTCATATTTCAGGTTTCCATGGAAAACCACCCCTTCAGAGTTGCTCTGGACTTACCTTCATGTCAGTCTTTAACCAGACTTGTGCGATGTTAGTCAGCTGGGACTTTTCATTTTGACAATGTTTTTAAAAACTGTCTGCGTTGTAGCTTCGAAGTTCTGCAGACTTTTGCAGAGAGCTCCTCATCTTTGCTTTAGGTTGTCAGCTCAAGGCTACAAGCCTTTACATGTGTAACACACCCGACTCATCAAATGGATTATGAGTAATGTACATGCCAAATTTTGAGACAGGAGAGGAATGTGTTAAAAAATTATGGACATGAAGTTGTCTTTGGATAACTGTTGAATCTTTGCCTAAATCCTGGAGAGCGCTCTTGACGGGCTGCAGAGACATAAATGAGTTTTTCTTCTTCATGCAGACTTCTTCATGCTGTTTGCCATTTTTTTACTTTTGCTGGGTGCACCTGGTTTTCTGGAAGGAGGCCAGCTGTTGGTTTTGATGGTACCTGTGATAGTGCTCTGATAGATTTGTGCTTTTGTGCGAGTCCTGGTATTATGTCCTTCATTTGCATGGCTCCACTCTACTCCTCATATTATCACCTCTGCATAAATGGCAACTTTCAGTCAACTTTCAGCCACATGGCAGCTCTTTTAGGCATGAATTATTGATCAAAAAAATGAGACACATCTGCCCACTTAGTGTCCCGGTTACTTTTGGACCACGGCAAATTGTGCACCATAGCTTAAGAGGATTCTAGTTGTTTCTCTTCGATGATGCTGTGAACCACAGCTGAGACTTCAATTAGGATCCATTAACTTCTGCAAAC
This sequence comes from Aulonocara stuartgranti, assembly GCF_965226115.1. Classification (NCBI taxonomy): domain Eukaryota; kingdom Metazoa; phylum Chordata; class Actinopteri; order Cichliformes; family Cichlidae; genus Aulonocara; species Aulonocara stuartgranti. The sequence goes on along the minus strand of NC_138940.1, from coordinate 23,602,802 downwards.
TAAACATATTGAACAATGACATGTAATGTTTTAATCACACTTTTACAAACACCATACACATAAGCCAAAGATTAAGCCTGTCATGTTGTGTTGCTGCAGAGGCTAAAACGAGTACAAAGAGTTGCTGAAGAGTGAAAACTGAAGATGCACCAAACACATACACCAAACACATGCACTTATATTCGGATCTTCAGGTACAGGTCTACAAATTTCAATCAGCTTCTAGTGCATTAAGTCCCTGGCTTCGTAAATAACACTCTTCCCACAACTAATGATCCAATACAATAGAGAGACATTAGTCCAGAGATAAGCCTTACTCTGATTACTCATTTTTTAGAAAGGCTAGGAAACTGGTTAATCGCGTTTTCTTTTTCCTGCTACATGACTGGAATTGCTTTTCTCCACTCTGCCTTCTCCCAACTAGCCAGAGGAATTACTAACACCAGTTTAACCCCACGATATGGGACATTAATTGTGAGCGTCTCAGGTCATGAAGTCAGACAGGACAGAGCAACCTTCATGGTTGGTGTGATTCTGATGGATATTACATCGGAGGCTGTCGGAGCCCACGTTCAGCGCTTACACAGAAAACGTGCGAGGCAAAACTGCAACTCGCTGCAATTTAGGCAACCTGGGACATCCCTGAAGCAACTATTCTTGATGAATCCTCACATTCGGAGGATTAACGCTCTCATCAGTATCTAAATCCTCCAATAGAGCACGCAGGGGTCGTGGAATTCACTTCTGAGTGTTGCGTCACAACAATCTATTGTTTCAGCTCTTATTGCTTTATATGCGCCGTGAAAGCTGGGAAATCAAAATGGGCAAAGCTAAGCTGTTGATGCAGGGGGCTCAGATTAATAAAATTGGCACGGTGGAGGTGGTCCCCAGGCAGAGGAGGGCCAGGGAGATTAGAGATTAGGCTGTAATCCAGTGTGGCAGATTATCACGCTCATCCTGCTGCACCCATCACCTCTCACACCAAGAGACCACACAATCCCCTAGATTACACCGCGAACGATGGCGAGGGAAGGAATGGAAAGGATAGAGAGAGATAAGGGGGCAAGGGACGGATACACGATGAAGCTAAAAAAGAATTGCTGTCATTAAAGTAGCAAATTCCTTAAACATCTTAGAAGAAGCTTTCACAACTTGTCTGCAAACCACCAAAAAAAAAGAAACTCAAAGAACAACAAGATGCAAAATGTTCAGTTTTTTTAATTCGGAATAAATTGTCTTAGCCTAACACGCTGCTATAAACACAAGGAACACAAGTAACAGTGGGAGCATGAAGATAGCTGAGGCGGCTGATTGGAGGATAGTCATCAGTTTCTGCTTGTTTTGATATAAACTGATGACACAGTAGGGAGAGATGAAACGAGCTTGGCGGAATGATTGGAAGGTAGTAATCTTCTTGTATTGTCGTTCATGTATTTTTAGTGTTGTTGTTTTTCTGTCAACTTCAATGCCATAAAGATGATTTGTTGGCTCCACTCCGAAATCAGAATCCGGAGCCGCAAGACTTCTAATCCACCTTATGAGGCGGCCCGCGCCACCGTGCTTGATGCTAATTGACATGTTGTGTCATGCGCGTATGGCTAGCGTCTCGTCAAGCCGCGCGTGCTGTTTTATATTCTTCACGCTATCTCTCCTGCAGTTTCCAGAGATCACCAGCAGCCCCTCTAAGCCGACCACACATAAAAGCTTCTCTAATTAGTATTACAGTAATTGCCACTCGCCCCATGATACCCAACCTCGCGCTGATGTGCATGCATGAATGTGTGCTCACAAACACACCGCCTTTCCCTTATCTCTTCTCTGTTTTTATATCAAACAAGCGAGGGTAAGGGCATTTAGAGATGGCCATCTCACACACACACACACACACACACACACACACACTAATGGAAACTCTTCTGGCGTACATGAAAGCAGATGTGCCCAGAACAGAATTTTTTTGTCGGTGGAATCCCTTCCTTAATGAAGTACATCAGAGTTTGAGAGTAATATTTCACTCAATGTGCAACGTCGGATGTATTAACGATATGAAATGATACAAAGTGACATACAGTAGAGCGGCGCGTTGCCTCATTATAATGTGGAGATGATGAAATGTGGAGCTTGTGGAATGCCATCTGAGCCTATGTGATGATTGTATAAACTCCTGAGTTAGTGCCGAATTGTTTTCACTCTGCCTGATGGTGTGGTTGGAAAATTGTGTGTAGATGGATGAAATGTGACAGAGACAGAGAGAAGGGCTCTTAAAGAGCACATCAATATTCTAGACTGCGTGCAGAGAGAGTGGAGGGAAGTGAGGCCGAGCAGTCCGCATGTGTCCACAAGAGTAAGAAAGTGTGTTGATGTTGCGCGCGGGTGCGAGCAGAGCGAATGTGTGTGGCGCAGAGGTGAGCGCGTGCGCGTGTGTGCAAATGCTTATGGACTGGTCCCTGTTACACTGGTCTCATTGATTTTCTCACGCTGGGATACAGTCTCAGGATGTAACACATGCGCACACGCCCGCGTTCACACAGACACACACGCAGAGAGAGTATGGATCACTTAGTGAACCCCCTGCTTGAGCGCCTCAAGTTGAGAAAGCCTAATAGCAGCGGCATGTCTGTCTGTTAGGCGGCCGGCATTCAAAACATCTCATCCAGAAATATCGGAGGAAATGAAACATAATTTCAAACTACAGCCAGTGTTAACAGTATACATGTCACGTTTTGTCAAGAGCAGGAACTTTTGACATTTGAGTAGTATGTGCCACAGGCTCTGACATCAATTGTAAAATAAACAATAAAATAAACTCAAAGCTGGTCAAAAGGTGGTCAAACAAGAACTTTATTCAACTGTTTCCATTTGATACTGGTGCACTGTACAAAAGTATTGAGCCACCCATCAAGTCAATATATTTTGATTTTTAAATTTTTGTTTGCTATTGCTCAAGGCGTCTAGAGGAATAGTTCTCCATGCTTTGTGAAGGTCCTTTAAAGCTTTTCTTTGGACATTGGCTGCTTTTTTACTTATTTTCAGTTCAGTTTTGTTTGTTAAGCTACTTTGTTACTGGCAGCCTGTTGCAAAAACAACACATTTCCTTATTTTTCTATGAAAACTGACAGAATAAAAAAGTTTGGCATACAATAGCGTGCAGTGTGCCCTTAAAAATGAGGAAACTTGGCAACTGGAGGACAAACGAATAAAAGAAATGATAGTGTAAAAAAAACATCTGTAGCAGATGAACGGTATGTGAAATCGATATCCTAAAGAAATAGAAAAAATCCAGCAAAGACCTAATACAGGACCTGAGAGATCTGGCACTTCAGTTAATACTACTGTTCACTAAAGCCTCATCAGAAATGGTCTCAGTAGAAGGGTGGCTGTCAAGAAGCCTTTCTTCAGGATGAGAAACAGAGAGAGAAGTATGCCGAATTACACAGGAACTGGACTGAATCAGTGCCAACAGGTCTGATGGAGTCATGAATCCAGAGTAGTTTTGGTTTAAATAATCATCAGTATGGAGGAGGTCAGATGTCATGTGGTGGAGGCTCTGTCATGGTTTGGGGCTGTGTTTTAGCCAGTGGTGTTGGGGATATTTAAAAATTGATGGAATTGTAAATGTCGAAAAAGTACTGTCGCCATGATACAGCATGCGGTACAGTGGAAAGTTTTATTTTTCAGTGTGACGCCAAAAACACTGCCAATGCAGCAAAAGCATACCTGGATAGAAAAACACAATCAGTCATGGATTGGCCTCCCCAGAGCTCAGACTCATTATTGAAGCAGTGTGGGATCATCTTTGTAGAGAACAAAATGCAGCCAACATCCAAAGAAGAGCTTTGAATTTCCTTCAAGAAGCCTGAAGAACTATTCCTTAAGACTGCTTAAAGAAATAACAAGAAAGCTGCCTAAGAGAGTTTATTATGAATTAAGCAATCTCTGTATGTATGCACCTATTTCCCACCATCCCAGCAAAATATAAAGAAATTAGGGGTGGCTTGAGACTTTTGCACAGTCCTGTTAATGCAGTTATTAATGCGTTTAATTAGCAGCTTCCTTGCAGATTAAAATTACATTACATGCCACATGCCACAGTGAATTGTTAAACCAACCAACAATATCATATTCCTGACTCAGAATGTGCCTTTGGGGAACGTCTCCTCACACAAACATGATGAGTCTGCTTTCACTGAAGTGAATGAGTCTTGTACCTTAGTTGACAGAAACATGAGTATTTTCCTGTTGTTTCTGACCACATTTTGATTATGCTTGTCAGTTAAATCCCTAACAACAATACTGGTTTAAAAATAGATCATTTGAGCACAGTGCTGGAGTTTTGTTTCTTTTTTTCTTTGGCTTTTGTTGGAACAAACCTTCGAGTTCCTCTGCGCAGGAAAAACTGGGAAGATACAATTTTAAAAAGCAGTTAAAGTAGCTTTGCCTTGATTTTTTCCTACATTCAAACACTATTTACATATGCATCAGCATTAACAATCTAATAGCATAGCATGATATAAGCACATTTGTTAAGGAAATACATATTTTTATTAAGCAGGTAAAAATATCTCTTCACGTATCTTTATTAGTAGTTTATTAGTAAAATTTTGGAAAACATATTAGATACAAATATTTCATAAAAATGACAAAGTGATGTACCAAAGTGTAAAAAACACTACAGAGAAGGAAGCCTGTTTTGTTACACAAAGTTGCATCGACCTTGTGCTCTACTTTTTTGGACATAAATATCCAAGAGGGGTAATTTAAGATACTTACAAGTAATTTTCAAAATGCATCACAGTAGTTAAGCCTCTAGACCTGCACCCAGACTACACAGGTAAAGCTTGAAGAAAAATAATCTGTAGGTACTTTATCCATGTTCCAATTGACACAACACATATTACATGTGTAACAATGCATGTGTCGTGCAGTGGATGCGTTTGCTAAGGGCCAGATGTGTCTGTCACACACGTAGCCTGGGGTCTGATGGTAGAAGGTGAGGAAGAGAGCGTAATGGAAGGGCCTAAGGCCAAGAGCATTATCTTCTCCTGACTCTGACTGACACTCATTAGGCTGCACAGTGGAGAGAGGCGGCTGAAAGCTTATTAAGCCACCTGCTCAAAAGGCCCTTAATTGAATCCAAGTAATTATAGAGACCTTGCCCATTGTGATATTTTTATTCATCCTGCGGCAAACTCAATCTCTCTTGCATTTGGAACGCTATTAATGTTGTCTGCACCAATATGTGTGAGATTCAGACACAGACCTACGCATCAGTATTGACGTGCGCACACACACACACACACACACACACACACACACACACACACACACACACACACACACACACACACAATTCCAGTCCCCTCAGACGTGTCCCGTCACCAAGACCCTGGCTGCACTTTTTAGTCTGTTCTCTGCTTCATTAGAATCTGAGGGATAATAAAATTAATTGCAAAGACAGTTTAGTTCCTTTGAAAATAGATTACAGGTGTAATTGTTTTACCTGAATAACCCGTAGGCAAGAGAAATTAATTAGACCTTGTGTCCCAAGTCCTAATGTAGTTCCGTTCCTTCATTGGCCTGGTGCACCCACACGCACACACTCAGAGACACACAGCACATTCAGATGGATGGGCAGGCAAACTCACACTAACTTTTGGAAGCACGTGCTTTGCAAAGACGGGGGTGAAGGAGGACAATGTGGAGGTGTTAGCGAGTCATTAGAAATGGGAAAGGTTAAGAGTTCAATTGTAAAGCCGTCCTGATCCAGATGTCCTGCGGCCTGGGAACATTTTCAAGGGCTAATTTAGCAGAAAATATTGCATTGTGTACATGTGTTTGCATATTGTGTGCGACTAGTGTCAGTGGGGGCATTAGAAGCACGATGTGTACAACCAGTATAATTGGCTGAGGCAGCATCATCATTATTATAATGCTCCCTATGTTGGTTATGTCAGACTGACCCACTACCAATTCATCATTCCCATCAAGGCCATGTTGATGGTAGACATGAATGAGCAATGCAACGCTTTTATCTGCCCTTTAAACAGGCTCAACATTTTCAAATATTCCAATTTTTTTCTTCCCCTGCCAACTAATGATAAAAGGAGGCTTATGCGACGCTGTTGTATTTTTACTCTTATTCCAAGCTGCCGATAGCAAGTGTGAATTTCAAGCTGCTTTTCTGTTATTAAAGCCACGAGATAGCAAGGTGCGAAGGAATTTTTGCCTCCCAGTTTGCATATCATCTTGTTTAAGCTTGTATTCTTTATGTCTGCCAGATAGGAATAAACACAGATTTGCTGTTTTGAAAGATCTTTTCAAAGAGTGGGCTCAGGTTTTGTGCTGAGACACACGGCTGGAACACACTGATTGACAGAAGTAATCTGAGCGGCTCTAGGAGCCCCCGGTCACCATGTGAGCCGTCTGGTTTCTGTGGGACTCCCAAAAATGCCTCGATCCTCTCCCCTGGTTTTACTGGAGCTGCAGTATTATTCTCTACGTGCTGAGACAGACGGAGAGAGAGGGAGGGAGGGAGGGAGAGAGAGATGCAAGGAGGGTTTTTCTTCTTTCTTGCATCAGCAGTTGTAACTCGACACAGCCAACTCGTCAATGAGCATGGTCCTCTCATATGTGCTCCCCCCTCCCTCCCTTTTACATCTCCCCTGCTTCCCCCATCTCCCTACCACCCTTCCTTGTGGCTGACCTGAGTGCCGCTTTCTGTCCCCTTGTTGCATCACACTTGGAGAAGCACTGTACAGTAATTAGCGTCAGTCCTGCTCATCTGCCCGCCAGCCTGCCAGTCAGCCTGCTTGTGCGCCTGCCTGCCTGCCAGTGTTCCGCCAACTGCCATGCCCTATTCATGTCCTATTCATCTAGTGCTGAATAAAAGACTGCTTTCCTCGGGACATCCATCCCTCTGCTGGCCTTTATATTTTTGTGGCGAGGCGCAGAAGTGAGGATTAGCATTAAAAGGAATAGACTGCTGAGGTAGACTCGGCAGGAATGCATGAATGCATACTTTAGTTCGGCCAAGCTGCTTTTGTTCGGTTTGGTAGAGATTTTAGTGCGGGAACAATTTATGCCTCATACAGACACCTGTCTGTGAGTGTGTGTGTGGGTTGGTTCTTTTTTTGCTTTTGCTTTTACTTTCATTCAAAAATCTTTTTGAACTGTTTTTGTTCTCGTCCCAATCTCATCGTTTTGTCCCTTTTTTTCCCTCTCGTCGCACTGGTTAAGCGCGTTACCGAATTAATCACTTTATTATTTCTTTTCAAGTGTTGCCTAAATGAGATAGAAGGGTAGAAAGAGATGATGTATGATCTTTTGGCATTCATTTGCACAATTTTTAAAATTCACTGAAATTCAAGTATTCACTGTGTGTGATTTGACGAGTGAGCTGTGAATGTCTTTTAGTCTTGGCTCTAAGATATTTGTCTCGCGTTAAGGTTCAAAGCTGACCCTTTCCACAATCTCGCTGCTACAGATGGCCTGCCAAAGTGTTGGCATCGTCACGTCCACTAACCAACCAGATAGGAATGCAGTATTAGATAACACACACTGATCAACTTTGACACTGGCACACTGGCACAAATTGTAAAGGAGAAAAAAAAAACACCAAAAGAAATGGAATGAATGGAGGTAAAATGTGGAAAATGAAGTGTTTGGAATTCCAGCAATGAGTCGTGGCGGCAGAAGCCACGTTTGTATGATGTGTCTCCAGATGTTATTATGACTCCGTAGGCATGGAAAGAAACAGCCGGGGAATTGTGACCGTTCATTGTGGCCTAAGATTCTGTAAGTTTCATCAATTGTGCGGTCCGCATAACTCAACTTGATGTCGTACCTAAGTTTATTTGATCTATGTTGGCTTGAGATTGCTGAAATCTCCCAGTCTGCAGGTGCCACAGCTATACTAGAGATGCATGCACAGTAGTGCTTTGAGCAAGAAATGCATTGCTTAGGCATTTTCAACATACTGCAAACTTGTTGTCTTTGCTTTATAGAAAAGGGAAACGACTTGTCCAGGTAGTACCTGTCACCCTGTGATGACCCTTAGTAGGAGATGGATAGACGGATGGATGCACCTTTTGTCTAACATTTGTGTGCAGATATCCGGCTGTGTAGTTGGAGCAGGGTAGCATGTTTGCTGATTAACCCAAGGCGAACTGACCTGGTGACGAGAGTAGAGAAGAAAAGTTGATGTGACATTTCAAACAAAACCACAAATGTCAGCTTCATGGCGTGATAAGCTGGAAAGACAAAACGATCATCAGACCCAGAATTTTTCTCCGATCGTCATGAATATCTGTGTAAAACTTAACAGCTGTAGGTACTGAGAGGTCTGCAATAAAGAGCTGGAATGACCAACGGACTAATAAATATTCCCATCGCTTTAGCTTCTGCTAGCATAGCAAGATGAGTACCTCCGCCTCCCTCGCTCTGACAGTACGTGTGATATATGTCGGCTGGCCTGCAGGCATGTATGGTGTCGCCATAATGGAGTGGTAAAGCAGCAGGCATTATGGATTGAGAGCGAGCCGGCTCGTCCATGAATCTGCCCCTAACTGTTCTTCTGCCTTTGTGGCCGTAATGATCGGCTGGCTTCCCTCTGTCACCATATTTCCTCCATCTTAGTTTAGAAGCAGAGATATATCTCTACATAAAGGCTGACACACAGAGGGCTGGAGAGCCTTGCCTGCTCCCCAACACAAAAGACTTGGGCCTGGTGGTTGATAAAGGCTTATGGAGAGAAGAGGAGCTGATGGCCAGGGGACTGTTGGAAAGACCTATTCTCTTCACAGACAAAGACACACTCTCACTCAAGACACTATCTGTGTGACGCTGTTTGTGAATGCGTGCATGTGCCCTCCTCACTTTTTCTCATCCTTCGCTCTCTCTCGTTCTCTCTCTTCTTTCACACTAACACACACACACACACACAGACTTTCTTTCTTGTTAGAAGATGCTAATATAGCACACGACAAAGCCCCAGTAGACAGCTCTCAGACAAAACACTTCCTTTTTAAAGCAGTTCATCTTTATGCAGAGTCTATCCAAAGGCCTGCCAAAGCATGGTCTCTTGAAAAGCAGGATTTTCACCACCGCTCAGTCATTCCTGACATCTATTCAGTCTCGCTTCATTAGTGCAGCGGCTGATCACGCTGATGTTTGAGGACATCAGGTTGGTTATTAATTGCTCCCTCTGATACTGAATACGACAGCCTGTCCGCCTTGATAAATCTGCAGCGTGTGTCTTTAGCGGCCTCACCTGTGTGATTTTTTTTATTTTTTTATTTTTTTGCCTACAGAAAAGTGGGTGCGAGGCCGGGCCATCGACCGTGGCGAGGTCGACATCGGGACTCAGCAGAGCCAGGCAATCCCGCCGGGACTTTTTTGGAGGTTTCATATAACTGTGCACCATCCGACCTACATCAAGTTCAATCTTTCTCTTTCACACAACGCACTGCTGGGGGTCTATGGGCGCAGGAACATACCGCCTACACACACTCAGGTAAAGAAGGCCCCATGTCATAGCGTGCTGTTCACCAGATGGGCATGTTTGCTTCAGCTGCTACAGATCCCATCCACGCTAATGCACCTATTTCTCTCCACTTTGTCCTTGCATCTACACTGAGGCAATATTCAGCGGTGGGGAGTGTTAAGCACTTATTTGAACACGATTACATTATATTCTTTGATCCAGAACTCCTGATACTCCAGGATGCTCTAGACACACACGACACACAATGCTTTTTTTTATATTTAAACATGAGAAATTATTTTAGTTTGAAAGTCTTTTTAAAAACTTCTATTGTGATACACTGGCTGTCTTTTTTGTGCATTTCCTCTAAAACCACATCTCTTTATTTATCTCAATCTCAAACTTTGTCAGTGTGCTCATTCAGCCAGACAGAGCATTACAGCAAGCACATTTTCATCCAATCTGACAGCTGGAATAGGTTTTGTTTTGTTTTTTTGGATTCGCTGTTACTTTGTCTCCATTTTGATGTCTCTGGATTTCTTGTCCTAAAAGAGGTGGAAGTTGCATTTTGTTCTTTTCAGTACAAACGCCGATTTGTGTGGAGACAGATGTCCATAAACTGCTTTTATTCATGTTTTGTGAGGCAAATGTGTTAGAACAAACAAAAACAGTTAAATCGATAACTGACTGCAGCAGAGCATGAATTTGCTGTCTGCCTGTTTAACAGGTAGCATTCATGAACCATGAACCAAAAAAAATCACTGCTTTAAACTTGTTCTGACAACACAAAGAGAAAAAAATGTAAATCAGATCAATTAAATTGTGAGTTCAGCTGTATTGAAACACAGTGTTAGAGTTGCTGATGGAAAACTGATGTTTTTTTCTTCTCTAGACTCGTGCGTGTTTTTCTCATACTGAATATGATGCTAATTTTCCAGCTAAGAAAACAAACAAAACATGAGGACAAAGCAATTCTCCCCACATGGACACGTGTCTTTCTAAAACGGCGCACGGGCACCCTAAAAAGTACGGATGCACTCGGTTTTTCGTGAAGAAAACGCTGATGTTAGCGTCTCGTATCGTGCAGTGTAGAACAGCATTGTGCCATTCAAGACGCACAGATACAGACAAAAATACAACACACACTGAGTCATCTGCTTTTTAACATCAGTGCGCCCCTGCTCTCGCCTGCATGAAGAGGTCTAATTAGCTGTTTTTGACACTAGTGTGACACACAGCCCTCAGGGGAAATAAGACTCAGCGAGTGCTTGCTAGTTCAAGGAGGTTTGAGGATGGATAGGAGGGGAGGGAGAGAGAGGAGATGAGAGTGGTGGGGGAAGTTAAAGAGGGAGAGAAAGAAGCACGAAAAGGTTAAGACAGATGAAATAATAGTCTGCTCCACTGAAAACCTGGGTGGTAAAGTGTGCCCATGCTATTAGCAGCATGTCAAGTTTTTGAGCCAGCTGCTGTGGAACACGTCTGGTAGAAAAGGGAGATGCGGCTGAAAAAAAGCATTCCTCCTTTCCTTTGGCCTCTGGATTCACATTTGATATGCGCATCATGAATTCTACTCCCCAATTTCTTGTATCCACCCAGTTTTCTAATAGCATTCACGCAGCTAGCCCAACAACAGCCACACGCCACTGCACAAGGTTTGCCTCGCTCATTTCTGTTGGCTTTATGTAGCTTTTGCGAATTCCCATGTTGTTTTTGTTGCTGTTGTTTCCTTCAGACTGGTTGATAATGCTGTTTCCTGGTTGTGTTGTATTCAGTTTGACTTTGTAAAACTGCTGGATGGGAAGGCCCTGCCCAGGTCCTTGACTGATCCCGTCTCAGCTGCCAAAGCTCCCAAAGGCCTGCTACTGAGCGGCCTCCAAGAAACAGGCTTCATCGAGTACATGGACCCCGGCACCTGGCACCTGGCTCTCTACAACGACGGCCGCAACCTGGAGCAGGTGTTACTCCACAGCACTCCCATAGGTGAGGAGGATTAGCTTTTTTTCTTCTGTATTTGTCTTGCTTTACATGTGTTCCTCTGATAACGTCTCAGGGCTGCTTCACTCTCTCGTTCTGTCTTCCTTTTTATCTGCGGATATGCAGACATGTAAGGACATGGTCAAGAGTGGTGTGAAACTCATTGACATTTGAAGGGAACTTTTCCTATTATGCGAGTGAGTTTGGCATGGCAGAGACAGCCGTTAGAAAGGGGAGGACAGCTCCTGTAGTAATGACAGGGCTTGCTAACTGCAGCTCATTGCTATGACACACACGGATGGCAGTGTAAATTGAAGGATGTGAATAATGCAAGAGTATGTGGCTGAATATAGACAAGTGGATAATTACCAGGGCAGTTTCTTCACTCCCACTTTGCCCAGTAGTCCTTAAGAGAATACAGTGTTGAAATAACCAAAAAAAAAAGTGTTGGGAAATGTAGTAGCACAGTAATGCCATGGAGCAACTTGGTAATTTCCATTTTAATACACTCACACGCATATCGTGAGCGACCCTCCATGAAAAAAAAGTCTATATTTTGGGATGTTTTTCCTCGCGCGTCTCTTATGACGAGGTTTTCCTATTATTCAGGAAATGATCAGGAACATTATGCGTGGCTGACGTGATGCTTTTAGGCTAAATATGTATCAACAACCCCTTCAAAACCCAAGTTGCAAGCCAATCAGTAAACAGCTCCACAGAGGCAAAACATTGTACTGAAGACATCTTTCATCGTCATATTGACAGAGTCTTTTTTACAATGACTGACAGCGTGCGACAGCTAAACACAGATTTTATTTCAGAGCTGTCAAACATTTGTTGACACGTGTGCTGTCTGTAAAGTCTGGAATAGACCAGACTTTCTGTTTTTTTCCCCAGTCACATATTTCGTGATAAACAGGAACCAGGAAGAATTTTTGTTGCCTCTCTTTAGTAATCAAAAACAAACAGAGGAACAACAGATGGCCTTAGTCTACCGGCCTTTAGTTTGCCGAGGTTGTTCAAAACAATTAATCGAGCGGTACAGCTTGAAAGGCAAAAATAATATTAATGGATTGGGGTCAAAGATCATTTTACTGCCTATTTACACATCTGAAAGAAGTTACGGCGGGACACCGCTTACTTTCAGAGGCAGAAGATGAAAGCCGCCCAGCCACTGTGCGGTAAATCCTAATAAGGGACACAATATAGTGTAGACCGAGAATTGAACCTTGATGATGAGGAGAGGAGGGAGAATTGAGATGATCTCTGTCGGGAAACTGAGCTTTTCCGCAGCCAGTGGTAACTGGATACATCGAAGAAACGAGAGAGAATAAATAAGCGAAAAGCGACCGTGAAAATAAATAAATAAAGTAAGATGAAATCAATAGAGTGTGGAGTATGACAAGAAGTAAAAATATGAGCACAAAGATGATAGGACAATACCTGAAATGGGGCTGATTGCGGTTTTTGAAAAAAAAAAATTGCTTGTTGCTTTGGGATGTAAAACATGATTGCAAGAGTAATGAGACGTGGGGCTACCTGAGAGAGAGAAAACCCTGTCATGGATGTTCACAGTAGTCATTATCTTGGGGGGGAAACAAAAGATGAAAAGAAGAAAGAATCAAGTTGGGTTCGATCGTTTAAAATCACATGTGTTGTCAGCGGATAACTGACCTTTGTCGTTCGGAAGATATTTTGTTCTGTCATCCTTTCACGGGCCATCTCACACGCACACACACGAGCAGAACACAGTCATATCGTACTTGCTTGCAGCTAAAAATTGTCTGCATAAATTCTGATATAGATTCTGTAATGCATGTTGATGTGTGCGTACAGTATCTTGGTGATTCTATGGTATATAAATGGATGCCATAAAAAAATACTGAAAAGGTACACGCTGATTTCAAAATAGATGCCATTATGAGAGTCAGATTGCATTTTCAAACATATTCTCTGCTGTAAAAAATGCCGGCAGATGCGGATAAAGCTCCTTTTTTCCTGTTCCGCTGATACCGACGTTTACATGTAGGCCACTTTGCCAGCACCGTCTTCTTTTTAAATCTGCTTAGGGAGAGAGTGCTGCTCCCTGCAGGGCTGTTAATTATACATAATTGCTTATTCACCTGCCATCACACGTGTGCTTGAATATTGCCTCTTTAAAACAATGGCCATAAGAAAAAGGAAAAAAAATCTGGGAAAGTTTCCTTCATAACTTTTAATAAAAAAGAGGATAAACAAAACTGGTGGTTGGCTAGAGGCTGGATACTTCTAGTTAGCTGAGCAGCCATTTCATCTTTTTTTTTCATAAATTCATAAAGCCCAAGGGTCATAAAGCATGGCTGAATCTTTACGGGCTCATAAAGTACAATTGGAATGCTTATTTGACCAATCAGATCACTTGGCTGGAAGCACCCATTTTATAATAGCATTTAACTTCAATAACTTATGGCATGAGTGATTTCTAACTGGCCAGGGTTTAGTCAGTGGAAAGAAGAGAGTGGGCGTCTCATGAATGCCCACACACGTGCACACTCACACACATGTAACAAATAGAGGCATAGCTTTCTTATGCATTACCTCTTAATTGCCCGGAGAGTTTTATGTTTGAGACATTGACCTGAAAAGATACAGAGCTTATATCACTGCTGCAACCCTGCAGCCTTGTGAGAGATCTGACGGATCGCTCGCCTGCGCCCGATTCAAAAGCAACTCGGTGACCTTGCAGATGAGTTTTTGTTCATTACATGTGTCAGGTGCCACAGTCAATATTGGAATTTGTGCATAGGAGGCTCTTTTTTTTCTTCCCCCGAGCGTGAGAAAGAGAAACATTTGTGATTTCTCCCGACTGTGTGGGAGAGAAGATGATTGCCACTCCTTCTCTCCATCAGTGTGACGATGACAGGTGATGGAGGTGAAAATGACTTTGGTTTCTGTAGTGATGCGCTGCTGTGGAGGATAACGCTGCGCTGCCGGCTACTGGCAGGGCCTGTCTCATTAGCATGTGTCACACGCGCCTCAAGGCGGGTGTCACATAATAACTTTGTGTGCATGTGTTTGTAAGCGTGTGTGTGCGTGAGCCGTGCCACTGAAGGATTTGTCATCCATGCTCCCTGAGCAGAGCGAGCCAGGGGACTGCAGCGGTTTGACTCTGGAGTCGATCCCTGTTCAGAGGAGAGCGAGCAGGACGGCGCAGGGTCAAATAAAGGATGACATCCTCGACACTCATTTTAATTACTTTATCTAGCTTAGATGGAGCTCGCCTGCCACGAGACAACCTGCAGCATGGTTCAAATCCCCAGCTCTGCCAGCTGCTGATTCTTCTTCACCAGAAACTTGTGTCTTGAGCAGAGCTGAGAGCGAGGCTCCTGTAATGCTCTAAAATCATGAAAGCGCGCTCCGTTTTTATCTCCCCTATCTGCTCGGGCCCGGAGAATGAGCTCTGACATGATGGACGTATCAATAAGAGAAAAAGGGAGAAGAGTAAAAAAGAAGTTTTTCCTTTTGAAGTCTGATTGTGGATTACGATGAAATGCACATAGCCTACAGAGGGATAGGATGAAACGCACACATCCAGATGAGACAATGCTCTAGTAGAAACAAGCATCACATTGATCTTTTGCAATGCCCAGAGTGCATCTACTGTAGCGACGCGCCATTGTATATTCTCCACTTACTCGTGCACTCACAATGTCAGATTTTATGTTGTTCCAGTCTCGTTCCAAACTGCGGCCCGTGTAAACAGTTTGTTGATTAAGCCTTGATGTGTGTAAATTTGCGTACCGCGTGTTTCCAACCTGTAATGCAGTATAATGTGCTTAGTGCTACTGAGTGTAAGTGAGTGCTTGGCCGTTCCCCAGAGAGTGATAGCAGCTGGATCAGACTAATCTAATATAGCCCCTGTGTCTGGGGAGCCATCCATTGCTTATCAGATCTCTCATTCAATAACAGTGAGCCATGTCAGCTTATGGAGTTACATGCAGAATATTTTCAAGTTCTTGTATTATTTTCTGGCTTTTATGTTCTGATGTGTGTGTTTGTTTGTGCGCGTGGGTATGCAGACTCAATGGACGGCTGCTCCACAGACTGTAATGGAAATGGAGAGTGTGTCGCTGGACACTGCCACTGCTTTGCTGGATTCTTGGGTCCTGACTGTGCCAAAGGTAAGAAATATCTATCTGTCTGTCTGTCTGTCTAATTTCAGTAAAAGAGCAAGTTTAAAAGAAATGCGTCTTTCATATTTTCCAGCCTCCCAACACAGTCTGGAGGGACTTTTTGTAGCCCTGAGCCTGTTCACTTCTGCTGACTACACACATATATGCAGGGTTTTTCCAAGCACAAAATGGGCTTTTGCTGTTCTCATGCTGTCTTCACATGAGTGTGTGATAGCTTACTAAACAATGCTGTTTCCAGTCTGTGGAGTTTTCTGTGATTTTATGGCCAACAACCACACATTTGTGTAAAAGTCTTCTGTAGATTTTATATTATTATATTATTTCTGTATATTTTGCTTTTGAGGGGGAAGACTTTCTGAAGTTTTTTCATAGTTTTTAGACATCGGCTGCTTTTTCATTCATTTTCAGTCCTGTCCTTGTACCTGACCATTTTGTTAAGCTACTTAACAATGACCGACAAGTCATTCAAGCATAAAACAGCCCCCGAACTCAAGAGATGAACCAGTGTTGTGTCTCCACAGAAGACACAGTATCTGTCTGTTTGTTATTAGCAAAAACACATGATTTGGTTCCTTTTCTGTAGTTGGATCTCTAAAAATGCCAAAGATAACACAATGAGACAGGGAAAAAATGCCATTTTTGCACCAACAAGGTGATTCCCGGGGATTTATTAGCTGGAGGCTTGACATGGTGCAGTTTGTAAACTGTAAACTGGACAATTTTCTTCAAAAAAGCACAGAAAAAGAAGTGGCAGACCAAAGAACATATCAGATGGACAACATCTGAAAGTCTTGTCCTTAAGTAATAGAAAAAGAATTCAGCAAAGACCAGGACTGAGAGCTGTATCTGACCCTTCTTGGGGGGTTTCAGCCAGTGATGTTGGACAGCTTGTCAAGTTTATGTAATTATGAATGCAGAAAAGTACAGTTAGATTTTGATCCACGATGCAGTGCCGTCTGAAAAAAGCTTGCAGTGGCAGAATGCAGCTGTAGCTTTTATTCTGATATATAATTAATAATTAATACTAGTATAATAAATTTCAACGCTTTCTTCTTTTTGAAGCAAGAGTAAAGTAAATAATTGTTTTAGTTACTTCAGTAAGAGCTACCTTGTCAGTGGCTACTGGGTGAATTAGAGTACAATAGTGTAGATGGGGAGTGAACAGGCTCCGGTTTGCACAGATTTGCTCTAAACCTTCACGTTTCCTCCAACGTTGTTTCTCAATAAACACCTTCCCCGTAGCTCAGTGAGCACCACCCTTAATTTCTGATAAACTGTGACATGTCTGCATGAAGTCGTACATCGTATCAAGTCGGTGAAGACATCAGCAGCTGAACTCTTTTGGCTAGTCTTCATTACTGACCGGATCTTGTTTGCTCCCGTTTGCTCTACCTCCCTCCCTCTGCATCTCCACGGACAGATGCTCTATTTCCTCTCCCTCTCTCTCTCCCTCTTCTGCATTCTCCCCGAGAGTCAGTCTTTGTAAAAATTATTGTAGTTGAATCTGTCTCATTGTGTCGAAACAGGTGATATGATATCACTTCCTATGATTTATTTACGCTCACCATTTATTCATACGCTCCTGCCGTCTTTGCTCATTTGCTCGTGCTGTAATATCCTCTGCTCGAAAAAGTTAGACAGCAAGTTTTAGCACGAGCCGTAAAATGTGAAGTGTGATTTTATTACCGTGTGGCACAGAGCGTTCGATTTTACAACGGATCAAACAAACACGGGACACACGAGGCCCTCATTGCAAATTATTCGAGAGAAAAAGGCAATGGCTATGGATCATCTTTTTAATGCATTTGAACTTCCTGAGCTCTGACTGCGAGCGTGACTTCTATTCTACCTGTCATTACATTAGCCACACAGCTTTCCATCTCTGCATGGAGATAGCGCTGCCTCATTCTTTAAATCCCTAATGTTCTCTTTCCTAATCTTCGTTTTCACGATTGTTTTCACGGCCCGTTCAGAATGAGTGAGGTGACGTTGGGAGGATTTTCTACAATTCCTGGGTTGCCGTGGTAGCCAGGCTCAGGTGGTGCTTGAGTAAATTGAAACAGCATGAGGGATAAGCTGGAGTGTGTGCGCGTGTGTACAGGTGTGTGTGTGTGTGTGTGTGTGCGTGAGGGAGAGAGAGGAAAAGACAGGGAGACAGAGGCTGCTTGAGGATTTGCTGAATCTGCGCACTACTGAGATAAGAGAGCGTAGCCCCACTCACGGTAGGTTACCACGGTCTTCCAGCTAATATACTGCAGCACTGTGTGTGTGTTTGTGCATAGGTGTACTACAGAATATGTGAGTGTAATCTGTGTTTGTCCTGTTGCAGATTCATGCCCCGTGTTGTGCAGCGGTAACGGCATGTATGAGAAAGGAAGGTGCGTGTGCCTGGAAGGGTGGAAGGGGGCAGAGTGCAACGTGGAGGAAGGTCAGTGCATCGATCCCACCTGCTCCAACCACGGCACCTGCATCCAGGGCATCTGCATATGCAGTCCGGCCTACAAGGGTGTTAATTGTGAACAAGGTAAGAACTGTTGTTTACACTGCTAAAAAGAAGAAGAAGAAAGGGCTCCACTTGCACACAAATGACTTTGCTCTTTTTATTAAAAGCAAGAATTGAATTTAACACCACCCTAATCAATATTTTTATATTGAGCAAGGATCAAATGACTTTGTGTGATACTAAAGGGATCCCACAGACTGACGGACCATGAGAGTCTCTGCAGAGCATTTTACCCTCGTCAGTTTTCACTTTTACATCCCCAAATTGCAAATTTCCTTTCCCGGATGAACTTCATACAGCCTTTGTCCTCGCCCACACTGCAGCTGGAGCAGCCAGCTGTTTTTTACCTGCTGCACCACATGGCAGGCAGACAAAGTTAGAAACATGATAGTGAACTTAATTTTGTTGCGTCTCCTGCCCTGACCCCATCGGGCTGCAGCAGAAGGATGCCCCTCGCTGGTTCTTCCTGTTATAAGAGAGTTTTTCTTCTCACTGTCACTGAGCTTGCTCGTAGCAGGTCATCAGATTGTTGGGGCTTACTCTATATAATTGCAGAGTCCTTAACTTTCACTATAAAACACCTTGAGGTGACAGTTGTTGTGATTTAGCACAATATAATAATTTTATAAATGGCTCACATCTTTTAAAAATCAACATTTTTGTAACCTGAAGTCAGACCTGAACCGTGAATTAGTGACTATTTTGTTTCCATCTTCATCTTCTGAACATTTTTTCCCAGTTGGGAAAATCACATTGAAAAATACTTATTCTTCTTTTATCCTTTCTTTTCCTTTTATTTCAACAAACCAAAGTAAGAATCTCGTGAAATGTAAGCAAATGTCAACAATGTTATCGAGAGATCAAACTGTAAAGCACGATGAGAAGTCTAGCTTTAGAACTTCAAAACACGTTCATGCGGCTCGGAAAGACCAAGAAAAAAGAAATGTTGTTGAACAGTAACTATTTGTAACACTGGCAAAGTAAATAATGTCTTAGACATTCAAATACTGTCTGAGAGTGTCGCATTCACAAAGAGACAGTCTGAACAAAAGCTGATGGAGACGTAAACACCTTTACTAATGCTACAACTACTGCTCTACTACCACTACTAATAATATTTATGTTAATAGGAAAATTGCAGACATTTAATTCTAAACATGTAGACTAAAGCTTTAGCTGTTTTGACATAATATATTTTAATAAGTGACCTTTTCACTTTTCAAACCAGAAGACAAAACGAGTTTCAAACATTATAGAATCGTGACCACATTTCACTT
Organism: Aulonocara stuartgranti; assembly: GCF_965226115.1. NCBI lineage: Eukaryota > Metazoa > Chordata > Actinopteri > Cichliformes > Cichlidae > Aulonocara > Aulonocara stuartgranti. The sequence continues at coordinate 23,583,395 of NC_138940.1, read as the reverse complement.
TTTAATGTTTCACATAATAAACCCACATTCAAGAAAAACCTCCTTCCAAATATCCCAGTTTTGGCTTATCTAAAAACTGTAGCAGCAGACAGGTCCGATGGTCCTTGTCATACATGCATCTTTCAGGACAGACTGCTCAGGCCTTGCTTTTTCTTTTTCTCCTTCTTTTTTTCTCTTTTGAAACAATCATCACACCTCCAGGCTAAATGTGTTTCCTCATAAAGAGAAATGGGGGGTGTGGCAGTAAACAGATTGAAGATACTCAGCATGCAAATGTCAGTTTAGTATCATTGTGATTCTGTGTATAATATACGCAGAGTGGCAAGAAAGAATTTGGCCTGTGCGCGTTTCATGGAGAGGGTAAGAACATCTATTCAGACTGACTTAAGCAGGAAAAACGGTCACTAAACCTTCGCTATCGGTTAGGCTTTCCTGGAAGCAACAAATGGCATTCTCGGCATAGCAGGAAAAAGACCTGTAAGCAAAGGAAGTAAAAAACAATGACAGTACAATTGATTCGAGCAGGTAGTTAAGGCAGCTTGCAGCTGTGGAGTAAAACAAGCCTTGGGCGTTTGCCACATCCCCTTCATTGTAAAACCATCCAATAAATTACCAAAAAACAAACAAAGCTGCAATATTTGAAAACAATTATGACGTTACACCTGACAGAAACACCGATGGCACAGCTGTCCTAAAGACCTCCGCTGCTGCCTTCTCTGTCTCGGCCTGCAGAGACTGAATCACGTGTTTGACCTTGAGCGGCGAAGCTGAGCTGAGCCGAGTTTAGCCGAACTTTGCTGAGCTTTGGCTCGGTGCTCAGGGCTGTAATTACACACACTAACACAGCGTAGCATGGACCACCGTGACACACATACACACACACACACAGCCGCACACCAACCAACCCATTTCACCCCTTATCAAAGCCTCGGCTCTAAGTGTCCTATGAAGTGTAATGTTGTGGAACAGATACAGGGATTGTATCTGGGGTGGTTAACTCCTGGATGGGATGCAAAGAACACTGCTTTCATACTCGGTGAACTGATAATTATAACGAGACAGGCTCTCGCCGCCCCCCCTCCCCTTCGCTCCTTCCTTTCACCTCTGACTCAGCCGTGCTTTTATATTCCACCCTCCCCTCCGTCCGCAGTGGACTGTGTAGACCCTCAGTGCGGCGGGCACGGCGTGTGCGTGCGTGGGGAGTGTGTGTGCTCGGCGGGCTGGGCGGGAGTGAGCTGCGATGACCCGCTGCCAGCCTGTCAGGAGCAGTGTTCGGGACATGGCACCTATCTCCCAGAGTCAGACACCTGCACCTGCCAGCCCAACTGGACGGGACCAGACTGCTACACCGGTAAGAGCTGAGGATTATTGTTCACACACAGGAAAAAAGAAAACAACCAAAACAAAAAAAAAAAAACACTGAAAATTGAAAGTGCACATCGCTAGGTTGCCAGTGTTCTGGTAGCACGCATGGTCTTGCCAGATACTATTTTCTGGGGATTTGATAGACATGAGAGAAATGTGGATTGGAGCCACACTGTGAGCTGTGTGTATGCGCCTCTACATGCGTGTGTGTTCGCATGGGCGTTTTGTGCACTCACTCTTCATGCTAGTCGTAAATGAGATTTCCTCTCATGAATCTTTGAGTGCAGCAGCTATGCCGCAACACACATGCTCATGCGCGTACAAATACACAGGCGCTCGGACGCTCGCATTCCCTTTTAGCTAAATGAGGAAAGAAAATTACAGTGAGAAAAATGTGTTCTTTAAAAGACTTCTTTTCTCATTTTTGCTGCAAGGCCTGTTAGAGATCGCAACTCTGAGGAGCATTCAGCTTGGCATTTAAAAGCTCGCCAACATTTATAACATACCTGAGCACAACATGTTAGTTAGTGAGTGTTTGTTAAATATAAAAAGCCTTGATAGATCTGAAAGGACTTTTATTCTGCTTGCTTGCAAAGACAGCAATTCTTTACCGATTATGAAGGAAAAAGACTAGAACAAGGCGAGCCAAGCAAGTCTACTGTGGTGTCTAAACATAGGTTACAGCGTGGCGTGGAACACAGTGGGGGGGAAAAAGAAGTTTCCTCGTCCTTGCAGTGTGAGCTGACAGAGAGGAAAATAGCCATTTTAAGGTTGGCTTTTCTCTGGTTCCACCAGACTAACTTAATGCTGGCGTTGGGACGAATCCTCCTTGCCATGCACACCGATGATTTGCAAGCAATTGGCATTAGCACCTGCTTTCAGGTGTGTGCATGCCTTATTATAGTGATATAGCCCATGATAATGATAGACCGTGGCTGAATATCTGAGATATGAGCAGCCTCCCTCTACCTGCCGGGCTTTTAATCAAAAGGACCCAGCAATTCTATGTCCTGGTCTTGTTGAGGCATAGCTAAGTTAATGTAATTCTAATAGAGAGCCTAAAAAAACCTCTCCAACTTTAATCCACTTTTTCCTCCCTCTCCATGCTATGTATATTTAAATTGAAATAACTTTTTACTGCAGCTGGATAAGTAGTCTTTGTGTGCCTCCAGCACTTTGCTCTCTTTACTGATGGATGAGGCTTTGCCTCTGCAGAGGGAGAGAGTGAGGGAGAGCTGGATGCAGAGGCGAAGTACAGAGAAAAGGAAATAGACAAAAACAGGAGGAAAGAATTTTAAATGCACGTTGCAAGACAGAGGGGAAGAAAGTTACGGAGAAAAGAGAAAGTTAACAGAGAAGATGATGGAAAATGAAGAAAGAGGAAAAAGAGGTATTAACATACCCAACATATCTGATCAAAATGTCAGAAAAGAATACCGGTAATAGAGCCGAATTGAAATCCCTGTAGTTTAAATATGCGGTGCAAATACGAATCATTTGGCTGTTATGAGTGTATTCACTCTTCTCCTCCTTCAGGGAGCTCAGCTATTAGAGGTGGGAAGATTGTGTATTGTGAGAACGTAGACTCTTTAGTCTCTGAGGTTATCTTTTTCTATCGCTTGTTATGTTTTTTTCTCACCTGTATCCAATGGCTCACCCCCAACTCTTTGAAACTTCTTTCTGCTCTCTGCGTCCCCGGTGCCTCTTTTACATTTTTCCCCTCTTCCACCGCTCAATTCCTCCATCTGTTCCACTCCCTCTCATTCCCTTCCCCTCTCACACTTAAATGCTTTTTTTTCTCACGCATATCTCCACCCACCTGTTCGGCAGAGCTGTGCCCGGTGCCATGTGGCAGCCACGGCGTTTGCTCAGAAGGCCAGTGCCAGTGCGAGGAGGGTTGGATTGGCGCTGCGTGCGACCAGAGAGCATGCCATCCTCGCTGCGAAGAGCACGGCCAGTGCCACGATGGGACCTGCGTGTGCCAACCTGGCTGGGAGGGAGAGCACTGTAACATTGGTGAGCGGTGCCCGAGTCCACGTGGGAGTGTTCGGTTGTCTTGTGATATTTTGATGAGTATGATTAATGCGTTTACAAAAAAAAGAGGTGTTGTTGTTGTTCTTTGGATGTTTTCCATTTACAATCATTCTGGTTTTACGCAATTCTCACTTATTTGTTCCCGCAGTTACTCATGATTTGGATGTCGTAGTGAAAGGTAATTTATTTTTACTCAGGTGATAAATTTCACATTGTGCTCCTCCAGCGTCCTCACAAGCGCTAAAACTCTGTGTCTGTGTGCACGAACACGTGGGACACACCTTTTCAGATGGCTGCCCGGGGTTGTGCAGCGGGCACGGGCGCTGTACCCTGGAGCAGAGCGGCTGGCGTTGCGTCTGCCAGGCTGGATGGAGTGGGCCTGGATGCAGCGTTGTCATGGAAACTGACTGCAGTGATGGAACAGACAACGACGGAGGTGAAATTCTACCATCTTCTGTCATTTTCCATCTCTTTACCTCTTTCTTTTCTGTCTTTCGGGCAGATTGTCCCTTCTACCCTGTTACTTCTTGTTCAGTTTCCATCTAAACAAAAAAAGAAAAAATCAGCCTCATTGTTCCTCCCCTTCATCGCACTGCGCTGTCCCAGTCCTGCTGAGACTCCCGAAGAGTCCTGCTGGACATTATTATACTGAATACGTATTTGTGTGTATGCCTCTTCATTTTGTGCGAGTGTGTTTGTCTGCTTTTCCTCTTATCACAGCTAAATGTCTAATATGCATACCACCTGCTAGGATAAAAGGCACTCAGAGAAAATTTCCCAAGTCCAAATACAGCAAACCATGCATAATAGATTTCTGCTTCTTTTTTGCTTATGGTTGTCAGGTGTCTGGTGGCAGGTGAGAGGTTTGTGTCTCAAGGCCATGTAGTTGTGTTTTCCTAGCTGAAGAAAGGAACATTTCAGCGATGGCAGGATCTCTACTCATTACAATCATTCCGTCGCCATATCGGTCCCATCTGCAGCTCTTTTACAAAATAAAAAAGGTAGTTGTAAGGATGTAGTGCACTATTGCATTGCTTTCAACTGTGCCCATTCACTTTGAAACTCTATCAAATATCCATTATGGGCATGGCTGTTAAGCCGGGGATGTAATCCATCATTGCAAACAAGGTAGTGTTGCTTTTGTTTGGAGGAAAACCCTTTTTCCCTTTTTCCTGTTTGTGGCTCCAAGTTTTTTGATGAGAGTTGTTTGAATCAGCCACAAGAAACCACAAACACATACATATTTTCTCTGGTTTCTGGTTGCACAGGTTTCTTTTTAGGTAGCTACAAAGCAACTCTTTTTGTCCGTCTCCACATTGTTTACACAAACTGCATGACTGACTCAGCGACACTTCACAAAATCGGCGCTGATGGCTGTTCAGCACATGAATTACAGGTCCTTATTTTGGATTATAACGTCAGAGCCCGGGCAATAAAAAATGTTTTGTAGACTGTAAAATAAGGGCTGAATAGAGGAAAGGAGTCCTAGCAGGACTGTGCCTTGGCAGCGGTGTGGTTATGCTTCAGTATTGTATCGATGGATTATGTCTTTTTGTTCGGTCTATTTTTGTGTGTGTGCGCGCGTGTGTTCATTTGTGGTTTTTAAGGAATAAAGGACTGTTGTAGTGATGAATAGCATTAACTGTTTATTCAGTCACACATTTCTTCATTTAATGGTGCACTTTCACCATTTTTTTACATAAATGTCAGCATACTGCTTAAGGGAATACTATCCACCCTGGGAAAAATACAGTGTCTTCTGTGGTACTGAGGGAGTTTTGTCAGATCTGTAAGAAATGATGACATCAGGAGTTATCTCAGCTAGCTACAAAGTTAGATAAAACAAAGTATTAGAATTTGAAGACATAAGATTAACTTATCGAGCTAGTCTTGGAGCTTTTCCCGGCTTAAGTTTGGGTAGACACTGAGTGCATTGGCAGGCCATCACGGGGCTATATGTTAAGGTTGAAACAATTAAGTATCTGCTGTTATAAGGAGATCTGACATCCTGGATTCTTGTTGTCTGACACTCTGACAGCCTCGTGTCTGGTTTTCTGGCATGATGCTGGAAGGAGCCAGCCAGCAAACACTCCAGGAAGTCACTGCCCTGCCAAGAAATAGTTTGACCCACAACCTGCCCTGCCATCCCCATAAAACTGCAAACTGTTGTTATGGTTTTTGTTTGGATGAGGAAAGAAAATATGATTTTTAATTTGTAATCTTTAAAGCTGCTTATTGGTTTTAATACCTTTGAACAAAGCCAGCTCGACTGTTTTCCTGATGCATCCACTTTTAGGCTAATCAGTTGCTGGCAGTAAACATATTCTGAACAGAGTGGTATCTAGATTTTCTCATCTGACTCTCAGCGAGAAATTACATTTTCTAAAATTTCAAACTGTTCCTGTAAAACCAGGGTTTTAAACATAAGGCCTGTGGCCCGGAATCAACCCTGCAAAGACTCCAATCCTACACGCTTTGGGAAACGTGAAGGACATTTGGTACCTACTGCGTTCTCATAAGTTTTACAACTACACCAAAATTATTAAATAACAGATGAGCAATCACATGTCAGAAAAGCTTCAGGTTTTTTCCCCTCTATCTGCACATATTTCTGTCAGGTTCACAGTAAAGAAAAAGAAAAATAGGACATTTTCTATTAATTAATTAAAAAAAACTTCTGTTTTATAATGTAATTACAGGACAGTCTGGGCAGTGAGCTACCAGAACTTCTCTGCAATTTTACACATTTAATTTTTAAAATTTAAGCCCAAAGAATTGTACTGACAGATTTCTTTAATTTACTACTGCAGAATTACTTAATGCTAACATAGAAAAACTGAGATGCATTATTAATTTGCACTTCATTTTCTTATATTGAGATCTTAGGGATTAAATGTGCAGTTAAACTTCTTTGCACCCACAGAAAAGGGAGTTTCACTGGTCCGTCCCACTTAAGATCAAAGTGGGCTGAATGTATCTCACAATGTAAAATTAGTTTGATTCCTTGATGTAAAAGACACTGTTCCCAGCACTTCACTTCTTTCACCTTGTGTCAGGTTACAGCTTTAGTCCAGAATGGATTCAATTCATTTTTCAGCTGTAAATCTTTTTCTTTGAGATTCTTGTAAATTTATAAAAACAAAAAAAACAAAAATATGACATGTACATAAGTACTCACAGCCTTTGCTCCCTACTTCGGTGAAGCACCTTCAGCAGCACCTTATACCCTCTTTTCAAGTCTGATGCCGCAAGCTTGGCATACCTATTTTTGGGCAGTTTCACTCATTCTTCTTTGTAAAACCTCTCAAGCTCCGTCAGTCTGGATGGAGAGCGACACTCGAGGAGGTTCACAGAGCGGTCCCAAAGCTGGTTCTTTGTTATCTTGGCTGTGTACTCCAGAGCACTCTGGAGCAGATTATCATCAGGGATGTCTCTGTATGTTGCTTCATTCATCTTTCACTCGACCCTGACTAGACTAACAGTTCCTGCTGCCCCACAGCATAATGCTGCCACCACCGTGCTTCCTATAGGGATGTCATTGTCCATATGAGAAGCGGTGCCTGGGTTCCTCCAGACATGATGTCTTGCATTCAGGTCAAAGAGTTCAATTTTTGTTTTATTAGAGCAGAAAATTTTATTTCTCATTGTCTGGGAGTCCTTCAGGTGACTTCTGGTAAACTCCAGGTGGGCTGTCATGAGCCTTTTACTGAGTGGCTTTCCACTGGCCACTCTATCATGCAGGTCTGATTGTTAAAGTGCTGCAGAAAAGGTTGGCTTCCCGTCTCCATAGATCAACACTGACGTTCTGTCAGAGCGACCATTGGATCACTTTCTCAGTCACTCATGTTTGCCAGGCGGCTCTTCAAGAAGTCCCGGTGGTTCCCATTTACAGCTGAGGATTTATGAAGTCCACTGTGCTCATTGGGACTTTCAATGCTGCAGGAGTTTTTCTGTACCTTCCCCAGATCTGTGCCTCAATACTGTTCTATCTCAGAGGTCTGTAGACAGTTTCTTGGACTTCATGGCTTGGTTTGAGTTTAGCACAGGTGGACTGAGTGATCGGTCAAGTGGTCAAAACATCTGACAGATGATTGGTGGAAACAAGATGCACCTGAGCTCAATTTTCAATGTAACGGAAAAGACTGTGAATATTTATGCACATGTTAAATTTTAATTTGTTTTTATTTCGAATGAATTTTAAGCTGAAATTTAGCTGTTGCTAAGTTGGCTCTTTTTTCTTTGGGGCAGGTAACCATATCATAATGGCAACGAGTTGTGATGAGGTATCAGCTAGCAGCTAATTAGCACTAAGTAACACACCAAAATATCAAAATTTCCCTGAGCAAACTTCTTCGTCTGTTTGTACAATTATTAGCACATTTTTGTAGAAGGCTGTAAACATGCTTTTTTCTGCTTTGAAGTCGGACATTTTAACAAGGGAGACTATTTGCTTTTGGAGCCAGCCTCAATTTGAGGGACTGCAGATTTTGGCACGTTCGTGTCGCCTTCATTTTCCAGCTCCTTGGGGTGCAGTTTGAGCTCATCCCACATGAGACTAAAAGACAGGATTTGATTTAATATATTTTTTTCTTTGTGAAAGAGTAGGTTAAGTAGAGGTTGATGTAGCGAGCAGATGGAAGCCAGACAAAAAAAAGATGCAGTGAATACACTCTATGGCAGTATATGCAAAATGGGATCACTGTAAACATACTGCATTAAAATACCATATGAATATTAATCTTCAAATGTCTAAATGTCTGTACTGAAGGTGTGAAAGTGTTCACTTTACTTGTGCTTATGCCAAAGAAGTGCTTGCTGACAACGCCTTATGCAGTCGGTTCCTACTTCTCTTACCTTGCAGTACTTCCACCTCTCTGCGCAGCTTTTCAAATGCCATAATTTCCAGCCGCACAATTCAGCCATCGCTCTTAATTGGCAGATATATGGTAGGCTCTCATAGCCTTCTCTCGACGCAATCTTTTTGTCTCTGAAGATAGACAGAGATGGAATGATGCTATCACAAGTAATCAGAGAATAAAGAAGAACGTTGAAGAGAGAGTTTCAATTATTCTGCCTGGATGGGAGCGAAGAAAAAAATGTATTGTGCTTTCTGTTGAAGAAAAAAATAGAAAAAGAGCATTTATTCTGCACATCTGAGCAGTAAAATCACATGCACATACATATTTATATGTATTACACGTGTTCCAAATTTCCATTTTTACTGCTCGTCTTTGTGCGCAGCGTTTAAGAGCCGCGCCTCCCTAATAAGCTACAAACTTGTCTGTTCCTTGAATGATATTTCAAATTCAATTAATAATGTGCTTTCAAGTTCAGATAGTGAATCTTATGGAATTCAGCCATTGTACTGAGTTATCTTTGCAGGGGGAGGTTATAATAGAATATTGTTGGCCTTTAGCTCCCTGCTCTGTGGTCAGATGCATTTAAATGTCAGCACTGTTTCCTGCCTTTTCAGAAACAGGCTTGAAATAGGAAACACAAATGCCAGCCTGGGTCCTATTACCTGCCGCCCTGCTTTGTATCCGTGGCTCATTGTTTATGCCAGCCTTTTATGGATCACATTCAAATAATGCTGGCGATTCAAGTCTGATTTATAGCAATAGATGCTATAATTGTACTGTGATGGCCCCTAATAAATTTCATTTGATTGATTCTTGTGATAACGATGATGCATGCATAGTTCGTTATTGCAGATCGCATTACTCCGAAAGAGTTTCTCACTGGCCGGCACTGCAAGAATCATTTATTTGATATTATGTCTGAGGTTTTATTGGGTCTGCTTCTAGTCTTTTACTGAAGGTGCATAGAGTACCTTGGCCTTGGTCCTCTTAACCTTATAGCCACTTACAAATATTAAAGCCTGTGTTAATTATGCATTCCAAGGTGAAGTAGTAAATTTAATTCCCCTCTAAACCACCTCTTCTGTGGTGCTTGTTTGAAAATGCGTGCCTTTTTGCTACTGTTGGTCTTCTCTTTTGTACAATTTTAACCTCCTGTGCGTTTCAGATGGCCTGTTGGACTGCGTAGATCCCGATTGCTGCGAGCAGCTGAGCTGTGGCTCTGACCCCCTGTGCCAGGGTTCGGCCGACCCGTTGGCCCTGCTGCAGCAGGGCTCGCTTCCCCTCACCACACCCCATTCTCCCACCAGCACGCACACTCACAGCTTCTACCACCGCATCCGCTTCCTTCTTGGCAAGGCGGCCACACACACTCTCCCTGGAGACGTGCCCTTTGATACCAGGTATGCGCTTATTTACTCTTTGTGCCGTATTCTTATATGTAGTCTAGTATTTGTGTTTGCGCATCCATGCTCTCGAGTTGTTCGGCTGCACGGTGCGCTGAAAGACCTCAGGAGTAGACGATGGACAAATACATCCATTTTAATGACTTGCAACGTCCACTGGATGTCATTTGTTTAATGAGGATTTGTGTTTGCATGTGAATGGGGCATGTCGTGTGTTCAAGCGCCTGCACGTACATCTGTTACCCTGAAGATCGGCAGTCACACGACAGCACATTGTTCCTTCTTCCAGGATCCGTGTCAGAATCCAGCTACAGAGTGTTTGTTTGGTACATATTAATGCTTTATGTGTCATTCAGTTACACCAGTCGTAAAGGTGTCACCATAAATTTTTCAGCACCCTCTGACTGCTGTCTAAGAGCGCAAATCCATCTCAGCGACATTATGATGACCTAGAAAATTTGGTTTGGAAAACAAAAGGGGATACCACTCTGAAAAATGGCAAAGTGCTTCTTTTTTTCCCCGACCCGTTGGTTCACTTGTAGAATAAACAAATAAATTAATTATGTGGCATTTTTTTCTGAGGGGAAATCGATTGCAGCTTTCAGGACAGGAGTAACAAACGGGACTACGCAGTCACCCGGAGAACACCTCACCATCCTTCATTTATCCTTTTTTCCGGAGTAACAGATTGACTCCATCGTGAATGTGTGCGTACGTGTGTGCGTGTGCAACGCATGTGTCGGCCTAAATCTGTCTTTATTGCACCGGGGCAGCTGTTAGTCCAGGTTCAAGCAGTGTAATCTATTCTTTACTTGCAAAATCAAGATGAATATTTTCAAATGGGAGAGATGCTTCTCATCATTTAGGGCCTTTTTAAAGAACAACCTGGCCTGCTTTGTTTTTTTCTTGGTTTTTTTGCTGCAGGTAGCGCTGTCACTGTAATATAAAAATGATGTGGAAGTTTTGGTCTCTTTATGACAAGGTGTTGAAAGGTTTTACTGTGGGTGAAGCTATATTTGTGATCCTTGTATCCTGGCAGTCTCTGGCAGACTTTTTTCTGTGCTGAAGAATGGAATTGTACTGAGAAGAATAAACTCAGCTGCTTTTTTATTCGCACAAGGTCATCTGGCAAGTGCATCACAATGTGCCTCTCTCTTCAAACAGTGATTATGTTCTCCATCACTGTAAACCTGTCATCTCTCCCTCTCTTTGTTTATCTCCATCTCTTTTTTCCCTCTCCCTCTCTCTCTCTCGTCTTTGTTTTGGCAGTCGGGTAGCTGTGATCCGAGGTAGCGTTGTGCTGCAGGATGGCTCTCCTCTCGTTGGAGTCAACATCTCTTTTCCGCAGCACCCCGAGTATGGTTACACCACAAGTAGGCAGGATGGAAGGTACAAATTTAGGCACAAGAGACACACAAAAAACTACATTTCTAATTCCTTTTCTCCTCCAAACTTAGTTGCTCCTCATTTCTCTCCAGCTTTGACCTGGTGACCTTGGGCGCCATGTCTATGACCTTGATGTTCCAGCGTCCACCCTTCCTCCCTCAAACACGAACCATCTGGTCCCCAAATAACAACTTCCTGGTTCTAGATCAGGTGACAATGTCCAGGGAGGAACCTCAAGCTCCTAAATGTGACATCAGGAGCGTTCTGAGTCCCTATCCTCTCGTCCTGCCCTACCCACTTTCCAGATACACCGCATCGTGTGCAGAGAAGGGGCCAGCCATACCTGAGCTACAGGTAAAATCCCTGTTGACAGACGTAATCACTGTTCTCAAACACAAGCCCACGACTATGGTAGCTATGTGATGGTGCTGATTTCCTGATATCTTTTCTCACCTAATTAACTGAACATAATTGCCTGGATTTAGTCATAAAGAAATAAAAATAGCAAGAGTAACGAAGCATTTAATGTGTGCGTGTGAGTGTCAGCGAGAATGAAGCTTACATAAACTTTGTAACAGCTCAGCAACAAACCAACCTGGCCTCACACGATTGAGACAAACAGGATTGTGCAAATTTAGCTCGATTCATATTTGCATCATGCAAACACCAAATGAACAAAATGCAAATGTGTGCTACATCCATACACTTCCCCACCACAAAAGCAAATTAAGTACCTGAAAATCAGATGTGAAGGTCATTCAGGTGGTTACATATTTACTTCACAATGTAGCGCCAAAGATTGGTTTTTTTTGTTGTTCACAGAGAGCAGGACCTCACCCTGTGACTTTTTTTTCTCTCTCACTACATTTGTTTTTTGTGGTTGTTTGGTAGATTAAAAGCACAAAGCACATTATTCCTTTTCGCTCTCGCTTGAAAATATCATCATTCAAGGCCACAGATACACTATCTGCACTTTGTATCAACAGAACATCAAAACGAATGAAGGGACATTTTTTATCTTAGCTTAGCTCACACAAGCATCGGGTAAATAAATGGAAAGAACAGCACTGACAGTTCGTACATGTAACATGTTCATTGACTATAGTGAACACAGGCAGCTGGTTAAATGAAAAACTTTATGAATAGAGTAATACAGTATATACTGGATATACAGTGCTGTGCAAAAGTCTTGGGTCACCCCTCATTTATCTATATCTTACTAGGAAAACCGGAAATGCATCCAGCAACTTACTGAAACATGTGCAAGCATACTTGTCGGTGTATGTTTGTATTATCTTTGACGTTTGCTTCCAAGAAGCCAGGCTATCAAGAAGTCATTCGTACAGAAAGGGTAAAGAATGCTGAAATACACAAGAACTGGACTAAAGATTGGCCTACAGGCTCTACCATGGTGGCTGTGGGGCTGCATTTTAGCCAGTGGTGTTGGAGATATTTAAAAATTGATGGGATTATCAACAGAAAACAACCTTCAGATTTTTATTCGCCGTGGAATACCCTATAGAAGATGTCTGAGCTTCATTTTTCAGCACGAGAACAATCCCGAACACACTAGCAGTGCAGTAAAAGCATATCTAGGTAGAAAACACCTACATAATGGAACACTATCCATCATGGATTGGCCTCCCCAGAGCCCAGATAACAATATTATTGACACAGTGTGGGATCACCTTGACAGAGAACAGCTCAAAAGTCAGCCAGCATCCAAAGATGAATGTTTTTTGTTTGTTTATTAAGTCACTGACCTATAAAACACCGAGGCACAGACAGCACAACCAATTTTAAATGGTAGCTTTTAGTCCTTTGTTACTGTCATGTGAAAACTGATGGAATTATGAACGCGGAAAAGTGCCATCAGATTTTTATCCACCATCTGGCAAGCATCAGCTGGTACGGATCAACATGACAGTGATGCCAAACACACTTCCAGTGCAGTAAAACCATATTCGGATGGAAAAACACAACATCAGTCATGGATTGGCCTCCCCTGGGCCCAGATCTCAGTATTATTGACACAGTGTAGGATCGTCTTGACAGAGAACAGAACAAAAGGCAGCAACATCCAGAGAAGAGCTTTAAATGTCCTTCAAGAAGCCTGGAGAAGAAATGACAAGAAAGCATTGGTTTTTGCCTTATATACTATATTCAGTTCAGTTCAGTTCATTTTTATTTCAAACATTTCAAACATGTGCCTTCACAATCATTACAAAATATCATTCCATTATTTGTTTGAAAAGGAGTAGGCTGAAGTATTTACTTATTTGTCCCTACCCCCTCAAGTAATATATTTAATGCATATAATTGCATGTTTCAATAAATCACTGCAATTACTTCCCATTTTCCATCCATGACTCAAGACTTTAATACTTTTTCTATTTTCTACAGATATCATTGTGGTGCAGACTTCATTTCATGTATTAAAAAAGATAAGAAAACATTGACACGTACTCTGTGTACTTACTGCACCCTACTGTGCAGCTATTTTCTTCTGTACCTGCCAATAACACTTATTACTCTAGCTCATTATACAAATACAAAGTCATGATAAAACACCTTTCTTTCCTATATTACTCTGTCACTCTCTTTCATTTCTCATTTATGCTCTCACCATCACCTGTATTTCTCACTCTGCTCCTCTGCTTATTCTCCCCAGGCAGTGCAGGAAGACGTTTCAATCCCAGGAGCCTTTGTGAAGCTGAGCTACTTGAGCACTCGTGCTGCTGGCTACCTCTCTCTCCTGCGAATCCTCCTCACTCCTCCCTCCCCATCATCCCCTGTCTCCCCGCTGGGCGGTCTGTCCAAGGTTCATGTCCGCGCCTCTGTCCAAGGGAGGTTATACCAGCGGTGGTATCCTGCCGGGCCTGGTCTGGTCCACAGGCTGGTCTGGAACAAGACAGATGTTTATGGTCAGGAGGTCTGGGGTCTCACTTATGCAACTGGTAGGTAAAATATGAAATTATTCATTAATGTCTTTTTTCACATTTGGCAACAAACATTTAACTTTCATGCCAAATACCACAAAAGAAAGAAGGTAAGATAACTTGTGGATCAAGAAAAGGACTACAAACTATTGATTTGTTCTTAGCCATGGGAGAGTCTGTTAAAAGCACAGATAAAAATCCAACTCATCCCAGATAAATTAAAACCAGCAGCAGTCCTGAGTGCCATGCGAAAGGCGTCTACCTGGGGAAACATAATAACAAAATGAATGATAATATTATGATAGGCCTCCTGCATAGTAAACATAATGATGCCATCAGTCCATAATAATTTTCGCATTCAAAAATAATCATAATAATCTGTGTGTGTGTGTGTGTGTGTGTGTGTGTGTGTGTGTGTGTGTGTGTGTGTGTGTGTGTGTGTGTGTGTGTGTGTGTGAAAGAGCAAGAGCAGGAGATTAAAAAAGGCCTATTTTTCAGCCCATTAAAGTTTTAAGTGTTGAGTTTGATCTCCTATGATTGGGTTTGGTGAACATATTGAAATGAATGTTTCAGCACTTTACTTATTTGCGCTCTTTCATAGCTTCATGATACGATCACACCATCTCATGTTCATAAGGCAGGGCCAGACTATTTTTGTTTAGTGTATTTTTGTTTCCACTAAACATTAAATGAACTAATAAATAGCGGGGTTAATGCAGAAGCCTTGAGAGCTTGAATAAAAGGACCTCTGGATTGGAGAAACCAGCCTCCATAAATGCATGGCACAATGGCACAACACTGAGCTGTAAATGTGCACCTAAAAGACAAATGACGCTCTGTCAAGGATGATGATGCTCACATTTTGGACAGGGAAGACAGATGGTTTGAGAGAGGACTGAAGGAGGTCATCTATGTGAACAACAGTCATTGAACAGAGGGGATGCTCTACAACACCAAAAGACCCTGCAATAACGGGAAAAAAACCCCAAACAATCAGATGACCCCCTATGAGGGAGCACTTGGCGTCAGTGAGAAGGAAAATCTGAGTTTTAACAACTTTAAATCTCAGCAGAACCAAGATCAGGGACGGGCAGGCATCTGCCGCAAGGGGTTGGGGATGAGGGGAGGGAAACAGGACAATAGACAAACTGTGGAAGACAGCAGAGATTAATAATAACCAGTGATTGGATGCAGTGTGTGTATTAACTCATAAAGAATGAAAAAAGATGAGTGAAGAAGAAACACACATGATCAGTAGTAGGTCAACGACTCCCAGGACCCCCTCCAAAGGGAACAACCCCCACTAGGGGGTAAATGGATGGGACTCTCCACCTTTGATTTTAGAAGTGAAGATGCCTGTTGAATCAGAGTCTTCACAAACTTGAAGAAGTCCAGTGGGCTTCTTCTTTTTTTCAAGCTCTGAAGACGATCACGACCTTGATGAATGCGAGCCTACACAGATGGTTAATCCAGTTTGTGGTTTGGGAGTTGCTTTTTATTACTTTTTATTAATAAAAGTATTGGCAGTTTAACTTTTCCCATCCACTTTATATTTCTAGCCACACTTTAACACTGCGCTTTATTCTGTCTACCTTGGAGCTTTATCTGAAACACACAGTCACACACCGATGGGTGCTTTTGGGATATTTTTGGTTTTAGCATTTTGTCGAAGGACACTTTAGCATGCAGACCTTCCACTTACCTTCCAAGCCCTAGCCGCAAAGTAATTACAAATAAAACTGTTTTTCACCAAGAAAAGAAAATGTAGCGCAACACAACTTCTCCAAAAAAAACCCCACAGTTTGTTGCTTGGTTTTACAGCTTTGTTTAAGCTAAACCACATTAATTAGTGAGCTTTGGAGGCATATTTTTAGGCGAGCTTTGTGAACATTGGACGGAGCCAGGGTAGCTCTTTCCCCTTGTGTTCCCCTCGCTCCAGTTAATTCACAGATATGAGAGGGCTATCAATCTTTTTTCGTCCAACTCTGGACAAGGAAACAAACAAGCCTGCCCACAGAGATATTTAACTATTTCTACAAGCAAAGCTCCCGTTAGCTTAGTATAAATCAAATCTGAGGGACTCAGAGAAATGTTTTTTTTCCTCTTTCAGACAGGATGCAGGCCAGATGAATAAAACCCTTTGAAAGACAGAAAAACAGATTTTCTTTTATCATCGTCCCTGTTAACTCTTAGGTCTGCGAGGGAGCGTTTCAGCACTGCGGTTTGCACAAAAGCCTGATTGGAAGTCATTGTGTAACTGATTGACCATTCAGTGGGTAATCACCCAACTGTTAATAGACAATGTCCTGCTACGAAATTACAGATGGGAGATTTCAGTGTTTGATTTAAACTTTTTAACAGTAGTTCAACAACTGCCGATTCACTGCAGCACACCAAAGGGTTTCCTATAAGTGAAATATCATTATGAAATTAAGAACATAATATCGTGAATGCAGTGAGAAGGGAAACATTTTCTTCTTTTTCCCTGTCCTGCCTGACAGCGTAGCAATCGGAATTGTTGACTGAAAGGCAAAAAAATGCCAAAATTTATTAGAATTACTCATTTATTTTGGGTTATTACAACCAAAGAAAGTGGAGTTGGGGAGAAAGTTAAGAGAAGAAGAGGAAGCGAGAGAGAGAAACGCTGAGAATCTGCTTCAACACCTGTTGCGGTAAAGAAAACAGCAGAGAAACCACAGCAACTAACAACATATGCATAAATAATAGTGTTACTGAACAGCACTTAGCTTGACTCTGTCCAAGGTCCCTGAAACCTGAAATGGCGCTGACAGCAAAGAAGAGTAGAGATGTAAGGAGAGGGAGGAGCAGAAAGACGGAAGGCTACAAATACTCTGCAGAGATATTGTCAGCTATGACAGGGAGATAGCCCCTTTGGACGCGTTTGACGGCGCTGGTTCTGTGGGATAAAAAAAAAAAAAAGTAAAAAGCACATAAATACAAATCTGTGTGCTGAAGGTTTTCATTACCGCGGCCTTCTGTCTCCTTTTCCCCAGTGTCTTCTCTCACCTGTGTGAAAAACAGATTTACAGGATGTGAAACTGTTACTGTTATTGCTCTCTAGGTTCATTATGGCAAAAAACAGCCCTTTGTAAGATGCCATCGAGGCTTAAACCATTGAACTTTCTGCTATCTATGTCCGTGGCTTCCTCTTTGTGGAAGAGTGTGCGTAAACAGTGCAGCAGCAAGATAGAGCTTTCCATAAGCACTGAGATCAGGCTTACCAGACTCTTTGTCCACCAGAGTGTAGGGCCTCATACCAAGATTGCATCTTTCTGTCCCCAGGCCTTCTTTTCCCCTCGTGATCCCTCCCCCTCCTCTTATCTGTTCGAGCAGCATTTCATCTGCTCCGGCTCTCTCGTGATCTTTCACCTCTTCACGGCTCACATGATCCCTGTTTTTATTTACCCTGCTTTGCTAAACCACTTCACCCTTCTTGCCCCCTTTCCCTCGCCTCCCTCTTCCTCTACCCAGGCGGGTGATTTCCTGTGTTTCCTGTCCTGTCCTGATCTCCCTTTCGCTTTTCTTCCCTCCTTGTTATTTCCTCCATTCCCTGTGATCTCCCCGGTTACCTCGCTCCTGTTTTCCTCTGCCCTTCATTGTTTTTGTCTTCTCTACCCATGTTCTCCCCTGATCCTCCCCTCTCTATAGTTCCTCGTGCTATGTTGGTGCAAAGACACAGACGAGCGTGGTCTCTCGCGCACACACACGCATCCTGCGGTACGTCTGTGCATGCACACACACCCATGTGCCACAGAGAGCAAGAGAAAGGGAGATCATTCTCTGTTTGCTGGGGTGAACACATTGCCTGAGGCTTCGGCAGTGGGGAATGAAAGCTTTCACCTGTGAGATATTGAGTGTGCATTTATGGACTATAGTGTGCATCTGTATTGTTTGCGAGCGAGTGTGTGTTCTCGCGCTGAGGCTTGTATCGTTTCTTGTAATATAGCTAGAGTAATATTCGGTTGTGAAGCAGTTCTCCAAACACTGACACTTTCCCTTTGAGATTGTTTCGCCTGTTTTGTCCTGGAAAAAGCTTTGTTCTTCATATTAAGTCAGTTTTATTGTAGGTTTGTTTTTTTTAAAAAGAAAACAGAAAAATGTTCCTATTTACAGAAATGTATTCATGGCAACTTTTAATACATTTTACAAAGGCTGGAATGCTTTCCAGGTTGTCAAACAGGCTTTTGAAGAGGAAATGCAATGTACCTTCAAGGGTCAAAACACGCACAATGCAAATATGTGTGCTTTGGGGTTTTTAAGAAAGGTTTTTTTGTGAAGAATATATGTAGCTTTGCATTTTCCGATCCCTCTCACTTCTCTTTCTGTCCTTTAAGCCTGACCTTAAACCTAAGATTAAAAGCCTAACTGAGCTTAAGGCAGATAAAATTGAAACAAATGGACTTTTTGGATGAAACCAAAGCGAGAGTTCCTAGGCTCTAAGAACTTTTGTCCAGCACTATAAGGTTTCTTTTTCTCTTCCATGATCTCCAGTGCCCCAAATTACAGATTATTTTCTCTCCCCAATCACCATATCGATCGTTCCCTCCGACTCTGAGATTTAAGTCAGCCCCGTGTGTCTGCTGAGAGTTTCTCTCCGCGTTACTGGGAATCTCCTGAGTTTCTGCATAATGCGAGCGCCCCTACTTACGTATTCCGGAATCTCATCTGATCTTTATGCTGACTTTGCCGCATGGTTTCCCTTGAGCGCCCGTCAGTTCACAGGCATGTTGGTCTACAGTGAAGTTAAAAGAGATCAGTGCCAACAGTGATTGACAGCGACAACTGTTCTTCTCCAGCTTTTGTGTTGATGTGTCAACCTAACCTTACTCTACAGTATATCATTATATTCATTTAAGAACACTGTATCATCTTAAAATGTGCTCTGTACTGAACCCGTGCAGCTTTAAAGCATCTTGTGGTTAAGTAAGGAAGATGGAACGGCCTTTTCTTTCGTGTTTGCTTGGCTACAGCAGCGAGGTACCTAATACAGTATTGCCCATCAGAGCAGTTTAACACTGAATATGATATTCTTGTATGATTTACCATAATCATACTGATAATAGGGGATTATCAACTAATGCTAGCACTGGCTATCAGGCACGTCCATAATTCAATGTGATTTTAATTTGACTGCTTATTTTGGCTAATATAATAAAGGTGTGCTAATACATCTGTGCTGCATCCATGCAACGTCATGAAATGTGTAAGACAACCAAACACTAAACAAAATTAAAAGGAATCCAACTGCCATTTAGATAGTTACCTAAAGTGTAATAGAGTGGCATTTATGTAATGCTGTTTCAGTCTTACTCACCTCTCAAGCTAAATTTAACCATGCATTCATACAGCACTATACACTTCTCATATCCATGACCAATTTAGAATCACCAGTTAGCCAAACATGCTAATGTTTGGACTGTGGGAGGAAGCCAGAGCGCTCAGATGAAACACATGCAGGCATAATGGTTAGCCCACATTTACCTCAGTTACCTAGCAGACCTTCTCTGCATGTATAGGCCCAAGAGATCACTCCGATCCTCTAACCAACTGCCCTTAGTGCAACAAAGACCCCGATGAAAGACTACAGGGCACCGAGCTTTTGCAATTGCCGCACGCAAAGTCTGGAATAATCTTCCTGTCGATGTTCGCATGTCAGATTCCATTCAATCGTTTAACTCATGCTTAAAAACTCACCTGTTCCATCTAGTTTTTGAAGCAAATCAGTTTGGACTTCCATCTGGTCTGCATTTGTGCAATGTAACTGTAAATATCACTGTAACTGTAACTATAATTGTTTTTAACTGTTTTTGTTGCCTTTCGTTGTAATCTGCTTTGCTGCCTTGTGTGAAGCACTTTGATGGAGACTGTCCTTTTTAAATGTGCTTTAGAAGTAAAATATTGATTGATTGACAGTCTCACAGAAACAAGGTTCCAAATTAGAGCCCAGGCTGTGGGGTTTGCATGTTCTCTCTGCACATGTGTGGATTTATTCAGGGTACTTTGGCATGCATGTTAGGTTAATTGGTGTTTCTTAATTGACACTGTACTCTGTGTCAGACTCAAAGCGTGCTACATAATGCTACAGTCACACTACGTAAAACAGTGCTGCATCCAAAACTGCAAGAAGATAGAGTCGGTCTGCCATCAGTCTGGGTCACGTTGGCAATAACATATGATTAGTTTGTCATATTAGTGAAACTAATTGCGATAAATCAGGGAAAATCACAAACCTCTTGCCATCTGCATCAGAGGTATAGAGCTAAACTTGTCTGCCAGCGGTAGAGTGGCCACTTGGAAAGACTAGGATATTTTTCATTGGGTCCTTCTGGCCGGACACAGCAAAATCCACACATAAGGCATGACTCTCTGAGCCACAGACTCAGCCAGGCTTACAAAAAAGGGAAAACTTACAATTTACACATGTATAAACATACAAAAACACACAGCTTGGTCATTTTGTAATGACCAACGTTTTACAAAGGGCAGTGCAAATTTGTGGCTTAAAAATCACAGTGTAAGCACAGGTTTTACACACGTTTCTCTCTTAAAACATTTTGGCAGTTCAGATAAATGAGAGGAGGCTGACGGAGAATCGATATGTTTACGATATATGAGGATGAACTCTTTCTGACAGACATTGCTGGGGACCTGAGGACTGAAACACAAGTAGAGTCCGGGATTAATCCAGAGAAAACTATTGCTCCATAGAAACCGGAAATCCGTGTGTAACAACTGATATGCACCATGTGCAGAAGGACAAAAAAACATTATTTCCCATCTGATCCCGAGCTGTCTGTGTGAAGATACTGTTACTAAGCCAGGTGTGTAAATGTGCACATTCTTCTGGGTGTTTCTGCAGGCTGTGTGAAACTGTAGGTCCTTATTAAAGTCAGTGTTATGTACAGGCATGTGGTATTATATACCAGTAGATTATATGACATTATGTGATGAAGGGAAGTTAAAGAAAGAAACCTGAGAGTTGGTCTGGTTGCGCACTGCTGAGATGCAGACATGCAGAGAGTTGTTTTCATTGTGTACTGATCATGGTGTAGAAATGCAGCTAAAAGCCTGGAAACATAATAAAGTATTTTGATTCTGATTGTGCAATACAAAGATGTATGTTTGTATGCATCTTGCATTAGAATTGTACTTCCTCCTCCTCCAGCTTCAGTAATTATTGCCGAGCAGGAATATGTGGGGCTCGGTTGTAAACACTCAGAGTGAGGACTGAGTAAAGAGTGCCAGGACAGTGCCAAAGTTTTGGCGCTGCACTCAGAGGTTTGAGCCATCCACTCCACACTCCTTCTGATAACATCTCCCCCTCTAATTCCAAGTAAATGAGCACTCCTCTCAGCAAGGTGCAAAGTAAGACATGTGCAGCTTGCAGTAAATTGCCTGCCACAAGTCTTAATAACTCACATTTGTGTGATTTATTATGTTGTGTCCTCACTCGGAGAAATAAATGGTGGAGCAAAAGAACTTCACTGATTACGTGCTGGCAATCTGCATTTACAGATTGAACGGTGAGTATTTGCAAACATTCTGCAATCTGTCTGAGAGCGACTGCAGTCAGCACGGTAGTCGCAAGGATTTTGTCGTCCTATTTTTGCTGTAGTGTGAGCCATGCTTAAATAAAAGTGCACAATAAATTGATTATGAGAGAACCATTTTACAGTTTCTGATTCAGCAACCGCATATTTCTGCAAATACTTTTACAGGTGGTCTTGTTTATCATAGGACATCGTACAGCTAGGAGCTATTTTCAGAGTGACTATAGGCATACAGCGACTGGAATGTGTGAGAGAAAAGGCAGCAGAAAGTTGCCATTAAAATTGTAATAAAGCACTTGCTTAATTAGGTAAATGTATTGCTTGTGTGTTTATTTTTTCCACCTCTGACTCATGTGCATGGGCTTCTTTCCTTCGGTGTGTGCAAGCACGCCTGATTACACACTGCAGAATGACATGTATGTAAGTATGTTTGCGTGTTTACTTTGAAAGCTCCTGCAGCTTGGTCACCTGCTGCCTTTAAACGTATTCCAAGTGGCAAATTAGTGCCGAAACATATTTAATCCTGCCAAGCCAAAAAAGAAAAAGAAAATCTGTTGATAGTTGTTAGTTGTAGTGGGAAGCTGCACAGCGTATCATTACAACTAAGAGGCCAAGCAGCTAATTCTAGGGCTCCTTCATGAAGCCGTACTCCTCCTGATTACGCCCCCACTCCTCACTGATGTCTCTCAAACACAAACACTGATGAGGTCTCCCTACAGGCCTTTTATCTATCTCACCACTCGATACAATATAGCTTTGAAAAAGATATGGGGAAACTTGTGTGTGCTTTGCCTTGTTTTCAGGCTTTGTTCAGATACAAGCGCGTGCAGTCATTCTGTGCCACGTGGTGCAGCGTTAAGCACAGCCGGTCTGCAGCACATAGGAATTGCACGCTACTGCTTAATGTTAAGCTCTCGATGTGTGCACGTGTTTCTGTTCCAGTGGCAGTCGGCTATGAGTATGAAGTGTGTCCCGGTGTTATCCACTGGGAAAGAAGGACCGCTCTGATGCAGGGATTTGAACTGGTCCCCTCTGACCTTGGAGGATGGTCTCTGGACAAACACCATGCCCTTAACATTCGCAGCGGTGAGTTTATCCGCTTGTTTTTGGTGCTTGGAGGCTGGCTGCGTTTTTAAAGCCACAAAATGAATTGGAGAAACTTGAATTCAATTCCAATTAGTTTTTTCTTTTATGAAAGAAAAAACTGATGTTTTTTGCTTTCTTTCTTTGACATTGAAATAAATAAGAACCACCGTGTGACTTCTTTTAAGTTATGTGTTGATAGTCTGGACAGACTACATGAAATGATACAGAGCTTAGAAGTCTAAGATGTCCTTGAAGTAAGGACATCAAAACACTGTAGTGTGGGTGACTCAGCTACAATGTGCCGTTATTGCCATTAAAGCTGCTCAGAAAGTGGTTTGAGATGTATCAAATTTGAATTTTCTCACACAAAAAATCTTAATTTGTTACTTGTTAAGAGTTAGGCACACAGAAGATGGTCCAGATTTAAATGAGTCCAAAAAGTCAGACTGACAAAATTTTGGTCGGTGCAACAGAGTGAAAAACATCGCCCTGTCCCAAAACTCTTTTACTCCCTTAAATCTGGCGTGATGAGTTCAAAGGAAAACAAAAAAGACAGACCCCAAGTCTGACACGTGAAAGAACTGAAACTATTCCTACTTGTCATTGCATTCATAAATGATTTCAGCAACATTAGCATGCACCCACTGATGGGAAGTACACTTAAAGGGCCTTTCATGTCACCTTTGCATTCCTCTCTCCCCAGGAATCCTTCACAAAGGGAATGGAGAAAACGTCTTCCTGTCCCAGCAGCCCCCTGTTATCAGCACCGTGATGGGGAACGGCTTCTATCGGAGCGTCCCGTGCGGCCCGAGCTGCAGCGGCGCGGCTCGGGACATGATGCTGTTTGCCCCCGTGGCGCTGGCTAGCGGCCCCGACGGCTCTCTCTACGTGGGGGACTTTAACTTCATTCGCAGGGTCCACCCAGACGGATACACCAGAACCATACTGGAACTCAAGTGAGAGCAATGATCTTGTTGGGTGTGCTCGTGATAAGACCGCTTTTGGTAGGGATCTCTCGCAGTAGGAAGCAGTGGGATTTGGCGCATCGGATTCACTCGAGCACAATGTGAAATAAAAAATTAGCTCAGCTGATACGGGTTAGCATGGCATTAGCTGCGGATGGGATCTGCAGCTGCAATCTATTTGATCTCGGTGGAATTCTTTCTGAAGTTCGTCTTCATGCAGAAGGAGGAGCGTGTGAGGTTTAGAGATCACAGACTCTAATCTACCTCTTTAGGATGCGAGAGAAGCTGAAAGTCTCTGCTGAGAGACAAAGATACGTTTTTTTCCGTCTTCTTTTTTTTTCCTCTGGATTATGACGATGATATCTCCTACTGTGCTGCAGGCATTACATTCTCTCATTTCTGTATTTTTTCAAGCGTTGACTCTCAATGGGATTGCACAGTCATTTGTCCTGTAGAGTGTTCTCCTTATGTATCTTTACTCTCATTCACTGTTTTTATTCTATGGCTGACTAATATTTCTGGTTCAGGCAGAGGTTTCCTCTGGGAGGAAACACCCCCAACCCGCCAAAAACGGCTTCTTGTTTAGGTTAATATTAAATGTGAAACAATACAACTGTCTAAAGCAACCCCAATTTCACTTTATGGGGAGAAAATTTAGCAGCCTATGAAATTCTGAGAGCCTCTCGTTAGCCTCATAAATAATTGTTTTTACTTTCTCTTCTCTCCCCTTTTGAAATGCTCCTTTATGGCTTGTTATCAGGAACCGGGATACCAGACACAGGTGAGAAGTGGTGATTTACACCTCCTTTATATACCTGCACAAATGTGTGTCGAGGGAATAGACAGTTGCAGAGCTTTAACTTTGTTTGTTTGCCTCCTTTTAAATTGCATTGACCCAGCTTCACCTGGAACACGCATGCGGGTTCTGCACACGCTACGAACGCAGTTAGATCTATGAATGTCTCATTTAAATTTCACTTGGTGATATTAAAATTTGTATACTGGACCGCAGCCAAAATGTCAAGGATTTCATTTTTTTTAGAGGATTACTGAAAGTCTGTTTGGTGGATGCCTCGGTTCATTCATTTCCCGAGCCAGACCAAAAGGCCCGAGGCCGGGAGTGGCCTCAACGTCGCCCCGGTCTCAAGCCTCTGTGATGCTGTGAGCTGTTTGACAGAAGATTAGACAGATGTTATAGGGTTTCTGTGTGTGCACGTGTGTTGTGATGTTTGCATCTGTGCGTGCACCACTATCGTGGGTTGTATCGAGCCGATTGTGTGCGTATGCGTGTTTGTGCTTGTGGGTATTTGTGGAAGAGCAAGAGAGGGTTCATCCAATTTCAAAAACCCTGACTATTTTTCACGATACTGTGCCAAAATCTGAAACCGTGCAGAACTGATAATATGATTGTGATGTACTTTGTGGGTGGGTAGGAACAAATGTCAAAAATATATATAATATATAAATATGCAAACCGTTGGTAATTTTCTACTGTAAAGCCATGTAGCCAGTGCTTCTCATCTGGAGCCGCTTTACCTCAGTGGGGTACTTCTGCGTTTGGCATGTGGAGAGATTGTTGAGTAGCTCCAGAAATTTAAATAAAAAGAAACAGGAGAAGCAGACAAGCTGGCACAAGTGAGGTAGAGAAGGAAAGGAGGCAGTGGAGGTGTGTTGCCTTGAGATCGGCCAATCTGCTGGGATTGTAGCTGAACTCAACTTTGTGACCCACCTGAATTTACAGTATGCTCTGTTAAGCTGAAATAGATGCCAAAAAATGAATAAATAGCTGTCTTTGTTAGGCATTTAGCCATAAGTAGCTGAATTTCAGACTGCTTAAAAATAATAGCTGAAGAAGAAAGCTTAATGTGTAATGGATAAACGGTCTTAGATGCATAAAGTACTTGGGCTATTGTTATAGCATAAATGCATATTTTTAAAAAAAATCAGCTAAAACTTTGCTTGAAAGAATCCACTAATATATATTATTAACAGAAAATTTGATCCCAGCCTGAAATAAATTCAAATGAACGCATTTACAAGATCATGGGTTGTGTTAGTGAAGGAGTATTTGAGTAAATCTGGCTAGCGTGTCAGATAAAACGCAATAACGAGATTTGGAGCCTATACTGCACGAGCTGGATTCTTCTGAAGGCACTTCGGGTGGTGTTTCCTTACCCTGGAGGCTTCTCTTTTAGCTTCTGCTCCCTTCTTTTCCTCCACAGCAGCTTTTTACTGTTAGCAGCATGTTAGAGTTTCTCCTTTATTCTGTGCTATTGTTCTCCCAAGTCAAATACATTAATTATTCATCCATATTCAGCTTTCAAAGCTTTTCACTATGCATTCTTCCCAGCAAAGTGCCGATCAGCCAAAAGGGCTTCAAAACAAGGTGCTCTCTGAGGGGAAGACGGTATGGGAAGTGCTCAACATGAAACCACCGTCTATTCTTTCCCCCCCTTTAAGAGTCGGAGCGAGGAGTTAAGCAAATAGGGGAGGAAGTCCTCGACAGTATTATCTGAGAGCCCAGACGGTCGATTTAGGAACAGCTAGATCACTGTGTCTATCAACTCTGATCACTGTTTTGTTATTGCGTGCGGTGGGAATGAGCAAGGCTGGAGTGGGATTGTTTGTGCTCCGGTTGTTATTGTTGTTTATTTTCCTTCCACTGGAGGAAAGCATTTGGAGCTATGAGCATCTAATTGAGGAAAAGATAGGTGAAGCGATTTGTAATCAGTTATATACAGCACGCGATGCTCACGCTAGCTTCAAGAGGCCCGGCAAATACGATGCACCGTACGCCGAGCAGTGGCACATTTTGAAACTCGGTGAATATAACTCTCTTAGGGTCGAGTTTAAATTATGTATGTGCAGTTCAGCGCTGAGCTCTGTAAACAGTTATGCACTTAATGGACTAGATGACTGACAGCAAGCCTGCCGTTGTTGCTGTTTTTGTTTTTTTTCTCTCTTCTGGGCATTGAGAAGGTTCAGTAAGGAAGTATTCTTCTTTAAAAGAAAAGGATATTTAGGGTACAAAGGCTGTCCAAAGCAAACTGGAAATCATAAGGACACGCTGGCTACAAAAAAAAGAAGAAATGAAAAGGGTTGCGAGCGTGATAACAGAAATATTTGTTTTGACATTGTATTTTTCCTCGCAGGACATTTTTTTATTGAATAGCTGCCAAAGAAAGGAGGAAAAAAGAAACCTTTAACAGGGTGTCTTCAAGTTTAATTGGCAGGAAGCCTTTGACCAGACCCAGCTGACATTGGATTTCACGCTACAAAAGTAATTGCCTGGAACTCAGTTAGTTACAGTGTTCAAAGTGCAAAATTTAAATTCCCTCTCACTTTTTTGATCACTGTGTTCAAGTCTTAATAATAATGCAACACAATACAACACAATAGCATGACAGTATCAAAGGTTTTATGTAATTAATGAACTGTGGACTATATGTGGAGAAACAAGTCACATCTTGCCTGCACAGCTGCTTGCCCACACTGTTGGAATTCATCCGACACAAAGGACAGTATGCAGCTTGCAGGAAGCGTAAGGGCGAATAAAGTCAGTTGTGCAAATGTTTGGCTCAGGCTTTGAGGAGTAAAGGACAATTTCTTATAAGCAGTAGGACATGCACATGACGCCGCACGGAGGTATTTCTTCCTGTGCAACATGCTGTCTATTTGAGACTCTCAGTGAATCAGTTCCAAGGCTTTTGTCCACTTTTCATCAAGCAACAATAACAACAACAATAACAACAGGCAGTTGTTTGTCCCCATGACTCATTCAGCTGAGGTCAGATTTACCTGGGTTTAATTTTGGACCTTTGTTGCACTCCTTGTTATTGTTCCCTCTTATTTTCTGTTGGGTCAGAGCTTTTTTTTGATGCCGTACTGCGGTCCATTGAAAGGCCATGAAGTTTACAGAAAAGATGATCCTGTATATACTTCTAAAAAAATGAAAGAGGACCGCTTTTTGATCAGAGTAGCTTTAAGTTGATTAGGCTTCTGGGATATTGATCAGGCTTCTGGGATATTGATCTGGTCGGTTTAGTAGCAGAGGGGGTTGTTAATCAGTTTCAGCTGCTGTGGTTGATGAAATTAACAACAGGTGCACTAGAGGAGCAACAAGGAGACAACCCCCAAAACAGGAATGGTTTTATACATGTTTCCCATGTCAGTACTCATCTGACGGGTTTTTCTCTAGTTTTGCATTTGAATAGTGTCTGTGTCACCACTGGTAGCATGAGGTGATACCTGGACACTACAGATGTTGCGCAGGTAGTCCAACTCCAGCAGGATGGCACAAAGGTTTGCTGTGTCTCCCTTCAGGGCCGTAGAAGGTCTTTTACCCACTGGTTTTCCCAAGTAGGAACAGGATGAGCACCCCCAGAGCTACAAACTCACCTCCAGTGAGCGAGTCTGGCTAAACAATCAGAAAAAGACTTCATGAGGGTGAAATGAGGGACCAACGCCCTCTAGTGGGTCCTGTGCTTACTGGTTGGCACTGTGGAGCTCGATTGAAATTTGCCATAGAATACCAGAATTGGCAGGTCCACCACTGGTGCTCTGTGCTGTCCCCAGGTTCACCCTGAGTGTGTGTGACAGACATGAAAGGGTCTGGAGAAGCAGTGGAGACATTATGCTGCCTATAACATAGTTTAGCATGATGGTGGGGGGGTCAGTGATGGTCTGGGGAGGCATATCCATGCAGAGAGACACACAGACTTCTGCAGGCTAGTCAGTGATGCCATTAGCTATCAGGAAGAACTCCTTTGACTTATTGTCAGATTCTACACTGGTTCAGTGGGTCCTGGCTTCTTCCTGGTGCACAATGATGGCTGGTCTCATGTGGTGAGAGTATGCAGGCCGTTCCTGGAGGATGAAGGAATTGACTACCCCCATGCTCGCGTGACCTAAATCTAATAGAACACCTCTGTTTCAGTCCATCTGAAGCAGCCAGGAGCTTGGTGATGCCCTGGTCCAGATCTTGGAGGAGATCCCCCCTGACACGATCCATCGTCTCATTAAGAGCATGTCTCTGTGTTGTCAGGCTCGAATTACAAGCACCTGGCACCCATACAAACTACTGAGTACCATTTTGAGTTGCTGCAATGAAAGTTCATCAAAATGAACTATTTATTAAATAGCACAACAACAGTCACCTCGAAGCCTCACCACATCATTTTTTCACTTCGCTTTTTGGGCTGTCTTTGAATTGAGCCCTCTGTAGATTGATGATTTTCATTCCCATCGAACAATGTGACATCCATCCATTCCTACCACATTACCCAGTTCATATCAGTTTTTCCCCCATTGAACTCTGATGTGTTTTCAAAATGTTCCTTTAATTGTTTTAAGCAGTCTGTTTGACATCAGGTGAAATCAAAAGCAAAGATACATACAGGCATAAAATTACAGCTGACGAGTCATTTTCACATTATTGTTTTTGTAACCAAAGTGTCTCAACTCAAAAACATCATACAATGACGCAGCTGTTGGAAAGATTTCCACATGCAAGGATTATGCTGTTCTCCTCCTTATGCAGCCTGCGCATACATTTATACATAAGGCTTCTTATTGCTCCCTGACATGTGGATACAATTCTGCTGACAAATATATATATGTGACACTATAAAATGATAGCAAAAACATCCTTGTGGCTTTATTGTAGGCAGTTGTAGGTTTGCTGTTTTTATACTTAGTATTATACAGGCGTGCCATTGAAAACAGGAAAAACAGGCACTGACATCGGCTCTTCTTTACTTCCTTATCAATGAAAGCCAGTTTAAGTTAGCTTAACTGGTGTGGCCCAGCGGCCCAGAGCATGTCACCTCAGTGAAGGAAGAATTAATACATTTCATACTGGAGTTGTTGCTAAAGGGTTTTTTAAAATGGCCTGTGCAAAGTTATTGTAAATTATTGTTAAGTCATTAAAATAAGTACATTTTTTATTTGCTGTCATAAATTTTTATTACAAGTGTCTGTTCATCCGCTCATTGGATGGCTCAGTGGTTGTCTTTTAGGCCAGCACACCCTCTTTACTGAACCCAAATCCCAAAAATACAGACTAATTAAAATCCCTGAATGTTAATAGTGGGACTACCTAATAGTGTGACTACTACTTATTTATTATAAATTCATTATATTTTCATTATTCAGTTATTTTTATTAGTAATGTTAACATTGTTTGATATCCTGGGGGAAAAAAGCAATTTTATTGCCAAATAACTGATTTAATTTAGCTGGAATATTGTTTGACATATGGAAAGAAATTATTTCAACAGTTAGAAATTTTACATTCAAATTTTAATTACATCCTGTTATTGATCACGAGCAGCAGCATAACCAACCATGCCAAACAAGAAGCATTTAATTGTTCCAGATCACAGAAGCAAGGGAAAAAAGTCAGAAGCAGCAACAACAACAAAAAAAGAACCCCAGAAGGATTTAAGCTTAACTTTCAAAGCAAATAAGCTAAATTGCTTTAAAGTTGGCGTGAGCCCTGTGCCTGGTGGTTCTTTGCCAGCTTTTTTCTTTTTTCTTTCACTGCGGGTTGCAGAGAAGTTAGTTTTATCCATAGTGCGCCTGAGGCCATCGAGTCCAAGCGATTGCTGTACTTGGACTGCATGTAGAGGAGCTGGCCGAATCTCTGCTCAACGAGATATGTTGTTTGGACAGCAAGAAGAAACAGGCCAGTCGTCTTCCAAAGAACACAGGGCATGCTGACCTTACAGTTCCTTTTATTCACACATTCAAAGGATTTTAGCAAGAACTTTCAGACTGAGCAGCAGTGCAAGCTTGCCGGGCTCAACTGGAACTACGGCAGGCTGCTGACCGAGCTTGTCAGGGGTCTTAGTTTTGGTTTTAGACCAGTGCTATCAGTTTTGTTTTGGGTTTTTTTTGTATTTGTAAATCAGGATCCTGCATCACAGGATGGTGGGAGGTGAAAACCCACACAGTCACAGGAAGAAGCCAAAAGCAAGCCACGAGTGCGAGCCACTTCACCGCCGTGCTGCCCCATCGTGGGTTTCTTCATTCTTATAAGCAGTTCAACCGGATTTTATATGAGGAAAGTACTTTGGTGCTGTTATTGCACTGAACACAGACGTGCGAGTTGTCTGAGAGGATAAGGCCGACGCCCCTGTGACCACAGCTGCTAGTGTTATTAGGAGTTGATTCGTGGAGCTGTAGGCAACCTCCCTGTGTGAGGCTGCAAGAGGAATGCCCAAATTGACCAGAAGAAAAGTTTCACTGATTTAAAAAAAAAAAAAAGAAAGAAAAAGGGGAAACTTCAAAACAGAGACAAATTCCAAGAGCTTTCTAAATGATTGTAAGCTCTATTGAAGAAGGCAAAGGGAGGTCCAGCTTTTGGAAGTCAAACATAAAAAAGCCAAACTGGTGTTTAGTTAACTCTGTGAGGTCGACTTTACTCTAGCCCTATTTTTTTATTTTGGGAGGATGGGGGATGTTCGTTTGCTCTTCTGAGTTTCCTATTCTTCTCTTTTTAAAAAAAAAAAAAAAATAGGCATAGCATTAGAGCATAGCATTAGAGCTAGGGTCGATTAGACCTCAGATAACAGCAAAAAGGGATTCTTGTCCCTCATAAACACGAAGCAATAATTGTAAGTATAATCAAAGGTTTATTAACCAAATTCCAAGAGCTTTCTAAATGATTGTAACGTTAAATGTAACATTTTACATTACACATTTGTTACAAAATTACAAGTAATTAAGTCCATAATGGAATTATACGAATGTATTTACATGAAATTAAATGGTACTGGTTACATGGTTACATACATGTAATCAGATTACTTAAAATCAACATTTTGAGCATGATTTTTTTTTTTTTTTTTTTTGAGTGCAGGGTTGTAAAATTAAAAAGTGCTGAGAGACTCGCTGTAATGCTGCGAGAACGTCCTTTGAACACATCAAACTAATTACGAGCTTTTTGATACGGCGCACGAGTTCAGTGTTCAGAAGAAAAAAACGCCGCCGGAAAACACAACCCCCTTCTCACACATTTAAGATGTACTCGCACAAGGTATGACTGCTGTAGCATGATTGTTGTGTGTGTGTCCCCAAAAACCCCTGCTGATTGACTCTCGCATTACTCTTTCCCTCTCTCGCTCTTTCTTTTCGATCACACGTGCTTTCAAATCGTGCTCCTTCAACTGACATTTTAGTCATTCTGTGACTCAATTAGGGAAGGGGTGACACGTTGTCCTCGCACTAGCTTGTTAATTACTTAAGAAAATGTTCACAAAGACATCTGTTGTTGAGAAAGCGTTAGAAATCCATGCGCAGCGTGCGCAAGTCCAAATGAGCTGCACCCAGGTCCAATTCTTCAAGCGAGCCGGGAAAGAGTTTGCTTAATCGCTAATCAGACAAACTGGACTTGGGGGCAAAGGAGCCTGATGCGACGCCTCCTGTAGCTGTGTTTTAGAATCAGCCTGCTTTGCTGGCATTTTAGGCATTTTAGAGCGAGACGCGCTGCCTGGTGTCAGAGAGCTGCGTTTCAGTCGGAGGTCGCGGCTCCTCCGACAGGATGAGAGCCCAAAACACACGTTTAAAAGCACCCAAGAAACACGGGGCCATTTGAAGTGGTCAGCTGTGTAATCTTAATCCAACTGAATATTTATGGAAAGAACTGAGACGCACTGTTGGGATAAAAGCAGCCATAAACCTGAAGGAAGTGCAGTCGTTTTTAGTGAAGTTTTAGAAAATTCAGAGAAGGGCATTTGTTCTACAAACAATAAAAATCATGTCGGGTAAAAGGAAAATATCAGTTTTATTTTTAAGCAAACAAGGTCTCTGATTAGGATGTAAGAGTCATGTAAGTTCAGTTCAGTTTTACATCATCAGTGTTTTTACGCCTTGTTATTGTTTCTGTGGACAGATCCGCACTAAAAGGAGGAATTACTTATCTCGATGCAGTGTTACGTCTCCGCGAATTTAGTCTGCAGTCTGTTCATTACAAGGATAATGTGTAGCTCGTTACAAAAGAGAGTTATCTCTGGATACAGTGGTGCCACTTTCCTTTTAAACGGGATTTCTGTCCTTATAAAAAAGGGTTTACAGTAGCTCAGGAGGACTTTGTACTGTTTTTCTCAACAGTCTAACTAAATCCACTGGTTGTTTGTTCTTATGCTCTGAAAGGACCCATGTAAATGCTTTTGAAACAAGAGTAAGGAGTGGTTCCATCTGTTCAGCTTTCACTTCATTTTACCGTAGGTAAGCTGTGGCATCTTTACTGCTAGCTTACAGCAGGAAAAAACATCATGATTTGGGTTAAAATCCACTTTCTACAATGATAAATGCATATGTGAAAGCTCCACTCTGGCCCCAAATGTAAAGAAAAAAAAACATGCTGTGCAACATGTTGACATTTTGAATTCATAAGCATATTAAGAATGTCCCTAACATACACAATGCTAAAAATAAGATTATCACTCAGGACTATTCTTCAGCTGCAGTGGCTGTGGTCATCTGTACTATGTAAATTAGAAGGTATTAATCTTGTTGCTTCGGCAGTGTCGCAAATTTACTCCAGGAGTCTCACAGTAATGCTATTCACTGGGATGACCTAATTGCCTCTAAATACCTATATTTCAAGTGACGGTGTTGTCTAGGCAGGAGTATGGAGGTGTAATATAATTTTGCAAAACTAGGCTAGTGTCTCAGTCAATGTCACTTTGAACTGCAGTGTAATAAATACAACACCAGACAAGCAAGAAACAAAAGAAAGTAGCATGTACAGTTTCACTGTACAACCTGTTTCAACTAACTTTGTCCACCTTGTCTCACTAGCACCAGCCCTGCCCACAAGTACTATCTGGCCATGGACCCGAGGGGGGAAGTTCTGTATGTGTCTGACACCAGCAGTCGCAGAGTTTACAGGGTGAGGAACCTCGGGCAGCCAAAAGATCCATCTCGCAATCTGGAGGTAGTTGCTGGGACGGGGGAGCAGTGTCTACCTTTTGACCAGAGCCACTGTGGAGAGGGCAGGAAGGCCACGGAAGCTGCACTCAATAACCCTCGAGGTAGGACAGCCTTCAGCCCTCCAGGTGAATATTTACAGATCTGTTGGTCGGTACACACGGATCAGTTTGGCAATATGTGGTGCATTTAGCTGGAGTCGTTGCCTTTGGCTAGAAAAACAGCCGTAAATATCAGGATTTTGATATTGGCGCGGCTTGTTACGCACCCACATTTTATGCGGACTGATTGTGCTTCAGCACATCTCACCGTTCAGTTTCATTCCAGTGCCTTAACTATCAGGATTGAGATCATTATAGGACACAAAGCTTCTATGACAATCTCAAAACGCCACACTGATAACATTGGAACAGTGATACTCTGTGTGCTTTAAACATCTTTGGTTCAATATCCATGTGAGCGAGTGATAGCATCTTTTTAAAATCATAATATTGATAAAAAGGCCTTAGATACTTTATCATGCTTTCATTACTATACTGATAAATCCATTTCAGTCGGATGCTTTTTCACAATATATTGAGTTATTGATTATTTAGATATTATATATTAAGTATGAGTGATGCTGCAGAGCTAAAAAAAAACTATAAAAGCATGTATGCTTAAGAAGAGAGCGTGGTGAGCTCTTGTTATGGAAAGTAAGTGACTCTCAAATCATTGTACCAGCAGGAAGCTGCAGCCACAGTGAAGTGCATGCAAACGGGGCTGATTAACTCACTGAAAACAGCCACAGAACGTTGAAAATTCAGTGTAACAACGATCCCAATGTTGTGCACCGCTGCCTCGGAAAAAGGTCATAAAGACCCGGTTCATGCCATGTTATTATGGTTTCTTTCTGCCTTTCCTCATCACTGTAGAGCTGGCCGGGACAGTAAAGGCTAATTACAAGCTACGAGCACGGCTGGAGTAAAGACAGTGCGGCTATGGGAAGATAACCTGTGCACACATGTAGCAGTGAGCAAGGAAAGAGAGATAGCCCTTTACAAATCTTTACAAATAAATGCAAGCTGCACAGCCAGTGTTAAACATATTCAGTATTATGGACATGGCCATTTGGTTATTGTTTTCTTTATAAATTATTTTTCCCTGCATTTTGTGTACAGGATACATTTTTGGATTTAATGTGCACAGTGAGCTCATGTTCTGTTTGTCAGACGAAGGATAATTATAGTGCAAAGTGATTAACATGACTCTTTAAATTATCCCGCCGACTTCAGAGCACGTTTCAGTCGGGTGTATACTTATTATAATGAAGCGAAAATTAGCCGTGCACCTATTGCAGGAATGACTCATGTTATGTTTTGACCAAAGTGACATTTAAAGCTTTGTTTCTCATATGATTTGTTGAATTAGCACGTGCACCACATGCCCTCAAATATTTAGATAATCCCATGGCATTAAAATTATGTTTAATTGGTTCAAAGCTCCAACTGTTCACTGCCACAAAACACCCCATCACAGTCTCACCAGCAGCCCAGCTACACGGATAGATTGATGGATTCATGCTGGTTGTGCTTTTTCACCACCCTGCCGTCATTATTTTTTATTTTTTTTATGTAAATTGATTTAACCAGGCACCACTATTATATAATGCAGTTGTTATATAGCTCCTGCCATTCATTTGTACGGTGCTAAAACTTGAAAGTTGCCTTTTAAAGTCTTTACCTAATTTACCCTAAAAAATAACAGTAATACTGTTATTTTGCTGGATTAAAAGCAGACTGTCTGCCAGGGTACAGCTAGACCTTTTCCACAGCAGACACTTTGCCATGGCACAGTAGGACCAGCACAGGTGTGACTAATAAACTAATAATCATGGCTGCAGTCCATTGAGGTGCTCTAGTTTCAGGCTCTGGTATTATGTATGCTGACTCACTGTCAGGGCTTACACTTCAATGGAATAAGGCCATTGTTAATGCTGTTCGCTGCACCTGTGCTTTTCTTGCTTTAACAACTCCAAATGTCTCTGTGGTTCAAAACACCCCACAATGTAATGACTGGAAATGGAAAGGGGAAAAAAAAATCTATTCTTCATTCCACGGACTTGTCCACAAAGCCTAATTTAGACGAATTACCAGAAAATATGTCATGAGGATGTGACTTAGAGCATGCTTTCCATCATTTTTTTTGTGCTGACTGCTCATGGTAACACAGTGCACCCTCGAAGCTGCAGTCGGCACACAAACACATGTACTTACTTAGGTTTCAGGTCGGGTTGCGTTCATGGACATTTAGTTTGTGTAAGCACCATTTTTTCACCTTTTCTTTTTAAAAAGAAACCATTAAGTTGATGAATTAAGCATAGCCTAAGTAAACTTAAACGTAAACCTAAATTACTATCACACCTGCAAACAAGTTGAAAAAAGAAATCAGGTGTAGGGATACAAACATGTGTGAGAAGTGTGTAAAAATCTTGAGCCACCCCTCGTTTCTTTATATTTTGCTTGTGATGAGCCACAGATAGCAAACTATAAAGCCTTACAGGGTGACTCAAGACTTTTGCACAGTACTGTGTCTTGCATTAAACTTGTATATGTTTAGTTTGAGTGCAAATGTGTGGCAGTATTATGATAAATCAATCAAACATCGATAAGTTTGAATCATGAATTCATTAGAAAGTAAAAAATAAAAGTTTCCAACCTTGAAACGCCAAGTTTATCATACATGACTTTTTAAGACCTCTACATCATCAGGGGGATTTTTATTTTTCATAAACAACATGTTTACAATCAGACACATGCTGTGCTCATACATGCAAATTTATATTATCAGAAGGTTGAACAAACACCTTTTACAAGGTTAGATTATAAACTATAATAACAGAAAGTTACAAAATTGTAACAAATTTTAGCATTCAATAGATTGTTTATGTGCATTAAATTAAGCAACTTACGAAATGATTAACTTATCTGCGTTTGATTCTCGGCTTTTAGGGAGAATGTTGGCAGTCGTGTCCTTGTATTTCACACAATATGTGTTTCAGATGGTCTCCTTTTGAATATACTTCAGATATTCGCTGCAGAAAATTCTACGCATTATAAACTGAAAGCCTAAATTTACCTATCTCCAAATTGTCCTGGTCTACTCCCTAAAATATTCAGTTTCAAATCCTTCTCTTTATGCACACTGTGGCTGTGGTAACAGTCATAAATTCCTGTGACGCAGAAGCGCTGTACTCTTCTGTCTCTTCTGTAGATTGATTAAATCGCCACGTTATTTTGCTCGTTTCTGGCTACAAGAGAAATATTTTTATCTTGTTCCTAGGGCAAGGGAAGTTTGATCTTTGTTAAAATGACAATAATAGTTCAACTAATAGGGTAAGCATGGCTTCCCCTGGCTTACAGGGGGAGAAAGCACTTGTAGGCATAAACTTAAACCAGAATATGCCTGTCATATTAAGCGTTTCTAATGCACAGAAGTCTGCAGATTTAGTTTTTCATTCCCTCCTAGCTTTAGCCGGGTTCAAGCAATTTAAATTAATGCACATACATTTCAGACATTAAGCCCGGGGTGTTGATTTGAATTGGTTAATCGTTCTGCCCTCACTTATTAGCTGACAGGAGTGGATTCCAGCTTTTCCTGCTATTGTCTGCCATTGCACGACTACATTTTAATTCCTTTTGTTCTGTCCTGGCTGTGAGCTGTAGCAAATTTAACTGGTCTTGTCTGACTTTTGTCATCAACCCACAGAATACCTGGGGTTAGGGATTTTTTTTTTTTCTTTTCTTTTGGTCCCTTACACTCATAGCAGTTTGGACAATAGTGGTGAGAGAAACAGTCTTCGTCTATAAAGCGGTGCTGAATGTGTTTATTGTATATAGTGCTGCAAAATGTGTTCCAAAAGAAGAACGACAACAGATGGTGTGACCTCCGCAGGCTGATATAACCTCAATATCATAGCGACAGAAGCCTAAATGTGCAGAGAAACTGCAGCAAGTTCTCAGAGATTCTCACAACAGCTTATCTGTATGTGTAAGAATCTGAGCTGTTTTAAAAACACAGAGAAGCAAACACAGACTACTGATTTAATTTATTTTTCTGTTAATGTTCATCTGCGTCTTCACATTGCAGAGATCCATATTTTTGCAAGCGTATGTTGACAATTCATCTCAATTTAGCCGTCCTTCACACCCACACGTTATATCGTTTATTCTGTGATGTACTGTGCACCGTGACTGTATGCACAGACAAAGGGTGATGCAAATATAACTGCACAAGTACAGCTCCAGGTTGCCTACTGACTAATGCTACAGTTTGCAGTAAAGCTCGAGCGCTCGTATGCAGAAAAAGCTGCAGTTCACTTTATTTGGTCAGTGACTCTGAACTCAGAGCGGATTAAAATCAAATGTCATATGCTACATCAGTTGTCCTCCAGGATGTCACACTACAAAGGTTAAAATGGCAGATTTTTTGTTCCTGCCTTCCAGCGTTCAGTCTCCAAGTGTCACGGGAGATTTTTTAGCCACAGGCCTGTCACTCAGGTTACACCCACAGTCCTGCAAGGCCTGTTCTGTCAGTCATACTCAGCGTGCGCCTGCGACGCCGTCCGACGTCGGAGGCAGACAGCCGGTCGATACAGAGCGCAATAAATAAACGTAGCGTGCCTCCGTTCTTTAAATGTCACTAAACACAGGGAAGCTCCAGGTTTGATGGGGGATGTTTGATTTTAATTTCCTCCATCTTCTGGAGTTCATTCAGATATATAAAAGCGACGAGAGGAGGAAAAAAGAGAAACAAGAAGATGATAAGCGAAAAAGATCGCGGTTGACTCGTACTACCATTTGACACGTGATCTGTGGCCTACTGCTCTGTATATACGCGCTACTTACACCTTAGAACATGCCATATCTCTGCCTTCGTGCAGTAATAGAATATTCTGTCCCAAGACTCCTCTTGTTCACTCAGGGTGCGGTAATTTATACTGACTCATTGGAGTTCACAGAGTCTCTTCTGTGGCTATTGTACTCCTACTAACCAGCTCTTATAAAGGATCTAGAGATTTCTGCCTGGAGCCCCTCGGTTCGCTGTCATCTATCTGCCACAGCCCACACTCCCCTCCTCCCATCACCCTCTCTCCAATGGTAATGAGTGGTAGACTTCACAGAGAAATAGCTGTCCCCTTCTTTTTTGAAGTTGTGTCTCTGTGATTCTCCAGCATTGATCTCGCCTCTCGTCCTCTGGTGAGCTCCTCGCTCCAAATTAGCACCTTCCTCTTTTTTCCTTACTTCTTCCATCTGTTTTTCTCCCCCCCACCACCAATCGCGTCGATGAATCACCCCCGTGCCCCGGTGTTCAAATAGCAGCGGTAGGCCTGCTGCGACACATAATATTGTTGCAGCACGGCAAAACAGTTGTTAAACAGTAATCCATAATTTTAATTTAGCTGACAGCGTTGCGATGTTGCAGAGCGTTCTCGCTTATAGTCCCCCCCCTCACTCCGCCCCACAATAACCTAAGCTACAGGGATTATCGTGTGTCCTTCAAACATTCACTTATGAATACAAGATCTGGGGCATTGTTTGGAGCTGGCTGCACATTTGCTTCTGCAGTCAATTAGCTTGGTAAATAAAAGGCCTTGCTCCATTTAGGATGGATCCCATGTCTGACATGAAAGAGGCGTCAATCCCTCAGGAACAGGAACAGCCTTGGCTCACATTTTAGACTAATTCCGTTCACAGCGTAAAGGGGTCCCTTTTTTTGTTTGTTTGTTTGTTTTTTTAAGCAATCGTCCAATAAAAGACACACATATGTAAAAATAGCAGAGTGTTCTGTTTCTTTCATGTGTTGGTTTGGACAGAGGACTTCAGAGGGAGTCCGGTGATTGAAGGTTTAGTTGTTGGCGGCTGCAGTGTGCAGGTCTTATCTTTAATTTGTTGACTGGTCCCAGGCAGCAGAGCTGACATCCACAGAGAGAGGTGTGCGCGTCTATGCGCGTGCACGTGGTGGTGGGAGCACTTGCATTGTCAGTCTCTCTTTCTGACCCACAGGGGGCAGACTAATGCCCTTATCAGAAGCTGACATGCTGCCACCACATTTCTCCCTGTGCCCTGTCGGCCCGCTCTCTCTCCCCTCCCCTTTTTTCTTTTCTCTTCTCCACTGCTTTCATTCAGTCCCTTTCTTTGCAACTCTCTCTCTCTCTCTCTCTCTCTCTCTCTCTCTCTCTCTCTCTCTCTCTCTCTCTCTCTCTCTCTCTCCCCCTCACACTGACAGACACATTTGTCCCCCATCTCACTCGGCAACACAGCTGCGAGGCACGCCATCGGTGATGAGATAGCGGGGCCTGGTTGCCGAATGAAGCTGTGGGGTTTAAACTGGTTGCGGTTATTTGCATGTTGAACAGCCTGGGTGTGTTTAAAAAAAAAAAAAAAAAGAAAAAGCGTCAGAGCCATGGGTTAATACGCTTCACGTGGCACAGAGCTGCTCAGAGACCACGACAGCCAGGCTTTCATGCTGTACAGTAGCTGTCTTGGCTGGTGGTTGACATATAAGCAGCTTAGGTGAATGAATATCTTCACACACTGGGTGCTGGTCTCATTAACAGAAATAGCTGGAAACGCAGCAGCGCGCGCAGGATCACTTCCCAGTTTGTTTCAGCAGCGGTGAATCAAACGGTGCTTCGCTGTCAGCCAGGCCGCACTCAAACCATTAACTCAGCAAACACTGGTCCCCTGCCTCTGCTCAGGCAATGATGCCTTATGAGTGGTACTGTCCTTTAACTGCACCGCTCTAATCGCTGCGGCCTGCGTTCCACTTTTCTTAAATCTGCTGCTTCCCAAAACTGTGTTAGCGAGAGGCAGTGAGGGAAGTTCTGAGGTCTCCTACGGCTGTGAGGCTGGTCTGTGCCAGCTGCTCCGCGTTATAGCAGCGGAATGAAAATGCCATTGTTATTCTATCAAGTAAATACAGGCCCAGTACTGCCGATACCAACGCTGAAACTAATAACATGTCACAGTAACAGTGTGTCGTGATTTATGAGATGAATAATAATCAATTAGCAAATTCTAAACACATTTTAATGACCTGTAGAATACTGTAATTGTTACTTTCCGCATTAATTAGTTAATGCAACAAAACACAACTTTTAGCTTTTCATGTATTATGAAACTCTGTTTTTTGTCCGTCTCTAAAGCACTTTGGGTCGACTTCTGTTGTTCTAACTTGCTTCAGGCTATAAACAAAACAGATCTCACAATCAACAGGAAAAGGTTCTGACATTTTTCATAGTTCATGTTTAGGGATATTGTTTCTTTTCTAACAAAATAACTTATTTAACATGGCTATAGACAGGCTCAGAGTATATTCAATTAAAATAATACATTCTGTTATTTGAATGTCTGAATATAGTCTATAGATACTCAAATCTGCTAAAGTAACAGCTATGATGACCAACAGCACTTAATGATAAAGAGACCAGAGTAGGGAGGAGGGGGTGGAGTAAAGTGTAGCTGCACGAGATGAGCAGTGTTTGTGGAGACACGTCTCCTGTTCTGCTGAACTTAGAGGATGGAAACAAACTAAAGTATTGATCCGGTTATGCTAATGTACATCCGAACACCAATACCAGCACTGCATTGATACTATAAATTAGATTGATCCACTGCTACTGCTATAGAAGTAGATAGATTGAAATATTATTATTGTTGGTATTGGTATTGGTATCGGATCAACACTAGCATGATAGGAACGATACTTTCGTATGTTTCCAACCTCAAAGTTCAGCATGTAGGACACTGAATCGTGTTAAATAAATAATTTTTGTGGGAAAGAAAAAAATATACCTCAAACATGCACTGTGAAAAATGTCTGAAGCTTTTTCTGCTGGCTGTCACGTCTGTTTTATTTATAGCCTACAGCACATTTAAACAACAGAAGCCGACCCAAGTGCTTCAGAGACAGGCGTATTTACCTTCCAGGTCTCCAAAAAAAGCCCAGTTTCAAATACACAAAAAGTTTGTGTTAACTAATTATTGTGAGAAGCAAAATTCACAGTGATTTCATGAATGATGATTCACCTGGCATAGTGCTGGTGTTGGTATGGACCTGCTTTTACTTGGTGTAATTACTGGGTACTGGACTGATGCCGTATCACACAGCACTAAAGTGAAGTCCTACGGCAGGGTAGCTGATCTGTGCCGGCTGCTCTGTGTTATGACGCCGGAATGAAAATGCCATTGTTATTCTACCTCTGGCTCCCATAGCATTTAGTGCAGAGAGACAGTTGCACCTCGCAAAACAGGAGAGCGGATTAAATTGATAGAGAAACAGAGGGAGCTCAGGACCGAGGGAGGAGGAGAGTTAAAGATAAAGCGAGTGCAGCCGAGAATGAAAAATAATATGACATTAATAGAGAAAAATTGAAAATGGAGAGAACCAGAGAATGCATGAAATGGATGAGGAGAGAAATAGAGCGAGAGTGGACTGAGTGTTTCGCATCCAAATCCGACAGCATGCAGCAGTCCCACTCCTCATCTGCATATTAAACTGGCCCTGTGGCTGCTTTCCCACTCAGTGGGTCAACTATCATTGTTTTTGTTGGTTTAAACAGAGCGCTGTTTCACAAAAACAAGGGCATATGATAAGTCACACTGCGTTTTTTGAACTCAAAGATTCGGTTCGTGTGTGAGCACGTGCACGTGCGCGCACAGCCTGCCCCCGTGTTTCCTTTCGCATTGACCGAGCTTTTGTCTTTGCCCCTGGACATTCCTGCATTAATGATACACACATGAATTAATCACACAGCAAGGCAAACAGCAGCATACTCTATGATAATGCAAAATAGAGGAGACGCCATTGGGTCATGCTAGTTCTACCGCAGCTCGTTTTCACACTGCAGCATCCATGATAATTAGGAGAGCGGCGGCGGTTTTGTCGAGGCAGAAATGCATCGTTGAGCAGCCACAATATGAAACTGTGCCAGAGACTCATTTTCTCTCAGAAATAATGCTAAGAATATAGCTGCCAGCGGCAAATCTGGAGGGCCAAGCAAAAGAGCGTGAGGCAAGGCACATAGCAACGCAGGTACATCAGGACTTTTTCAGCAGGTGAGCCAAGTTTGACATAGCTGGGGAAAGAATTGCAGACACATGGCCCGTGTCATGTCTGCATTTTTACTGCTGACTTTGTCGCTGTATGAAACAGTGACAGGCCCTGCTCGACTGCATCGCATTAAAAGATAACTCTGGGTAAATAATGCATGCAGCCTCACTTTATGCCGCGTGTTTTTCTGAAAATTTCCAGCTGACCCACTGCCACAAGTCACACTAGGCTCTTTCCAGATGGTCTAATGAAACACTTGACAATAAAAAAAACACTAGAGCTCTGATGCTGAATGTTCTTTCAGTCACAGCTAAACAGCTTGGGTTTTTATGAACATATACACAGAGAGAGAAAGTCAGTTTTTTAGTTTTCTGTCAGTGCTTTTCAAATAGGCTTTAACTGCTGATCTGGTAATACTGGTGACCAACACGTTGTCATCAGTTTAAGTGGGAATCAGTTTTGCACCAGTTATAAGAGCTGAAGTGCTTTGGACTGCACTGGACTGCTAATAATACACAACTGTTAATAATGTAATCTAGAAACTGTAAAACTGCCACTTTCAGAAACTGTAAGTTCTGTTTGTCTGTGGTCAAGAGAACGCCGCTGCTCTGCACTGTCAAACAAATGTCAAACTTTCTGTTTGGGTTTGTCTTTCTGGGACTCAAGTCCCACAGGGGGCATCCTGGCTTTGTGACAAGGTCACGCTACTTTGGCGTTGTCATTATTTATGAGAGGTAAAGACGTTGCTTGTCAGGAATTGTTGACATATGTCATTTAAGCATCTGAGCAATGTTTTCATGCTTTTGCACTGGTGACAGCTGTGGCCAGAACTGCTGCATTTAAGGACTTGTCTGTCTGCTCTCATGAAAGTGATATTTTTGGTGCGTCTTTAGGGAATTTAAGTGAGTTTTTCGGGATTCTTCTAATATGGTAGAAATATTTACGTGTAAAAAAGCCACCCTGGCCTAAGAAAAAGTACATAGTTCACAATAACTGTTAGCTAATCACGACAGGATGTTACACAAATGTCAGATGGCATGAAAGATGAAGTGATGTTCAGATTTCAAAGGTGAAAGGTCAAATTCACTCTGTAGCGTTTGGAGAAAAGACACTCTTCTGGCCCTTCCTCGCCAACATCACTCAGATACTGGACTGATGTTAGTAATCTTAGGGATTCACCGCGAAATCTGTACTGTAGATAAAAGCATTTATGTTTTAGAAGCTGCAGAACTCCATATTTGGAGGATTTTCTGCTTTCGTTGGTTCAACATTGTGTTTTGTTCAGAATTAGCCTTATGTATAAAACTTACAGGGATGTTAACTCCAGCCTGACTGGCTGGCTGAGGCTTGCAACCAGTCCTAGACTTTCTGGTGAAGAATGCTTTGAGTTTGATTAGACAGCTCTTTTCAGCTCCTTTCAGACAGAATGAGGACTTAGCTGTCAGTCAACAAAAATAAGTTCAACAAAACTCCAAACTGTGGATTTTTCAGTTTATTATATTTGCTAAAGTACATTCGCCTGGACCTCTGCTGGCCTTCTGTACAGTCCTAAAGAGAACACTTTTCAATAGATGCATGCTACAGCATCCACAATGTGTTATTCTGCATGAGTAATAGCAAGTAATGTGAAATGAGTCTGATTTTTTAAATTATGATTGGACAAAGTCATTTACTGAAACAGCTTTCTTTGCTGCCTTACAATAAATGCAGATGGATTTTGTATGTAAAGTGACCTTGGGTTTCTTGACAGGTGCTAATTCTGATTTAATATTCTGATTTTTATTATAAACCCTTTGGAAGATTTTAAAATTTTTCAGTCGGGTACTTTAATTCATAGTGTGCCAAAAACATTTTGGAGCTTCAGAAATCCCTTACAGGGGAGAATATATATACTCCTCTGTCGTCACACACATAAGGACTTGAGTGGGATCCCATTCTTAATCTATAGGTTTTAGTATAATGTTGGCCCACCCTTTGCATCTATAACAGCTTCAGCTCTTCTGGGGAGACTTTATGCAAGTTTTAGGAGTGTTTATGGGATTTTTTTTGACCATTTTCCCAGAAGCTCATTTGTCAGGCACTGATGTTGGAAGAGATGCCCTGGCTCGCAGTTGTTGCTCTAATTCATCCCAAAGGTGTTGTGTCAG
Source organism: Aulonocara stuartgranti (assembly GCF_965226115.1). Taxonomy (NCBI): domain Eukaryota; kingdom Metazoa; phylum Chordata; class Actinopteri; order Cichliformes; family Cichlidae; genus Aulonocara; species Aulonocara stuartgranti. Next base: position 23,538,614 of record NC_138940.1, on the reverse strand, counting down.
GCTGAGGTCAGGACTCTGTGCAGGCCAGTCAAGTTCTTCTACACCAAACTCACTCATCTATGTTTGTATTGATCTTGCTTTGTGCACTAATGAGCAGTCATGTTGGAACAGGAAGGGGCCATCCCCAAACTGTTCCCACAAAGTTGGGAGCATGATGCTTGGAGCATGATGCTTGGTGATGTTGCTTGGTGATGTTGCAGCTGCTCGGCCATGGAAACCCATTCCATGAAGCTCACTGATCTTGCGCTAATCTGAAGGTATCGTGAAGTTTGAAGGGCTATAGTGACTGACTCTGCAGAAAGTTTTCGACTTCTGAGCACTATGAGCCTCAGCATCTGCTGACCGCACTCTGTGATTTATGTGGCCTAGATGAGTTGCTGTTGTTCCCAATTACTCCCACTATGTTATAATTCCATTAACAGTTGACTGTGGAATATTTAGTAGTGAGGAAATTTGCCTGGTGCACAGGTGGCATCCTATCACGGTACCATCCTGGAATTCACTCAGCTCCTGAAAGCGACCCGTTCGTTAACAAATGTTTGTAGAAGCGCTCTGCATGACTAGGTGCTGGATTTTTTATGGGTTTATATGGGATTTGGATGGGTGGGTGAATACTTTTGGCAGTTTGGTGTAAAATCGGTGGGATTTAGTTGTTGACTAACACATAGAATAGAGCATTCCACACAATATATTTTATTTATTGCCATAAATGGTCCCCGACAGTGACACATTACACCTTTAACATTTCTAGCAAACTTTTTTGCTGACCCATTGACTCAGGGTTTCAGAGACCTGGTAGTCCTCAGATCTAAGAGTATTAAAACATGAGATGGAATTCATCTAATGGTAGTAGAGGGATGGTCAGTTGAACTTTATTTTTTAGCTGAATCAGATAGATGAATCAGGCTTATCTGGGATTACTTGGAAGAACAGGGACTGCTTTCAAAAATTATTCATGCTACGTTCTGATAAGGTCAGGGTCATCGGAAAACTGATATTCTGAGAAGAAATTGTCTGCTGTCAAGGTATACACAGGACAAAAGAAAGTACGATTATACACTAACAACAAGGCTCTGCCTTTACAATGCCTCCTATTCAAGCAATAAATAGGTGGTACGCTATAGAGACTGACAGCTACCTTGTTTGTAGTCGGAGTGTGTAGAGTAGCTTCAGAGAGATTACAGAAGCTCACTGTGTGTGTAATGAAGCGCAGAGTCAATAAGACATGCAGGCTTAAGGCCAAGGGCTGAGCCTTTGCGCCAAAGGTGCAACATGTGTGCCAGTCAGCAAACTTGTATATGCTCGTTTTTGATTGACAGGCCGCTGGTCGCCGGACTGTCTGTGTTTCCGATTCTGAAGGGACAGGCAGTTAGTTATGGAAGCCTCGTTAAAGGTATGTCAGGCTGACAACGTCAGTGTGATCATGGGAAATGTGACACACGTGTCCCTTTAACTGGTCGGGATGGCCACTGCTGGCAGCTGGCCTGTCAACCTCCACTGGGAGCTTGGCACACTGACAGGAGGAGTGGAGCTTTGCTACCGCGGAGGAATAAATTGCATTTACTTGAGGTGAAAGCCCAAAATACGGGTGATACACACAGATGGACGCATTTGTCTCGGTCACGGGGGTGGAGGGAGTTCTGATGAGAGGGGAGAGAAAGTAAACTCGTGCTTGCTGTTAGCCAGTCAGTTCTTTAGACGTACTGGGCAGAAAGATGAAAAAGCGGAGCGATGGTAGCGGACGTACTTGCACATAGCAGTTTAGCTGAATCTCCCTGTGTGAGAGTGGGGGTCAGCAGCTGTTAAAGGGGTGGAAAAACAGAGCCAGTAATTGTTCACACCTGGGCACTATTATCACCTGCAGCTCTCCAAGAGTCCATTTGTCACATCTCAACCCGAGGATGTGCTCACACAGTTGTTTGGGAAAACGATGAGGCAAAATCTTAGATGGCTGTGATAGAGACTACACTGGTGCTGCCTCTGGCTAGGACACTGGGATGTCTTTGTACGTGGGATACTTTGTTTGGGTGGAAGCTGCATAGATTTGCACTCTATAGTAGTTTTCTGCCGCTCTTCCGTTTGCTTTTTTTCAGATGTCAGAACATTTGTTCCTCCCATCTGATCCCACTTCCTGTTTTTTGTTGCTGTTTTTTCTTTTTTGTTGTTGCCATTTTCATGGCATCATGCAATATTGCCACGATGGCGTGTTTGGGAAAAGAGCGCCTATTGATAGACCTTCTTGTGTTTTGTTTGATGTTCTAAACAGTGCGACATAATCTGCAAGACACTCGCACAGATCCCAAACCCCTCAGCCTTTCATGGAGCTTTCTAGTCCAAAGCATTTCAATTGCTTTTTATAATTGAGTTTGTCTGCCGCTTCTGTGATTGCTTTGGATCTCTCTTTTGCTATCAAACAAGGCAATTACCACCGAATCGCATATTTTTCTGAAAAAGAAAAGGGAAAAAATGTTTATTTGCATGAATATTAGCATGCAACTAATTCAAAATCTCCTTTCAGGTCTCTGCGTGCGAGAATTCCTCGCCTCGCCATACATGTGTAGTTGGGAACTATACCAGCTCAAAATAAAGGAGAACGCTATCAATAATTAATTAATGCGGGTTAATATGTTAACAAACTTATAGTGGTTGGTAATTAGATGAGCCACAGTGTCTGATTCAGACTTAATTACTAAGCCACTGTCTGTTCTGTGGGGCTTCAATGAATAATTAATTACAAGAAGCATGAATTATTTCTGCTTACCAAAGATCCACAAGAAATACACGCCTCTGCTATTTGGTATTGATCGATAGAACGTGTTTGATTGGGGAAATAGGAGCAACTATAGCACAGCAGTTAGGAGATGAGCATGTCATAGATTATAGAGCCGTTTGCTGCAGAAGGTGCAGGATCGGGGACTGATTGCAGCACTAGCAAAATGTGTACAGCACAACTTTTTCTTCTTTGCACAGGTGTGCAATCAAACATTGTGTGAAATGAACACATTTGGACTCACACATATACCACAGAGTGCACAGAGGCGTTTCACAATTCTGAAATTGAATGAGGCGGTTTATTTTCCCTCCTTTAGTGCACATGGGCGACCCAAGTGTCTTGATGAAAGTTGTGCGTGCGTGTGTGTATCTGCAGACGCTCTGATTTACCCGCTCTATATTTGCATATGCACAATGTGATTAACTGCCAAGCCTTATCTTTTCCGCCTAGCTTCTTCATTGCATGCATTGCGCGCACACAAACACTCACACACCCACAAGCTGCCGCGAACATGTGCACACATTCACACTTTTACGTACCGGCAGCGTTGTGTGTTTTCAAGGAGAAATGGTGAAGGTGAGGTGCAAACCACACAGCAAGCTAAAGACTCTGAGACAGTCTGTTATTCAGCTTCACTCACAATTGGACTGCAGCAGTTAGTGAACCCTGCAGGCTTTCCCCAGCTAATGTGGTTGACTTTATTTATGGCCAGTGTGCCTCGCTTGGGCCAGTCGTGCAGGTGAAACTGTCTATCGCTCTGCATTCAGTTGTCAGTCACATACAGTTACTTTGTACAGAAATGCCACGGGCCATAATCAGCTCCAGCTCGCATCATTTACTGTAGATGTTGTAATAATATGTCAGTCCATGTCATTAACACTCACTGGGCCTGGGGGATACGGGAGGGCAGATTGAATGGCTTACACCTCGGGCTGCTGGCACCCTGTGTGTGTGTGTGTGTGTGTGTGTGTGTGTGTGTGTGTGTGTGTGTGTGTGTGTGTGTGTGTGTGTGTTCCTCTCCCCCGTGTGTTGTGCTGTGATTGTGTGGGTGCGTCAGAGTTTTCATATATAAACGAAACTGTGCAAATTATGCTTTCTTCTCCTGTTTACCACATCCCTTTACATTGTGTTTCTTCTGTACATGTACGTGCTGGTTAACTGCCTGTCAGACACTGATGTGTGTGTGATTTTACGTTTCTTCTCTCTTTCGTCTATAGCAGCACCTCTTTTGGCAGCTTTGCTGTCAATGTTTGAAAGGTGAAAGTACTGTTAAGGAAAACTTGAATAGCACCATAAGGCTGACTTCCTGTGCTCTCGAGTGCTCAGGTCTTAGCAGTCACTGTGCACCACACACACACACACACACACACACACACACACACACACACACACACACACACACACACACACACACACACACACACACACACCACATCCTGATGTTACTGTAAGCCTGTAGTGTTGTCTCCGAGTGCTACTAAATAAGATATATAATCCACAACTTGTGTTCTAATGACCGTATTACACATTATCTTCTTTCTCACCTTACACCTTTCCTCACCTCTCCCTCGCTCTTTGCTCAGAGAACTCCTGGTGGCATCCTCTCTTCAAATAGCTGTAATCAACACTGATGTTCTCTAAGACCCCTCTCTTCAAGGCATTAATCAGATTGGATTGTACTGCATTGCCACAGGGGGCCGTTAGAACTGATATTCTTTTGACAAGGACACAGAACAAAGAGATTCTTTGATTGAGAGTGATTGGACTGTAATGGTTAATTGGAGCAATTCCTCATCACGACCTCTGTCTTATTACCACCCTTCTTCTCTTTCCCACCTCTTTTGGCACTGTCTGTCTTTTTCCCCCCTCTTTGGCTGCATTTTCGTCTTAAATCTGAGCTGCATGTGAATAGCGTCACTGTATCATCCTCCCCTTCCCTCCACTCCCTCTTCCCTCTGTTTTTTCCAAGGTCACCGCAACTCAGTCTAATTCACTTTTCTTTGATGATAAAATCCTGTCCCAACTTTAGCCAAATGTCCGTTTCCCCGTGGAGTTGAGATTTATCTCAATTACTTCTCCACCGGTGTGTCTGCCAGCTTCTAAACATGAGTATCAGAGTGCCAGGTTCACCCAGGGAGAAACAGTAAATCTTTTGATGTCTTCTGAGTATCCATTGGCTATACGGCGGGGCTGTAAATTCCCTTAAAGCAGCACACAGCTTTATAAAAGACAGCAGGAAATCCAGTCCCTGACAAGGAGAATGTGGACTAATCTACCACCTTTTCAATAAATACGGCAAAATGCTTTTAAATAACACATAAACTGGTGTAAATCCTGTCACCAATGTCGAGCAATAACAGCAATATTTCTTTATTTTCGTACTTGTGTGTGAATGAATAAGACTTTGTTTACTGTTAATGGTAGTTTGGCATCTATTTAGAACCTGTTTGTATAAATATGTGATATGCCGATCCCGAGTATGCGTAATAAGGATGTCATAATACAGGAAAAAAACTAGCGGGAAGTGGGAATTTAGGCTGGAAGTCTGTGAGACCAAGGCGGGCAAAGAAAGAATAATATCCAGGGACAAAGGGAGAGAACAGAAATCAGTATTGAGGGAGAGTCCTGGCTGACTCGTCATGTCCTTGTGCAGGATTTATGAGCTCTAAGATCAGGGACAGGTTTAGCGAGAAAGTGCTAGGAGGAGGAATGGATGGGAAAGTGAAAGGAAAGTAGGAGGAATACGAGGATGGTGTTACAGCAGGGAGAAAGTGCCAAATTTCAGGCCTAAGTGGGCTCAGACTGCACTGTGGGTTGAGACGTCCCTCTTGCATAATAGCAGGTGACAGGAGGAAGAATGGCAAGGCCAAGAGGAAGAGATGGAAGAATAAAAAATGGGCTGAATAGAGAGAAGATGAAAAAAAAAAACAGAGCCTAAACATTATCCAAGCGCCAGAGGTCAGTGATTTGATTAACACCTGCGAGATACAGGGCAAGACACAGAGAGCGCGACAGCAAACAGAAAGCAAAGGACAAGAAAAAAAAGCAAAGAGAGGAGGGGGAAAGAGAGAGTGGAGGAAGATCAGGTTAGGGAGGATGGAGAGCTGGGGAAATGCAAGACGAGGAGTGGAAAGGTGTTGCCGAGGAGGGCTGAGGCTGTGTGGGTGCTGTAATCTGTTTGTGTCAGAGAAATGATGAAGGGGCCAGGAGGGAGAGCTCTGCAGTTCACCTTCTGGCCCCTGGAGGAAACACACTGACCCTGGCCCTCCCCCTTTGCCCACCTCCCTTTTCCACCACCACTCCACCTGCGCGATTTATGACTCACGGGGTCGGTCCAGGGTTGCTCGGTCTGAGGACATTTGTGAATCTAGTTGCGGCGGCAGTGCATCACTTTTTTTAGTGCGCGTCTACGTGCGTGTGCGCGCGTTGAACACAAAGCATGTGTAAAGAAAGCTATTGTATGTCAAGGAGGATGAGACATTAGAGCTACCCGGGGAAAGGGCAGTAATGATTTTTATCCTGGGCTCTCAGAGCGAACAGAGGCACATCTCGAAATAATCCAGCGTGACAGAGTTTGGAAGGAGAAAGACTGACAGAACTAGAAAAGATGACTGAATGATGGGGGAGTAGTTGTACTGCATACTGATGATTTCACTCCACTGCCCAATTTAATCACGATAAGCTGAATGTCTCAGTGAGCCCATTAAATCTTAAAAACAAAACAACAACAAAAAAACAACTTGAAACAATTATCTTCTGTTCCAGGAAATTTCCACTGTGTTCTGACATTTTTTAAAGCTGAACTAATCAATATTCTTTAGATATGAAAGAAATGATTCAGTGACTCTGTGTTCCTGTCAAAGGGGTCACTTTTAATAAGGAAGCCACACATAACTCCCCTCAGCTCCACAGTGTGTTTTAGCATATTTTGTTTATCTTATGACTTTGCAACTTTTTAATGTTTTGGTTCACAAAACTACACTCATCATTTCTGGCTCGAACAGGCAATGGATAGAGCTCTGAGAAGTCGTTATGTACAACATGCTGCTTTACCTTCATATTCAGGGGTCACCATCTTGGCTAGAAGGTCCAATTATCAGTCATCAGATGAAGAATATGTGATGCCAGTGCTAGCTAATTAGCTTAGAGCAGCATTTTTTGTGGCATTGATGTCACGCTACAGTCATAGCAGGTAAAAAACAGCGCAAACAGAATTGTTGTGAACTTTGTTTTTCCCTTTAAGGACTGGGACCAAGCTTGTGACCATTCACAGTCATGCAGTGGCTGTCTTCAAACCAACTCTGACGCATCAACACGCTGATAAAACAACAATCAGGCAGAATCAGTCTGCCATCAGTCTCCTATTAGTTTGCAAATGAATGGGGACATGTTGGTCATGACTGTTTGTGATAATATGCTGATTAACTGTGAAAACACTATTGCAAAAATCTCATCTGCATACACAGAAATTCACATGAACTACTTACTTTCAGAGTCCAGCCAGAACATCAAACAGAAAATCAGAAACGTATCCACAAATAGTGACATAGTTGCTGCAGAGATTTAACTACAAAATGGCATAGCTAGCTTTCATATGGGAATATAATCAGAATATAATCAGAATACAACCAGTTGGCGATTACCTGAGTCAGTTCCCCTATTCCAAGGAGATGCGTCACAGACATTTAGAAATTGACATCCTGAGTCAGGCTGCAACCAGGTCATGCGTTCAAAAGTGTCGCCCAGAGGTTGAGGGTGTTGCACACTCGCAGTCGGTTGCCGAACACAAAAACAGTCCTGTTTTTACTCTAGTGTGTCTGGGTCATTTCATGTGTTGTGCCGTTATTTGGTATTTATTTATGTTAAAATGTCATCTTCACTATTTCATAATAAATATGTTGTCAGAGGATAAAGTTTTGCAGCACGGTCAGTTCCATTAAGTGCAGAATTTGCCGTGTTAGATTGGTCACAACAGTGTCGAAATTACAGCACGCTGCTAGCAATTACTCGTTCTTTTACCTAGTAAAATTACACAGCAGTTACATAGTGTACTTCATGGAAACATACTAGTGGTAATATTCAAAGTGAGACAGCAATAAAGGACAAAGTTAGCAACTAGGAGGTTTACACATAACATTTATCTGCTAAAAAGTCAGATATTTCCCTTATGGGGGAAAAAAGAGAGCTGAGTCAACTATGAACTTGGATTCAACCAATGACTCCATTTTTTCTATATCCTTGTGTGGTTAAAGAGATGAAATGTTAAAGACAAAATTAAGGAACAGAATCTGCTTATAAGACTCTATGTTGTCATGCTATTTAATGCTTTCTACTGTTTTATAGTCTACTATATTTAAACCGCTTAGTTCTGTCATTGATTGGAAATGCAATAAGTAGGTTTTGTCTCCATGAAGTCCTTGGAGGCCAGTGTGAGATGAAATTATATACACAGCGCATAAACATGTTGTGACTTAATGATGCAGAATAAAAAATAAAAATCATTCGTAAATGGCACACATGCGCTGGAGATGGCAGGTAGAAATGCTAAAAAAATGGCTTATTGTCACAGATGCTAAGTGAAAGCAATCGAGTGAGATTGGTGTAGTAAGAGGTGAGGGCTGAGTAGTGGAGTATTATTGAATCAAAGGCCTATTCTCGGTATGAAGATGAGGCGGGGATGAAGGTTGCTCCTCATCCATAACAGATGATTCATAGGCTGCCCTGACCTTTAATACCTGGACTTACCTCTTTTCCTTTCTCTGCTGCAGAACTCCACTGCATGGAGAGTTCAAGTATATGCTGTTAATAGCAAACAGCGCTGGCAAAGCTTGCGTCCCAGAGCACTCTGCAAATACAAGTGCGCATGTATGCACATGCGGGCATGTGCACGTGTGTTTGAAGTGTGGATGCTCATTTATAAAGCACATTTGCAGAAGCATCAAATGTCAAAAGTTCACTGCGGCACCCTGCTCACATCTAATGTGACAAATAACTTCTTCCTCCAGTTGCATTGTTCTAATCCCTTTAGTGGGCTCTGGAATGGAAATATAATTACATTTCTGTGGTGCAGTGCCTTTGATAAGACAGCCACTTGCTGAGCTGAATGTCTAACTGAGTTGGATGCCTCTCCCAAGCCCTCTCCTCTCTCCACTCTACTTCTCTCCCCTTACTCATCTCCCCTCTTCCTTTCTCTCCTTTAGGTTTTCTCGTTTTCCCTTTTCATTCTCTCACCCCCCGCTCGCTTCTCTCTGTCATCTCCAAAAGCTCATTCTGTCTCTCTCTCACCCGCCTAGGTATTGCTGTGGATAAAGGAGGAGTTGTCTACTTCGTTGATGGCACCACCATTCAGAAGATTAATGAGAGGGGTTTGCTCTCCACTGTGATTGGTTCAAACGGACTGATGTCGACGCAGCCGCTAAGCTGCGATTCACGCATGGACATCGGCCAGGTGAGTTAATAATGCGGCAGAGTTTCGATGACCAGCGGAAAGCAGATTTGCTGTGAATGCTGTTGTTTTAATAATCTGTAGAAAAATAAGCCTGCTTATTAAACAGCAGTATACACTGCAAAGCTTCTTCTACTGAGAACCTTTATCATTTCTTCAAGGTATGTGTGCTTGTGTGTGAAGGAGAGACCAAAGACTGCATAGGTTTGATCTGGCAGCCTTCAGATCACACTGTTAACTTATATCAAGCCTATTAGAGCAAAGGATGAATTATAGATGAGCTACTGGCTCTATAGAGGGATCTCTGCCCACACATAGGGATGTGAGCGCCTGTGTATGTGTGTGTGAATATCAATGTTCAAGCCAGGTGAATTCCCAGAGGGGATATTATGTGTCGTTAAAGGGGCCCGTGCTGCCTCCTGGCTCTTCTCGTTGTTTGTTACTCATTGTTCAGATCATGTCAAATTCATTCTTCGTTGAATTACAAAACAAAACAAAAAAACAATGTGTGACCTCAATGTGTCATCTTTGCTCATCATCTCTTGGCTGTTGTAGCACTTTGTCTACATTCAACTTAGCTTTCTCCTGAAAGTACAAGCTACCAAGCTAGGCTATCATTTCTGAACTTCTCAGTTTGATAGTTTAGCTCACTAAATCTGCAAGGATACAGATTATTAATACTGGAAATGATTGCTCTTCCTTGTCCTTTATGTTAATGCTATTCCAGCACTGCAGAGTCATCTGCCACTCACCTACACAGCTCAAAAAATTCATTACAGACAGCTAACATTAGCAAGGCATGCTAATGTTAGCTGTCTGTAATGAATGGGTTTTATTGTGTTGATTACAAAAAACGGGAAGGGGATGAGTACACAGAGCTACGTCACTGTGTGTTTTAAACCAAAAAGAACTGCTGAACTCCTTGATGGTGTCAAATAAGGCCTAACAATGTTATCTCCCCAGCTGGTTTCAGGTATAGTCAAGTACTCCAAAGTGCAGTTTTGACATCCTCAAGGGTGTCTCCCGCTTTAGCCCTGTGACACCTGCTTTCAGGCTCTGCCTCACACTGTCACGCTGCTCACAGTAATGTCAGGCCAAATAAGAGAAAGCCTCAAAGCCTCTCTTTTCTGGAAAAAAAAAGGCGTAAACAGGCTTTCTCTGCACACAGGACAACATCTGAATATGAGGCTTTTTTTGCATTTCAGCCACAAGCACAAAATACATTTTTCAGTGCAGTTCTGTGTAGTTCAATAGTTTCAAAATAACATAATTCAATAAATAATTGAAAAAGAAGGGGAGGCGTTGGAAATGTTTATCTCAAATATTTTCAGAGAATCGGGAGAAATAGAAATGGGACAAAATCAAAAACTGAGTGGCCGTGATCTTTGGGTTTCCAGGCAGTACGCTAAAAAACACAAATGTGATTTGGGAGAAGAATTCACAGCTCAGGAACAGTTTTTGTTGCTGCCTCCATGATTCAACATCCACTGATGTGATGTGACCAATCAGAATCTGAACTTCTAGAGAAGCGAGGGTTCCTCCAATCATTATCATTGTACAGACAAGTGCACATAACATAGGGGCAGCAGGTTTTGAAGCAATGTATGTTGTCATAGTAATGACATTACAACAACAGTGCATTAAAGAAATCCAGGTGCTAGACTAGAGTGCCTGCAGTGTCAAATCCAACACCCAAGTGGAAATATGTGGAGTATTCTAAGGCCACAGACTGTTCAGCATGTGAAATCCTATATTCAGCAAGAACAGGTAAACACTTTGCTTTCAAAACTGCAGCAACTGATCTCCAAACAAAGAGAGGTGATGCAACACAGTGGGAAGCATGTCCCTACTGCTGTATCTACTTCACTGATATGTTATAAACAATGTTACACTTTACAACATCTCCCAATGTTTTTAGCAACTAGATACTCTAAAATTAAATAAATAAATGTTGTACCTTTTACCTTTTGTTGATAAGACTTTTTTTCCTGCAGTACTCGTCTCTCATCAGTACGTATGGTGAGCAGTGTATCATAGCAACACACTAAATCCATCTCCTACCATTGGTGCTTATAAGCAGAGATACTGCATTGCTCAAATCTCTGGTAATAATATTGGCTTTCTGTTTAAGAGATGTGGAAATGCAAGCTGAAGCTCTCTTAATATATACAAATGAAAAACACAAAGAACTTTAAAAATAAATGTGGATTTCAGCTCTGTGTGCAGGTCAGCTTCTCGAAGCAATCGCCTGCCGTCACAGCAAAGTTCAACATCGTGTGCAGCAGGGATTTGATGCATGGGACACCGTGAGTCCTGCTTGATGAATCTCTCTATCTTTAAAAATGGAATTTCAGAGTCAACCTTCTAGTCTCTCATTTGACAGGGCCTATAATTGGACATGTCAGTGGCAATTTAACATGATCCATTTATTTACCAATCCGTCCTCGGAGTCATCAATCACCTCATCCTTCAGACGCACCGCGTCGTCTCTGCAGCGGTCACGGGCGCCTGCGAGTGAGATGGACAGTCATGTGGGTGGCTGTGCGCTGGTGTAGGTTTGCCTGCCTTTGACCCCCACAGTGTTAGCGGACAGGGTGTGCTATTTGAGCAGGCAGCGATCACGGTTATTGGATGACATTTGGAACAGTGCCGAAGCGAGCCAGTGTGAGTCTTGAATAAACACAGGGAAGGCTCCCTGCCCGCTACTGACCTTTGCATGAGCAGGGAGGGTCAGGAGGCCTAATACTATGTTATTAAGGAGATGTTATTTGTATCACCTGTAACTGGCTCTTGTGGGCAGCTGCCACCAAGGACTTCTTTGCTCTTTTGTTCTCGCTTTTTTTTTTCTTCACAGAAATATACAATAAGTGTTTGTCATTCCTCAGGTGCGGCTAGAGTGGCCAACAGACCTGGCCATTAACCCACTGGACAACTCCCTGTACATCCTTGACAACAACATCGTCCTGCAGGTAGAGAAATACGCACGAAACAAAGCAGAGGCTTGCAAGAGAGGGAAATATACGCCTGCTTCTCATTCATTCATCTGCTTTCTTATGAGACATTGGGACTATATGTAGCAGTGGAAGAGAGGGTAATAAAATATTTTTCACAAATTGCAGTGCTGTCACTTTAGGTGCATTTAGAGTGAGTGAGGCTGCTAACATAAAAGAAAGCAAAAAAAGCACCTTGTTAAAAAAATAACATGCTATCACAGGTCTCTGCAGGAGTTGTTTTTAAGAAAATGTCACTCAACTTTTTTCTCCGAAATTAATGAATTGCCTGTTTGAGCATGTTCAAAAGTAATGAGTCAGGAGATGAGGCAGGCGATGTTTGATACACCGGATCAAAACCAAAGCAATTCAACAGAGTGGCTGACTCTGTTGAATTGATGTAAGTGTCTGTATTGTGCCTCTCTCTTTTATAACAGATAATACGTTGTGGTGTATTTTCTTAGGTGTCAGAAAGTCTGCAGGTGCGGATTGTAGCAGGACGTCCCATCCACTGCCAGGTTCCAGGTATTGACCATCACTTGGTGAGCCGGGCAGCTGTGCGCGCCACCTTGGAGGCAGCTAAGGCCATCGCCCTGTCCCACCTGGGCACGCTGTACATTGCTGAGACTGATGAGAGGCGAATCAACCGCATCCAGCAGGTCACTAAAAAGACTTTTGAGGGCACCTGTTAATGATGCATTTATCGCAGTTCTCATGTTGCAAATTTATACTGAAGTTGCAAAAGACCATACTTATCCAGAGTGTTAATATACTGCTCAAAAAATGAAAGGAACACTTTGTAATCAGAGTAGAGCATCAAGATGATTAAACTTCTGGGACATTGATCTGGTCAGTTAAGTAGCCGAGGGGGTTGTTAATCAGTTTCAACTGCTTTAGTGTTGATGAAATTAACAACAGGTGCACTAGAGGAGCAACAAATCAGAAATACTTTTAGAGGTGGAGACCACTGACATTTATTCCCTTCTCTTCTTTTCTGGCTTTTTTTCACTACATTTGTATTTGGCTAGTGTCAGTGTCGCTGCTCATATTCCTCCAGGATGACACATCAATAGGTTTGCTGTGGCTCCCAGCATAGCATCAAGACCATAGAGGAGATTTCAGGAGAGCTGGTCAGGGCTGTAGAAGGTCCTCAACATGTCAGCAAGACCCGAATCTGCTCCTTTGTGAAAAGAGGAACAGGATGGAAAACGACCTCCAGAAGGCCACTGGTGTGAATGTCTCTGACCAAAACATCAGAAACAGACTTGGTCCTTTAGTGAGCCCTGTGCTCACAGTCCAGCACCTTGGACCCTGACTGGCATTTGCCATTGAGTACCAGGATTGGCTGGTCCACCACTGGTGGTCTGTGCTTTTCACAGATGAGAACAGCTTCACCCTGACAGACATGTAAGGGTCTCTACAGACCTCTACAGGCTAGGCATTGGCATCCTCACTGCCATTAGGTGTCAGAATGAAATCCTAGGACCTACTATCAGACCCTGCACTGGTGCAGTGAGTCTTGGGATCCTCCTGGTGCACAACAATGGCCTCATGTGGCAAGAGTATTCAGGCAGTTCCTGGAGGCTGAAGGAATTGATACCATTGAATGACCCCCTTGCTCGCCTGACCTAAATTGAGTAGAGCACCTCTGAGATATTATGTTTTAGTCCATCTGACACTGCACCTCAGACTGTCGAGGAGCTCGGTGATGCCCTGGCCCAGATATGAGACGAGATCCCCCAGGACACCATCCATCGTTTCATTAGGTGCCCTGATGTTGTCAGGCATGCATACAAGCACGTGGGGTCATACAAGCTACAAACTAGAACCATTTGAAATGTAAGCAAAATGGACTAGCCTGCAGCATCATTTTTTCACTTTGATTTTCACGTGTCTTTGAATTCAACCCCTCTGTAGGTTGAGCATTTTCATTTCCATCAAAGGATGTGACATCTTTTCATTCCTAACACATTAACCAGTCCATATCCAGGCTTTTTCCCCATTGATATCTCATGTTTTTGAGCAGTGTATATTCCTCCATATTACCCTGACATTTCAATGCACGCCTCTTGTCTCTTCGCATGAACGTTTTCCACGTCTCTGATGGAAATAACAACAGGAAAAAAGAAACAGCTCAGCTAGAGCTGACACTGGCAATCCATCTGGCCTTATGACACTAATTTACCTTCACACTTGTTGCATCATGAGTCCCACTGTGAACAGGTTGTTTGCCTAACAGATGCTACGCAGCAAGGTAGTGCGTCGAGTCTGTGTCTAGGACGTAGATGCTCAAAATCAAAGGCATTCAAAAAATAATCAAGAAGTACGGTTTCAGTTTTAGAGAAAAAAGAAGTATATATAGTATATTACTTTTTTCTGTCCATTTGCTCCATTAGGTAGCAGCATGTTGTCACAGCACTGCAGCATTTTGGAACCAACAGCACAAAGGTAGTGCCTGCTGGACTCAATCAATAGCACCTTTGTGGTGTGCAGCAACACGCTGGGTCCATGTGGAGGCAGACAGGAACATATAATACCTCAAATGCCTTTTTATTGGGTACCGACCAGCCATGTTGCAATGGGCAATGAAAAGACCTTTTTTTTTTTTTTTTTAAACTGCGTTTGTCACACCTATTTTATGTTTGGCATTTTTAGGCTCCTATTTATCAAGCGTCTCAGTTGGACTCAGACAGGAATGGATCCATCCATGTTTGTTAAGGTTTCCACACTTATTCAGCAACAGGTGCCAGACTGACAGTGAATAACACCGCTTTGTAACAACGAGCCGTAAAGTAAAATTAATGATCATTTGTTTAGATGTGTGTGATGACGAGTTGGGATTATCTCAGCAGTTTGTGATGTGCAATCAATCAGTGCATTAAGAAACAAAGAACAGCCAGGCAAATACAATGTGATGCAGGAGTAATGAAATACAGAACACTTCAGGTAAGTTCGCTGCACACAGATACACCTGACATGATGTTTTAAGCTGATTTTAAAAATGATGCGTGAATTAAGTGCTCGGTTTCACTTTCAATGGTTCGCACCAGCTTGTACTGTTTAGCCAGCAAGTCTTTTTTTAGTGTAATAAGCTCTATTAAATGTGAACGTGCCTTGGCCTTCATACTAAGTATTTAGGCGATGACTTGGCACCGCCTGCGGTCTGCGCTCATGGTCCAGGCACGTCTTCCCATCACATAGACTCAGAACATTTGGCCAGGACATCAAGGACCACACATGCATAACCAATATGTGCTTTTTAAAATTTTTATTTTGCATAAGTTGCTGTGTTATTCGTTATATCACACTGGAGCATTAAAATCAAACTCATTACATGCCACATTTGCTCCGTTGTGCCCGTCTTTATCTGCTTTAAATTAAGGGCAATTTGCAACAACTTTTTATTTTCTGTTTATTTTGGACATGTTTAAAGATGAAGCATTTGTTGTACTGTGAAGAGGAAACAAGCTGTTTTTTCCCTGTGTGAGTAGAACAGTTTGCATGGCGAAACGAATTACACCTTACGTTTCAGAACATAATAAGCACGAGATAAAACATAATCTTGTTCTGAGAAGGCTGAGATGAAGAACAGCACATGATCTGTTTCACCATGTCACTGTTTGTTTACCGAAAGTCAAAATGCAGAAGCATTGTGTGAAAAACCTAAACACACCGCGTGATTCAGCACCCTGTAAAACCGCCTGTGGCAGTAATAAATGGAA
The DNA here is from genome assembly GCF_965226115.1 of Aulonocara stuartgranti. Lineage (NCBI taxonomy): Eukaryota > Metazoa > Chordata > Actinopteri > Cichliformes > Cichlidae > Aulonocara > Aulonocara stuartgranti. Next base: position 23,522,684 of record NC_138940.1, on the reverse strand, counting down.
TTAACTGTTTTCTCGACGACCTTATCAGTCTCTCGCTTCGTTGTGGAGGAATTTTGGCTCTCGCGTCTTTACAGCGTCGCTTCAGTTCATTGAGGTTTGTGGTTCGTTTCTGCACAGCTCTCTTCAGAGCCTGCCACAGCATTTCAGTCAGTTTGAGGTGTAGACTTTGACTGGGCCAAGGCAACGCTTTGGTTCTTTTCTTTGTCAGTGTTTCTGTTGTGCTTTTGATCATCGTTCTGATGCTTTACCCAATTACTGCCAGGCTTTAGGTGTCAGACAGATGGCTTCTAGAATACGTTGGCACTCTACTTTGGGCTCAACGATTGCAAGGTGCAAGACAAGCTCAAATCATCACCCCTCCACCACCGTGCTTGACGGTTGATATGAGGTGTTTGTGCTTATATGTTGAGTTTGGTTTTTGCTAAATTTGCGCTGTGCATCGTGGACAAACAGCTCCAATTTGTTCTTTATTGTCCAAAGGACATTGTTTTGTCTTGCGGTTCGTTCAGATGCAGCTTTTCAAATATGAATCATGCTGCCATCTTATTTTTAGAGAGAAGAGGGTCTCCCCTGACATCCTTCCATACTTTTTCAGTCTATTTCTAATTGTGCTGTCATGAACTTTAACATTTAGCTTGCTGATTTAGGTCTGTGGACTCTAAGATGTAGATTTTGAGTGTTTTTATGGTTTCTCTGAGCAATGCATAGACTGACCTTAGGGCGAATTTGCTGGGACTTCCACTCTTGTGAAGTTTAGCAGCTGTCTTGAATGTTTTCCCTTTGTGACTCTTTCTATCTGATTGATGGGAAACAACGGGTTGTTCTTCCTCCAGACCAGCAAACTGCCAAAGCTTCTGCTTTCATAGAGGTGCTCACACTTGCTGATGATAAATGAACAAAGTGAATTTGATTAGCAGCACATGGCTGCTACTTACCCTCTAATTCTTATTGAAGCTGTGCGTAAACGTGTACTGTTTCCTCACTCACTGCTTCTAAATTTGGCTTAAATTAACACTGACATAATATATTGTGTTGTTATTGTGGTTGTATCTACCTGCTTTTATTATGTCCTGATCCGTAAAACCTTAGATTCGAGTATTTTATAGGTCAAGGTGATGAAATTCTGCTTCTAACCTAAAATTAGGAGTAAGGTTTTCTCTACTCTCAGATGATGGATGAATGGAGATTTTGGAAAGTAGTTTTGTGGGAATTGTGCTTATTTACTTGTTTTTTTTCCCAGACACTGGAAACATGGGGTTTTCTGGGTTTGGCAATGCAAACAAACGAGCTGCAGTAGGGAACGGCTTTATAATAAACACCTCAGATAAACTTTCCCCGTGGAATCATAAAGTTGATAAAAGCAAGTCTTCATCAAACATATCATCTTTGACAATTATCTTCCAACAATGCACGGTCCTCTCGGGGTAGTTAAGCAGCATCGGCCTCCCAAGATTAATCAAAATCAAGCTGTTGTTGCAACAGTTTTCACCTCCATTTGCAGCTCGCCTCCCCATCAGGACAATCAGCTTAATTTGTTTGGAGAGCGAGACTTAATGTTCCAAAGATCTGTCAATCAGTCAGCAAGGGAATAGTGTCATACATCGAAGATGCATAATGCCTTTGTTTGTCTAAACTTCACGGAGAGGCACCAAAGATATCATCGGTGATGTTTTTGGCTAAAGGAACAGCGGATACACGCAAAGTGATATTGTAACTCAGCGCAGGTTTTTATATGAAATGCCATCATTATCTTATTTGCCAGAGAGACGAGACATTACAAAGGCTGTTGTGGAACATTACCTTCTGTTTAACAGTGGCCTCCTGCAGCACGTTGTGACATGTCGCTTTTTGAAAACTCCACAGGTGTCAACCAACGGCGAGATATCGATTATCTCCGGAGCCCCCACGGACTGCGATTGCAAGATAGACCCCAACTGCGACTGCTTCTCTGGTGGGTCACCAGGCACACATACGCACACTTGTTATGTGAGGAGTGCAGGATTAAGTAATGTGAACGTATTAGATTATGCTTAATAGGATTAGAGCGCTACAACACATGCAAAAGCATTTGAGAATTAATTCTGGTGGCATCATATTCGGCCTGCTTCAGAAGTAGTTTTAGAGGAAACAAAAACTGGAGCATTGTGAAGCTCGGAGGATTTGATTTAGTCTGTATATCTTGATATTGAGTGGGTAAATCTGGCTGCCCCGTGCGTCCCTGCTGGACAATAATTTGATTAGCACTTTCCCTCCCCGACTTATTAAAGTCAGCTGGAATCTTAGTGTCTAGGAAGAGCCGCTTCGACTCTCCTTGAAAAACAATAAAAAATATGACAATGACTTTTATATAAATGATGACAATACCCAGGAAAGAAAAGACCGCCTATAACATCAGGCTGGAGAATTAAGAGAACGACTTGACTGTGAGCGTTTGTGTGTTGGCTAAACAGAAAGTGGATGCTTGTGTGTGTGTGTGGGTCGATGTATTTATATTTGTATTCATAGGAAGGCTTCTTCTTTGTGGAGACCTCCAGCTAAATTCAGTAACAACCAGCTCAGGAGAAACCTTTCAAATCCATTCAAATTACAGCTGGTGAAAGAAAATGCTCACTTCCACACGCCGAATGTTTTAACTGGTTGCTGTATCATGGTTGGGCACCTGAAATGCAATAAAAGGAAGAGGAAAAGGACCCAACAAATAAGCAGATGTTCTTTTGACAGTTAGGCCGTGCTTTCATTGTAAGTGTCAGCGGATGTGATTTTATCATTTAATTCTGCTCATAAAAATCAGTCTCTTTTCTATTCAAAATGGAGGGAAGTGTCTCTCCCATGCCACAAGCCAATGGGCTGTAACCATCCCTATTCCTTGAGTTGTACTTTGCATATTTTCAATCATGTCTCGCTGTTAACAGATGATTACTCTCTTCAGAGGCTTTCCGTTTCCATCCCTTCGCCGTAAACACTCACACAGTGTCTTTGAACGCGGACACGTATGCGAGCGCACACCCGCCGATACTAACGGATGCGAGCCCGTGCGCGGTCGCCCACAAAAGCATACACACATAATGCGCATGCTGTCGCGAGGTAAACTGCCACCCTGCTGTCTGCACAGACCCATCAGAGGCCCCAGGCCTACTGCTGACAGCATCTAAAGGGCTTCACCCAGCTGTTATCCTGCTGTGCAACCAAAGACATCTGGATGCATTCAGTCGCCTACTACCACCGTCTGATAAGACCGAGGTCACTATCAAGGTGGTCATATCCACTCCACTGGGAAGTTACCATATCCCAATAGGTCCACGTCCTGAGCCAAACTGATAACCGTTTAAGCGGCACCATGGGATCCTCGTATTTTGCCAACCTGCGTGTGGACTGGTTGTGACTTCTCGCTTTCGCTGGAGAACGAATTGTATTTCTCAGTGTGGTTAGAACTGATGCTGCTTTGAATTATGCTATTTTGTTGATAAAGAGCTTTTCCTGTCCTTACCGAAATGACAAGTTCCCGTTTTTCCTATCAGGAGACGGAGGCTACGCCCGTGATGCTCGTCTCAAAGCCCCGTCCTCTCTGGCAGTGGCTCCCAATGGCACCCTGTATATTGCTGATCTGGGCAATATCCGGATCAGAGCTGTAAGCCCCAACCAGCCCCAGCCCAGCCCAGCCGGACTGGTGGAAATCAGCTCACCTCTGGACCAGGAGCTCTATCTCTTTAGCCAGGTTCTTATCACAATGCCTAATGTGTGTATTTGCATGTAAAATATTTGGATACCAGCGAATTGTCTTTTTAATTCATAATTTATTAGCAAATTTAACAGACTGACTAACTCAAGTGTTTACTTGGATTTGCACATTGCTAAATTAAAACGGATTAAGCCACGCAAGCTCATTTGTACACACAAATTAGTCTGAGATAATTAGTTATTAATTATTGACACACAGTAACTGCTAGTTGGGCCTGTTAGGAAGGTAGATAACTGAACCAGCTAACAAAGCTAGCATTAGCTTTCTAATATGACCCATTTAGAGAAAAATAAAGAATAAATGCGGTAAACTGGCTAAACTTTAATAACTTGGGATGATTTTGGATTGCATTTCACAAAAATAATATTCCTCACTTCCAAGTCTCGTTCTAATAGCTTTGAATGATTGAATGATCAAATAATGTCAGCTAGGTTAGCCTAATCCAATCAGGGTGTTTACTGGCTCAGAGTGGGCTTTTGTGGGTGACTAAGCATGACAGTAAGCATGATAGATGCACACAAGATAGTGAGCCTATTGCCTTATGTTGCAGAAATCTGGCCTTTCCTGTTATTTCTGATCATTTAATAAACAAAACGGTTCATTCTGCCTGAGAAAATGAAACTCTTATTTCAAAAAATTATTTTAAAATTTCATACAGACAACAGTTACATATTACATATTCTAAGCTCTAAAATGAACATGTTTCTTCATCTTTAAATATATAATTTAAAGAAATAAACCCCATAATTTACAGTAGTTATGGTTAATGTGTGTGTACCTGCAAATCACTAGTCTGAGAGTACAGAGTACCTAATAGTTTCTAAATTTACAGGTTTTGTCATTTGCAGAAGCTGAATCCTCAACAGTGTCTCTCTCTCCCTCTGATAGAATGGTTCCCACCTGTACACCAAACACCTGATCACAGGTCACTACCTGTACAACTTCTCTTACGGCACAGACGGCCAGTTGTCGGGTGTGATGAGCCGCGACGGCCGCAGCCTCCAGGTGAGGAGGGATGCTCACGGAGTGCCTCTCTGGCTGGCTCTACCTGGCGGACAGGTGTACTGGCTGTCCCTTAGCAACAGTGGCACGCTGAGGAAGGTGTCCGCCCAAGGCCACGACATCGCCCACATCACTTACCATGGCAACACAGGTCTCCTAGCAACCAAAAGTGATGAGAACAGTTGGACCACTGTGTATGAGTGAGTTTGTGGTTTATTTATAAAGCTTATCTGCTTCTTCTTTCTGTCTGTCCCCGCTCTTTCTCTCTTCTCCTTCCTTCCTTCCTGTTCTCGCTTTGTTGCTTGACTCTGAATGTTTGAGCTTACACTGCATTGCATGAATGTGTATTCATATGACAAGGTTTACGTTAGGGGTATGAAATATGAGTGCCATCTGGTGGTCACTTCTGCATCAACAAAGCTGGAGAAGGCCTGGGGTGGGATTGGGCGGTGTGACTGTTTTTTTCTTTCTTCTTTTTAGTCTTTGCTTAAAGTGACTGATTAGCTGAAGGACGTCTGCTGCAACTCTTTGAACACATGCGTGTTTAGTATTGCACATATAGTACAGGCAGAAAAACACATCTGTCTGAATTATTCACCACTGCCTAGTCGGTCTCTGTCTCAGATTCCACAGCTGGATAATTACACATATAAATCATAGTTGACACTCACTGCGAGCTCATGCTAGCGCACGGGAGCATGCATATGTGTGCCTGCGTGCTTTTTGCGGGCTTGGTTGTGGTCATTTGCCTGCGAGCGATGGATTTCTGCGCGTGTTTGTGCGTGTGTGTGCATTTGTTTGCTTATTGCCTTTGTGTTTATTCTCCAAGGTACAACAGCGAGGGTCGAGTGACCAACATCACCTTACCGACGGCGGAGGTGAGCGGTTTCCATGGCAACCTGGAGCGCTGGTCTCGGGTGGAGGTTGAAGCGTCCAACCGTGAGAACTTTGTCACCAGCACAAACTTGTCTGCCAGCGACACCATTTACATGTTCAGACAAGGTGCAGCATCACAATGAGTTCTGCGCTTTTGCCTTTTAAATTTCTTGCATCTACCCTCAGCTTCTATAACCAGCAACTAGCCACAAGGCTATTTATGAGTCATGTGAAAACGTGGCTGTTATTCTGGTTTAAGTCAGAAACTCTGACCTGCGTTTCTCTCATTCTTCATCGCTGGAGATTCACAGCTTTAAGTAAGCATTTATCCGCTTTTATAAATAGTTTCACATACAGATCTGATGCGACCTCTTTACATAACCGGACGAATGGGCAGCGGGGGGGAGAAAAAATGCTGTTTATTTACACAAAACATGCTACATTTGACTGACTCGTGAAATGCCTTAACAACTGCTGGGGCAAAGCAGAAAAAAAATGGAAAAGAGGGCAGAGATGAGAAGAGGAGAAAATGAGAGTGGAGTGAAGAAGCCACTCATGGGAGCAGTTTCTTCTCATGTCATCCCTTTAATTGCTTTCTTGCAGTTGTCACACTGACAGGACTGCAGGGAGGGAAAATCTGCACCAACTCGCACGCGCTCAGTCACACACGCGCGCACAAACACATGCATGTACGCCACGCTACAGTGTGACAGAGCTGCCAGGGAAAAAAGTTGAAATGACCCACTATTTTTCGAGCACCACCTCTTTCTCCGCCGCCCACAATTTCACCGTGTCCTCGCCTGCCTCTGAGGCAACAATAACCATATGTACAGAATAGGTTTTTTTACGGCGGCGGAGGGAATAGAAGTTACTATTCGGTTTATTAGCCGCGTTAAGTTTTATGGTTAAAATATAGTTTTATGGTTATTTTCACCCCTCTTTTTCTAAATTTTTGTATTGATTGTGTTTTAAACATGAGACAAAGCCATCTTGGCATGTGTGAAAGTGTGTGGAAGCCTGACTCTGAGCAGGGCAGAAATGAAAGAGCAGTTTCTCAGAATGCTTTGCAATGTGTGAAAAGCTGCTATACCCCACCTTCCTCTCCTTCTTTCTCTCTCTGTCCTCTCTTTCTCCTTTCATTGCCCCCCCTCTCTCTCTCACTCTCTCATTATCTGTCTCCTGCGTTCCTCCTTTCTAAAGATGTAATAGCTGATGCAGTACAATGCTAATGTTGCAGAGAGCTTTAAAAAAAACACTCAGCACAGTGATTGAAGCAATTAATTCAAATAAAACGCACACACAAAGAGCCAGACATCGCATTCATGCAGCCCGCTTCTCACAGATTTCCTCTCAAGGCTGATTTTTTTTCTTCTTTTTGACACACAATGACTGATGTTTTCTTCACACTTCTTTTTTCTCATCTGTTGTTGCATATTTGCATCTCTGTGCACTTGTGGTTTTTTTGTGTGTGTGTCTGACCCACCCACGACAAACGGTCGACCCTCGACACCCACCCTCCCCCCCTTCCACATCCCCACAATTCACACTTACGCTTGCACTTTCCCACTCCAGATCACTCTCAGAGCTCATACAGAGTCAGCGCCGACGGGTCATTTCTGGTGACGCTGGCCAGCGGGATGGAGCTATCGCTAAGCACCGAGCCCCTCCTCCCGGGGGGCGTCGGGGGTGGAGTCAGTCCCACGGCCAGCCGCTGCAACATCAGCTTGCCTGGAGACCACGCCCCGAGCCTGATAGAGTGGAGGCAGAGGAAGGAGCAGAGCAAGACTAACTACAGCACTTACGAACGCAGGCTCAGGGTAAAACACTAAATCATCAGCCTGTTATTACGCCAACTGTGATAATATATAAAACACAATCCTGCGGCATCAGTGCTGCACAAAGGCATTGGGAATTAACAAGAGGATGCACGCAACTAGCCGAATATCCCAGAATCCCATATGAATGGATCAAATAAGCAGCCCGGCAACATTTTAGGAGTACGCAGGGTTAAGCTGTGCAATTTGACATTAACCAGGGGGACAAAAAGTGTCACTTTTAAGTGCTAAAAGTTGTGCAATCCGGTAGATTTTGAGCGATTGATGATGTCAGCGGAGGTGATAATAGGTCAAATGACTCGTAACCTGTTAGCTGTACTTTCCACACGCACAGGCTGCAACACCTCTGCAGTGGTGATGAAAGCACAAACAGGAGATTTCCTGAGAAAAGGGCATTTATGTTACGTGCAGCAATTAATTAGCATTCCCCGGGAAACAGTTCTCTCACTTGTTCGCCAGGCAGCTTATTGTTTATAAATGCAGACCAGGGTTTGCTGGAAATGTCACAATTAATTCATCTGGACTAATGAAATCTTTGCTGCTCTCAGACATGCCACTTCATTCATATATTTGCATGTCTGCGGCTTCAATCACCATTTATGATGATTTTAATGCTGTTAAAAAAAAGCTTCTGTTTGTGTTCTTGTCACTAGCTGACATTTTACTGCTTTGCTTTCCAGGCACATAACAGGAACCTGCTGTCCATAGACTTTGATCAAAGCACCAGAGTTGGGAAGATATACGATGACCACAGGAAGTTCACCCTCCACATTCAGTATGACCAGCTGGGCCGGCCTGTCGTGTGGTCACCCAGCAGCAAATACACTGAAGTAAACATCAGTTATTCAGGTGGAGGACTGCTTTCAGCCATCCACCGCGGAGAATGGTCCGAGCAGCTGGAGTACGAGAGCGACAGGGTGACGTCCAGAGCCTGGGTCAACGGCAAGATCTGGAGCTACACGTACGCAGACAGAGTGAGTAGAAAGTTTGAAGCGAACGTGACAGACAGCTTGTGATGAGGTCCTGCTGAGATTTGTTTTCAGGGCTCCTGTCGCCGTTTTCTTCTTGCCTTTGCTGCTTGCAGAAATCTAACACATCTTCTCCACTTACGTTTCCTTCTTGGTGCAGCTCTCCGAAACCGGCGCTGAGATTAAAGGCAAACCAAAAAAAAGCGTCTCAGTTGTGGGAAACGAAAGTAAAGAAGTGAAAGCATATTAAAATCAGTAACAGGTGCTATATTACCAAGTATCTTTTTAATGTGTTTCCCTCAGTTTGAGGGGCTTTCCATTTAGGCTATGAACATCAGTTTGCAGAGCGAATATTAGATCTGCCATAAGTTTAATGGTTGGGCAGACCTTTTAAACTTGGCCTTGTGTCTTCACGACTGCAACAGCGCGCACAGTTGAGAGATGTAAAGGCAGACGGTGTGTTCTTTCTGATCGATTGCATAACTCCAGCATGTTTCAAGGTTCGGCAAATAGATTTTCTCAAAAGAAAACAGCAGTAAAGTCTTTGCAGTAAACACTCGTCGTCTTCTGGCAGATGTTTAGAAGTTATATTCGCTATAAGGAATTTTTCTAGTCAAAGAAACTCAAACAGTGTGTGTGACTAAGCTGAGAGCTACCAGAAGGTATAATTTCCGCTCTTGAAATTAATTGAAATATTTAATGACATGATATTCAGTCTGAAATATATTTAGTGTCAAGGATTTTGGTCTAAGACAAAATTAGAGTGAAAATGAGCTTATATTACAGAACCATCTAGAAATTAATACCACCTTCATGTATTATTAACACATTAATATCATACCTTACAGTTGAATAAAGACATTAAAGAGAACATTGTTTTAGTGCAGCTGAAACTGTGTGAATAGCTACGCAGATTTTTAAGGGGGGGGGAGCAGCGGTAAACAAAAACGCTGCTGTCTGAAAACCAATTATGGTTTTTCTTTTTTCTCGTTTTGTTTTTTCGACACGTACGTCTGATAATTAAATAGCTTTCAGTGAATAACTGAAGGGGTCTCAAACTAAAACCAAGGTTGCTTTTGAAGAGCCGATTTTTTTTATTTATTGAGGAGAAAGTTTTAACCCAGTGACATTGGAATTTAAAAAGAGAGAGTGCAAAAGACAGAAAACGAGAAAGCCGTGAAACCACAGAGATGCAGTGTGTTGGAACTGTCTGTGAATATCTCTGTGTGTTCTTACAGTCCATCATGCTGCTCCTGCACAGCCAGCGGCGCTACGTCTTTGAATACGACCAAACGGATCGTCTGGTCGCGGTGACCATGCCCAGCATGGTGAAGCACACCCTGCAGTCGCTGCTGTCCATCGGCTACTACAGGAACATATACGCCCCGCCCGACAGCCAAGCCTCCTTCATCCAGGACTACACCCTGGACGGGCGCCTGATGAGGACTCAGTACTTGGGAACTGGGCGCAGAGTCATCTACAGGTGTGGCACATCGCTGTTTTAGCTCCGTACAAAGACATAACACTGATCGTCTTGATGAAGGTGATATAATTAAAGCGCAATCTTAAAATTTAAAAGCCCAATTACGCCAACTCTAGCGGACACTTGAATGCACGCCACACATCCATCCATCCTTGCGAAATCACACCGATTGGACCGATTAAAGGTCACACCTTTTTTTATCGTCGCACTTTGTCAGACAAACTGATCTGATTTTGATGAAAGTCGGAGGACTGATTCAGGCAGCGTTCTGGCATTTAACATTTTTAATACTCGTTGCCTGGATGAGGATACTGTAATAAATGGTCCCATTTTCAAGATTTGAAAGGCTGTAAGTGCCGCAGCAGCTGGTCTGCTTCTGATGAAATGTTGAAGGATGGTGCAACTTAGCGACCCAAAGGGATCCGTGTATTATTAATGTGGCATAGCATGTTTACTTACATTGAAGATTAAATGCAGTGTGCTTTAAAAAGAAGGTACTTTTATTTTAACATAACTTACTTATCGATCATCTATTCAAAAATGTGTTTCTTTCCCCCGTCAGGTATACAGCTGCGGCTCGCCTCTCGGAGGTGGTTTATGACTCCACCCTGGTGACCTTCACTTATGACGAGGCCTCTGGAACAGTCAAGACCATTCATCTCACCCACAATGGCTTCATAAGCTCCATACGATACAGGCAGACAGGTACGTACATGTGCTCAAAGCAGCCAACAGAAGCACATTTTAGATATTCACAACGTGCAAAAGGATCATAAATCAATCCTGTGAGCAAAATTTTAAAGTCTATATAAGTGATTGTGCACGGCGTGCCAGATTTGAGGAGTGATGTCAAATTCAGTAGTCTGGCTTTGAGTCAGACGTCGTGCTATTTCATCTGTGACTGATGCAGCCACAGTTAGAAGTTTCAGTAGGGCAAGGCATGTTCAAGTGGAATAGACTGTGGTCTACCACAGCTGTAAATTCAAGACCACCCCCCGGGCTCTTACCCACGTCGTCTCTTCCCCACCTCCGCAAAAAGGCTTCCTGATCAAAGCAAACAAATGAATGTTTGAATGCAAAATTATATGCGGTGAGCTAGGTGTGGACATACTGCATTTGTTGTTGCATGCCTGAACACTAAAAGTAGCACTTTGCTGGGTTCATATTCGCTCTCATAGAGGAGGCAGGAAATCAAAAAACCATAGCTGAACTTAATACAACTAAACAATACTTTCAGTGCTGAAGGAGAAAATGAGTGAGACAAGACGTTTTCTAAAAGGCGGCGCTATCGACGATGGCACGCCATCGCTGCAGCTGCAGATATAGCATGTTAGGATACAGCCATTGTTAATACAGTTGAGCAGTCCCCTTAAGTTCCATAGTCGGTCCAGGGTCATGGAAAGTGCTCTCATCTCTGCTGCCGGTTCACTTCCCATAGCTTTGTGATTGGCTCGCCACCATCAGTTGTCACTAATCTGCGCGGCGCAGCTGTGTGTGTGTGTGTGTTTATCGCTTTGCCCTCACTGTGAATAGACTCTCACCTTCCTTTAACTGATCTCATTTCAGCAGAACAAACGGAGCCTTGGAGAGAGGAGAGATAGTGGTAATTGTCCCTTGAGAGGAGACAAGGAAAAGTGTGGCACCGGAAAAAGAAAGATGGGGATATAGAGTGGTGGGCGAGGGAAGGGAAAAGGAACAGAAAGGGAGAAGGGGGAACGATGACAGCTGGGGGGAAATGACAGCTAGAAGAGCGAGATGAACAGACTGCAAGTTCCCCAGGGCTGCAGAAAAGCCTCCACCTCGCTCTCAGTACTTCTGCCATTTTCCCATTAGCGAAGGTTTAGAATCAACATTCCACAGAAAATAAAAATAGAAAGATGTAACACTGATCCAGCTCGCTACAGTCTCCAAAGCTAGGCACTTAGTCATTTTAACTGCAATCAGAGTCATCTCAAATAGCAGCGTAATGGTGTTTCATTAGCAGGCCCTTTTTTTCCAAACAGAGGCCTGGCTGCAGAAGCTCGGAGCAGATGTGATGAATGGTGTTGTTAAAGTTGATGCTCTGACATTAAGCAGCACATTGGCCCATCATGGCTATTGTCTTTAGATTTCATTATCTCTCCATATTAAAGGTCACCACAGGAAATACCATAGAGGTGTGGGGATAGTTAAGATGGAATGGATTGCGCAGTGTGTGTCTCTGTTAATGACGGCGAATTAGGCCTTGATTTGAATTAATTAGGCAGGGTTATGCGGGCGGTGTGACATCCACTTGTAAGGGCTATATGTGTGCTGTGTGTACACTTCATGTCCCTGTATATTTCTGTAAACGCTGTTAAGGGGGTTCTAATGTAAATCTGCTCCGGTTCCTCTGCGTAGGTCCCCTGACAAGTCGGCAGATTTTCCGCTTCAGCGAAGAAGGCTTGGTCAACGCCAGATTTGACTACAGCTACAACAACTTTCGAGTCACTAGCATGCAGGCCGTCATCAATGAGACCCCTCTGCCCATTGACCTGTACCGCTATGTTGATGTGTCGGGGCGGGTCGAGCAGTTTGGCAAGTTCAGCGTCATCTTCTACGACCTCAACCAGGTAGGAAGTCACACCAGTTATCTTACTCGGTAGTGGAAATGTGGACGTTTTAAAGCTGCACCAATCAGCTGTTTCTGCTTTTAAAAAATAATCACATGACTGTGGAATATAAAATCTGACTCTGCAGCTCAGCTCAGTGGCGCCTTTCAGCGTCTTTCAGCTCATTGTTTTGGCCTGCGTATTAGTCGACTTCGTTTCCGGTCAGTCAGCTGGTTTTACTTGTCTATCAAATCTAGCCTTGACAACACTGGCAGGCAACTAGTAACTAGTAACTAGTAACTAAACAGTCAGATATTTCACATGGGTGTCTGTGAACATCCAAACAGACCCAAAAGAGAGTGAAATAATCAAACTTGTCCAATTTGTTACAATTTTGTTTCCAGAGTGTGCTGCATGTGTAAACAAGCAACCTTTTAGCCCATGAGTTTGGTGTGACACTTTCATGGACTCTTATGGAGTCAATATGTGTTTAGGTGATCACCACCCATCTGATGAAGCACACCAAGGTATTCAACTCCTACGGCCAGGTGGTGGAGGTTCAATATGAAATCCTCAAGTCCATCGCCTACTGGATGACCATTCAGTACGACTCGTCCGGACGTACAACCACCTGCGACATCAGAGTGGGCGTGGACAGCAATGTGACCCGTTACACTTACGAGTATGATGCAGACAGCCAGCTGCAAAGCGCCTCAGTCAACGAGCGGCCTCAGTGGCGTTATAGTTACGACCTCAATGGGAACATTAATCTACTTAGCCACGGAACCAGTGCAAGGTATGTTAGCACACAAACCCATATACTGTACAGAAAGCATTGAATATAAAAGAAATTGCCTGTTTGTTATTAATAAATCGATAATTCAGATCAGCTCAGAAATCTTTATTATCCATTGCAAAGCAGTGGATAAATATCTTAAGCATGGCTCTCAGAGGAAACCAATAAAATAGCAAAATAAGACATTGTTTATTTATAAACACACACGTGTAAATAATTGTCATATAGCAGTATTGACAGTATTGGCTCTGGCTGCAGGGACATTCTAGCAGTGGTCTGATAGGAGGAGTTGGAATGAGTGGGTGTGAGAGGCATGCATGATAGTGCTGACTTTACATTTAACTGCCTCGGTGTGGAGATCTATCACAGTCGACAGTGACGGTGATGTTGTTTAACCGTTTAATGACTCATAACAGTTTTGATTTGTTTTACGCTGAAGGAAAGGTGTTCGAGGATGTGATGTCTGTAGGTGAGAACCGAGTCAATGAGAGACTTGCAGGCAATTTTTGTTTACATTAAACGATAGTTATGGAACTGGAAACTGTTTCTCAACCCATCAACTGTAACCTTTGTTATGTCACCTTTGTTACGCTGTCTAATCGGGGATATCTGTTGTCATTAACACCTTCTTTGTTATGCACGGAGATCTTGCTGGTGCTTCCCCGCTGCCTCCAGTTTTTCACATTTGCTCATGAGTTTGCAGAAAGGCCACAGAACAGAACCTGAACGACAGATGAGACTGAGCGCAGACAGACCGGGTGAACTATTAAACGGCTGAGACAAACTTTTGCACAGATTTGGCACCAGAATCCCGGTTACATTGTGGTTACATTTGTTGCATACTAACATGATTTTTTGAGCAGTTGTCAACAAAACTGATGCACAGTTGTAGTTGTGTACAGCATGCGGTAAATATCACTCAGGGTCTGATGTTTGTTTTCAGGCTCACGCCGCTGCGCTACGACCAGAGGGACCGCATCACGCATCTCGGCGAGCTGCAGTACGGCGTGGACGACGACGGCTTCCTCCGCCAGCGAGCAAACGACCTGTTCGACTACAATTCCAACGGCCTGCTGACCCGCGTCTTCAACCGCGTGACCGAGCGCACCGTGTGGTACCGCTACGACGGACTGGGCCGCCGCGTGGCCACCAAGAGCAGCCAGGGCGAGCAGCTGCAGTTCTTTTATGCCGATCTGTCACACCCTACCAGGGTCAGCCACTTGTACAACCACAGCAGCAATCTGATCACGTCGCTGTACTATGACCTCCAGGGTCACCTTATCGCCATGGAGCTGAGCAGCGGAGAGGAGTACTATGTAGCCTGCGACAGCGTGGGGAGCCCGAGGGCAGTTTTCTCTAGCAAGGGGCGGCTCGTCAAAGAGATTCTCTACACTCCCTACGGAGAGGTTTACCAGGACACCAACCCAGACTTCCAGCTTGTCATCGGCTTCCACGGAGGCTTGTACGATCCTTTCACGAGACTCGTCCACCTGGGAAGGCAGGACTATGACACGCTAGCGGGCCGATGGACTTCACCGAATCACGAACTGTGGGGGGAGCTGAGCAAGGAGCCGAAGCCTTTTAACCTGTACGCGTTCAAAAACAACTGCCCGGTCGGGAGGGTGGAGGAGGTGACGCAGTTTACAACAGGTGAGCGTCACACATGCGCAGACACACTCACGCACACTGCTGCCAAGTCAAAAGCAAATCACTGACTGACTGACAGAAACTAAGTGATACAGAAAGATAGATCACTCAGTGACACCTACTCCTACACGCGCACCTACAGGGGAAACATCTGCCATAAAGAATGAGTGAATGGGCCACATTGCTAACCACAGGTGTGCTGGGTGTCAGAGACGTGAAGCTGTGACAGACAGGATTTACTGGCAACAGAAAGGACAGCCATGCCTCTGATCACATTGTTCTTTAACACAGCCGGTTCTGTTTTCTTCCCTCTGCCTGTCAAGAACATACTGTTTCCCCGAGAGACAAAATAGAAACTGAAACGAGGGAAAGAGATGGGATAGGAGAGTAGAAGATGAATACAGGATGTCAGCGGGGGCGTCTGTCCTTCTGCTTAATAGAACATTCATTTGGCCTGTCACGTTTCCCTGCAGCGGGATTGTTTGTTACACAAGGAGTGTGTTTGTGGGACACGCGCGCACACCAGCAGACACGTCTCTGCCGCACGCTGCACTCATGCATTGTGTGGTTTCCCATACGAGGTGTTGTTTTCCCTGCCCTCGTGACTGTCTGTTTGCTTTGCAGTATACACATTAAATTCTAAACTTTCTCCCGTGCAATTTTCTCTCTTCCTGTCCAGACATCGGTAGCTGGCTGCAGCTGTTTGGCTTTCAACTTCATAACGTGGTCCCCGGTTTCCCAAAGCCTGAGGTGGGAAGAATGGAACAAACATACGAACTGATGAAGGCGCCGACCAAGATGCAGGACTGGGACTCCAGCAAGGTGAGCATCACACTGCTGCTAGATTCTTTCATATCTAACACTGTGTGCCTGTGGTAATGCTTTGTATATTTAAACTATATGTATAACATTTTTTCAAATGTACTAGGGTCTGACTGCGAAACAATATTTTTCATAAAGATATGTCACACACATATATATATATATATATATATATATATATATATATATATATGTGTGTGTTTGTGTGAGACATAGCCTATGTCAGTGCTTGTGATTAACACTTTCATAATTAGTCATTTATCTCATTCGTTTAACACTTTGGGTCTTCATGTGAGATCAGACCGAGAGTCCTCCGCAGAAGCATGAAAACTCAAATTACCTGCTAATTATCTGCCATTTTTATGACCTTAGTGATTCTTCCTAATCGGCTATATGGATGAAAATCAACACTGAGTTGATTATTATGAGAATATTCTCCAGAATGAGTACGAGTAATGAAATGATTAGTTGATTTATTAATTAGTTCATAGACTGATTGTCGTTAAGGTAAATTGGCATGAGCGTTTGAGGGTCCCAGTGTCTCTGTTTTATAGCGTTGTGCACAGCGTGGTAAGGCCACAGCCACCCTGCAGTGTGTTCAAACCTTGCGGGTTTAAAGCTGGGCCACGTTCTTCCTGTTCATGCATGTCTTTACTTCTGCAGTCCAAACACACGCATGTTGTGGGTTTTAAGCTGGTTGATGTAAATGGGCGTTTTGTCTTCCTGTCAGAGACACGTAGGACGTAGCTCTAACACATTAAAATTTTTCTTACATCCACCAAGGACTTCAAGGTCAACTTAATGAGAAAATCCTTATAAGATAGAAACTATTATTCTTAAAACTGTAAGAATAATGGTGTGATGGGTATTCTCAACATATGTTTCCTACTGCTGTTGTTTTTATTGACACCATATCGTCATATAAGAAAAGATATGGGGGGATTTTAAATATCACCGACCTTTTGTTCAAGATCAGATAAGGTCAAACTTTGATAAAAGGTCTTATCTTCAAAACTGTGACTAAAATATTGGCTTTGGTTGTATTGGCAACAGTAAGGAAATTATATTGATTATGGGTAGATTCTAAATATAATGTTAATTAATTATTTAATTCATTACTCATCTCACTTTTAAGTTCCATATCTGCTTTTCTTTCATGTTGATACCAAAATGTGTTACATCTTTAAAAAACATTTTTTAGAATTATATTATATTATATTATATTATGAGTTCAGCTTATTCATGTCCAGTTATTTACATTAGTACTTTAGTATCCATGACCTGCTCCTACATAATGTTTGTGTAATCCGAGTAGCCTTATCTGACTTTCTTTGCAGTATGAAGCTACTGCCTATAGCACCGTCTGTCACATGTTGTCTGTGTGATGACACATCAGTGCACATTTCTTTAAAATTGTAAATTTCTGTAAAATGACGATACGTTTTCACTCTGACCAGAACATGATGTCATACTTTTTGAGAATAGTGTGTTAATTTTGTCCTGTACATTACAGCAACAATCCATAACCCTTTATTAAATTTTTTATTTTATTTTTTTAATAAATGTGTGATCAAATAAATTTTTTTCATTACTAAATATTAAAAAGGAATTTACTGAACAATAAAATGTAATAAGAAATAATAATAAATATACTCCAAAGTATGTGAAGTATATTAAAGTAGTTTTCAACACAACAGATAAAATAAAAAGCACTTTGCACTTGTTTTTACTGCATTTCCAAACTTCCTAAAGTCGGTTTAAAAGCAGCCACGCAAACTGCAAATAAAATATGATGCTATTTTTTTAAAAGTTGCCCAGACAGTGATGTGTCTTGGTGGAGGTTTGCCTCTCAAAGTGCTTCATGTTTTCTACGTGTCTAAATATCTAGTGTGGATCGTGTGTTTCTGTACGTCATGCAGAACGCTGTAATAAATGAGTCCGTCTGTTTTTTTCTAGTTGGTTTTGGGAATCCAGTGCGAGCTGCGGCGCCAGCTGAGGAGTTTCATCTCCCTGGAGAGGTTACCTCTGGTCTCTGAGCCCGTGGGCTCCACCTGCCACCGACCGGCGCACCCCCCTCCCTTTGGCTCCCGGCCCTCCATCCTCGGCCCCAGCATCCGCTTTGCAGTCTCTCACGGCCGAGTGAGCGCGGAGGTCATTGGAGTGGCCAGCGAGGACAGCCGCCGAGTCGCGGCCATCTTGAACGGCGCCATCCACCTCACTGGGATGAGCTTCACCGTGCACGGCTGCGACACCCACCACTTCCTCCAGTCGCGGCCGATCGAGGAAGACCTCGCCCTGGGGCTGGGAGTCGGGGGCCGCGTCCTGGAGAGCGGCGTGAACGTGAGCGTGTCTCAAATGAGCGCGACGGTGAACGGCAGGACTCGGCGTTTTGCCGACATCACTCTCCAGCAGGGGTCTCTGTGCCTGTGCGTGCGGTACGGTGGGAGCGAGGAGGAGGAGAGGGCGCGGGTGAGGGAGGAGGCGAGGAAGAGAGCAGTGGAGGGAGCTTGGGAGAAGGAGAGAAGGAGGGTGGAAGCGGGAGACGCCGGGAGCAGGGCGTGGAGCGAGGTTGAGAAGCAGCAGCTGCTGTCTGGGGGACGCGTTCAGGGTTACGATGGCTACTACTCCCTGCCTATAGAGCAGCAGCCGGAGCTGTCTGACTGCCCCTCCAACATCCACTTTATGACACTGAGCGAGGTGGGGGGCAGGTAACAGAGACACACGAGCGGCCCCCCACCCCACCAAAGACTGCCTGTTTCTACTCTACTCTGATTTGTTCTACTGTTTCTATACTGTATCGGGGGGAAAAAAAAGAAGACGACATCAGAGAAGAAGAAGAAGAGCGAATGTGTGGGGAAAAAAAACAAAAAACTTCCAAATGCCTTTAATTGTGACAAAATGATGGTATTTTATTATTATCGTCCAGTTTCTCCAATTTCTAACAGTGGCACAAGCAGTGTGGTTTGGCTGTGGCTTTGCTTTTTTGTATCTCTGATCAACCCGACCGACTCGCCGACCGACCGACTCGCCGACCGACCGACTGCCATTCGCTGTTTCAACACTGTTCATCATTTTCTGGACTCTGCTCAACATCACGGCACTGTAGGGAAGAAGACTTTTAGGATTTTGCCAGTGAATAATCCTCTTCGTGACTCGAATCGAGAGCTCTCCGGTTTGCCATTTGAGTTCCTACATGGTTTACCTCGGATATACTATCGTTTACATATTGTGTAAGAGAGGCCTTGTCGACTCTGACACTTCCCCCCTTTAGAGAAGGAAAGCTCTTGTGGTTTTCCGCCTCTGGTGTGCTCCAACAGTAGTTTGTATGAGTGTGTATACTTAAAAATCAAGAATGTATATAGCCAGTGCTTTCTCACACTGAAAAAAAGAAGTGCTCAACTGGAAGTTCTGTTGTTCATAAGTGTCAGTATTGTTAATCAATAGAAAAACAGTTACATTTTTGCAAAGAATTATACATGGCTATAGTAAATATTCTCGCTGAAAAATCTGACTTTATTGGGTTACAAAGCTGATTAAAGTTATTATGTGTGAATTACCAAAATCGCTGGCTGGGATTTCATAGACGTTGTTACTTATTATTTCTGCCCCTCTCCTCCGCTCGCTCTCGTTCACGTCGTCTCCGCGCCTCCCCGTCACACATTTGTTGTGCTCTCTTTGTTCTTGTTTCTGGGAGTTTGTAACTTTTCAAATCTGTGCTGTCATTATCACCCATCATTATGGCTCGAACCGAGATATGCACGAGAAAACCTGCGTCGTCTGTCAGAGGAGAGGGAGCAGAAGAAGAAGAAGAAAGGGGAGGAGGGGAGAAAGAGGGAAAGAAAAAAAGAAAAGCACAGAGGAAAGGGAAAAAGAAATGTGACAGCTGAGGCTCAGCGAGTGGGTGGTGAGTGCAGAAGGGGCAGGACCTGGAGTTGGCTGAGCTGTTCTCTCCAGCTTGTCTCCTCTCATTAGGAAATGCCAATCAGACTACATGTGAACCACTTCCAAGCCTCTCCCCACAAAAAAAAGTTTAAAAAAGAAAGTAAAGAACTTTTTTTTTCTCTTTAAATGTTGCTAATCCACCTCCCTGTCCGTCTGCCTCCCCCATCGCCTCCCCCCCACACACACACACACTCGCCTCCCGCCGTCGCTCCACCATCTGCCTACCATTAATTGTTTGTGTTTCCTCTCCCGGGCCGCGGATGACAGACACACACACACAATGCATATGTTCTGACTGCGAGCAGGTGATATACATTCCCGACTAGCACTCTGCCGATCGGCCGCGATGCACCTTCCCTTCGAAACCATATGCTCCGTTAGATACTGTCCAACCTCATCTCCGCGGTGAAAAGATGGAGGGTCCGGTTGCTAGGAGACCGCTGCACTGAAGAATTGTCTGCGCTGAATGGATGCTCTCCTCTTTCAGCTCCGCTTTCTCTCTCATTTTTTTTTCATCATGTAATGCCAATCAGACGAGTGAATGATGGACCCACACACACGCATGCACACACACCAGTAGTCAGCATTCTCTCTGTGGAAATCAGCACTCCAATATGTCAAATTGAATTTTTTTCTCTCGCCCCCCCCCCCCTTTCCCCTCAGCATTATGTCAAACGCAGGCTCGGGTGTGTACAGCTGTGTGTGCATGACCTTATTTAAAAGAGTTTATTTCAGCCAATATCATTTATTTTCTTTGCCGCTCACACAACTCTATTGCATTAAGAAAACAGAGCACAATATTTGTTGTCAGCTTATGTATGCGGTAATGGATATTAATGGTTCTGCAGCTGAATCTTTTACATCCCAGAAAGTTAAGAGGGGAGGAGAGAGGGGGGGTTGCACTTTCTGTGCTGCATATGCAAAAAAAAAAAAAAGTAGAAGGAGGCTGAGATCTGAGTCACTGCTGGAGCCTAAATGAGCTCAATGTAGCAAATAGGGGGGGGGGGGAATGACATTTACTTGATGCACATTATGCAAAAAACGCAAACAGCAGGAATGGTGCCCTGGCAGTATTTCTGCTTAGAAATGAGGTCAGTGGTGCAGCTTAGGGTTCGCCCCTAACCAAAAGCTTGTCGCACCTCCTTCTTGTTCCTGTTTTTCTGTCCCTGTGCAGCATGTGGCATCCGCTGCTGGAAGTAAGGGTTCGGGCTGCTCTCCGTCGTCGACGGGCTATTACAGGGCTCCTCTGTGTGTGTCTGCGCCCGTCTCTGAGCGGTGACAGGGTAAAGCAGAGGCATGGCAATTCCTTGTCCAGGCTTCTGGAAAGCTGCTATCAAATTCTTGATTTGCCGGAAATATCGTTTCTGCACACCAGGAGTGGTCTGAAACATGAGAGAGAGAGAGAGAGAGAAGAAGTAGAAGTGCAGAGAATTCAGAGCATTTCCCCATCTCCACATCAAAACCCCAGTGGGGAGATGAAGAGGATGGGACAGAGCCGCCTTGAAATGAGCTCTCGCAGATTTTACCTTATAAAAAGACATCAGATACGCTGCCAGTGGAGGCAGTAATACAAGTGCGTCTCGGGGATGGACTGGGGATGGTGTCAATTATACATTTTTTGCATATCTGGATTCAGTAATCCAAAGTAAAAGGACAGATAAATAAATAAGACGAGGCAGAAGAGATAAAATATATATAAGAGCTGTAAAAAAAACAAAAAAAAAAACACGTGCTGTGGAAGGGAGGGAAACATACTGATGATATACTCAAGGAGTTTAAAAGCTACACTGGGAATATACGGGATGCAATTACCTATGAAAACATCCTCTCCTGTGGGTATTTTAGATAGTTTTTAAGTCAATAAAAAGCATTATTTTAGGATTAATGCACCACAAGATGCTTTAACAGTCCAGTAATCTCAAGAGCCTTATTTGTAACAGAGAAGCACTGAAATAAAACTTAGAAAACACACACAAATATCTTTTAAAGAAATGATGATAGCTTAGTAAAGTCATTTTTCTCTCTCACAGGGAGTTTTGCATCATTTCTAATTGAAAACGTTCTCATCTTTCTCTTTTTCTATTCTTTCCACCCCCTCCCTGCACTTGTTTGTTTGCCCACAGCTGTCACTCCAGCGTTTAATATTCCTAAACCACTACAGCGCTATAATTTTGTCAAGTAAGGCCTTTAAAAAAAATACATTATGTGTTTTCATTCGGCCCCATCAATCAAACTGCAAATAAATTAATAAGTACAATGGTGAAAACGGTTTTCTTTCGATATGTTTTTTTTTTAAGAAAAAAACATATCATTTAATCAAATGTGGGGAGCTCTCCCGCCCAGCACAGCACTTTGGATGTTTCCTGTCTCCGGCCACAAGTGTTACCTCTGCTCCCGAGAATATTTCATTAGAGTGATTGATATTGCGCATGAATAATGGAAACTGTTATCGAGCTTGTAGGGAAATTCTTGTAATTCAAGCCTCCACACCGAAACCCAAACATGCACACACACGCACACCGCTCTCCTTCAATCCCTCAATCCTTCCCATCTGCTCGCCTGACGGCATCAGTGAGAATGAGCGAGGTTAAAATGTCGCTACGAGAGCGTCGCGCTCAGTCGGAGATAGACGCGGCCTTCAGATGTCTCTATACATTCCCAATCCCGGGGTGTTCGCCACCCCTCGGCGCTCAATTACACATCCCATCAGAAATGCTGTCAAATGCAATATACCCCCCCCCCCCCCCCCGTCTCTGGAGTATATGCTGATGCTGTGGCATCTTCAAAATTTGAGGTGGGGGTTGGTGGGAGATGGATTTCACTGGGTGTTATTGCTAAAGCAGAAGCGTACCCATTTCTCAGTGCTGTCACTCCTCAAAAAAACGAAACACATGTTTGTGCCTCCGCAGCTTGTTGAATTACAACCAGCACCAAAACTACTTCTAAACCAATAAGCGAGGCAGATGTGTGCAGCTGCTTCTGCGAACTTTTCTGGGGAGGGGATGGAGTGAAAAGAGGCACAGCACAGACTAAAGAGCGAGTCGCAGGATGAAAAAAGAAATCTTAATAGTAAAATGTCTTACCTCTGCTGCCCATGAGCCTGCATCATCTCTGTGGATTCTATATGTGTAGACGTAGCCTTGGCATCTGCATACAAACAGAAACATGGGTTTGTATTTCAGTGTTTCTTCTTACTGTCACTATCACTTCTCCTTTTGGGAATCTTTATTTGATGCTTATTAAGAGACCACAGTTACTTATTACTCAGCCGGTTGCCGTATTGCCTTTGCGCTTGCATTTCTCTCTAAACGTGAGGGGATCGATAATCTCTATAACTGCACAAAATAGGATTTTGTATGTGTTGATGTGATTATGAGGTCTCAGCCTAGAGAAGTAGAACAAAAGCAGATGTTGCACTTTTTTCTTTGATTGTACTCACAGCACACACAGGCAGTAGACACCCTCCACGGTGTCACTGTTGCGGACTAGGTAGCACCCGTCTCGGCCGTCCTGGCCCAGCCGCCTTTCTCCCTCGTCCTTGCCGATGGGTCCGTGATAGACGGGCAGGTTTTCCATCACAGTTATTCCCCCAGATGCTCTTTTTCTTCTGCTCCCAAAGTGTCTCTTTCCCCACTTTACCTTTTTTCCCCTGGAAAGCTTTTTCTTGCCTTTGCTGCATATGCTCTGGACTGGGAGCACAGGTAAGGCAAGCTGTCTAGCCTCTCCTTCGATCCCCGCTTCTCACCGGTTCAAATATCTGCTCAGGGAGCCTGAGCTTTGGCGTACGAGCTCTCTGATTTCTCCACACTTGTTTACCTACAGTGATAGCAGCTCTCTCACTAACCTCTAACCTTTCTGGGTTGGCTCTTACAGTCTTCCTCTTTCTTTATACCACGCACACATGTGAGCACGCACACACACGCACAAGTAAAGTGTGGGTTTGTCTATCTCTCAGGAAATGATTCTATTTTTTCTTTCTTTTTTGACAGGAAATAACATAAAAGATTCTAACAGAACATTTCCACAACAGAAGAAAGCACAACAGAGGGATAAAGTGAAGCAATCTCGCCCTTTTTCACATAGGAAAAACGTATGCTGTGATGATGCACTAACGCGCACTGTTTCCAGTCTCAATTTGGTTTCTTGTCAGCAGAAGTTTGCTCAGACTCTATGGCTCTGAAACAACTTCTATGAATTGTGTGGCACAATATGTAGGCAGTCATGGAAGTTGTGCTCAGATCCTTAATTATACATGCTTGTTAAAAAAAAACATGTAGAATATATCAGAATGATTTAAAATTCCTAATTAAGTTTTTAAAAACAGTTTGAAAAATAATAAATGAAATCAATAATACGCAACAAAATTGATTTAACAAATGAAAATAGCACAGCTGTTCTTTTAAAAGTTTCAAGCTTGTTTTTACACATTTAGACGATTTATTAAAAATGGCAACAACTATTTTAATTTCTCAAATCTTTGCTGTTTTTAGTGTAATTGTGAAATTTGTTGGAATGTCAGATACATTTGTCAACATAACTGATGCCTAGTTACATTGTGTATACACTCACCAGCCACTTTATTAAGTACACCTGCTCATTTAGGGATTTTAAGCATGAAGAATATGTCAAGACAACCTCTAAAATTTAAACACTTCAAAATGGGAAAGAAAGTTGATTTAAATGACTTTGCATGTGGGGTGATTGTTGGTGTCAGAGGCTGATCTGAGCGTTTCTGCTGATCTAAGATGGGCTACCACAGCATAAGACCACAGCTTCCATTACCTTATCTGATGAGTCTCTATTTCTGCTGCAGCATTCAGACAGTAGGGTAAGAATTTGGCATAAACTACATGACGCAAAGACTCCATCCTGCCTTGTATCAGTGGTTTAGGCTGCTGGTGGTGTAATGGTGTGGGAAGTATTTTCTTTGGCACACTTTGGCCCCCTCAGTACCACCTGAGCATCATTTCAACACCTCAGCCGACTTCAGTGTTGTTGCTGACCATGTCCATCTGTTTGTGACCACAGTGCACCCAAGCAGGATAACATCTCACAAAAATTAAAGGTTTCTTGATTATGACAGTGAGCTCAGATCTGCATCACAGCGGTCCACCAACAAATCTCCAGTAACTGTGTGATGTCAAGCCAATATGGACCAAAATCTCTGAGAAATGTTTCCAGCACCTCGTTGAATTAAGGCAGTTTTAAAGGAAAAAGTGGTCCAACGTGGTACTAACAAAGGATACCTGATAAAGAGGCCAGTGACTATATTACTGCAAAAAGTGGAACTATAAAGTAGTTCAAAATAATAACTACATACAGCTCACAGCAGTGAACTGCAGCTATTCTCACTTATTTTCACTAGTTTGTTTTATAAATGTTTTTAAATGCATATCCAAGTTTCCTGAGACCAGGAGCTGTAACCTCCTCAGAATATTTCTTTTTAACTGCCACCTCAACTTGCTCAAGATTCAAATGACAATATTTCAAGATTAGATTCGCTGTGACGTTTTTTTCCAAAAAGCCTTCCACCTACAAGTTTATGTGACATGATGTGTTAAAACCTCAGCTCATTTCGGCGTTGACAGTTTTAATAAAGGGGCAGATTCGTCCTATTTTCCCACCACTGGCCTGCCTCCCTTTGATGCGTGGCAAAAAAAAATCTCAGCAATTCTTATTATTTCTCTACTTTAACTTGTAATGGAACACATAAAGAGGAGACAAGAAAAGAAAGAAAAGTCTAATTTGCACTTGGGTGCTCAGCTGAATTAAACTGATATGTCAGAGGAAGACATTTTAAAGCAGATAAAGGAAGGGAGAAAAAAAACCCGAAGCAATGTGCTTCTCGGTATTTCTCAGCATGCATTTTCTCATCACATGTCCACACATCTCCTCAGCCACATATCTCTTAGTCTGTCTTCTGCTTAAACCTGTGTTCAAAGACACTCCCACCTGCTCTGTAGAAGAGCGAGGAATCAGCTAATGAAGCTGCGCGTACAACAAACTCATCCAGCAATCTGTCCCATCAGTAGGAAAGTTCTGTCGTGTCAAATTAAGAGTCTGGTGATTAAAATATTCAATGTTTACTGCGGTGACATTACCACAGGAAACGTCAATTTGCTGATAGCACGGCGTCTGGTACTCTGAGCTCATCTGTCATGTTCAGATGTAGGCTTTTTTATTTGCAGGACTGAATGCTGTTCTTGACCGCATGGTGTCCTTCACATCACCAAAAAGCTTCTGCAAGAAAAAACCCTTCAGAAAGGTTACCCATGTGACTCTGGCATTCAGCGTATTCTCCAAGTGGGTGGCTCTTTTTAATGCGGCTTTTGTCGCGGGTGTCTGTTTTTATACATTCAGAAGTGTAGCCTACATGAGTCATCAGTCTGTGTCAGAGCCATTTTTCCCTCGGCTCAGAAAGATCATGAGCAGTGGGACTTTGGGCCTTTGACTGGGTTAGCAGCCAATGGCATCTCTTTCAATGATTCTGCAGCATTTTAGCGCCACCCAGTGGCAAAAAGCAGGAAATATTCATGTATTTCAAGTAGACTGAAGAAGTTTTCCTCACTTTATTTATTAGCAGCCCCCCCCCCCCAAAAAAACCATTCAAGATAGAAAAGAAGAATTTACCATTTATTCATAATAAAGCCTTTCAGTGATTATTAATTTAGCTTTCCTGCTTGTAAAAATTCCTTGCAACCACCAGTCCAGAACAAAATTACTCCATGTTGTATTGGCTCTCAGCTCACAGAGAGACAGCCCAGGGTCAATGCAGAATGCAGCAAATCTATACTGGACACAAATAGCAGGCAGAGATATATCATTGATCAGCTGCAGGCTCCCTCAACCAACACAAGCGGCTGGACTGGAATGCATCATAAGGATATTAGTATGAGATTATGATATCTGGCCTTGATATGTGTGGAATTTGTGTGAGGGTTTCTGGAAGGGGAGACTGGATGTCCATCTGCCAGGCTGACAGTAATCTCAGCTCTCATATTCCCAGGTGGGGAAAGCTCGGAGTCACAGCTGTTAGAGGGTAAGACGGGGGAAAAGGAACATTTGAAATCTCTAGTAAATTGATCGGGTTTCACAAAACGGAAGGCATAGTCATTTTGGAGAACTGTATCAAGCAAAGGAAGTGGCATATGGAAAGTGGTTTTTGCTTTATTTCTTTTCCCAATACATACAGATAAATGTCAAGTACACATGATACTTTGGTCCCCCCAAAAGAGGAAAAGTAGATCCTTTTGTGAAATTAATGTATTTGTTTTTAGCTTGTTTTCCTTTACAAAAAACAAAAAACAATTTAATATAAAATATTATTATACAATGAGATATTTCCTTTTAGAAAAATATAGGATATAACATTTGTATAAGAACAAACCACACTTAAAAAGCATACTATTAAATTAATGCTAGCTAGTGAGATGTCTAGAGCTAGCATAGGCTAACGCTAAATTATCAACTAGACTTTTAAATAATGTGGTCTGATTACCCAACATAGAAACACAGCAACACAATGTAGTTTCTTATATTTCATAGTAATTTGGGCTAGAGGAACATAAAAACTAAAGCAATGCTTAAAAGTCTTAAATTAGCATAGATGTAGCTTGCACTGCTTATAGCTAACAGATTTTTTTTTATTCTGCGAGGCTATAAAACAAGCTGTGAATAAATCATCTTTATATACAGCAACTATGGACAGAGATATGATCATTTGTTTAGATTTGTGTTTATATCCAGATGGTGAATTCACATGCAGTATTTGTTATGTTTTAGCTTTGTTTGTAGTTTCTAGCAACTCCAGGGGGAATATCTTCTGCATTAGCTGCTAATTGTGCCACTCTGTTCAGTTGCTAGGCATAAACTGTGTCTGTCAGCTGTTTGGTTCTTATCAGGCACTGTACATTAAGTTTTGACAATGTTGTTTTTCCAAAATGATTCCCGCTGCAGCCAGAAATGACATCATGTGAGTGACTCACAAGAGATGCTTGATGACTGTCCAAATCAAGTGTGGAAAAAATGTTTTATCTACAGTTATTTTTTGTAAAGCAGAAATGACCTCTGCTAGAATTTGACTTAGTTTTAGTAACAGCTCTGTCTCACACAGCCACGCTCATTGGTGTTCAGCAGTTATCACTGAGGGGATGAGAAAGTCTCCTTGCTGGAGTCAGGGCTGGGAATTGGGGCAGGTACGCAGAGCCAGAGGGCTCCACAATCGCCAAGTCTTTGAGGTCACTGAGTTTTCGAGAGAAGGAGCTCAGCCTGGTGCTGAAGGAGCCCCTCTTCTGGCTGTGTTCTTCCCCTCGGGCCTTTAAACAAGCACACAGGCCCTTGCATAAGCCTCCTAGACGGCCACGGAAATGGTTCCCAATGAAGCAGTAGAGCACAGGGTTGATGGCCGAGTTGGAGAAACCCAGGCAGAGTGTGAGAGGGGTGAGGTTTTGGATGCTCCAGCTTACCCAGCAGCTGTCCAACCAGCCTTCACTATAGAGCACATCCAAAAAGGTCACGCAGTGGAAGGGGAACCAGCAGAGGAAAAATGCCAGAACCACTGCAGCTACTGTCCACAATACCCTTTCAAGCCCCCTACCCTCCAGGGGTCTGGCCCCACTTAACCTGGGATTCACAGAAGGGGTGGGGGGTCTCTCCGGTTTACTATAGCCCTCGTGGGACTGTAGTGATTTAAAGGATGACATGCTGTGTGGGTGAGACAGATTCTGCATTCTTACCAACCCCGTATCAACCAACAAATGTCTACCAATAGCACAATAGCAACAAGAGATGACAAGGAGTGGTAGAAGAAAGGCCAGAACAATCTTTATCCAGACCAGGGTCCGATACCAGGTATGATCAGGATATAAAATTGCACAGGCCTCCACACCAAGCACATCCAGGTAGTAGGTCTCCCTCAGAGCTAAGGTAGGGCCTGAGCAAGCACATGCCAGAACCCACACAAGGATGCAGATGAACCGGGCGCGCTTGGCGTCTCGTGCACTTTGGGAACGGAGTGGATGCACAATGGCCAGGTAGCGGTCTATGCTCATGCATGTGATAAAGAAGATAGACGCGTAGAGGTTGAGGTTGTGGAGAGCGCCGCAGATTTTGCAGGCTACTCGACCGAAGGGCCAGTTGTAGCCCTGGGAGTAGTAGACGGCCCACAGCGGGAGCGACAACAGGAACAGCAGGTCGGACACGCAGAGGTTCAGCATGAAGGTGTTAGCTACTGTTCTCCTTGAGGCACTACCATGTGCCAGGACGCACACTGCCAAGGTGTTGGCTATGGTTCCCAGCACACAGATCACACTGTAGACGGTGGGGATGACTGTGGTCATGGGCACAGGAGGCCAGTCCGAGCAGAGGGGAGCAGAGGGAGTCGGGGAGGTGTTCACAAAAAGCTCCGTCGTCGAATAGAGGGAAGAGGTGGAGTTGAAAAGGGAGAGGTCATTTGGGATTGCCATCATGGAACTGGATGTACCGTTGCCTCACACAGTTTAACTTCCCTCCTTTGAGTTTTCCAAGGTCAGCTGGAAATAATGCAAAACAAGAGCGCATTTAAAATTCAGCTGCCTTTTATGGACAAAGTTTCTCTACACGGGCATCTTTATTTGGTGCGAGCCTTTATTAGGTGTCTTACTTGATATCTAATCAAAGCAAAAATACATTACGCCATACTTGATACACTGTAATCCAGTGGCTGTAATCCAGTTTTATTGGAATACTGTAAAAAAACATCTTTCTCCAATTAAAGATTACATTTTTGAAACAATCATGAATTAATTTGAAAAAGTTTTAAAAGTGTTAAAAAGACTAAAAACTAATCTTGCAACAGTGTACAAGTGAAAGCACTACTAACTGCATAAATAAATCAAATTCAAAGCAAGCCATCATTCGTACATGGAAAATGATCTCATCGACTACGCTGATTCCAATAAAAAATGATTCTGACGGTTGAAGTTGTGATAGAAAACAGACAGAAAACTCTCGCTCTTAGACTAGTAAAGCCATTTATGATTTCTTTACCTGATGTAATTGAGCGTCCAGTCCAAACAGTCTAGCTCTTTTTCAAAGCTTCTTTTGGCTAAAATCCATGTCTTGACAATTTCTCCTCGACCCCTTTAAAAGAAATCTGCACAGCTGAAGACCCCGGACTGTATCATGCTCATGAGTTGGACCGCCTGTGTGTGTGTGGAGCAAACAACCTCCAGACTCTGAGAAACCAGATGACGTTGGGGGTCTTATAGGCCCCGGGAGTCTCTTGACGATTGCACAACAGGGAAGTTGCTGTACGTCACACACCTTCATCACTACCAAGGGGATGGACTGTAACTGGACATAAGCCAGCCTGCACAGAAGGAGAAGAACAGAAAGACATAAACTTGCTCTGTTTCTTTTTTTCCCTGTATCCTTTCTTTATCCCTCCCCGCCCTCCCTCCAGGAACTTCCACCAGAAACTAACAAAATCAAATCAAGATGTATGTTGTAGTAAAACTTTGTCTCCAGTGACTGCAGCCACAAGGCAGCGTGTCATACCTGACCGTAATAAATGGGACGCTGGTGTGTTCTGTATTTCAAACTTACAGCTCTAACTGCCCCCGACGGGGCCTCTGACCCCAGAAAGAGAGGCTCTGTTAATTAGCAGAGCCTCGCACTTTGTGTCATATTGGTCCTGCTGGCGGTCAGATAAGCCATGGGAAATATTTACTCCATTTGAGCGGAAGTCAAACCAGCTCCTGGGCCAGAGAGAAAAAAGGGAGGGGGGAGAGAAGATGGATGTGGAGGAAGATCAGCAGGAACTGCGGGGAGTGAAGAAGAAGATGCGAAGGCAGAAGGGAGAGAAAGACAAGGGAAGGGAAGGAGAGAAAGCGGAGATTCCCTCCAGTGGTTTTTTATTAAGGCCTCTGGTGAAAGTTAATGAGGGATGCGTGCAAAGCTCCGACACTGATTACATCACAGCTCCTTTGATCAGCACGTTTGCACCTATGCTGCACTACGTGTAGATGCGGGTGCACTCAGCCCGGCGTGCGTTCATCGACGCCAGCGCACTTGGATCTGTTTACATGTGCGCGCACTCTGCTCCATTGAGCATCTATCAGGACGTGATGTTTTCTAATGGCTGCGGGAAAGCTGACAGCGAAGATGAAGGATGAAGGCGAGACAGAAAGCAGAAGATTTTGAAGGCCGCAAAATGAGGAGGTTCGCCGTGGCGTGCTTGCAGGATATGAACTGGGAACGTGCTGCAAAGCGCAAAATTATTAAAATGCGATAGCTTTTGCTTCTCCAGAACGGAAACTTTGTCATGTACTGGCATGCTGGGTATGCACAGTTGTTCTCATACTCAGACATGTCATATTTTCATGAGGACCCTCGCAGATAATAACACATTCCTCAGCTCCATTAGATGAACCTTAAAAACCACGTTTTACATGACATACGACCCTTTAAGGCATCCTGTCCTAAAGGTCACTAAAGCTTTAAATCAACAGTCCTCTCAGAGACAGGAATGCAAACACACACACACAGAGATCGACAGAAGCCAAGCCTTAGTCATGACATGCAACAACTAAAAACAGAAATTTATGCTTTCACGCTGGCCAACAGAAATACCAGATGACAGAGAAAGCAGAGCTATGTCTGTGCCTCACCAGTTCCACCATAACAGAGTGATGAACCTCTCCTTACGTCTCATCAGAAGATATTGTTCTTTTTACTCTACTAGACTTAGTTTTAGCTAAAACAACTACACAGAAACTCTTTGCCATATGTATGCAGAGTTTCATTGATAGGTGCTCTTACTAAACAGTGACAGCCAATATCCTTAATGTGGTCGTCTCAAACCATAGCTGTGGCTGTGGGCACAGGAACCCCACCCACCTGCTTTTCAAACCTAATATTTGTGACAGGCAAAGAAGGGTGGTGTTAAAGGGGGAGGATGCAATTGCACTTTAATGTAAGCTTAAATATGGCTATATAATATGGCTCCAGACTCAGGACATAATTCCCCTGTAATTACATGGAATTTCAATTATTTTAGTTAGAATTACAAAGTCATTTACATATAAACACACTAGACTAAGGCGACAAGTCTGGCTTATAGAGGAAACAAAGTCACTACTATACAGTTAGTACTGATTAACTTCCTGGTAATTTAGGGGAAAAACAATCTTGCACTGTGTGCTGTGCTTTTGTTGTGCAGGCTGTAGTACGGAGTGACTTAACCATCTTTATTTTTTCACATCATTATTTAACATTTATTACACTGATGGGCATGCTATACTTAAAATTACTTACAGTAAAATGGGTGTCTAGGCCCAGAAGTACAGCATACCTAAGATAAGAAGAACTTTATTTATCCCGAGGGAA
Source organism: Aulonocara stuartgranti (assembly GCF_965226115.1). Lineage (NCBI taxonomy): Eukaryota > Metazoa > Chordata > Actinopteri > Cichliformes > Cichlidae > Aulonocara > Aulonocara stuartgranti. Next base: position 23,490,638 of record NC_138940.1, on the reverse strand, counting down.
ATTCTTTTGTCGTACACAGAGACAGAGCAACAGAGGAATAAGATATACAATATATACAATAAAAATATTAGTACACAGTAATATACAGTAGGATAATGCAAAATATGATATCCAATAACTCTAATGAAGTAACAATATAACTATATCCTGAAAAATAAATAGCTTAGCTATCAGTGCAGGTGATTATATAAGATGGAAAAATATTGTTTCTTTCACCACTAAATTACCAGGATTACACAGTATTTACAAGTATTTTCACACTACTTAAATTTACTGCAAGTATAATTAATTTCTCTTAACATCAAAGCAACAGAAAACAGCTGTTTTACAGTAAGCCATGTCATCGCACGTCCATCCATCCATTCACTTCCACGTATCCTTTTCAGGGTCGCCAGCGCCCCGCTATCCCAGCTGTCTTAGGGCGAGAGGCGGGGTTCACCCTGAACAGGTCGCCAGTCTGTCGCAGGGCTAACACATAGACAGAGACAACCATTCTAATCTAACCAAGCTAATTTAGTCTGGTGCATTTTAACGTTCTGCTATTAGGCCTCCGCGGCCAGTGTGATTATACTGTTGCAGCTTTATAAACACAAATAAGCTTAAAAAGTTATTTGAACCTTCACAGTTATCAAGATAATTGCATTTTGTACAGTTATTATGACGGACCTGGTTTGATCTCTGTTGTGCTTTAGCGCTAAACAGATTGAAAACACTGTGAGGCTGTAAGTAGGTTAAGAGGAATTTCAATTTTAATTCTGGTGGAAGGCCTGTGCAGCGGATTGTGAGCAAGACGACGAGATGGAGGATGATGGAAGTGAAGCGAGAGGAAAAGGAAGGTCGCCCTGAAGGTAACAGGAAGGACAGAGGGTGCTCGACAAGTGCTACAAAACTGACAGTGGAGCTTTTTTATGTCACTGGAATCATAAATATTAAAATAAAAATGAGGAAAATAGTCTTAAGCTTTATACTCCAAGCAGACTGCAGGATGTTGGGAAATGAGTTTAAATATGAGATTTCAAACAATAAACAATGACCTTTGTAGATAGTTGTGTGCGGTTGTCGGCTCAATTAATTGCCAAAAAATATTTAAAAACCAGAAGATATGTGAGAAATATGGCTCAAGAAGTGATGGTGGCTCACAGACACTGATTAGTTCTGTGCTACACCCCTGACCGCTACACCGCTGAAAAATGTTCAAAAATCAAAATAATTGTCTTGCTCAATCACACACACACACACACACACACACACACACACACACACACACACACACACACAATGTTTTCTTTGACCTTTGTCAACAATTGGAAAGGCAATCACACAACATCCTATCTGCAGACAATCAATTAAAGCGGCTCACGGTGAATTCACTCTTCAAGGCGGTGATTGCACGTTAAAACGAGGCAGCGTCTGCTGCACGCTCAAAAATCCCCAAATCATGCATTCACTCGGGCTGAGTGAGACCGAGCATGTATGGGAGAGCGGGAGGCTGTGTGTGTCTGCACAGTCAGGCACCAGATAAGGAGAGCAACGGAGCAGAGGGCATCAAACCTCGGCTCACCTCGCAAACTACTGCTGGACATCACTCTCCCAGCTAATTATTTTCTTTCACAGTTCATTTTATCCTGGATTAAAAGCACGACATTTAATTCATTATTATTATTATTATCATCATTATTATTCCACTGGCGTAGTTTGCCAGGTTTTTTCTGCTTTCTGTTTCCTTGGCACTCATTAAATAAAATGCTATTAACAGCTGTAAAGAAAAAGGAAAAAAAAAAACTACAGCTGATATCAGCAGCCTGAAAAACGTGCCAAACTCTGCTAAAACCAGTTTGTTGCTCTTCAGCGGGCTAAATTGCTACCATCTGATTTAATCCCACACTTGCAGGAAAAACATGTACTGCGAACACATGCTGGCTTGCATAATCAGAAGAGGAAGTTGTGCTTCAGTAAACATGCACAGCTTCCATTACTCTTGTGTTTATGGTTTTTTGCTGATAAATGTGATATGTGTTTACTTGCTGGTGGTGGAGGCGGTGGGGAGGTGTCCCTTGCTGAACAGACCCTGAGAAGATAACCACCACAAACCATAACCCCCATAAAGTCCTCTGTGGAAAATCCAGCTCATGGGGGTGAAAGGTGAGAGGTCAGGGTTGTAGTCCCCCCCCCCATTTCCTCTCTGCTGGTCAAAAAATCAGATCTGAGCGCACTCTGGCCTACATGCCAGAGTCCAGTCTTCTTATTAATTCTCAAAACATGGCTGTAGCCGCTGTTCGTGTGGGATGCTGTGAGGAAAGGGGACCCTATATGTGAAGGGGACCCTTGAGGGAAGCCAGTTGAAGCTATACTTAGTCACATCTGTGTGTGTGTGTGTGTGTGTGTGTGTGTGTGTGTGTGTGTGCGTGCGCTGGGGGGCACAGCTTATGGCAACAAGATGTCCATCCTTCCCTAACAAGCTGTGAGAAGAAAGGATTTCTCTGATTTACACGATTCCCAACTCTTTCTGGTCACTTCTATTTTGAACTGAATCAATATGTTCCATATGGGTTTTTTATTATTATTGATGCTGCTGGTCGCTAGTTGTTCCTGGAGGAACTGTCAGACTTATTTTATTTATATATTTAAAAAAAAAAATACAGACTCCCTCCAGTCAGTAAGTCTCTGGCTCCCGTGACTCAAAGCAGCAGCACAAGCTGTTGCTTTGATGCCACACGAAGCCAGGTTCCCATATGTGCGCCCTTCTCCATATATTCCAGAAAGAAAAACGTGCAAGTACGGACATCTTGTGACTTGCACTACATACACACAGGCAGAGAGGATCCCAAGGGTCGTGACTCTGGACAGACTCGTGCAGAGTTTATGAGGTCCGGGGGTCCAGCTCCAGTTCCTCTAAGGCACCGAGAATGCTGTTTTTTTTGTGTATGTGTGTGTAAACGTGACACAGGTGATTTAAAGCAGCCTACAACAGCCGGTGTGGCTTATCTGCTGTAACTGCAGTTACTGGATTTCTAACAAAGGGAGGAAAGGAAAGGGGGGAACAAAAAAGCTGTATCTCAGCCGGACAAGCAAAACCATCCACTAATGGAGAACTGGGAGTATTCTGCCTGGGAGTAAATGTAACATAAGATTAAACATAAAAATGTGCACCAACAATACCAATATCATCTCCAACAATACCAAGACCAGAGGAAACAACTGTTTGCAGGACTGGAAACAAAGAGACAGGGTTGAACCTAAATGTGCTAAATCAGGGCTTAAATGATTGATAATAGCAATAAATGTAAATGACAACTGAAATATCCAAAAGTAGAATAATAACATGAAAAAAAGAGAGATCTTATGACTTTGCAGTGGTAGCCTTAGTTATCCAGCTCTTTGCAGCTTTTTCTAATTACAGTAAAGCCTATGGCAGACCAAATAAATCAATAATTAAAAACATACAGTACCTCAGGGTGCTTCAGTGCCCGAACAATAAAAACACTAAAGTGCATATAAAACAGTTAATGGTGAAAACAAAGGTGTCAGCCACACAGGGAGAGCACACAAAGCATCGTGATCGGAGCGCGGGGGGGTCAGCCTGCAGTCTGCACAGCTGCTAGCCAGGAGCCTATTTATTCATTTGTGATTTCGCACCTGATTGGCTGCTGGCTCCTGCTCGGCTGTTAATATTCTCGAGCTAAACACACACACGCAAGCACACAAACAAAAATCACTTTTCAGAGAACACAAGGCATTAATGCACGCTTGCTGTTCAAACTGCTCGGCATAATCATTCCCATGAATAATAATTGCTCGGGTGCTGTGCTTACATTATGATTTTATTGCAACTTTGAAAACACCATTGAAACTTTTGGTTTCTGTAAAGCATCGATCAGTAGAGATGAGCTTTTAGATTATATGACCCAGTGTCTGACTTGTTACAACTTGATTTGATTCAATGGCTGACATGTGGCTGTAAGGAGCCACACAGGTCTGTTACTGTAAATCATAGGACACGTAAACACCAAAACATTAAAAATGTAAATGTGGTTCTGGAGGAAAAGTCAGGGCTCATTATCTCTTCTTAGTGGGTGTGAAAGAATTGCAGTACATTTCATGCATGTCAACGTGCTGATTGTTATCAGGAACCCAAATAACTTGCGTGATATTTACACATGTGGAAAATGTGAAGGTGTGATGACAGTTTTGTTCTAGTCAAAACATGTTTACTCTGCTGAACGAGCAGAAGTGTTAGTCGAAACCGTCCCCTCTCACATGGCCGTCCCTCCCTGAGCCTGGTGCTGCTGGAGGTCTCTCCTGTTTAATGGGAGTTTTTCCTTCCCACTGTTGCCAAGTGCTTGCTTATGGGAAGTCATCTGATCGTTGGGGTTTTCTATTATTGTAGGGCAGGGGTGAGGGAACTCCAGGCCTCAGGGGCCAGTGTCCTGCAGGTTTTAGATGTGTCCTTGATCCAACACAGCTGATCTAAATGGCTAAATTACCTCCTCAACATGTCTTGAAGTTCTCCAGAGGCCTGCTAATGAACTAATCGTCAGATTCAGGTGTGTTGACCCAGGGTGAGATCTAAAACCTGCAGGACACCGGCCCTTGAGGCCTGGAGTTCCTCACCCCTGACTTTTAAATATAAATCTAAGAGTACTCAATCTTCATAATGTTTTTGATATATGGATTATAATTAATTATTTCTACAAACTGTAACAAAGCTTATTATGAAAATCCGTTGATACAGATTTGCACGTACTAAATGTGCCCTTCAATGTAAGATACTTTGAACAGAGCTGCGAGTGTGCACCATATGGGTTTTTGCACAAGTTGTTGTTTCTCATGGACTAATTGCAGCATGAAGACTCACTATGTGGAGCGTCTTCCTATGGAAAGGGGCAACTTTAATGGTCTCCCTTCAAAGATAACTCTGGTTCATGCGGCTCAGATGATTCCTCATGTTTAGCTGCTCATTATGTGACAACTCGGGGTCTGAGTGAAGATCTGTTGATGCTACATGCTGGAAGTGCTGTAATCAGTAGCAGACATGACCCAACATGAATTCATGAAAAATATAGATTTATTTGAGTTCCATAATTAACAAGTGAGGACAATTTCCTGTGTTAGCGAGTGAAACGGTACTAGTCCATCTTGTAATCACCACGAGTACATGTGCAGATTTTTCAGTTCACCAACACACTGGGCTAAATTACAATAAATAAAAGCACGCTGCATCCATGACTGTGAAAGCTGGAGCACAAAAAGCCAGTATTTGTTAAATGACACAGAAAATTTCACAATCTGCCATTTGGGGTATAAAAGCTTGTAAATAGTAGTGGGTGGGTTTTTTTTGTTTTTTATTCCAGTTTTCTGTCCCACGCAAACTGATTCAGTTATGTGTGCCCAGATTCACTGCCTCGCTGCTGCAATGCAAATGTACTGGGATGTTTTCTGTGGAAACAGCTGATGTGGGCAGACGAAATGAGAATGGAAATGTTGATTAAAGTCTTTCTAACTGCGATTGCTTGCAAAATGGCCTATTTACAACGCATAATGATACAGAGCGTTTGTCAATTAGAGTGAGATATGAGATGGCAGTGTGTGTGGGAATGAGGCTTCTCCTGTGGCTGGCTGCAGTCTCTCAGCTTCGTGTGCTGTACAGGTCTTCATCCTCAGGGCTGGACTGGCCGAAATCCATGAGAGAAGGGTCTGGTTTGAAACTGGAGCCCTCTGCAGGGCAGCAAGAGAAATGCAAAGCACATCAATAGAGTTAGATTTGTAGAATTAACTTTTATTAACAGATGAAAACATTAAGAGTTGCCGGGTGAAAGTCACAGGTTTCTGTCGATCTTTATGTTCAGCGCAACAACCAAACGTGCAGAAAAACGTGATGTTTCCTCCTAAAATTGCCTGAATTCCATGATTGATTTGGATGCGTTGGTTCTTAAAAAGTACAAATAAATCAAAACTCTGTGTTTAGTCATTTGGTTTACATAGTAATCCTTTGAGCACTGCGGTACAAAGATTTGGAAAATCTTATGAACAAACTGAGTGTTTAACAAAATCAAACAGTTAGAGTGACCTTGCACTTTTTCCGCACTTGGTTCATGGAAAGAACCAAGAAGAAAAGGGATGGGGGAGACAGTGTCGACATAAACTGCTACTTTTACCAGCTAAATGGAAACACTGAGTTAAAATCTAGCAGAAATACTGAAAAGTATAATGTGGTATAGTTTGGCACAGCCTGTGTTACTATTTGCAACTCATGTTAAAGAATTTATACGCAGAGACAAAGCAGAGATCGCTGCGTACATACATTCTGTCAGTTTTAGGGCAGTTTCACCCACATGTCAGCACCCAGTCAACCTACTGGGATGGCAACCTCCTTTAAACATTTACAAGGAGCTCCAGTTGCTGCTTTGTGGAAGAAGATCTGCAGCAACATGGAACGGGAAATGTATTTTCTTGAAGGAAAAAAAACATCCCAAACACATCCTCTTACTGTGATCTCACTGGAGAAAACTGTATTATGCAATATGATATCACTTCTTGGTAAAACTATCTTTCGGTTCAACTTAAAGCCAGGCTGAGCAGACTGCAACTAAAGCCCTGCGATTCTTTTTAAAATGCATATTCCACACACCGAGTGCTGTGAGATGTTACATCACATTCCTCTCTTTTCTTTCACATCACACAGTTTGTGCAGAGTGAGTCAATCCTCAGTATGTCAAACTGCTAAACAGATGTACCGAAAAGATAAGTAAGCTGTGCTGAAGGATGAGATGTGAAGAGTTAAACTGAAAACTAATACAGATTTATATCACGTTAGGAAGTAAACCTGAACGTACTACAGCAACAACAGAATCCAAGTCCCAGGTAGCAGTGATAATCATACTAATAACAACAACTATGTAGAACACAAGACCCACAACGTTTAGGTCCCCACATTTAGGTAACCACATCATTCTTAGAAGAGGTCGAATGTGCGAGTAACAGGAAGTGAAGGCTCACTATGTTTGTCTGTGGGCTTAAAAAGAAAAAAAAACATTTGTTTGTGCTGGTCTACTGTAAACACCCAAACAAGAGCAAAGGTACATGTGCAGAAAGTGTTAAAGTACAACCAGTAACGGTTTTGTGTTGGATAGGTGTTGGTGTGAGTGTGGCGACTGGTGTCTCATTAAAAGCAGCAACTCCTCCATGCTATCTGACTCGACTAATTGACATTTCAGGGTAGAGGAAATGTAAAAGGTTAGCAGCACACATTAAGTGTAGAGTAAGAGCAGCGGAGTGATGATTAAAGCATAGGTCCTCTGTTTAGGTTATCATTTCTTCTTATTTTATTTACTTATCAACCTTTCGCTCTTTGACATGAACTATTTTTGGTACCTGTGGCCTCACTGGAAGCCTCTGGAGTAGATGTTTCTTCAGAGGAAGATGCCGACTCGACTGGAACGGCCTTTATTGTTTCCGGTCCTGAGCTTGCAGGCTCGGATGGGCTCGTGTCCGTGGATACATCCCCGGAGGCTTGTTTTCTATCCGAGGCTTCTTCGCTTTCAACAGGGGCCAGCAGCTCCTCTGGGGAAGGCGCGGACACTTTTTCTACTGGCGGAGAATTTGCCAACAGAGCCGGAAAGAGCGGGAATTAAACCACCACTGTTGATATAAGTCTCTGTGTGATTGTGTGTGAAATGAAGAGACGGAGACAGAGAAACAAGACGACAGGGATCAATACTGATAATACCTGTGCTGGTCTCTGTGGGGGCCTGGTTGGGGGATATTTCTGTGGCTGTTACGGATGACTCTTCTTCTGTTATGACAGCAACAATGGGCTCATCAGAGATAGGATCAGCTGATTTCACCTCTGTGTCTGAGATTGTAGAGCTCTGGGCTGAGGTGTCTGTAGTGGAGCTGGGCTGTGAGGTTTCTTCAGCCGCTGGAGGCTCTAGATTTGCCGCTATAGCTGACTAAAAAAAAACAATAAAAAATCGACTTTAATGGTGCGTAATTAAAATGTACAATTTTCTTGAATATTTAAGTAATAAAATTTTAGATTTAAACTCTCACAAAATATGCCTGAATCACATGTGAGGCACAAAGAATAAAACTCCACTAACAGTTATGAAAGGCAATGTGTAGGAAAGGAAATGGAATATAACCCATTTACCACACAAAAGGGATTTTTTCTCTGTCAGTAAGCAACACATGTAGAGAAGGGAAAGGCACCGAGTGGAAAGCAAGTTACACGAGCTGAACTGCTGTTTAGGTTTTAGTCACACAGTAAAACAGCTTTATAAGTCTTTCTGCTTAAAAACAGTTCGCTTAAAAGTCTGTTAACCTGTGGCTGTGAAGCAGCAGTCTCTTTGGCAACCGGCTCTGCGGAGGCGAGCAGTGAAGACGCTGCAGCACGGCTCCACTGCCCTGCAGCGTAAACCTTCTTTCCCGTCACCTTGTGAGGACAAAAGACAACGCTCGAATTAAACTAGGAAAATATTAACATTTATACTGCGAATTAACAAGATATCCGTGCTTGAGGAAGCAGCGTTACCTTTAACACTGCCACTGCTTGTGCAGGGTAGCACACTGATGCTCCTGCGCTCATCAGGCCCAGCGGGACCGCTAACCTCTTGAAACGAGAGCCTGAAATAAAACATTTTGCAAAGCAGGGCAGCGATCAATACAAGTGGGCAGAGGTTAAGTCCTGGAGGCCAGCTACTGAACTGCTATATCCAGAAAGGTCATGCTCACATAGTGTGTTGCAGCACATTTTGGCCAACACAATGCCCAGGTTAACTTAAAGACATTAACATTTTCATGCACTTTAATGACTCTTTGGTAATAGGAAGAAAGAGTGAGGAAGACAATGTAATGAGAAAAGTGAAACTTCCTCAGAAACTTCTTGTTTCTTGTGGTAAACTTTGGGCAATCGATGATGAGATGATGAGGGGTACTTCAGCTTCACTGGCTGTGGTGTCTAAACCCTGATAATCACAGTGTTATCTCGTACATGAAAAGGTCACGCTAAGATTAAATACACATAAATAAATCTGGAGCGTATGTGCATTTTAAAACACAAAACAAAAACGGGGGTAAAACAGATGTTCTTGTTAACAAACAATGCATATCTCTGTGCAAGTTCACATGCATTGTGAGAAGTGTAGAAAATATCTAAAATGTTCATCCCATGAATACATTAAGCAGAAGTTGTAATACTTTATTTCCTGTGTGGCTGAAATGAAACTTTCTTCTGAGACAGTCTGAGAGCGTAAAACTAATTCGTATCTTTCTGAAATGACTTTATATGTTTTTTTTCTATGTTCTGCAAAACAAAGAAAAATATTAAATGGTCTAAGAAAGAACGTAAAGTGCTGTGATCCTCACAAGCAGAGCTGGGGTCGCACCTTAACAATCTGGGACTGTTAAAACACACAGCCCAGAGGTCAGAGGTCAGAGCCTGCCAAAGTGTCAAGCCCACTGGACGATAAGTGTAAGAAGTTTCCTTAATAAATGCAGTTTGTAGAAGAAATACACTGTTGTTGTGACGCAGCGACAGAACAGGGGCCCGTTCTTCGTACGTCGCTTACTACATCCAAGATCAAATGACACATCCAAGATCAAATCATCGCGCTAACTCTGAGCTCGCTATTCCGGTTCCCCGAACACACCTGTTGTCGACGATTAGTATAGCTGGATGAAGTAATGTGAGATCACTGGGTGGCCCAACAGGGGCTACGCATCGATAGTAGAAACATTGATCGGCAACCCTTTGATTGGTCGGCGAAAATGTCGAAGGAGCGCGCTCGGTATTCTTCGGCAGCAGAGCAAGAACTCTTGAGTGAGGGATTTTAGGAGTTTAGGTTTAGGGATTTTAGGCTGGCAGAAAGTTGCTGACAAATTAAACTCGTAAGTAATTTAATAATAACAATAATAATGGAGTGGATCTATATAGCGCTCTTCAAGGCACCCAAAGCGTTTTACAATGCCACTATTCAGTCACTCTCACATTCACACACTGGTAGCTGTCACAGCTGCCCTGGGGCAGACTGACAGAAGCCAGGCTGCCATATCGCGCCATCGGCCCCTCTGGCCAACACCAGTAGGTGGTAGGGTAGATTTATCATATCACACTATATTATCCAATATTATATTACATTATATTATATTACATTATGTTATATTATATCCCCTTTCACATTAGAGCCACAACAGGACCCACTAGAACATGGGAACAAGTAAAAGTGAAATATAAGAATATTCTACAGAATGGTAATATTTATCACTTATATTGCTTTTAGTCTCTTGGAAAGAGACCCTGAAATAATCTGTTTGTTTGTTTATAACAGCAACCAAGAAAAGGGGCAGCGCAAAAAAAGACAGGTGGTGGTCCTGCACCCCCTCGTCAACAAGTTGGTTAAGTAAATAATACCCTCACGGGAAAATCGATATCTCTCTATGAGCACACTGTCGCGCTGAGCTAAAGGATCCTGTCTGTCCCGCAATATACGCTGAATTCTGAGGACTCTCCTTATCAATCTTGCACCTTCCGCAATGGGTTGGTCGCGTATACGGACAGGACATGGCTGCGACAGGCTTCCCAAATCCACCTTCGCTTTTATAGCCGTGGTCTCTCATCTTGATTACACGAAGTAATTTACAATTACTACTCTGAAATATGAATTACATCTGTAATAATCACATACATGTAATAGAATGTTAATAGTACATTTCCCTTTTTTAGGAAATGACCTGTATGTATCTGTGTGACATCAATAAAAGGATCAAGTGCTGCATTATCTTTAGTTACATTGATGTTATTTATTTATGGTACAACAGTGGTAAAATATCGCTGTTGCTTTCGTATACATGAAGCGGAAATACCTGAGTGGCCGCGATCTAATCCTGTTTACATAAAGTAAACCTGCTCCCCAGCAGGTTTACGCTTACGGCTCTGTTGCTATGACAGCAAGTCCCGGATGGGCTTCGGGGAACCGAACGATCCAGGATCACGCGAAATCGTCAACAGTCAAATCCGGCTAACTTACTTAGCAAGGTACGAAGAACAGGCCCCAGGAGTCGAGTTTTGCTGATGAGTTTCAAAACATTGTATGTGACCATTTAGTGGCACACTGATGTGTCAGCAGCAATGCATGTTTATTGAGACATATTCAACAAATTGCACTTGTTTTTCAGGATTTTCATCTTTAATTTTTCTAGACTGATTCCTAAAAAAGGGAATTGTTTTGATGTCTTGTGAGTTACTTATTCATTAATGTATATTTAAGCTTACTAAACTTGCACTATGTGCAGTTCTTGCGTATGCTACATTTGTTATAGTCGTATGCAATGCTTTTACTGGGTCACATGGGGCTGGAGCCTATCCCACCAGTAATATGGCACAATGGAAAGGTGACCTGTCTATTGCAGGGCTAACACAGAGAGACAACCGTTCACACTTAGACCAACACTCTTTCAAACATTTTCTTTATTTAATATGAGAAACTGATTAAAACGTTTCTTGCAGGCCTAAACTGTTTGTCAGTTCAAGTTACCTTTCCGTGCCAAGAACATGCCAAGCAGGCCAGCCACGGTGATGGTGCCAAATCTGGGTAGAAAACCAGGAGGAGGGTCCTTCAGGTAATAGTATAAATCTGAGGAGCAGATAACAGAAATCAAGATGCTGACAAAAATACATTCAGCTTCCTTTAAAGAAAAGGCGTGAACTGTATCACTAATATTGGGACTACCATTAAACTGTAACTAAAAAAAAAAAAACTTTAAATAGATCACTCTCATCCTCTAATGTCTTACTGTGGGTAAGACTGAAGTACTGAATACATCACAAATTAAATATGTTTCTAAAGGTGCTATTTACATGAAAATCTGACCAGATGTGTGAAATAACCCTTCCAATCCACAAATGCCACAATATCAAACCAAAGATGCTCATAAATTAAGTTATGTGTAATAATGAGAAATCACACAGGGAGAAAGTATTGTATACACAGTATCAAACTTCACTGTTGGTATGCCGTTTTGGGGGTGATATGCAGCGCCTCTAGTGCTGCTTGACTCTCAGACAACTCTTCTGATAATTCTTTTCACTCCTCTGTATGAAATCTTGCAGGAGGCATCTGGTCATGGTCGGTTTATGGTAACATGATGTTCTTTCCACTTTGTTCACTGGAACCTTCACTAGTTTAGAAATTCTTCGGTATGTTTTGCAACGGCCTTGAGAGAGCTAATTGGTTTTACACCTTAGTAATGAGACCCCTTCTTATAGGCCATCAGTTGCTGAAGAACCAGCTAATATAAATTTGCACTTTGCACAAGTGGCAGAACTGATTTAAGCTACTGTCATGACTTTCCACGACTTTTTGCACCTCCCTTTTCATGCGTTTGATACTTTTCCCTGTGTCATTTCTCGCTATTACACATAATTTATGGACATCTGTGGTTTGATTTCTTTGCATGTGTGAAATGGATGGGTTGTTACAGACACCTGGTGAGAATTTCACCTCAATAGCACCCCTTGAAATATATTTACTTAGTAAATGTGTGACATGTTGAAAACTTTAAATGTCTTATTATTATTGAAATTTGATATTTAGGTGCAATGTAACTAAGACTGTTGTTTGCCTGTTGTTTACTCACCTTCTCCAGCATGATAAAGATCAATACTTCCCCTTTTCACAGAGATACAGGCACCCTGCAGGGAACAGAAGACTAAACTGAAACCACTAGAAAAGTTCATCAAGAACATGCCTGTTTAAGCAACACTGAAACAGATACATGTGAGTCAGTGCTAACTGCTCACCCCCACCCAACAACCTGTGTTTCACAGAATCAAACTGTCAAATCTTCTTGCAGCAAACTTCATGCAGTTTAACTGAAGTTAAACTGCATGAAGTTTCCTGTCTAACTCCTAAACCTGCAAGAATCCTTCCTGCACCGAGCACTTGCAGCATGTGGGATCGTGCTCTGTAAACCACAATGAGCAGCAAAAAGATAGCGGTGTCAACTAAATTCGCAGGTGCAAGATAAGAGTTCTCTGGTGCATTTTAGCTGTCATATGTTTAAATATAAATGCGTTTCCACCACCTGCTCGTGTTAAAAGTGCAGAAGAGGATGTGAAAGCATGAACTACATCAGTACTTGACGGTGAATGTGAATGAGATTTTTTCCCTACATGCAGCTTTACATGTACACAAAGGGGGAAAAAACTTGAATACCTTTACAGCGTGCACAAATGGTAGTACTGTCTCTCTGGCTGTAGTCACTCCACCCTCGATGACCCCTGGACTCTCTGGGACAAACTTACTCTGAGCAGACTGCAACACCGGGTTGTAGATGTTGAGCTGGGGAAAGGGAGGTAGAGAGTTGGTGCGTTATTATGGCTATGAATGGCAATATCCCATACAAATCATGAATACACACCTTTTCTCGAGTAACCAGCCCATCAGCGGGCGCTTCATTCACAGAGTACACACGGAGGGAGGCTATTCCCAGCACAGTCGGGACGGCCACCATTACCACCTGGCAGGAGGGGGAACGTACACTGTAGTTTTAGTCAGTGTGTCAACACCACATCACTATCACAGCTTACTTCGTGGACTTTCAGTGGAAGAATTATTATATATATATTTTATATTATTAATTACAACAATACCACCATATATTTCAAAGCATCGCTTTTCCAGTCTTTCAAATATTTATTTATACTGCATTAATGAACTTCTAAGTATACATCCTGAGCTTATTCCCTTTGTTTTGTGTGTACAAACTGTTTCGAACTAGTTAAGCTAACTGACGTTAAGCGTTACTCTTACCGACAGTGTTTGTGTTGTAGCTTAATGCGGCTCTAGAAAGCTAACAAAGGCAGGGCTGACAGCTATTAAGGTTAAACAGCTGTTACACACTTTTAAAGATGCAACCTCTGCTAAAACCTTCCTCCGTGTATTCTTTTTAGGAGTCATTCAGCGAAGCTAGCACAGCACACATAGCTAGCAAAGATATTTCGTGCAGAGTAACAACGCCTGAGATGTGACAACCAGAACAAGTAAACATTAGCAACTGCGGGGCACTTGACGCCAACATACAGTCTACACTTTCATTGAAAAGTCATTGTAATAAAAGCTAAAAACTTTGCTGAAGACAAAATGACATGCATTCACCTTGGCCGCCATGACAGCGCTCTCCCCCTTCTTCTGTTGGTTACAGCTTCGTTCTAGCCCAAAAAACCCCGCGGTCGGCTACTGCCACCTAATGGGCTGAAGTGGGAATTGCAGCTCGGCTGTGCTATCCTACTCGTCAAGTAAGTCCACATGTTGCTCACCCACTGAGCGGACAGTTGACCCTTGCCTTTGTACATTTGCATCAAAATAAAAATAAACTCCTACTCGCAGTTTCACATGTAAATGAGTTGTTATTTACGTTGCTGAGACATTGCCAGCATCGACCCTGAGGGGGCCTCATGTTCCAGCACCACAGGATTTCTCCACATTTAGTTTAGTTTTAATGAAGTGAATATGTATAAGGAAATTTACATTACTACTTAACTTTGTGCACAAGAGCTTTAAGATGTGTTCAGTCAGAAATCAACCTACACACACAAAGTTCTGCACCAGAACAGCACAGGTGCACATGTTGCACTGGATTTGATGAAACAGTATCAGTCTAGGAATTAATTTTTGGGTTGCCGGTGAAGCCACTAGATATCTGAGTTAAGGTTTGCAACATTGTTTACAAATGGAAATACATCAGGAATAGCTGCTGATTATGTATTGCATTTCAACAGCATCCTTCTTTTCCTCTCCATCTGGACTATTTACCTGCAGGCAACCAAAGCCTGCTCAAACCTGTTTTGTTAGTACTGAGAGTACAAGCAGACTACTAATGGAAGCTTCCAGTATCAATAAACCTTCTCTATATTTATATGCCAAAACTGTTTAGGCAATTGTGCACATACTCATTCCAATAGTAAGGCCCCAACAAATGGTAAATGGCCTGTATTTGTATAGTGCTTTACTAATCCCTAAGGACCCCAAAGCGCTTTACACATCCAGTCATCCACCCATTCACACACACGTGATTGCAAGCTACATTGTAGCCACAGCCACCCTGGGGCGCACTGACAGAGGTGAGGCTGCCGGAAACTGGTAGGTAACGGGTGAAGTGTCTTGCCCAAGGACACAACAACCGAGACTGTCCAAGCCAGGGCTCGAACCGGCAACCTTCCGATTACAAGGTGAACTCCCAACTCTTGCGCCACAATCGCCCGGCAAGGCTATAGATCCCCAAGAGATGAATCCAGAATAAAGATTGTCTTTAAAAGAGTGCAGAGAGTGAAGCCAAGTGACAGCCTGGAAACAAAGCTTTTGCCCACCACATTGTAAACTGAAAAAGATATGATGGATAGATGGATGGCACGAGTTGCACAGCATGCTGTAGGGCTTCCTGCCCTTAACTTGAAACTGTTATTAACTAGAAGACACAGCAAAACTCTTCCAATAAATCAGAGGAAAGGCACACATTAACCGGCCATAGTGCAGAGGATTCAGTTTATTGAAGTCAAAGTTTAACAACTTAGGTTTACAATCTGTATTTTCTGTAATATATATTCATATATATGAAACCAAAAAAGGCTACTTTAGGAAGAATAAATGTAATTTTCTTTCTTTTTTAATATCGTCTTTAGTCATTTTAATGTACAGAATAACAGTAAGCTAATATTATCCTTGAAAAAGAGCAATATGTTCCTTTTTTTTAATGTCGCAGTGCAACTTACATCTTACACACCTGTGCAATGTACCATGAGGTGTACACCCCTGAAAGAACACACAGTGGAATCTCCCTTTTCGGCCTGTTTCTGCAGGTTTACACACACAAAAAGATTCGGGAGGAATAACACAGTCGGTGCCTACAAATGAAAACTCTCAGAACTCCTTTAATCTACAGTATGTCAGAGCAGCGGTTGGAGAAAGAAGACCAACACTACAGATGACAAACAGAGAGGTCTGCAGACTAAAACTGTATTGTAACTCTTCTACAGCTGCGCGTGTGTGTCTGTGTGTGTGTGTGTGTGCGCGTGCCTGTGTGTGGAAATAGTCAGTCCTTTCGTTGCCAAAGAGAGGATTGGGAGGCACAGGGAAAGTGCTTGCATCATTGAGTTTCTTTGTGTTACTCTCAAATTAATCATTAAAAAACAAACTAGCAAAAAAAACAAAAATAAAGAAATAACAGGCAAATAACATGAGCTATATCTCTGGGGCACGTTTGATATTTCACTACAGTGTGACATGATGAAAACTCATGAAGAAGAACAACAGTAAAATATGAAGACTAAGTACAGACAGTGCTGGATGCAGCAGGTGCTACACGTGTCTCTCGGAGTCCTCGACGCTGGGGGGCACCGTTGAGTCCTTGGCCTGATATTGCAGATGAAATGATTCATCCCGGTTTCACAGACATTACAGACCGTTTAGTGCAGAGGTTATGACTGCCCAGTATCAACCATATGCTTAGAGGGAATGTCAAATTAGCTTTCACTTTGGAAGCAACTGCAGTGATGTCACTTGGAGAGAGGTGTCAGAAGCTTCTTTAGGATGCAGGTCGGTCTTCTATGTGAGCCAAACATCAAATTATAACCTGCTGCTTGGATGCTAAAGGAGAAGGAAAAACCTCCCTTAACTCTCATGGTACAGTACGTGTCTCTAAACACTGCAGAATGAAAAACAAAGACTTGAAAGCTACGAGCACATAAAGAAAAAGTCATCCTTCGATGGTACTTTTGCATCTATCATGCGCTACGAGTCTAATTACCTTGCAATTGTGAGAAGGAACAAAAAAAGGAACACAAATGATCCACAGTATTTTACCCTGTCCATTCAAATCAGTCCCAGGCCTTTGTCTCAAGCAACGCACCACCCAGAGAATGGTCAGCCATGATGTAAACCAGTAAAGACCATCAGCGACGGCTGTCGGTCGCATCCTATTTGTTCGACTGCTAAACACCCTGCATCTACAGAGTGAAGAGGGGGACACTGCAGAACCTTGGCATAGAATACATCATACTTTACATTATTTCTATGACACAAAACGTAAATAGATTTTATATAGTCTTCTATGTTTAAATATATTTGTAGACTGTACACAAATCTTTAGAAAATGAGACGGCAAATGCTTTTACCTGATATTTGAACAGCAATGGTAATGAGGCCGATGACACGTAGACCCTGTGATGCAGCCGATGAGATATAGAGATATAGAAAGTGCATTCGTTGTAGTGAGTGACTGAAAAAGAACTCTCTAAGCTCTTGCATTCACGGTTTAAGGAAAAAAAAACTACGAAAGAAACCAAAAAAAAGTAATAATAATAAACTTGTTTTGCACCCGCACAAATACATACTCTCTGTCTTCCCTCCGCTACCTCTAGAAGCCTATCACAGTGGTAGTGGAACGCAAACATTTACATCAGTATACACATATACACAAGTCTTTGAGGACTAGAGAAAGAAGTCGCTAAGAAAAGAGAAGGTGATGGAGAGAAACGAGAGGAAGAGAAGATGCCAACAGAACTGCACTCGTTCAGAGGAGCCTCCTTCAGCACATGAATCCGGCCAGCGCAAAGGGGTTCTCGCTGATAAACCGACATTGCTGGCTACCTCTCACAGTTTCACACTTTACTTTCCCCGCACTGTGCCGTGAGATCAGCCTGAAATAACAGTGAGGTCCCTGTAACTCAAAAAGATACGCAAGAGGAAAAAAAACACAGAGAGAAAGGGGGAGAACTGGTGGCTCTGGGTGCAAAGTTCATCAGTACAAAAGTACAGTGTTGTGGTGAAAAGGGTTTTCCTCTGTATTGCTGCTACATAGCTCCCCCTTACCCCTAAAATAAAGCAGAAAAAAAAGCAAAAGCAAAACCTAGAGAATATAAAAGAAAAAATTTGTGTTAAAAAGTCTGTTTTTTCCCCCCGTTTTGCTTGACAAGCGTGTGGCGTTTATGCTGAGATCCATAGACAAAGGAAGATTAATGCTTTCTGTTCAGGCATGCAATTGGCACCCTGTAGGGTCCTCGGGATTATCAAAAGTTCATACACGCAGGTCTCAGACTGTTCCCTCTATGATATTTACACATCTTACAATGTGTGTGTGTGTGTGTGTGTGCATGCTCAGAGTCGTGACCAGGACAGAGGGTTAGCTAATGTAAAGCTCCGTGTTGCTGCGCGCGTGTGTGTGTTTGCGTGTGCGTGTCAGTTCAGCCTTCGCTTCTCGTCTCTTTCTCACACGTGGGTCTCGATGAAGGAGTGCGTGTGGGTCATGAGAGGTGCGGCCAGCGGGGAGAGGTCATCCTGGCCGTTGGTGCCGGGGCTGAGCTGGCAGATGTCTGAGTAGAGCTCGCTGTGCCACTGCTTCCATTCTCTGAAGGTTTGGGAGCACAGGCCAGGGTCCTCCAGGAGGGAACAGATCACTGCTAGCTCCGACTCTTTGGCCTGTAGGAGAAAAGCGTTACCGCATTAAATCCTCACGTTGTTTTTTTGTGTAAAAAAAATCCAACAACAACCTGGTAACACTTATAATACACCCTGTGATAAAGGATGTAGTTCCCCTGTAATTAACTCATTCACTGCCAGCCATTGGCAGTGAATGAGTTAAACCCATTGACTCATTCACTGCAATTGACGGCTATAGACGTCAATGGCAGTGAATGAGTTAAATGGAAATTCAATGTATTTCAGTTGAAACTATAATGTAATTGTTGTATATTTATCTGTAAATATGGACTAGAATAAACGTAATATAAATGATAGAATAAAGGGGTAACATGTCAGCCAAGAAAATTGTACTTACACTATACTTAAAATTACAGTGTAAGTATGTAATTCTATGGTAATTTTACAGAAAAACATTATTTCCCCATCTTGCATCGTAAGTATGCTGTACTTTTCGGAGTGTGGGCCGTATTATGAAGTCGGGAAATCTTGCTTTTTTACATCTTTTTTTTTCAATTCAATTCAATTCAGTTTTATTCACATAGCACAAAGCATAGAAGCTTCTTCAGTTCTAGGGTCAAATGCTGGAAGGTCACAGATTTAAGCCCTGTGGGAGTGTCCCCCCCCCCCAACAGCGACAATGGACCCCCTAATGATCCTCTACCTAATCACGTGAGCCAAGGTGTGAAAACGGGTGTGGGTCACAAGCAGCCAAGGTTTCGGGTGAGCTCATTGTGAAACCTAACCCCACCCTATCATGTGATATCCTGAGGTCAGCTGGCCCAGGATGTGAGTGGGCGTTAAGGCGTCTGGGAAGGGATCTCAGAACTGGATTATAGATGGCAGACAGTTGGTGTCGTAAACCCCCGCTTCTGTTCAAAGATGGTCGATCACAGTGGACATAAATTGATTCTTTCAGTCCCTTTTTCAAACCATCTGTCGTCTCTGTCCAAAATGTCATCCTCGAAAGAGTGACCTTTGTCCTTTAGATGCAAATGGACAGCCGAGTCTTGTCTCGTGGGGGTCCATTGTCCCTCTTTGGGGGACACTCCCACAGGGTTTAAATCTGGGACTCTCCTCTATTTGACCCTAGAACTGAAGAAGCTTCTCGGATGAGAGGTGAAACGTCTTCAAGCAACTTAAAGAAGTCCAGATGCTTTTCTTTCCAAGCTACTTAGACTACGACGACCTGGATGACTGAGAACCTTCACAGACTTTTAACAGGCGCCATCTTATTTTGGGTCTATCTTTATTTAAAATTCATCAAGTTGTTGTGCATCAATTAATAAATAAAGACGTTAAAAAATAACGATGTGAAAAGGCAAGATTAATCCATTCCATAATACGCCAGGAAAGGTACAGCATACTTGTGATGTAAGGAGGGGAAGTATTGTTTGTTTTTCAGCAACATTTCCATGAAATGACACACTAAGGGGACACGTGACTAAGGGAGTTATGGGTTTACGGGTATTAGAAAGTTTTAAAACATGTTAAATCTTTGTTCCGTTTGTGACAGAAGTTGTTAATGATACCTTCAAGGTGCTACGGAGGGCTCGGACC
The DNA here is from genome assembly GCF_965226115.1 of Aulonocara stuartgranti. Classification (NCBI taxonomy): domain Eukaryota; kingdom Metazoa; phylum Chordata; class Actinopteri; order Cichliformes; family Cichlidae; genus Aulonocara; species Aulonocara stuartgranti. The sequence continues at coordinate 23,470,608 of NC_138940.1, read as the reverse complement.
CGGTGCAGCCTGTCGTTGAGCAGGGGGTCCCTGGCTCTCTGGATGAAACAGCGTCGAAGCTCCTGCCTGCTACATGGTCTAGGGTCTCCTAAAGCTGTCACGTTGGCTTGCTCCAGGGCCCGATAGAGCTGCTCTAGCCCATCCAGCGGCTCGGGCTCGCGGCACTCTGAAACTCGCCGCTCCCGTCCCTCCGACACCCTCCTCTCTCTGCTCTCCACTCTCAGCTCCCGCAGATCTAACGAGACGAGCGGTGAGAGACAGACCGATCACGTACAACTGACAGTTGGAAAAAAACCTAGCAAACAAAGTTGCATGTCATCCCACGCTCCTCAGAGATATTCTTGTTTTCTTTGGGGGGGTTTTCAGAAGTTAACTGAAATGTTTTTGTCCCATGTCTAGATTTGGATGCCTTTATACTAATGTGACACTGTTTTGTCTTTACAAAATAAATAAACGGTGAAGTAAAGAGAATTAGTTAACTCCGATCACTGGCACAAGTAATACTAAGAGCAGTATAAATAGTTTCACATGTGTCACACAGCAGGAAAGAGTCTATTTAGATGCATTCATAAAACCGGGAATTCTCAGTGGTTTAGGCAAGAGCTGCCTGGACACAATGAGCAGATTGCCGCACATGTGACGCCCACCTGCTAGCACGTACTGGAATATTAGCTGTGTTATTCGCATATTGGTGCAAAAGGTATTCGTATGAGGGAGTTCCTGCAAAATTTCAAGACTGCAGTGCATCTGCAAAAACAGCTTAAGGAAAAACTATTACTTTCAGCTGCTCCCTTATTCATGAGGGGTCACAACAGCTGGTAGCTGCATGTGTCTGATTTAGCAGATTTTTACACCAGATGCCCTCCTGATGCAACCCCAAAGGGATTTGTGTCTCCTTTTGGGATCAAACTGGGAATTTTCACTGTTATGGAAGCTCTTTTGTTAGCTCTACCTCCTTAATACAAATAAAACTTATAGTAGTACCCTTTTTGGAGAGTGAACCTTTTGTTTGGTTACAGTGGATTTATGCATTCATGTTAAACCTTGGCTGAAGGCATCTGTATGTCATTGCTGCAAACCCTTTTAAATAACCTAACATGCACCTTCCTACAAATCTAACTACACATGGCATCGCCACAGGCCGCACTGGTATGAATATTGACAACAGAGTGGAAGGCTTGTGTACAGTTTGGGCCACAAGTTTACAAACACTCGTCATGGGCATGAATACCGTGGTCATTTAGGGCTTTTAATGATTTCTTTGTACTGTTTTATTTTCCAGCATCCATCTTTGATGACTATAAAAAAAAACAAGAACTCGTGCACGAGTTTGAATTTATTTAGGATTTTCTCTGATCCACACAGGCTCAAGCTTATACATACACACATTTAAATCTCTCAGTAAATGTGTTTCAACTCCATATCACAGCAAAATGTGAAAGACGCGCCGGTCCACCGTTTCCATTTCACATTTTCGTCTCCAAAGCGTGAAATGTACGTGCATGTAGAAGTAGAAGTAAGTTGCAAAAGTTTTATGTTTAGATGAAACAAATATTTTACTATTTGGCAACAATTCACTTTAAACCAGTTGGTATATGGCTGAAAAGAAACGAAACAATGATCCTGAAAACACTTTAAAACTGGTTTGGAATAGATAAAGCAGACCAACATTTAGCATCTGAAACGGTCTTCCCCGAACTCAACACTATTGGAAATTTGTGGAGAATGCGTCAATGCCAAGTCCGTGCCTGGAAACCAACCAATTTAAATGAACCTAGTGCCAAAGAGAGGGGTCAACTATCCATCCAGGATTATGCCAGAAGCTCGTCGATGGCTCCCAAAACATCTGCAACTCGGTGAGGGACATTTACCCAAATATTAGTGAGAGGTGTACATATTTATTTGACCCTACAGATGTTGCTGTACAATCATTTGATCCTGGAAAAAGAAGAGTTTAAAGAAATCATTTAAAGTCCAAAACCATGAGATTCATGCCCATGATAGGTGTATATACACTTAGAACCACTGCAGACTATGTTCTGGGCTCTACATAGATTCAAAGCAGAAGTTTAAATTAAGTTTTAAAGTTTAAAAGATTTTTTGTTTGTTTAGTAGAAATGGGAATATTAGAGAAATATTATCTAATATTTACAGAATTTCTTTACATTTTTGTATCTGACAATGATCACATCATCATCATCGTTTAGCACTTTAAAAACACACCTGGTAGACCAAAGTGCTGTACAATACTAATATTCACATAGTAATAAAACCAGACATAGCAATAAAATAAAAAAATAAAAATAAATAAAAATGACACATGACAGCTTATATTAATTTCATAGTTGACTGTATTGAACACTGTTAGAAAACTGGGCTTTTTTAAAGCCTGAAAAGTCAGTGATTGCATACTAATCAGTAAATTAATCTGAGCCAGACATATTAATTTCCCTCTGGGATCAATAAAGTTATTCTTATTCTTCTTATTGTTAATGACTGAGCTGATATTTACTACATATTTTGACCTGGGCTCTACATAGATATGGGTGGGAGGATAGTTATATACAAAACAACACTGTAAACTTGATCAATTTTACATCATTTTGTGTCTCAATTCCTGTAAAATACTCAGAAGTTATGCACTACTTAAAGTTCCTTACAATATAGTTATTTCTTTATCATCATTACTTCTTTATTTCCTGTGAATAGTTGCTATAAATAGCTGAATTGTTACCCGATTACTTTAGATAAATATGACTGTATTATTCAGAAAACATAAAGTGAAATTACATTTAATTCTAGTCTTAGTCGTGGGCTGTGTTATAAAGAGCTTTTTTTTTTTTAACTTTAACTTAAATACATGACATTAATATTTTGTCTAATGTATACAACACTAGGAAAATATTAACCCTGTAACTTTCTTACCCTCCTCACCCTCAAGCATATCTGCAGCCTGCTCTTCTGCCTCCTCGTCTTCACTCCTCTCCTCCATGTGAGCAGAGGTGTGCAGCAGCTTTCCTGGCATCGGGTCCCTGTTCCTGGGGAGACTCTGGCTCCGCTGCTTGTGGGAGCGCCTGTGTGTGTGGCTGTGTGTGTACGGCCCCCGCTCCAGAGGGAAGGGCCCGTCCCGTTCTCTGTCCCTCTCTGCGGCGTGGTGTCTCCGTACGGGCAGCGTGGCCTGCCTGCGTCTCTCTGGGGACATGCCCTGTCTGCCCAGCCCTCCGTAGAACCCCATTTCTCCAGCCATGCTCCCCATTAAGCCGCCATACTCACTCTCCCCCGGTGCTGTCTGGAGGAAGTGCAGCCCTGCGCTGGTCAGAGGGGTCTCAATGAGGTCCTGCCAGGAGCGTCGTTCACGATGGGAAGAGCGGCAGCCGGATGAGTGGGTACTGGTGCTGCCTGTGCCAGTTCCCATGCCCATGCTGTCTCCACGCTGGTCCTCAGCAGAGGAGTGGGAGTGTGTGGACTCGCTGGAGAAATGCCGACCATGCTTAGGCTCCGGGAAGGGGCTAGAAGAATTAACCTGCGGAGGGAGAGGGGAGGTGGAAGAGACCATCTGTGGAGGAATGGGGGAGGTGGAGGCACTCATTGGTGGGGGGAGTGGGGATGGAGTGGAGCGCATGAGGCTCATGGAGCTCACTGAGCGGGGCAACTGGTCATAACTGTGGAGGAGGTTAGCCTGAACGGATCAAGAGTAAGAGAAGTGAGCAGGGATAGATGAAAGTGGTGAAGAGTGAAAGGTGAGCACAGATACAAGGAAACAGTGACCCGCAAGACGAGGAGGAGGAGGAGGTGTGCAAGGGTGGAGAGAGGACAGGAGAAGGAAAGAAAGAGAGCAAAAGATGAGAATAAAAAAGCAATGAGATGGCTGAAGAGTAATCTACGAATGACTGACATGAGCATTGTGTGGCTCAGCTGAGATATTAATGACACCAGTGCCACTGGATTTTAATTCTCTGAGTAACATCAGAGCAGTGATGTAATGAGCATGTGCATGTCGCCACCTAGAGGTCAGACTAAGTACAAGTTCTGGCAGCAGAACACAGAGAAGTGATGGTCTTGGCTGCTTACAGAAGCCGTTAGGCTCACACTCTGATGTTTTATTAATGCCGAGCTCTGGTCTACGCAGATCGGAAAACTGTGGGGCTTTTAAGAATCAAATATTCTATCAGAATGAAACATTGCAAAGGAGTGTAGTTGAGTGTGTTACTTACCGATGGTGTGCGATGGTAAGTATCACAGAATGATGAAGGTCCCTCCTGTTTGAGTGTCATCGAGCCGTCAACGTCGTCTTGATCGCTCTCACTCCAATAGTCTGACGTGACGATAAATACACATGCACATACAAAATTGTGCTAGTTATACACACACACACACACAAAGTTTGAGGGAATCCTTTCTTGTCTAGCCCATCCACCTCACCTTCATCAGGGCGAGGCACCTTATCATCTGGTGTGTATCCAATAGCAGCTAGACCCAGCCGGTTCATCCACCTACAGGAAACAAGTGAAGCAAAGCATCAAAAGGATAGATGAGAATAAGTCTAGACAAGATGATGAGAAGGAAGGATGGGTTATACTTGGTAAATGGTAGGTGATGAATAAAAAAAACTTTCACTCTAAATAATTTAAGTTGTTTCTCTTAACAGCTGATGTCTAACTGACTCTATCCCCCCCCCCCCAAAGAGAGGAGAAAGGCTTTGAGATAATTAATGAGATGGAGGCAGAAATAGAGAAAGACAAGAGAGAAAAACAGCCATTCTCTCTGAAGAGTGAGTCTCCGATGCTGTCTGCCTCCACGCTCCTGTCTGTCTCCAAACAGATCCCACCTTGTCCCGTGTCTCTCTACAGTCACCTAATAATAAAGTTGTGACTAAGAATAGTCTCCGACTTTGACAGGTTTCCTGTTCTTGCAAACTACAGTAAATAGGGCCTCCAACAGGAAATGACACACGCATTACATTTTTAAATTAAAAACAAAAAAACCCCTCATGAACAAAAAAGCAGCAACCCCTGCAGTTACTGGAGTGGCCACTTGGGGCATACTTCAAATTCAAATTTTATTTGTCACACACACACACAACCATACACAGTATGACATGGGGGTGAAATGCTTGTAGCTGTACAATGCCCGACCATTAAATGAGAGAAGAAAAGTTTTACAATATTTACAATTTACAGTTTACTACAAAAATTTACAAATTAACTTAGGAATTTACAGTAAAGAATGTGCAAATAGCAGAAGAGATTATAAAGATAAGGATTATAAATTATAGGATTATAGGAAATGTGTGGTGGTGCGTGTGGTGACGTGTGTGAGAGTCCAGTCTTATAGTGACGTGTTTGGGAGAGTCCAGTCCTACACCTGGTTCAGGACCCGAATAGCCTGGGGGAAGAAGCTCCTCCTCATTCTCTCTGTTTTGGCCTTAAGGGAGCGGAAGCGCTTCCCAGACCTCAACAGTGAGAAGAGTCCATTGTTGGGATGGGAGAGGTCCATCATAATCTTCCTAGCTTTGGTCTTGCACCGCTTGGTGTAGACGGACAGCAGGTCAGGGAGCTCTGATTGAATGATGCGTTCTGCCGAGCGCACCACCCTTTGCAGATCTCGTCTGTCCTGCTTGGTGCTGTTCCCAAACCAGGTGCAGATGTTTGCCGTCAGGACGCTCTCGATGGTGCAGGAGTAAAAGTTCTTGAGCACCTTCAGTGGCAGATGGAAGTCTCTAAGTCTTCTGAGGAAGAAGAGACGCTGACGGGCTTTCTTAACCAGGGTGTTGATGTGACAGGACCATGACAAGTCCCGAGTGATGTGGACACCCAAATATCGGAAACTGTCCACTCTCTCTACTGGCGTGCCACTGATGATGAGGGGTTTGTAATTCCTCGCCTGCTTTGTAGTCAAGTCCACGATCAGCTCCTTAGTCTTGCTGACGTTTAGGAGGAGGTTATTCTCCTGGCACCAGGTCTCCAGGTTCCTAATCTCCTCCAGGTAGGCCGTCTCGATGTTGTCGGAGATCAGGCCCACAACAACAGTGTCGTCAGCAAACTTGACAATGGAGGTGGTGTCTGATGTGGCTACACAGTCATAAGTGTACAGTGAGTACAGCAGGGGGCTTAAAACACAGCCCTGAGGCACTCCAGTGCTGAGTGAGATGGAGGGGGAGACTTGTTTTCCCACCCTCACTGATTGGGGTCTGTCTGTGAGGAAGTTGAGGATCCACTGACACAGTGATGAGCTGAGTCCTAGATCCGTCAACTTGGTGAAAAGCTTAGAGGGAATTATTGTGTTGAATGCTGAACTGTAGTCCACGAACAGCATCCTAACATAATTCCCTCTGCCAGTGTCCAGGTGACTCAGGGATGTGTGGAGCAGGTGACATATGGCATCGTCTGTGGAACGATTAGTCCGGTAAGCAAACTGAAATGAGTCGATGGTGGCAGGAAGTGAAGAAGTGATGTGATCTCTCATCAGTCTTTCAAAACACTTCATCACAATTGAAGTCAGTGCTACTGGACGGTAGTCATTGTGGCAAGCGGGCTGTTGTTTCTTTGGAACAGGGACAATGATGGACTGTTTGAAGCACGTGGGAACCATTGCTTGGGCCAGGGAGAGGTTGAAGATCTCCGTGAACACCGGCGCTAGTTGATCAGCGCAGCCGTTTGTTGTTTTAATTGCTGCGGCGTCGAAGCGAGCATAAAACATGTTCAGCTCATCAGCCAGTGAAGCATCTGCATTCATCATTGAAGAAGCTGGTCGTTTATAGTCTGTTATAGTCCGCAGTCCTTTCCACAGGCTCCTAGAGTCACACTGTCGTAGCTGTGACTCTAGTTTTTCCCCGTAGCTCCGCTTTGCCTTTCGGACCGCGCTGCGCACGTTGTAGGACGCAGCCTTCAAAGGTACTTACTTACTTCAAAGGTAAATAAATATCCATATACTTTTATTTTCAATATTTACAGAAAAAATGACCTAAAGTTATTGATTTTGCTGCTAGGTGTCACTGTAGCAAGGTCACTGAACTGGACCTGTGCTTTTTAATTTTATGACAAATAATGGCTTTATACATGGTTAACTGCGCTAATAGCATGTTCAATCGCCATTTAAAAAAATGTGTTTTATGTGTTTTTGTGTGTATAAATGAAATCCTAGTTTATTTGTTTTTATAGCACAGTTGTACAGTATGTTAAGACTGATTAGCATATCTGTCGGAGCAAAGCACCCATTCAGTCTGCAGATGCTAACCGACTTGCTAGCGTTAGCCGATAGCTTAATGCTCTCATGTAAATGTGGTGATTTCTATCTAAATTAAAAACAAAAATAGACCAAAACACAAGGTATCACCAGCAAAAATGCTAAACTTTAAAGCATTTTAAACAAGCCTTCTTTAACCAGTTGTTGAAGTCATGTTAATTATGCATTTGTGTTTTGTTTTTCTGCTAATAGCTCATATAGCTATTACCGCGTATTAATCCTTATATAAAAATAGTTCCTCACAATCCAATATTTTCCTCTTCTTTGATAAAAAAAAAATGTAGCGCCAAGCTTTATTCTGCGCTTTTTAATAACACATTTACCACCAACCATTTGTTATGATACGCACTATGTTCAAAGCTTTGGAATAAGTTTCACAAACCATTCAGATATTATTGAGGAACAATGTCTCTATTGATGTGGTTTTATCTTGGCTAGTTTTCAGTGTTTAATCCCGAGTAGGTGTTGATACTGGAATGAATGGTTGTCTGCCACTGGGTTAGCCCTGTGATAGACTGGCCTCTCATCCAGCAACCCTGAATTCGATTTGCGGTTAAGACGGATACATGGATGAATTCCACAGGGAAACAGAAACCTTTTAGGACTTTGTGAACCACCACGAAGAATCAGGATCTAAATTTAGCTTCACTGTAAGTGCTGAAAAATGCTAACACCCACCTTTTCACACATAATGCCCAAGAAAATGCGTGAAACAACACTTTCACACAGGAACACTCCAGATGAAGTATGGAAGTCAAATATAGCTGATTAATTACTCTCTTCCAATTATCTCCCCATGTCATTGAGGAGAGGTGTGGATAATTAGAGCTCATCAGATAGCACTCCTGCAAATATATCTCTACAATCTATCTCTTGTAAGCACACACAACACACACACACACACACAAACAAGAGCATTTAACAAAGGAGGGCCAAGTTCATGCCTTATTCATGCTTAGAGTTGTGTTGGTGAGTTGTTCCCTGTGTAAACTTGATTTACTCCATTAAAATATTCATTAAAGGACACGTGACGTCCCCTGTCTCTGACGTTGGTCCATATTTAAAGAAACAAACCCAAAACACCACCCCACACACGCTCAGAAACTTGTATATATTCACAGTAACTCACCTGTTCATTTCCTCAAGACAATCTGTGGCGAAGAAGAAGCTCTTGATTTTCGGATGACAGGCTTTGAAGGCACTGCAGTCAGTCAGGGAGAAGAAGGACTGATTAGTGTTTTTGCGTGTGCGCAGTGGGTTTGTGCGTGCTCACGTTGTGTGGGTGAGCGCACATGTGCTTGATTAGTAATTTTTGGCGACATGTGAGAGACACTCACAATTTCCGTCTGCACTCTATGGCTCGGTCTATTCTGAACTCAGGGAGGCTGATGAAGCCCTCAGCCTTCTCATCCTGCAGGCAGAGACAGATGGAGAGTGGTGGTACAGCATCAACACACAGAACAAAATGTCATGCATACCAATTTTATTTGGGATACTAAGACTCTAGTCAAGCATATGAAAATAACATATGTTGTTTACATTGGCTGGGATAAAGTCCTTTTCCCACTTAACATTAAAAAGACAAGCTATGACTATCATAGCCAGAACATGGAGATAAAATCTTCTGCATAAACAAACTCATCCACTGTTAATTTCGTCTCGATGAGATTTTGGTTTCAAAATATTTCACATATACACTAACTGGTCAATTTATTAGGTACACAACCACATTGCAGCAACTCTGTTCATTTAGGCATGTAGGCATGGTCAAGACAGCCTGCTGAAGTTCATTTAAGTGACTCATTTAAACTGATTTAGGTGACTTTGACCATGGCATGGTCGTTGGTGCAAAACCGCTAATCTACTGGGATTTTCCCCTTACAGCTGTCTTTAGGGTTTAAGGACAAAGGTCTGAAAAAGCGAAAACATGTCAAAAGTGGAAGACTAGCCAGACTACTTTGAGCTGATAGGAAGGCAACAGTAAGCAGCAGAAGACCAGACCCGGCGCCACTCCTGTCAGCTAACAACAGGTAAATGAGGCTGCAATTCACACAGGCTAATCAAAATTGGGCAACAGACGATTGGAAAGAATTTGCCTGGTCTCCTGAGTCTCGATTTCTGCTGCTACAGATAACAGTGTCATAATTTGGCATAAACAACATGAAAGCATGGATCCATCCTGCCTCGTCTCATCTGTTGGTAGTGGTGTAGAGGAGGATTTCTTGGTACACTTTGGGCCCCTTCGTACCAAGAGAGCATTGTTTAAACACCACAGCCTACCCGCGTATTGTTCATGTCCATCCCTTTATAACCATAATGTCCCCATCTTCTGATGGATAATGAGATCAACCGAATGATCTTAAACTGGTTTCTTAAACGTGACTATTAAATGGCCTCCACATTCACCAGATATCGTTCACAGACAACTGTGTGTTGCTGTCATGTCAATACGGACCAAAATCAGCGAGAAATTGTTTCAGTACTTTGCTGTAAAACATTAAATTCATTTTTTGTTTACATTTTTTTTGTAATGAAAAATTTCAATTGAAAAAAGTATTATTTTATTTTAATTGACTAAATTATGCATTTCCTAGTTGCAGTCCAATTATAAGACACGGCGACAGAGATGTAGAAATGATATTAGCCTTTTTTTCTTGATTTTATGAGAAGATTTCATTACAGGAACAGTATGGGGTTCCATTTGTATTAAAATTATGGTCACATGCACACTTTCTATGTCAAATGAAAAGGTTCATGTCAACTCTGAACTGTACTCCAGCACGGACAGGCAGACCGTCGACATCTGTCACCTCACAAATCACCTGACAAGTCATCTTTGTGTCGGTGTACTTCTGGTTCTGCATGTTGTCTTTATGTGTCACCTGGCTTCTTGTTTTTACTAGTATCCTCATTATTACTTTGGCTGGTTCTATAGCCAGAACTACACAACACAGCTGTCACGGCGGGGTGCGCCGATGTGTGTGGAAACAGGACCCAAAAGCAGATGATGACGAGTAGTTGAAAGTTTGAGCAGAAAAGTGATCCTTTATTAGATGACGGCAGAAGTAAACCAGGAAACCAAAGTAAACTGACAAAACACTAAGAAACAAAACACTAAACGGTACTGAGACCAAAACCTAAACTATGACTGTGATGGAAAATAACCAGCAAATACTATGACTAAGACTAATGATGAATAACAGATGAAAATCATAACTAAGACCGAGGTCAAAATAAACAGAACCAGGCTAGAACTAGGGCAGAATAAACAGACGACCCGACAATGGCATGCAGAAAACAAAGGGCTTAAATACAGACATGAGGTGAATCAGGGGAAGTGGAAACATATGGGGAAACAGCTGACAGCCATAAACCTAATGACACGACCAGCAGAGAAAAGCTAAATACAATTAACAGAGAACACATGACATTGTCAGAATAAAACAGGAAATACTAAAACTAAACATGACAACACAACTTAACAGACCTAATACGTGATGAATAAATACCAAACCCCAAAACATAGAAAACCCAGGAACAATAACCAATAACTGCCTAAACTAAAGGCAAAATAGGAAATAACACAAAAACTAATAACATATCAAAAAATACAAAGAAAAACTCAGAGTGCTGGGTCGGAGTCCCAGCCTGTGACAACAGCCAAATGAAAGCAAGTAAGATGATGTTTTGTCAAATGTTTGTCTGAAACAGACAGAGGAGATGTAAACCTGATTTCAGCAGAACCTCATAAATAAGAAAGAAAAGCCTCAAAACTAAAGAGAAAATCATTAACATTAATATCCTGTAGCACTCATTGCTATATGCTATTAATAATGCCTCATATGGTGTTTTTGTTTTTTATTCAAAAATCTAATTTGGTCTCTAATTTGAAAGAGAGCCATTATAGTCATTTGAAATATAATAATGTATCTGTATCAGACACTGTATTACACTTCATATGTGGACTGGTGAAGTTTTGTGTTGAAACTGTGACAACTAGCTAGTGTTCATTAGTTCTGGCAACAATAAGCACAGCGAAATTGCTGTGTTTTTGAATGTAATGCCTTACGTTTTGGTTGGTGTACCAGTAGAGACAAGACTCTTTGAGGATAAACCAGTACTTCCTCCATTTTTGGGTGAAGTAGCCTTTAGCGTCCTTCTTTTTCCATAGCCAGCCTTCACAGTCACCGTGGCCGAGATCCTTACAGGAGATTCTCCTTCGACTGGCACTAGTGAGGGAACCTAGCGAGGGAGAAGAAAGACCAAGAATCCTGAAGGTCTGACAGTGAAAATAAGTACTCTGTGTGTGCTAACATGTAATCAGTATTTGAAGTTGCTAATGCTAACAAATGAAATTCAAATGTTAGGAGTCTATTCTTTATCTCTGGGAGAATTTTAATCCCTGTCATTATCTCACAGCGATGAGTGATCATGTCTGGAGTTTAGACACATTTTCAGGGTAAATCACGGGGGCCTCAAGTGCTCCCATGCATGCAGCACTGCAGTGTGTTACTGTGAAGATCCTACACTGGAAAATAAAACAGAAAAGTACCTACCTTTACTTCTCTTTTTGGTTTTCGTTCTTAGGGAGGTGTAATGGAAAGACTAGATGGGGGAAAAAAGAAAGATATTAGAGAGAAAGTCTGTGGTTGTTTAATGGATGTACCACACAGCTAAGCGGCTAGCTCACACCGCAATGTTTAGCTGATTTTTTTCAAATTTTCATCAGGCACACTCCAAAGAGGATTACAGGCACAGGGCACAAGGCTAAACCTACCAGAGAGCAGGAAGTGACCTACAATCAGTAATAACCTGTGTGCCAAAGAGGTCAGGACTGCTCTTCTTTTAGACTTTTAGTAAATTAATAAAATACAAGTCTAACTCCAAAAAAGTTGGGATCTTGTATAAAATGTCAAAGTGGATTGGAGTGATTTGCAAGTCTCATAAAGGTATGTTTTAATCACCACAGAACATAGGAAACATATCAAATGTTTAAATTGAGCTATTTTGCTATCTAATGAAAAGTCTAAGGAGCTTGGAAAGAAAAGCGTCTGGATTTCTTTAAGTCGCTTGAAGACGTTTCACCTCTCATCCAAGAAGCTTCTTCGGTTCTAGGGTCAAATGGTGGAGAGTCCCAGATTTAAGCCCTGTGGGAGTGTCCCCTCCTCAAGAGGGACAATGGATGCCCTAATGATCCTCTACCTAATCACATGAGCCAAGGTGTGAAAACGGGTGTGGGTCACAAGCAGCCAAGGTTTCGGGTGAGCTCATTGTGAAACCTAACCCCACCCTATCATGTGATATCCTGAGGTCAGATGGCCCAGGATGTGAGTGGGCGTTAAGGCGTCTGGGGAAGGATCTCAGAACTGGATTATAGATGGCAGACAGTTGGTGTCGTAAGCCACCGCCTCTGTTCAAAGATGGTCGCTCACAGTGGACATAAATTGATTCTTTCAGTCCCTTTTGGATGTCAGTAGCTGTAAACCATGATTTGCATAGAGTAAAATGCAATTGTTTTATATATCTGTGCATTCCATCACCCGAGTCCAAGTTTGACACCAGTGGCTAGACTACCGCCTTGAGAATAAATGAGGTTTTTTTTGCTCTTTTGGTTTTGATCCTTGGATGTTTGTACAGCTGGCCAGAAGGCTGTGGCCCAAACTCTGAAGCTCAGAAGAGTTGGACTTTATCCATGCAGACCTTTGTCTGCACTCTCAGTCAAGCTCAGTCATGTATAGGTGTTTAAGGTCAGCCTGCTGCACCCAAATGATTTTTCCACAAGAGTTTTCTATATAAAAAAACTGTAGATCAAAGAAGCTAATGCGTGTTTAGGTGATAGCATTAGTACTAACACAAATGAACAAGCCTAGCAGCTATTTGTTTGTCTGTTTACAGTCAAACAAGGTTAGTCACTGTACACGACAACTCATGTTGCTTTAGAGAAAAGACTGGGGCTAATGACTAAAGCAGCTCCCTGTGCCACAGTAGCCTAAAAATGGAAACCAATTCAACTTACCCGACTGTTATCTTTTTATTCAATTAAAGAAGTGCTAAATTGATTTAATCTCAGAAATCTCTCCTGCTCCTGTCTGGCTGTATGTTCAGCGATTAAGACATAATTGATCTCCGTGTAACAGCGAGATGCGGTTGCTAGGAGATTGTTGATGTAACTGTCACTTCATTAAAATGGTGCCAGAGTCAGAATCAGTATACTGAAGGCAGTGCTGCTTGAAAAATCCCATCATAATAAAGCATGTTAAGAAAATATAAAGCCAGTCCCCTTAGCACTGTTTTCCCCCTCACCTTCCTCATGGAGGCGGCTCCCGAGCTTCCTGAGCCCGAGTACCTGCAAGAAGGCACAGAGCTGAAAGTCAGCACAAATGACTCTCACAACCTCTTCCACCAATCACAAGCAAGCGGTGAAACCGCCAAGCAACCACGGACACAAACTCACCTGTCTGTTGTGTCTGCCCTCAGTGTGTCTGCACCTCTCTGAAAAATAAATAAAAATCATTAAATAACCTCTGAAACCTTCCATAATTCTGCACGCATATTTACACTGCACTGTATAAATGAATGAATAACAGCTAAAATGAAAACACCACAGTTATAAGACTCTATAACATGAGGATCACAGCAAAGCTGAGGATCAAGACTCATCAGCGCTGCACTGCCTTTTTTTACTGAATTGTTTTATGTTGCAGTCAAGTCTGCAGGGAAACTATTTGTGGCTAACTGCAGTGTTACGAGAATTGCTCCCAATTATAACACCACAAACATAATGACCTGAAGGGGGAGAGTGTCCCAGTAATATAACAGATATATGCTCCTGAAAAGTGACATTTTGCATTATAAACCACTTTGTTGTAACCACTTTAAATATGTTTTGATCCTAAAAAATGTATACTCCCAGGCCACTAAAGTAGGATTTTGATTTTTTTTACTTAAGCAATGGGTTTGGGTCATAAGTATTTGGACAGTAATGCTAATTTTGTAATTTTGCTTCATGCACCACTGCAGAGGATTTTTAATGAAAATACCAAACAATTATTAAAGTGCAGACTTTGCCAGGCCTTTACTGCAGTTGTTGCCACTTTTCTCTTTGGCTGTCATTGATTGACTTGGTCATTGAAGGATGTCACATTTCTTGACCTTGTGAATCTCTTGGCTTTGCAGCACGCTCGCTATTTGCACCGTGAAGTGCTGCCTGATCAGTTTTGCAGCACTCGACTGAATATGAGGAGAGAGTGTGCAGCCCTGCGCACTTCACAATTCACCCCGTTGTTTCTATGAGACGTCACATCATCAATAAACACTAGTCTGGGTCACTGGTGTCCATACATGGCCATGACATAATATTGACTCCACCATGTTAGACGGAGGATGTGGTCAAACTCTTTTAGATGTTCTCTTAGATGTGTAATCAGTGGTTTTCACCTTGGTGTTAAACCCTCCGTATTTCTATTCATGAATGCATCTCTTGATTGTAGACTTTGGCAATGACACACCTTCCTCCTCAAGAGGTTTCTTGACTTGGTTAGAGGTTGTGAAGCCAACCAAGTAAAGAAACCTCCAGTCTTTAGTTGTCTCCTGTGGTCTTTCTTGCTGAGTTTTCCAATGCATTCCTTATATTAAAGAATAACCAGATTGTACTAGAAGCTTTTTCCCATCTTCCTAAATAGTTTTTTTCAGCCCAATAAGGCCCTCCTTCATGTGCATTAACATCTCTTTGTACCTCATATTAAGAGTTCAGGGAAAAGCTACCAAATACCCCTTGAACACATAAGATCAATACTAATCTATAATTTGGCTAATTGTTTATGGAATAATGAAGGAAGATCATCTGGCAGCAAAACCCCTTGTCAGTGAATTGCCAAAATACTTTTAGGCCTCTGAAAATGCAGGTCTGCGTGGAAAAATGTCTGTAATTTTTGAACAGTTAATACAGTACTTTTGTAAAAAAACCCTTGAAATAAAGTTGAAGGATACACTTCAACCACATTTAGCCTGTTGGATTTAAAATTCACCGAGGTGGTGTAGAGAGGCAAAATTACAAAAATTATGACAATGTCAAACACGTATGGACCTAACTATAAAAATCTAGTTGCAGCTCAGTGAATTCACTTGTGGTGTCCTTTAAAAACATCTATTTTTTAAAAATCCATTATCACAAAATATTCTTCTTAAACAAATGGGACTACTTGTGAAGCTTTCTGTGCTCAAGGGATCCTCAGATCCTGAGCCACAGTGCGACGAGATCATTAGGAGCATTTGTTGCTGGAGAGCAGGGGCTCAGTCGGGGTTTCATTATCTCATAATCCTTGCAGTCTTCCAGGAGATTTTGCAACACAAGTACTGTTGCACGTTCTTTTGCTAGCCTTATACACTGCACATCTTACAGTACATGATATGAAGAATACTTCACCTGTATGGGCAATCTAATGGCATGCAGTGTAAAAAATGTGCAAAAACTAAAAAACAAAACAAAACAAAAAATCTTCTAAATGTCTGCCGTTCAGTTTGTGTGACATTTGCCAAACTGTTGCTATGATAGAAACAAATCAGACAGAGGAAATGAGACAGACAAAACCCACGGGTCATTTAGGTTAGCATATGCTTGTTAGTGCAGGATGGTATACTTCATGTCCCACCAAACAGGTATGACTCACCACCGTGAGAAACACGCAGCCGAGAGGGTTAGAGAGGGCCGGTGTGAGCTAAGCTGTTAGCTTGCCGTGTGGTGTGTGTGCGTGTTTGTGTTTGCGTGCGTAGTGTTTTAAGCACAGTCTGTCAGTTGAGCTTGTAATTGGTCTAGCTGATGCTGAGTCATACACCTACTCACAGGGATACGTGCTCCTGTGTGTGCGCACGGGAGCGTGTGTGTTTATTCAGAATAAACTCCTATTTAGACCCAGGCGTGTCTGAGGAGATGGGGGATATTAGGATGAGTTAGGATGAGTCGTGAGATGGCTACCCTGCATACAAATGCCCTCCTTGTATGCTCGTTTGTTTTGCGCGTAGCCGCGTGCACGTGAGCTTGTTGCGCACGGGAGAAACATATGAGCTATGGAGGGGAGTGCTTCGGTGTCACTGTCTTTCCCGTCATGGGCGATGCTGACGGCCGTGCAATAACACTTATCATTGTCGCTCTCCTCTGTGTCCTCTACCTGACAAATGCACACAAACACAACCGACAGCATGTCAGAAGGTGCGAACACCGCGACCTGTCCTACAGCCACCGGCAGGTCCCTTCTCAGAGGCCCAGATGCCTCTGATGATAAGAACAAGCAATTGTAGTTATGACTTAATGCTTTTGATCAGCTTTGTGCCATGTTATTCACTAATAATAAAGCTTCCGCTACACTCAGTGGTTCCTCTGAAGATTTTTCATTTACATCTTTGATTTTGATAGTTTATTAATCTTATTTATTTTTCTGCTTCGCTTCTGAAACTCTTTTCTGTTTCTCCAAACTCTTGTTGCTTGTTGCTTATTTTCTGATCATTTTAGCACTTGATACTTAATTTCCAGACATATCTGATGTTTGATAATAAGGAGAAAGGTTTGGCTAGAAATACACAAGCATTAAAGTTAACAAAAATGAAGGTAACACGTCGGTGTTTTGTTTCAGTGCGTTTCTTAACCCTGTCTTAGAAAAACCTAGTCCTAAGACCAGTAAATCCTAACAATGGTGTAAACCAGGGGTGGGGGAACTCCAGGCCTCAAGGGCCGGTGTCCTGCAGGTTTTAGATGTGCCCTTGATCCAACACAGCTGATTTAAATGGATAGATTACCTCCTCAACATGTCTTGAAGTTCTCCAGAGGTCTGGTAATGAACTAATCATTTTATTCAGGTATGTTGACCCAGGGTGAGATCTAAAACCTGCAGGACACCGGCCCTGGTGTAAACCTTTAAATTGGTGTCTATCAGTAGTTTAGTGTTTAAAAATGGCTCAATAATCTTAAACAGCTGAGCACTGTAGTCTGAAAAAAGTTAGTAAAACAAAGTAAATAACATATTTATTAGGAAATGTTCAAACTTGAATAATACACTGATCAGGCATAATATTCTGACCACCTGCCTAATAATGTGTTGGTCGAGTCATGGACTCCACTAGACCCCTGAAATGGTGCTGTGGTGTCTGGCACCGTTGTTGTTAGCAACAGACTGTAAAAACCCTGTAGGGGCTTCATGGATCATGAAGGGTGGACCCACAGATGCTCGATTTGATTGAGATCGGTGGAATTTGGAGGCCAAGTCAACTCCTCAAACTCGTTGTGCTCCTGAAACCATTCCTGAACTATTCCTGCTTTGTGGCAGGGCGCCCTATCTTGCTGAAAGAGGCAAGAGCCTTTAGGGAATACAGTTTCCATGAAAGGGTGTTTATGGTCTGCAACAATGCTCAGGTAGGTGGTACAGGTCAAAGTAACATCCACATGGATGGGAGGACCCAAGGTTTCCCAGCAGAACATTACTCCAAGCATCATCCTGCCTCCGCTGGCTCGTCTTCTTCCCACAGTGCATCCTGGTGCCAGGTGATCCTCAGCTAAGTGACGCACATGCACTTGGCCATCCACGAAATATAAAAGAAAACACGATTCATCATGTTTTTTCCATTTCTCTGTGGTCCAGTTCTGATGCTCACATGCTCTCACGTGTTGTTGTCTGTTGGACAACAACAAACTGTGATGCTCTGTGTGCACCTTTCTATCAGTACCAGGCCTTTCTCTTCCATGGTTAATGTCAGACATCAAATACATCTGGAAATTAATTATCAGGAAACAGAAAATCAAGAATCAAGTCAGAAATATAATTGCTTGTTACTTTTTGAACAATAATTGCTACTTTTGTCGATGATAGAGCAACTCTGGTTAGCAGTGAAGCAACGGAAGGCCTTGGGTTCGAATCCACTGGCCGGCTCGGGCCCGAGTTTCCTCCCCCAGTCCACAGATAAGTGGTGATTGTAACGTGGCCCTAGGTGTAGATGTGAGGATGAATGGTTTTCCATCTCTGTGTGCCTCTTGCTCCTTGCCAGCTTCGATAGGCTCCAGCACCATTTAATTTAGTTTTGAAAAGTTTATGTTTTCTTGAATGCAGGTTACTTTAACCCTGAAGCTCTTTGTGTTTTGAGCATGCTGATTTAAGATGTGTAAATGTGTTTTGGTTTCCTCTTCTTCAACTGACATTATCTTGATGACAGCACGTGTTGCTCCAAAAATTCTGTATACGTCCAGGATTAATGGTGCCTTCACAAATGTCATGCATTCATTAATGTCTACAAATGCCATCAGATGCTGGCTTTTGAATTTTGTGCTGACAGCAAAGTGGACTTCCCCTCTCTTTGGCTCCTTTATATGTTCTCCATATGACTATAAGGCTCTATCAAGAATGTCAGTCTAAATTGGTTTGACTATGGGACAGTTGTTTCACTTGGACACAGTCTGTTTTAAAATAGCTTGTGTCCTGATGAAGGTGGATAAAACTTACTCGCCCTGTATTTAAAGGCAACAATAAACGTTCAAAACTAATGTACTTACAGGCAAAGCTTCAGGTGGCTGGTCTAGGAGCAGGGTGGAGGACAGCATGGAGGGGCTGATGGGAAAACTAGGGCTGCTGGGATTACGGCTCTTACGCCTCGAGCGTCTGGTGGAATCCCGGCGGCTCTCTCTGCTCGGACCCTCGGGTTCTTCCTCGATCACCAGGATCTTGTCGTCACTAAGGTAGCGCAGGAGGGAGTTGTCTGAATCTGTATGGAAGAGGAGGGGGATTGAAGGGACATGGACATTAGATGATGGACAGGATCGATAGATTGGATGACAGTAAGAGGAAAACCACAGAGGGGGGGAGATAGCATATAAGAGCCAAAGGAGAAGCCCTGAGCAGAGCGGAAACAGACAAGACTGAATAGACCCTTACAGATAAAAACCCAACAGAAAAGGATAAAAGTGCCTCAGAGCTGTTGCATCTGATATGGCGCCACAGCTGGGGACATACATCTAATCTGTCTGCAGTGATTATGTTGATTTGGGAGGCACCACAACAACTAAATCTTGTTGGTCACAGAAAGTTTTATACTGCTTTGGCTCCACATAGACAATGCATCTTACCTAATTTGCTTCTTATCCGAACACTTAAATATTAGAAAACGAAAAAGTTACAGAGAGAACGAGAAGGAGAGGGAGAAGGGCAGAACCCCAACATTTGTATTGTGCTTTAATATTATTCATAGACTCTCTGATGGCAGAGTTGTGGATCCCCAGCTGAATACAAATTGAGTATTGCCGCAAAAAAAGGTGAAGCTGGGTAAAATCGGGAACATTGAAATATCCACATTTCCAGGGCAGCTGTATAAATGCAGTCGCTTTGCATTTATGTTCGTTTTTCACCCTGTCAGATACATACCTGGTAGATATGTATCCTCACACAACCACACCACCATGGATAACCAGAAGATGAGCTGAAATGTGTTGAGCTGAGTATGAAGCAAAGCACCAGTCTGAACAGTGTGTGTGAGGGCTGTGCTTTAGCATGTATAGGTGTTTGTGTGTGTGTACCTCGGCTCCCTCTCTTGCCCATGCTGGGTTCCTTGGCCTCGGCCATCCAGTTATATTCGGGAGGCATGGAAACGGGTCTGAGGTCACCTGGAAGTACCAATCATCAATCAGATAGTCTGCTATGGGGGAGGAACTGGAGGTGGGGTGTTTTGCAGGACGCAGCGACTAAGAGACAGAGTGGGACACAGCTGGTGGGGCAGACAGGTGGGAGCGAAGGTGTGTGCAGGTAGGGGGTTGGGCAGACTCTCGGGGGACTTACACAGCTTGCAAGGCGAGTGTCGAGTAAGGCCCCGTAATTAGGCTGAATTTATATTTTGTTGTCACTTAATTTCATTCGTATTTCAACAAAGCTTGACGGTGTCTTGAGTCACTCATTTCTTTATATTTTGCTTCCAAGGAGTCAGATTTTTGTGCAATTTTTTAAAAGTGGCCTTGAGCAATAGTTCTCCAGCCTTTCTTGAGGTCTATCAAAGTTTTTCTTAGGACTTTGGCTGCTTTGTCAATCATTTGCAGTCCAGTACTGATACCTGAAAACGTGCGAGATCCTTCCTGCCGATGCCAAACAATGTTGGCCACAAATATTCTGTAAACAACACAACCCTGCTGGGTGACTCACGATGCCATCTCACAGCAGTGTGGGGCCAAGCTGGTGGCCATCATGAGGAGGAGGTCTCAGGCGTTTGTGCGTGTGTTCGGTTTATCCACAGCTACTGAGGCCCCCCTTTGTTAAACGAATAAACTGTTAAATTGCCACTATCTCAGACTTTAATCATCCAATCCAAGAAACGACACCAAACGAGAATCAGTAGCAGAATAAACTGTTTCCCCGTTTAAGGGTTAATAAACATGTTTCATAATGGTATAAGATTTATTGTCATCCACTGAAAAACCGTAGAAACTCAGCTATATTCAGCGGCAGGTATTCCAGGATGTGGCAGTTGAAAGCTGGGTTTATAGCTTTACATGTCACTTTGCACAACCTGTGCATAACAAGGCAAAAAACCACGAGGATGCTCCTGGTTGTGCTTGAAACCTTGAACTCTAACCGAACACAGCTAACAGTATCACAGGTCACTTTCTTTCACCAGTGATGACAGCTCAGTTTGAAGCAAAAATTTTATGTTTTCTTCCTACAAAAATCGAGGTCCACGGTGAGATCACAAAGTGCACAGTGCAGAAGAGACAAAACAAACATCGATCTAAAAATAGCAGCTGCACTGGAAGTGGCCCAGAGGTGCACGAGAAGATGACTTTGAAAGGGAAACTGATTAAATTCAAATCAGGCATGTTGTCTGTTCATAATGCCATGGTCCTGCAACTTCATTTAGCAATCCCCTCTCTTTGCCTTTGGAGGTATAGAAAATGCTAGCATATTCCACTATAGTATAGATATCCATGCTAGCATGTTAGCTGCTATTGACATTGCTAAAGTATATACTGTTGCACTCATGTCTGACATGACAGGTATTTTTTTAACCCATCATTTCTTTCTCAGCCACCATCCTGGTAAAGATTTGTCATGCTGTTTTGCCTGGCACAAAACGACACATGAAACATACGAGGACATTCTTGCATATGTAATCGCTAATATTAGTTTCATTTTGCCACTGTGCTCTCAGACTGCCTCGCTAAAGAGATGATAAAGTAATGTTGCCTTCTGACTCAGCTTCAATGACCCTCATCCTGCATGCCATATAGCTGTGCCTGAATAAACTCAGAGGAAGGGTGCATTACAGGAAGCTTTGGAAGTGATCTGGAACGAGGGTGGACACAGGTGGTGGGGCAGACAGGGAGCTGGAGACAGTTTATTTGGATTGACTGTTTGGCGTGTGATTTTGTTTTGCTTTTGGCACATGTGTCCGCCGGAAAATGACACAAAGGAGCAGAGCCATGAAGCGGGTGATGAACAAACATATAAGGAGGAGCTCTGAGAGCATGGTGAAAAGAAAAGGTGAGAGAGCTTGTGGGAGAAAGCATGATTTTTTTTTTCCATTACAAACACAGACCCAGAGCCATTCCTGCTCCATCCATGCCGCCTGGTCACGCTTGACCTCTTACCGTGGGTAGGGGTCTTATCTCGCCGACGAACCCCCGTATTGCGACCCCTGTCATAGTCAGGTCCCGGCGGTCCATCTCCTTCCAGCAAGGAGAAGTACTGACCGCTGTCCTGGTCCAGGTAGTAACTGACCGCCTCTGAACCTTTAGAGCCCGACTGGGAGCTAACGCTGTAGCGGCTGATGTCGTCACATGACATCAGACCCATCTCCTCCCTGGGGAGAGACAGCACAGCTTGTCATCACCGCTGTCATGAGTGTACTCATCATCGTTGTATCATAATAATCAATGTAATGGTCATCATCAGACATCTGCCTGTGTGTGAGGCTGACCTGGTGCTATAGAGTCCGGAAACAGGAGAGAGGATATAGACGTCCTGCATGCTGGGGGCATCCATTTTGGACATGCCCAAAGTTCCACCGGGTGTAGGTGAGGTGCTGGTGGGGCTGGTCGGGACCGGCTGAAGAGAGAGAACAGAAGAACAGAGAGAAAGGACGAGTCTTTAATGGGAGGATGGTGAGGGATCTCAGAGCACAACCTGCAGTAAGTGAGCATTAGAGCTTTCCCTGCTTCACAGAAAAACAAACAAGCACACAGTTTACGGTCCTACAAGGGAATGGAGCCTTTTATTTGTGATATCCTGCTCGCGCTGCACCTGGCATTTGTTTTAAGAGCGAATCACAAACAAGAGCGTTATCTCCACACCGCTGTCATGTCGCCTATGTTGTTTTTCCCTTTTTAAATACCTGCCTACCCCAAGTTCAGTCACTTCACCACCCTGTCATTTTGTCTCAAGCCTCTTCGTTCACACAGGCCTCTCCACGTCTGTTCCCATGACAACCCCTCCTTCTCCCATGCTCTCTTTGCTCTTCCTCGGTTCTCACCCCTCTGTAAACCCCTCCCTGCATCCCGTGCCACAAGAAAAAGCGGGGACAGAGGGAAAGTAGTGTAGCCTCCTACCTATGCTTGACTCAAGGACACCCATTTGTCACGGAGTCCTCCGTGAGGAGAGGATGCCTCACCTCTGATGTCACTGCGACTCAGTCCAAGTTTATAAACAAATTATATTAATTCTCAGACAAAACAGTCGGGGGTGGCAAATGCTTAGCTCGTGCCGCCACCCCTGAGGAAGAGGCTTACAGATTTAGAAAAATGAAGTGTTTTACTGTCAGAGGAGTACGCTCCATTTTAGACGGAGACGACACAAGTGAAGACAGATAAACAGATATGAAGCCTGAGCAACGGCAAAGTGGGCAGTGCTCCCATTACGAAAGCCCGTGGTTTCATCATTTCATCAGCAGCGTATTAATCAAATTCATTTCATATTCCAAACTTTCCATCCTCTCCTCTCCCCTCTCTCTCCCTCGCCTCTATCCCCCAGGCTGCCTCTGTCTTCCTCTTCTCTCTCCCGCACAGCCCTCCACTCATAAAGGCAGCTTACAGTAAGACGGCTTCACGATAAATAATGAAGGCGAGCTGGGAAGAGAACAACATGAGAGAGCAAATGAAATAGGACAAAGAGAGAAAGGGAAAGAGTGCTAGAGAGTGAGAGAGAGCACGAGAGACAAAGAGGGAAAGAGGTGGGGGAGCTGTGCAGTTTGGTGACTCGAACTGAGTCTGAAAACAGTAATTTAGTGATTACAGCCCACTGCTCCCTGCATGGGAAAGGGATTGGGGGTAGAAGTAGGGAGAGAGATGGGAGTAACACAGCAGGAGAAATTCTAGTCTGTTAAAACAACACTTAAAGCATTTGACCCCCGCTGTGTCCACTCTAGACTACCTAAGAATCTACCACTAAAACCTTTCCCAGACCAATTTTCCTAGCCCACACACACACACACACACACACACACACACACACACACACACACACACACACTTGACAAAGTAAAGGCCTTAAACGCTTAAGAATGTTTCAAAAAAGGGGAGTTATTAAATTGAATGTTTTACCATTCCTTGGATTCTTTTACTGAGTTAAGTTCAGTGAGCCTGTAATTTTCAAGTCACAATAGGCCTTATCCACTGCAGACCAGACAATTTGGTGTGTTAGAGTATAAAAAGCGTCCATGTTTCACAGGAAGCCATGCCGTTTATCGTTCATCCGGATGTCAAACACTGCTGCACTGCCTGATATGTCAGAGTGTCGTTTCCTGCCTGTTCCTTGGTTGTAGACAAGTTTTTTTAAAAAGTGCTAATATAGTAAAATGCGACACCAAGCAGTCCTTTACAGTGAGACTGTGGAACTGGCCCAAAACAGGTGACGCCCACACTGGCACAAAAAGACACCTTGTGTGTAATTTCTGATATTACACACTTTAATGAAATGGCAGTATTTGACCCGGCTGAAATATCAGGAAAGTCACCTTTGGTGTATCAAAATAACAACATAATGCCATTGAATAAAGCTATGTAACGCCATATTCAACTCAATTCAGTTTTATTTATATAGATACTTCATATTGTGGGGTAAAGATCCTACAATAAAAAATGGCCTGTATTTGTATAGTGCTTTACTAGTCCCTAAGGACCCCAAAGCGCTTTACACATCCAGTCATTCACACACTGGTGATGGCAAGCTACGTTGTAGCCACAGCCACCCTGGGGCGCACTGACAGAGGCAAGGCTGCCGGACACTGGCGCCACCGGGCCCTCTGATCACCACCAGTAGGCAACAGGTGAAGTGTCTTGCCCAAGGACACAACGACCGAAACTATCCAAGCCGGGGCTTGAACCGGCAACCTTCCGATTACAAGGCAAACTCTTGAGCCACGATCGCCCCAGAGAGAAAACCCTAACAATCATATGACCCTCTATGAGCAAACACTTGGCAAAAGGAAAAAACTCCCTTTTAACAGGAAGAAACCTCCAGCAGAACCAGGCTCCCGGAGAGAGGACAGTTTAGATCTGCACTAACATTTCTGTTCGATCAGCACAATAAACATGTTTTGACTAGAACTAAACTGTCATCACACCTTCACATTTTCCACATGATGTGTAAATATCACACAAGTAATTTGTGTTCTTGATAACAATCAGTATGTTGACATACGTGAAATGTGCAGCAATTCTTTCACACCCGATAAACGTTAACATGAGGGTTCCCGATGGTTAGGGACAAATGCAATCGCATGGCAAGATGCTGTAAACAGACCAAACTTCAGTCACGAGAACAACTGAGCAACAACATGGGAATAGAGCAGCTGCAAGAGAATTGAACATTAATGAATCAATGATAGGGAAGTGGAGGAAGCAAGAAAAATGAGTTGAGTAAAGTTTGACTTATCTGACTGTTTTGTTTTGCTTAACGCGCCTTATAATCCGGTGCTCCTTATGGTCCGAAAAATACAGTACTAATCTAAACTTAAACTCAGCTATAACATTTACAGACAAATCTAGCCCCCCAAAAATGTGCTGAAATAATAAACATTCAATCATAAGCACAGAAGTTATAAGCTACAGTGACTGATAAATAATGATAAATAAGCCATACTGTGACCCAGAGGGACACTCATGTCCACTTCATTATAGAAACCTGTTCAGCTGGTTGTTAATGCAAAAATCTATCTATCAGCCAATCACATGGCAGCAACTCAATGCATTTAGGAATTAGGCATGGTCAAGGTGCCCCGCTGAAGTTCAAATCAAGCATCAGAATGGGAAAGAAAAGTGATTTAAGTGACATTGAACCTGGCATGGCTGTTTATGCTACTCAAATAATCTCTTGTATACAACCAAGTTATACAGCAGAGCATCTCTGAACGCACAACACGTCGAGCATTGAAGCAGATGCCACTCTTTCAGCTAAGAACGAGCTATTGAGACTACAAATTGCACAGGCTCCCCAAACCTGGATAATTGAAGTTTGGAAAAATGCAGCCGGGTCTCATGAGTCTTGATTTCTGCTGCAACACTCGGAGTGGCAGGGACAGAATTTGGTGTGAAACAATGAGAAAACATGGATCCATCCTGCCTTGCATCAATGGTTCAGGCAGCTCATGGTTTAATAATATGAGAGATATTCTCCTGGCCCCTAACTATCAACTGAGCATTGTTTAAATGTCACAGCCCTATTTGAGGATTCTTGCTGACCATGTCTATCCCTTTGTGACAACAGTGTACCCATCTCCTGATGGCTGGATAACCCACCGTGTCAAAAAGCTCAAATGGATCCGTTTTTTGGGGGGATGCGGCAGACAGGATGTGCAAGAATCTGCTGCAAATGTTTTAAGCTATCATGTCAGTATGGCCCAATATCCCCCCCAGTATTAGCAAAGTGTACATAATGAAGTGGCCAGTGACTATATTTAAAGCAAGCCCATGTGGAAAAAATAGAAATGGCATATACCGATGTGTCAAATTAACAGTGTGACATTTGGAGAAATGTAATTATTTGCTTTAATGCCTCTAGTTAGATGAAGAGATTGATACCACTCATATGACTGCACTGAGTATGAAACTAGGAGCTGAAAACACCACACAGCACAATAACAGACCAAAAGAACGACTTGTGATTATTAAAAAAATAATAGAAATCAATAACTTCCCTCGCACTCAGCTAGCCAATCAATTAAGAGCTTCACTGCCAATACATGTTGCTCAAAATAGCAGGTTTTTATCAAGAGTAATGGTTTATATGTCTGAGCATGTAACAGGTTTGTGAAAGCAGGGTCACAGGCAACGTGTGGCGCATGTGTGACCTGTGACGTGGATGCTCTCAGTAACACATACATGTTGCAGCAGCCCAGAAGACATTCATGCAAGAATGCACGCATGTGGTATGCATCATCACGGTAATCCTCGTGTTCTCTTTTAAAACCCTTTCACATGTAATGACAGTGAATCATCAAATTGCTTTTACTCCTTCCTGCTGCTCACAAACCGGCACACACATAGAAAGAACGAGAGAGAGAGCAAAGGAGAGAGATATGTCATTATTTAGTAGAATAAAAGACGTTGCCATGGAAGGATTTCGGGAGCTTGGAATCACATGATAACATGCCGAGATAAATTGTTTCCTTTGTGGATTCAGTTATAATCCAGCTGTACATTTGCCACATTTCAGCTAAACTTCGCAGCCCTTACAATTCATTCTCCAAAATTGAGCTCAGAGGTGCGAGTGCGCATGTCTTCTCTATGTGTGTTTGATTTGGAAGCGTGCATGTACAGTAATGCATCCAAAAACCAGCGCTTACACAGTGAAGTGACCCAGTTCCCTCGCCTCTCAAAGGAGCAACGGGTCCGATGACGGGGAATCATCTCTCCGCATGCATGCACAAACACATACAGTAACACACTTGCTCCGACACCCAGATGGACAAGCGTGCATGCGGCCAAGCTCAGCAATGTGCGCACACCCACCTCTCTCCACCGCACACACACACACACATGCTCACACACAAACAGGCTGTTTAGCAAGATATTTTGGATTCAGTGAATTATCTACAGTATTTGCTGAGTAGCAGCTCTTGTTTCAGAGCCAGTGGAGCTGCCTGTAGTTGCTTATGAATAATTAAGAGATCCAGTCTTTCTGAGAGAGAACAAAACTAAAACACTCCTTTCTTCTCTTCTCCAGCAGATATCTCTGCGCTCTGATCTGGGCCCCTCATGGCGCGTTTATGTCTAAGCAGTCCATCAGAGTAGAATTCCCACAATCCCCTGCTATTGCATAAATATAACAATAGGCTCCTGATGACAACTCGGGGGCCGTGATAACAAGGCAGCAACCTGGAAACGAGAAGAGTCTTTTACCTTGTTATGATCTTTCACCTTGTGGTGATGAAGTTGAGCGCTATTGCACATCGCTACCCAGAAGCTGCAAGTTCTGCATAAATATACACTTGCATGCATGCCACCTAATAATGCAGTTATATGCTCACAGAAAGCACAGAATAAAAAAGGAGCATACGAAAAAATAAAAACAAACAAAAAAAACCTCAAAAAGCTAAAGAGCAGCTGAACAGAGATCAAAGCATACATGTAGCATGTAAATGAATTAGCCTGATGCTGAGATAAAAATAGCAGCCGTGCAACACAGGATCTTGACAAAACATTTGGCGCTTCAGAGAGCACTCAGGCAGCATCAGACTAGCCCTCGCCTCACCCCTCCGTCCGTCTCGGCACAGCTCGTTCTTTCTGTGTGCCTAAATTGCTCAGTGATATTTCTGGGCGGCGAGTGACAGATTAACAAAGTATTTGCCCTTAAGTGAAATGTGTACACCCACTACGAGCTGCGAGACTTCAAACAGGCGTTCCACCTTTAAGATCTACAGTACATTAAAAATTTACTCGTCTTTGACAACGAGACGATCTCTGGGGCAAAGGTTGAATGAATCGGGACTAAAGTCTCAATAAATCTGAATGTGAGCAGGAGGGGAGTGGGATGGGGACCCCTCGGATGACCTTTTGTTGCCTAAACTCTTTCTCTCCAGCATAAAACTTTAGGCCACGTTGCGCTATTTACATCCTTTACACAAGATCGAAATAAAGTGCAGATTTAATTAGGTAGTTTACTCTCCACTGCTATGATTTTTTAGCATTATTGCTGTTTAACAAAAAAAAAGCAAGCCTTCTGTATGCCTAAATTCTCTTCAGGTTGAGCATTAGCTGCCTACGCATTTGTGAATGGCTTTGAACGCTGCCAGCAGTGTGGCAAATGGTAAAAAAGATTTCTTAAATGCTCAACGGAAGGACTGATACAAGGTCAATCAGGGAATAAGTTTCTTTTAAAACAATATTCGTTTAAAATGCCAGGAGCAGAATGCAGAGTGTGGGCAGTAAAAGCAAGAGTGAGAGTGAGTCAAAGATGGAAGTACTACACAGGTTACTACATGTGAATTTACACTGTAGCTGTCGAGTGTGCTGATAAGGATGCATGAGACTAAACAGAAGGGGAGTAATACAAGTAATACAAGTTTCTGACATCTCCGTTCACATTTTAGTCACAGTAATTCTTCAAACTGAGTCTGACCGTTTGTCCGGTCAGCATGCGAGACATTAATGCGTCTGTGAGTTGTGCTGGTGTTTACCTGCAGGCCCAGTGGTTTCCAGCGGACGTTCCTGAGCAGAGCTGGTGTGGAGCTCAGGGTGTTCTGGGGCCTTTTCTTCAGCGTGAGGATGACTCCACATGGGTCCTCTCTTAGAGCATTCACCAGGTTCTTCAGTTGCCAGCCCACCTGAGAAACACACATACCAGGCTCCCGAAACGACTGCTGCAAACTGCTACACAATGAATCAGGCTCATCTGAATCTGTTGTGGAAAACCACCATGCACAGCAGCAGATATAGGACTGACTGCTGCTGCAAACCACCACACACATGCTTTTGATACTGCTTGTCCAAAAGAGTGTATGTTTCTAGGACATATTATACATTTTTTTTTTCCAGACAGAGAGTAATAATAGCATGAAAGAAATTATTAGAAAAGCCACTGGAGCAGCTCTAGTATACAGCTTAGACAAACCAGCATCCTGTGAGGAACTTCTGTTTTAAATGTCCAATAGATAGATATCATCACTGCCAGCCAGTTCCATTCATGTTATACACAAATATTCCCTACAAAGATAGAATTATCTAACATGCTAACTTCATACCTACCTAAATAGTACCTGCTAGCTTTCAAAATATCACCTGCTTTCACTCTCTGGTATGTCTGTCTTGTAAGATTTGTTAATGTGATTGGTCAAAATTGGTTAGTTGACACGCAGTGATGGACAGCTAAGTTTATTTTTCACTAGTGCCTGGCCTTATCCGAAAACTTTCCAAGCATGATTTCCAGCCAAGTTGACTTTCAGTCCGTTTTCTTCTGCACTCAGTGTCACAGGGTTGCTGTAGCCTATGCCAGCTGTCATAAGGCAAAAGGCAGGGTTGCCAGTTTGTGGCAGGGCTAACAAATTGAGACAGAAAAATTTTACAGTCACATTCACACCTATGGCCAATTTAGAATCCCCAATTAAACCAATATGCATTTTTACTGTGGAAGCAAGTCAGATTACCCGGAAAGAACCCACAGGTGTGCATGTAATACCATCTATAATAAACCTCTAATTTGCAATTTCTGAAACTAGTTACCAAATTAGTTTAGAGTTTGCTATTTAACTCAAAGCTAAAATTCGATGTAGTCTAATACAAGCACGTCTAACCTAAAAGGAAAAAATGTTCCGATTTAATAGTTGCAAACATACAAGCTGCAACACAGAGTGTTTGAATGCTAAACTTTGTAGCCTTAAGTAAAGCAAAAAACTGACCACAGTGGCCCCACTGGTCTAGAAGAAGTGTCATATTTAAATAGAGGGTTGCTTAGTCAGTATAGTTAGGCCTAAGGAATGCAGAAAAGAGAGAGAGAAAGGAGTGCTGACTGCAGCAATTCTGGCCGGCCTGTCTCCAGAGCTCGAAGTAGTCGTCAGGCCATTGATTGGCTACACTGGTCTCAGCCACTGTAAATGTCCGCAGAGGCCACATACACTCGCATGCACACTCAGCCACACACAGAGACAGAGCTGCTCTGACCTTATTCCTGACATAATGATGGCCTGTGTCGGCCTGTAGCGTCCACTTTCCCCCTCTCCAGTTCAGAGCTCTGAGTTCAGTCAGTGTTCAAATGCAGGAAGAGCCTGGGTCAAAGTGAGTTACTGCTGTCTGTTCTCTCCTGCCACTTAAACCAAAAAGGGGTTATTCCTGGACACACTAAAACTGGTGCCATTCATCTGTGCTGTAATTTACCAATGTGAACTGTTGAGCTCAAGCTCAAATCCTTGTGCGAGGGGTAAGGACATTTATCAAACAGAAGTGTGGAAACAAATAGTTCCTGTCATCTAAACACCTTCAAGCATCGAAAGCTAGCTTTGAATCTCTGGTCAGATTTTAAATCTTGTTTACGATACATTAATCAGCTCCTGATTTGAAATAAAAGTCGACTCATTTTAGACAAAGCTTTAAAGAGCTGTGTACGCTCACAGAACATTTACCATTTAAGCATTTTGGCCTCTTTTATAGTAGGAAAACTTCAACATGTTGGGACATTCTTGTCGTGCTTGGCTGCTGAGCTGATTGCTAGCAAACTGTTTAGCATGAAGTGATAACCACACAACAATTAGCCAAGCTTAGTGTAATCACTTGGGAAATGGTGGAAACAGGTAGCTCAAATCTGACAAAATGTAGAAAAAAACAAACAAAAAAACCCCTTTATATCAGTGCTTCTGAAGTTTAACAATTAGTGCAATATCTTGTTTGTTGAAGCAAACGCTGCCCCCACCTGATTTAGCTATGCTAAGCTAATCCTGTCGTGTCTGTAGTTTTGAAGCTACATGAGTTGATAAGACTGTGGTTCGATTTCCTTTCCTTGATTTTTATGCAGCTAAACTGCGAGTGAGCTGAACTCGACTTTTATCAAGATAAACTTTTGTTTCTTCCATGACTTTAAGCTCCACAGCAACATAGTGCATTGTAAACTACAAGGGCTCACACAGCTACTGGTAACCAGCCCAGTTTAGGTCTCCTCTCTTATCCAAATACACAGATAGCAAAGGGAAGCAGGGAGAGACCTACCAAAATAACAGAGCATAAACTGCTGCTGGAGAGCTTTTTTCAAATCCCAGGGGTCTTCATTATTTTCCCAGATGCTATTACCTCCACATAATTATGCTGCCTCTTCAAACAATCAGTTTTTTATTTGAGCAAATTCCACATTTTTCCTCAGAAAACGAGCTGAGCTAAAAAAAACAACTCCCTGTTTTGAAGTGAGTCTCCAAAAACCCTCATTCACAGACACGAAGGCAGCGTTGTTGCTTAATAGGCCTACATGATGATTCCATAATGTAACGGAATTTGTACGATCCATATTCACACTAATGTAATTTTAACTTTGAAGGCTGATAAGATGAACTTATCAATTGCTGTTGACAGTTACAGTTTACTGGTGGTGTGTATCCGTCTTTACTCTTTAGCAGCTCAATTTGGGATTGAACGAAGAGCTGTGTTGACTGGAGACTTCCCTCTGCTGTCTCTCCCCCCCTCTTCTCTTTTTCTTTTATCCCCTTACTCTTCTCCCCAAGTCCCTCTTTACTTCCTCCTCCCTCCCACCAACTCTCCCAGCTCTGCCTCAGCATCTCAGCCTCCCCCAAATGCTTCAGCCCCCCCCACCGTACACGCACACACACCTCTGTTTCCCCCACTGCTTATCTCCTACCCCAGAGTGAGGTATCAGAGTGGTGAGGGTCTAGCTGAGGGAGTAATGAAGGGTTGGAGCTGAGAGCCTGGCAGGGTGCGATCTGCACCGTCACCCCGAGGAGAGAGAGACAGAGATAACACCTACCTCCCTCACATGTCAATCAGAACCGCTCCCAAGCCCCTGCATGCATGCTTTCGCATGAGCAACACCTATCAAGATGCACAAGGAAATTCATATGGGGAAAAAAGCAGACAAAAGACGTCTGCACACAGACACAACACTCCCCCCTTCAGAAAACTCATATAAACACTGGAACAAATTGTTTGTGCCCGAGCTGACAGCACAGGCAATAGATAGGCACGTTCAATCACATGCCCTCACAAGCCATCGTTCCATTTAAAATGGCTGCCCATTTCTCTACTTTTCTCTGATGTGATGAGTTATAGGCAGAATACAGCTTTTCACATATGAAAGTGGAACATGGGCTCTCATTTCAAACAGGATGCCTCCTTCAGGGTTTTTTTTTTTCTGACAATAGGAAGAAATTCCAGAAAGAGTGAGCAGATAATCACACTGGTCTGAATAAAGGTCTTCTAACAATTGCCCTATAATCTGCTCCTGCCTCTAGCCTAATTAGCCTATATAGCAACACAGGCACAGGACAGGAAGCACCATGGTGGCAGCAGTGGTGGTGCCGGCAGACATTATGTACCTTGGCACCTCCTTAACATAGCACATAATGGGAACAAAAGACTGCAGTCACGGTGGAAACAAATGGAAAGGACCTTTTCTGTAATTTTTTATGCCTTCAGTGTTGTGTTTGGCAGGTCTTTAGCTCACCACTGTCTGGTGGTTGACTTGGATCACCTCATCCCCTGGATGGATCTTCTTACACTGATCTGCTGGAGACTGCAGAGGCAAAAAATGGAGGACAAAAACAGACAATGGAAACAAATTTAGGCGAATACTGAGGCAACAAAATCGGTGTTATATTGGGGTTGGTGGAGCATCAACCTTTCAAATGAGTGAAGCAAAAACTCACATTCTCTGTGGTTCCGGTGATAACATGGAGTCCATCATATGTTGATTTTATATACATCCCCTGAAGCGCAAGCAAACACAGGTAGGCAGGGTGGATTTAGTATAAGAGTACACAGGGAAATACATCATATGTACAGTACTGTGCAAAAGTCTTGAGCTGCCGTTCGTGTTTTTATATTTTGCTAGATAAATGGGAAATAGGTGCACCGGTTTATGAGCGGTTTACACAGTAATATAAGGGAAAAACAGAGTTTGCATAATACTGACAAACTTGATTGTTTAATACAGCATGAACTCTCTTAGCCAAGCTTTATTCTAATTTCTACAAGTAGTCTTCAG
Source organism: Aulonocara stuartgranti (assembly GCF_965226115.1). Taxonomy (NCBI): domain Eukaryota; kingdom Metazoa; phylum Chordata; class Actinopteri; order Cichliformes; family Cichlidae; genus Aulonocara; species Aulonocara stuartgranti. Next base: position 23,437,210 of record NC_138940.1, on the reverse strand, counting down.
GAATAGTTCCCTAGGCTTGCTGAAGGACATTCAAAGCTCTTCTTTGCACGTTGACTGCCCTTTGCTTTGTTCTCTGTAAAGATGATCCCACAATGCTCTAATAACATTGAGGTCCAGGCTCTGTAGAGGCCAATCCATGACTGATAGAGGTCCATTGTGTGATTTTCTACACAGGTATGCTGTTACTGTACTGGAAGTGTGTTTGGGATCATTGCCACGTTGAAAAATGAAGCTGTTGCCAATCAGACACCTTATAGACAAGACACCGGAAGCGAACCAATATTTCCATCCCGAGCAAAATCCACCTTTTCCGGACACTGATCCTGCCGATTCTACTCTATGGATCCGAAACGTGGACGGTGCTCAAAGTGGACCTCAACAAACTCAAAGTTTTCCAGATGCGTTACCTTCGGCAAATATTGCGAGTATCACTTCGAGACCGCCTTCGAAATGAGGACATCCGACGGATGTGCGACAACCAACCACCAATCGAGGAGCAAATTCAAAAACGCAGATCGCGATGGTTTGGCCATGTGTGTCGAATGGACGCGAGCCAACCACCACACCAACTCTTCTGGTGTAAACGACCCACCCAGTGGAGAATCCAACAAATAGCACCAAAGAAAACATGGCTAAAACAGGTCGAAGATGACGTCAGAGATTGCAGAATAAATCTCGACAGGGCCAGGACAATCGCCAACGATCGTCATGCATGGAAACGAGTTGTGAAGGAAATTCGACATCCATTGGCACCCACCATTGGCGTATTGGCTTAGGAGCCGATCCAGGCCTAACGCCAGCTAGGGATCAAAGAAGAAGAACAAGATTGATAGATAAGACACCACCAATGGCTTGAAATGCAGCCTAAACCACGACAGAGCCTCCACCGTGTACATACATGTTGAAAATTACTTGAACAGAAATTTCCAGTTAGGATTCATCACTCCATCAGACCTGTTGCCACATATTTTCAGTCCAGTTCTTGTGTAATTTGCTATCAGTTTCTCTCTGTTTTACATCCTTCCTTGACAGTCACCCTACCACATAGACCATTTCTGATGAGGCTTCAGTGAGCAGTTGGTGGATCAGCTGAAGGACCAGATACATTTCTCAGGTCTTCTGTCAGGTCTTTGCTGGAGGTTTTCCTATTTCTTAAGGACATGACTTCTCGTCTGCTGTAGATAGTTTTTTAGGCTTACCAGTTTGACTTTTGTCCAGGATGCACTGCACACAATGGCAGGATACAAGTTTTTTGTCTAGAACTTCTTTGGCATTTTCAAGACCTCTGCACAGTGCTGCATATTTATCCTTTGACCTGAAAAGTGAGAACTTCAGACCTAGTTAGGAAATATTTGCTGTGAGACTTCAACTGTACAGATGGATCATTTTAAAGGAAAGGCTAACACAAAGTTTCCGGATAGCCAAGAACCACCAAAACACTCAAACCGCCGGTCCAAATTCTGCACTCTTACTTGACTGGGCTTTCTATGAGACTACAGTTTTACGATACTTGCAAAAAATAAACCAAGACCTGGAGCCTGGAAAATGTAAATTAAGAGCTGTATAAGTGCTTCCTGGAAGACTTTTAGGTTAGAAGATGCTATGCAACTACAGGTTGCCTTTCACAGTACAAATATAATTTAATCGATTGTCGAAATAAAGTACTTGTTGATATATGCAGTTTTAAAACAGCCTTAGTTTGTTTGATTGTGTGCATCTTCAAAGAGGTCCTCACCAGGCCTTCGTTTGGCATGATGCTGGTAAGGTGGACCACCTCCAGATGGGCAGACTGAGAGACCAGAGAGTCTGACGACAGAGAGATGATGTGATCGCATATCCCTGCTAAGGTCTTACACTGAAGATGGAGGCAAAGAGAGCAGGGAAAATGACAGGAAGAAAGAAAAAGACAGAAAAAGAGGAAGACAGAAAGTTATTGAGATTGGTTTTGGGCCGCAAGGGATGCTGTGACCTAGCTGGAGGAGGTGAAACAGACATTATTTCATCAGATTGTTCCACGTCGCCACTTCCATCAATCCAGCGCACAAACTGTTTCCTGTCACAGTCCGCCCGCAGGCATGCCCACAAGACACCGTCACAGACAGAACACCACATCAGCCGTACTAGCCAGCCTGAGGTGTTCAGTTGACATTTTCTAACGTCTAAATTACAGAGCACAGTTTCCATTTGTTTTTTTTATCAGTAACATTTGCCTGGATATCAATGAAACAAGCAAAAAAAGAAAAATTGTAAAACTGCTGTATTTTTTCCCCACACTGCACTTAAAGCCTATTCCTAATACAAACAACATTACCCAATCCAAGCAGCACTCACAAAAAGCATTGCCTCACCTTGCCTGTTCTAAATAAACCTTGACTATATTTCAGGCTGTTTGTGTGCTCGGTCACGCATGCAAGTTCATTTATCTTTGCCTTCTAATCTTAGTTGATTGAATGCAGGTGGTTTACAGACACTGTTACCCTGCTTATCCTCCTTCATAGCATCTCTTTGTAGTGCATACACACATGCTAGCACACATGCACACACGCTGAAATGTAACAGGCATACATGGAAGACAGACTACAGCTACAGTATGCTTGTGACTAGCATGGCAGTGATGAACCCTGTATGAAATAATCTTCTGATCTACGTCCTAATGAGCAATTACCAGATTACAGTTACGAAACGAACAGAGGAGATCTTCAGTATACACACATGTGATACACACGGTGTGTGTGTACAGCTCACAGCCTATGATTCATTCAGTGTGAAAGAAAAAGGTGGAGAATCTTCGGCGAGCTGGCTATGTGATGCTGTCTCTCACACACACCTGCATCTTTTTTTCTGAGTCACTTATTTAAAGATCGCCTTGTCTGCTTAGTATTATGTTTATACAGTAATATTATGTTCTAGCCAGCATGTTCACGTTATGTAATGGCATACCCAGCTCAGGCACCAAACAGCATTTTGAGTTTTAGTGAGGGTGGGTTTAAAGGTTGGTTAGGGGTAGAAACAATGAGAAAAGGTGCATTTATAATCCCGTGTATAGAGCCATGCCAAGCTAAAGCTCAAGTGACAATATTGGGGCTGTACTTGTGCTCCTCTTTGATCATTAGACTAATAGTCCTAACCCGGGATTAATGCCGAGTAGAGAGACAAAAAGGCCACCAGTGCGGCTACTCTCAGCTCCTCTAGCTCTGACACCCTGGACCTTGATCTGACACGCCTCCTCAGCACCAGAGCACAGATTATAGGGAGGTTAACTTATGTGGCTGGCTGGCGTGAGATTTAAAAGCAGTCAAACAGAAAGCCAGACATAGTACACTGCCAAACGGATTAAGCTCTGGCGGAATCCCCCTCCTTCAACTGCACCACCACCACATTTCTTATTCCCATTCTCTCATGTGCTTTCATCCTCATCGACTCGCGCCTTCTATCTCATGCACATGTACACACCGAGCACGGTTGCATAATGCATCCTCTGCACATGCATGGTCTCTCACATACTCACACACACACTGCAGCAAGTATCAACCAAGACAGAGCGAAAGATGGAGAGGCAGAGAAGGGAAGAGGAAGAGAGAGAAAGAAGGAGAAAGGCAGGGAGGTGGGAGCGGGAGTCCGGGAGGAAAGGGGGAGAAAACAAGAGAAAGGGAAAACACACAACTAGGACAGTCTTATGTAATTCCTCTCATCCTTATGCATGCATGCACAAAAAACACTCACTCATACACACTTCATGCTCCATCAGACACAGACTCACACATATTCATATCTTATAGCTCTTCTTTTCTATCTCCCTCTCTCTCTCTCTCTCTCACACACACACACACACACACGCACACACGCACACACACACGCACACTATCCTTGTCCATCTGATTGCTGCAGGCCGTGGTCTAAAAGAGAACAGAGTAGCAGTGAGTTTTGCATTATTGAGCAGAAGCTGAGATAGGTACAACTATCACTACAGTAAACAGTCTGTAATCCCCATGCTGGCTATACACTGGAGACTCTTAGATACTGTATGTCTGTCTGAATCAAACTGCATACAGTAGAATACTTGAGTGAAACTGTAAACCCAGTTATGTGAAATGACTGCATTGTAAGTAAGACTTCAGACCGAAATGAGAGCAGAATTTGAAGAATCACTCCCTTTAAAGCATTTCCTTTTAGAATAATCATATATTTATAGAGACTGTTACGATAGGCTATAGTATCGCAGTGTCCTACAGTTATGGTATGTTTACATTTGCTCCACTGTTTTGGAGCTCTGGATGAAAAAGAGCCCGCTGGAAATGTAATTAATCAACCAGTGTTACTCACGGGTGTGTTTAACTCGTTTTCTATCAGAGAGCCCAGTCTAAATCTTCAGTTATAAATATGATCAAATTACTACAAGCTTACTTAATTTACTTATTTTTTTATTGCTTTGCTTGTTTTTTTGAAGCTTTGTGCAATGTTGTCTGTAACATGTTACAAAGCAGCAGTACTCAGATTACATTTGCATTGAAATGAGCAACATGATGTTTCCAGTCAATCTGTTACTGTCTCCATTGTTGCGTCAAAAGACAAAAAAGAGAAAAAAAGAGTCTTGCTTGGGGTGATGATAAGTCTGTTAGCTGCTGTCAGCCGCTAACATGCTCTACTTCAAAATTTGAAGAAGCACCTGTGAGTTAAGTGCACCTTGCTGAAGAAGGGTGAGGCTGAAGAGGCGAACATCCTTGCTGCATCTGAGAAACAGGTAGCTTTTAGTAGAAGCTGTAACAAACAGACATAAACCAGCTTGTTGCTGGTTATGTGGTGGAGAAGATGCTACTTATATCCCCCTGCTATACCTGGAGGTCAAATCTAAACAATCGGAGATAAATAGTAAATAGTCTGTTTTTTATAAAGTGCTTTGAGTGCTCTAGTAGAGTAGAAACGCACTTTAATGTACCAAGTTACCATCTATACTGAATCACATCTGGCTGCTGTTATTTTGAAGTAAATAATTTTTAATTTCAGGGGTCACTAGGATTCAAATGTTAGAAATATGCTGTTTTCTTCCCTCTAATTCAGTTTCCAGCTACAATAAAATTCCATCGAGTCAACATAACACATTGGCTAGAACTAACCTATTTTTTTTTACCTAGCAGTGCAATAGAAAAACTTTTTTGGGGACAAGTGCGCTTGTCCAAGTCCAAATATAAGTGCCATTCTGTTTCAAAAACAGGGGATAAGATTGGATATTTGTGTTTGTTGTGTGTGCCTGCATGGTTTATCTCACCTTCACTTCATCTTTGTGGAAAACTCACAGTAAATAAGAGCCTGCGAGGAAGCTGGATCTAAAAACAAACAGCTCCTCCTCTCTCTCGCTCTTCATGCTGTTTCCCTCTTTCACACATAAACCTCCCGCACATAACAGACTTAATCATGTGCGGCCCTTAGTCGGGCACTGATGGCTGTGAGCATGTAACTGCGTGTGCAATGGAGCCCTTTAAATATTTGAATTTGCCTGATGTCATTGTCCTGTGTCATTATTGGGGCTGTAACAGCAGAGGTAAATGACAGCTCAACCAAAGAGCTTATGGATTACAGAGTATCCAATGTGCATGTGCAAAAATATGCATTCCTTGAGCGTTTTCTTTGCCAAAAGATGCCTCAACAGTTTTTTCTGTGAGCTCCCCCTGCTAACATTTCATTTGGTTTCCTCCACCTGACCTTGAATGGCAGCAGGAAGTGTCCTAAACCAACTGTCAACCCAAATCAGACACTGGCTGCTCAGTCCGTTTCACACGTGGATGCAGACAGTTCTCCGTCATGGATGCACACATTTGCGCGCATGGACACACAACACGCACACATACTGAAGCTTTCAGAAGGCCTCGGGCTCATTTGCACTTTAACATGCACAAATTTGTGCCACACACTCGACCAAAAACAAACAGTACGCTGAAGTGCACGCACATACATGCCCACACACGCCCACACACAAACACAAACGTCTAACTGAAGCGCACTCAAATGCACCAGTTTAGCTAATACTTTTTTTTTCTGTTTCACACACAGATTTTCTCTAAATGCTTTAATTTCTCAAAACCGGTGCAGAAGTCTGCCGGTAGATGTGAAATTCTGTTCTTGCAAATACTAGATGGCAGGTTTGTGCAATGAGCCAGCTGCTTGGAAATATGCGGATTACCACGCGCTGCAGTTTCATGTGTGCTGTAACCACATGTGTGACAGTGCAACAATGAAGTAAAGCTAGTTGAGCATGAAAGTTCATTGTTGACCCCAAAAACTGACTGACAACTTTGAATGGTCGCTGATATTATAAGAAAAACTTACCACGTGAAGAATTTTATTCTCTGTCTCATAGACAGTGCAGTCCTGTAGAAAAGAACAAAGAGGAACACATTAAGAAAACATCGATGTGTACATCCGCACTCCAGCTCAAGTGTCTTTCTCTAGTCCAAATATAACATTGAGGAAAGAAGGAAATGAGATGCCCAACAGGAAGAAATGGAAGGCATGTGGACCTGAGCAGTTGGCTATTTTGTTACAACCCCTCTGCATTATGTTTGACAGTAGAGTGACGAGTTTTAGATCTACTCTGGGGTCTGGAGCATCAAATTCATATCTGGATTTATAAAATGACTTTATTTGAAGCTTGACGGAGTGTTATTCACCGACAGCTGATAGGTAATGCATTTCTGAGAAGCCAGCCCACTGAATCCACCAGATGTGCACGGTAGCAGCTAATTAACCTGTCTGATGCATTAGTACGGACAGCGCTGCCACCTTTGTCTGTCTCGCTGCACCCTGGCAGCCACATGTTCATTTGGCCCATTGTGGACCTGCGGTGGTCTCTTTCTCCTCGCTCTTCTTTGGCCCTTGTAACAGGGGATGGGTGTTATCTGCTCGGTTCCAGGACTCATTCTGGGCACAAGTACAAACACACTCTCACACACACTCTAAGCAGGCTCTTACTGGGAGGATATGAATGGGGTCCAAGAGAGGAGACATAGTTTCTGTCCAAACAATGAGATGGCTAAAGTACCAGAGTGAGTATGCTGGATGGATGGGTGTGTGTGTGTGTGTGTGTGTGTGTGTGTGTGTGTGTGTGTGTGTGTGTGTAATGTGGTGCATTAACATGAGGAATCGAGCCAGAGGGGAAGCAGAAGGAGGACAGGGAATTATAGGGATGAGAGACCTCTGGTTCACTGTTCAACAGAGCCTAAGTTAGGCAAGGGATGATGTCTAACAGTGAGTCGATGAGAATGTTGCTTAAGGCTTTTATTGAGAGCCACTCGTCCCATCAGCCATGCTGCAAACAGCCTGTGGCAATGCATGTAAGTTGCACACGTGCTCAAATCTATAGAAACCAGCTGCAGGCAACAAAAGCTCTATACATATTGATGTCTCCAATCCAATCCTGCTCTAGTGTTGACCCTTAAATTCAAATCATGACCTTTATTTTAATGGATATGGAAATGGTGTATTGTGTGATGTTTGCAGGAATGTGTGTGAAAGCACCTGTTGTACAATGGTGGTTAATTCTAGGCAGAGCTGCACAATGTTGTTCTTCAGTAATGAATACTCTGTCACACTGGCAAACGGAGACCTAAGAAAATAAAGAATAATAGAGATCATAACCTGAGAAATGTTTCTGCTGTGTAAAAACAAAACATCCAACAATTTTAGAGAAAAAATGTTTGCCTGAACAATTTTTGAGAAATATTGGCATTTGGTGTTTTTTTTTTAAATATTTGCAATTTCATTTATTCATTAACACTGTAATTTAAAAAAAAAAAAAACCAATCTAATCTCCATATGTTATCCCCCACCTGTCAAGCCAAGCTAGCAAGTTCTTGGCTGCACCAATTAGATCCACCACTGAAGTGAGAAAATCATTTGGTAGCCTTCGGGAAGCTCGCCCATCATAATGGCCGCCCCTCCGTCTGCCGAGGATGAAATTTTGGAGGTTCTTTGCTGAAGCGTTGAGTTTGTGGGATAGAGTCCGGAGGTTCTCTGTCTCTAGTCCGTAGTTCTGCAGGACAAACAGACAAACTGAGATCAGAAAATATGTTTATCCTGAGAATTTGAAGTTGGATAAAAACGTCACGACCTTCTGTGGAGTCAGGAGCTTTGCCAAAGAGCAAGGAGCTTAACTTAAGTTAGCTAATGTAGGGATTAGAAGACATACATATATACATATATACAAAAACCTAAATATGTATATATATATATATATTTCAAAAGGTCTGGAAAGAGGAAATATATACATAGGGTTTTGGGTTGCTGATTTTTTTAAAAACTCTGGATAAAATCATGCTAGCTTTTTCCTAAGTTAAGCTAACCTGACTAGCTAGAGGCACTGACATGCATATTTTTGTTCTGTTCAAGAATAGTGAGGCTAGCTATCACCTTCTGCTAGTCTGTATTTTAGTCCAATATACTTTATCTGTATAACAGACATGATATACAGTCAGTGAATAACTGTATCATCTGATATCTCTGAATGAATACTTTATCAGTTTCTCACATCATTGTGGACGATTGGCCCTCTCTTTATCACAACCTCGTTTCACTTCGTTCATTTAGTTCTCTTAAGGTCCAGCCAGAGCATTTCACTCAGGTTGAGGTCTGGATTTTGAAATGCTTTTATTTTTTTTATCTATATTTTAATTCTATTGTAGATTTACTGCTGCACTTGATATCAATTTTCTGTTGCATAACCCACGATTAGCTAACATTTTACTGTCAGACAAATGCTGTCACTTTCTAGAGTCACACCTGACTCTAGAATTCTTTGATGAGCTCATGGTCAGATTTCAGTCAGGTGCCCAGATGCTGTCACTGCAGACCAAGCTGAAATCATCACCCTCCACTGCCATGCTCGACAGTTGGTATGAGCTGTTTTGCCAAATGTGGCACTGTGCAACACATCTCATCTTTATTCCCCCACTCCCATGTAGAAAATGTATATGAAAGAAAAGGCTTTGTACTGTCATCAGCTTTTACACTCAGCACGCTAACTGAGGCCTGTAGAGTCTGAGATGTTTCTCAAAGTGTATTTAGTTTTTCACTGGGTTGCAGAGATGTCTGTGAAAAGTCTTTTTACATGTCTGTAGCTAGTGATAGATAAGCCTAATTTACTCGAAGACTAAGTGTTTGAAAAATATTTGTATATTTTGTAAGAGTATTTATTTTTTAAATACTTTTTTATACTTATTATTTAAAGCTATGATCTTTACACAAGTCTTAGCTGATCATGTGCAAAGATCATATTTAAGAAACATGAGTTAAATAAAAACTTATTCCGGGTGAAATTACATGAAATTTAAAAATGTCATCTGGGAATTACTAATAATCATTCATACAGCCACTAACTGCACTAATAGAAAAACACTGAGCTGGCTGAGTAGCCCATTACTGCACTGGGACCCTTTTAAATAAACAAACACACATCCACTAATCCACACTGTGCTCAGCATCCCAAGGCACCTCAAGTCATGTCCTGTATGACGGAGCCTGATTCCTGCTGACATAAATGCCACACACACACACACACACACACACACACACACACACACACACACACACACACACACACACACACACACACACACACACACACCCTTGTGTAGTCAGATCCACAGGCTGAGCTAGACGTATCTATTCCTCCTCTGCCTCTAGATCTATTCTACACAGTCACGACCACAGTGACTACAAAGGATGGAGGGTTTCACAGTGGCAGCAGAGAGAGAGAAAGAGAGAGATGAGGCAACTAAAGAAGTAAAGAGGCAGAAGACAAGAAGGGGGGAGCGAGACGAACAGAGACCGTACCCAGCTATGCATCTTGCTGAAACTGGGTCATGCATACACTGTGTTCTGGATAATCTCCTGTGCGAATGCAGATGCATGCATGTACATAGAGTGAATGTGTTTTCACAGCTGTAATTAGGCTGTCATATGATTCAGTCTAGAGCTGTGTGCTGCTCTTTGCAGGCTACAGAGCGCTTGAGATGAAGCGGGGGAATAAAAGCGCATGAATGACTTTGACTTTGGAGAAAGAGAGAAGTAATTTTAGCAATGCTTGCGTGTGTGTGTGTGAGTGTGTGTGATGGAGAGAGTGTGCCAGATCAATACAGTAAGAGAGCGATGCCATTAGAGTACCACCCATCCACCCCACCCCCTGCCATTCATGTCAATGTGGTTACCATAGCAGCCATGTTTGGAGTGGCCTCTTTGCTATGCTGGTATTTCTGCTATTGTTCGTACACTGAGTCACAATCACACATCATTTATGACATGTTTGGGTAAAAGAGGGACTTAACTATAAAACCCTGTTGAAAAGTAAAGTATTGCTCAGCTGCAGATTCCTCGGTCAAAGCTTTTGCGCTATGCTTGCACCAAAATGTAGAATGTCTATCAATCATAGAAAGAATATATCCATCGTGCCCATGTTGCTTTCTGCACAAAGATTTGGCCTCAATGCTCAAATTAGTCAGATGGATTCTGTGCAACCAATGAATTTTATATTTTTACTGCAGGCTTTTTGCATCTCTTCAAAATAAGTCCTGCTGTAATTTTTGTGACTGTTGAGCACTGCATTTAATATAACGGTGATTTTTTTTTAACCTTGATTGTCAGGGACATCTATTTACAGTTCAGTGAGTTAAATAAATGTTTAAAAACAGAGCTACATATAGCTTGATTTGTTTGTAATGGCCCCTTTTGTAAGTCTATTCCAAACTACTTGGTAAACAGTTAAAAGACCAAGTAATACACCAAGCATGAGCTGGTAAGCATGGTAAGAAATAAATGTTGCAACTAACTTTGTTTTGCAGTCACAAGATAGCACTGAGAAGGACCCACAAATGAAAGAGGTGCAGGGAGAGATGAAAGTAGAATAAAGGAAATGACAAAAAGCAGATTTGGAGAGTTAGAAACAAAAAGAAAAAATATGTATTATCAGTGAAGATTATGACAAAACAACTTTAATTGTTAAGTTACGAAAAGCTAATCACAATCAATCTCATAAACTCACCCAAAGTGTCAAAGTGAGAATCTTTCATGGCTGCCGCTGTTTCAATACACAGATACGTGCTCAGTCCAAAACTTATCTCATGTTACAGTGAGAAAGAAATTCCTTAATGAAGAGCAAAAGTGATAGATGATTGTGATAAAAGCTCTCACTGACATGTTTGTTTTCCAGTGGACAGTTTCTCAGCCTTTAGTTCACACAAATCTTTCAAACCACAGACACATTCAGTAAATAGTCACTCTTGCTTCTGTCATTTGCTCTACAATTTCACATTTATAACAAACTGAAAAAAAAAAAAGAGTCTCCAACAAGTCGGAGTGACATGACTCACCAGACGGCCTAATGAATTTAGCCGTTCAGACAAAAAAATTTACAGGAGCTAAGGTTTGATTTGTTGCTTAAAGCTGTTTGTGGAAGTCTTTCCTCTGAGTTTATGAAGTACCTGTAGCACCAGACAGCACCAGGATCCTCCCACAGGTGTCTCCAAATGAAGAGAGGTAGTTACACACACTTACTCATGTAATTAAATAGCTTTAATTATTAATTATTCCCCACCCACAAAATTAGAGAGAGTTAGGTCAAAACCTAAAGGCTATGTATACTATGCACTTTTTAACTTTTTAGACAGGTGAGTTGTCACGCAGATAGCCAGAGTGCATCGCTGTCCTTGGGATAAATCCTGAGCTAATATCACACCTATATAAGGCTGATGGTTTAGATCTGATGGATGTTTTTTTACAGGATACAAAGGGCAAACGTTAGGTAGTGCAGGATAAAGCAGGTGCAGGGTGGTACTTAGGTAGCATCTAAGTAGCACCCCTGTATAGTCCTGAGACCAGTTTTCCAGTGCTTTTCTCGTGTACGTTTATTTGAAGAGGAAAAAACTTCCACGGGACACCGATGAGAAAAGATACAAACAAAAATTTTTTCCACAGCTTGTAAATCTTCTTACAGGAGTAATCAGGTCTAAGTTATCCTCAACAACAAACATACTACGGTAGAAAAACCGTGTGGCTCCCTCCCGGGATTTTAACTACAAACCAAGCCTTTAAGGCACATGTATTCACAGTTTTACTTAACCAAGCCAACACGAATGCAAGAAAATAATTTTAGTTCAATTATAACCGTGAATTTACTTATTAAATTATTAATTACACAAAACAAGTTTAACAACAAATATAAATACTGAAGTATATGAGCTATATTAACCTGGCTCCCACAACCCTGTTCACATAAATGGCCACCTTAGCTACTTAGGTAGCCTAAGTAGCCTGACTGTTAAAGTCGATTTAATTAATCAGTTAAAGCAGAACACATAATGTATACTGCAGTACAACCCTCACTATTAAATAGTGAGGGTTGTACTGCAGTACAACAAACTTGTTTGTATTTTTGTCCTGTAACTTTAATGGCACCAATATCTTTGTCTTTCATGTTAGGAAGGAGCAGTAATTTTGTTTTTTAAGTTATTTCCAAGCACAGCTTGCTGAAAATTCACTACCCACATATTCTACTTAGTATACACGCTGGGGGCAAAATTTGATTGCACAGGCATAAAAGAAGGAACGTTTCTACAATTACAGCAAGACTGAAAGCTCAGTCAGTTCTTGAAACCTGCATTGATCAAGATCAACAGACAGACCAGAGAGGGATCCCAGCTGAACCATGGGAGCCAACTTCATCTCTTCTTTATGACCAGACATTTCATTTCCTTTTATCGTCCAAATATTCAGGATCTACATGAACCACAGAGCTGTGGCGCTCAAGTTTTTCCTCACTAAATATGTTTTTTTTTAAAGATTTGGATTTATTGGGTTTAATATGGGTTTATTTATTCTTTTTTATTAGCCAAAATAATTGGAATCATAACGACGTCCCTGCAAGAGAGACTGGGCAAGGAATGAGCAGTGGCATGATCAGACAAGCTGTACACCTGCCAACAGATTACCCAGATTTTCTAAACATACCAAAAAATGTTGGTACTAATCCCTCTGAACATAAAAAAAAACTGTGTGTGCACAATGCAGCCTGTTTGTAGTCTTAGCATTACAATTGTCAGTTTGGATAATATTTCTGTGCTGTTTTTAAGTACACTATAAAAACGGGTAAATGTGGGCTATATTTAAACATGCCTGACTGTGTGTGCTTTCCCATCAGACGCTGACCCATTCATCAGTCTCACTAATTATCAGTGCAACTGATCGGAATGACGCCAAACAAATAAGAAGTAAAAGTACTCACAGCGGTAGCTTCAGTGGCTCATTTTGTCTGATACTCAGAATTTATGTCCGTGAGAAATTTCCGGACATATGGTGATCGCTACTGCTGGACTCTCATTCCCATACTGGAACATTTGAATGAGAAGAGGTGCTGATTAGCACACACACACACGACCATGTATGCACACACACACACACACACACACACACACACTGACACACACATTCAAACAGCCCCAACTAATCCACCCATGTGTGCATGGGAGATAAGGTGCATCCTGCATACTCTTTCTACATTCTCTCTCTCTCTCCCATTCCCTCTCACCCTCGCTTTCTCTCTCTGGGAGAGTAGCACCTAATTCTCCCTAATTCTCTAATCCCGGGCAGGGCCGCTGCACATACAGTCAGCAATGACCGAGGAAGTACACACAAAGTGAGGCCTGAATGATTTTCTTTTTTTTCAGTCATTTCTTAAGCCAATATCAATAACTGGTGGAGGAAAATAAACAAAAAACAACATATATACCTTTGAACCTGTTAGTATTTCTGTGAGTTATAAAAGAAGAAAACTCATAGTCACATCTTAAAGTAACTGGGAAAAAGGAGCAAATATCTTCTTGTAAAACCTACTTGCACATAATGTACTTTTTAAAAATCAGCTTCAACACTAGAACCAGCTATGGTTTAAAACCTTTAACAGGATACAATAACTTTATCCTAACAAAAAACAGCAGTTTACTTGATATCTCATATATCTAGATAATGTATTATTTTATATATCTAAACAAAACCAGAAGAAACTATAATACATTGTGGTATCCAAACAGGTGCAGTAGTTCATGACTTTGTCAAATCCATCTACATGTCGTTACAGGAGGGTTGTTGACATGGTGGCTAATCAATGAACCCGATACCTTTAAATGAGTTGATTTTAACAGATTTTCCATATGTTTTATGCACTAGACAATGATTGTTCTTTGGTGAAATGTTCACCTATCATATATACACATACATACACTCACCAGTCACCTTATTAGGTACACCAGACTGAAACCACTTCTGCCTGCAGAACTGCCTTAACTTCGAGGCACAAATTCAACAAGGTGCTGGAGACATTCCTCAGAGATTTTGGTCAATATTAACACGACAGCATCACACAGTTGGTTCACATTAGTTGGCTTCACATCCATAAAGTCAAACTCCCATTCCACCACATCCCAAAGATGCTCTACCAGATTGAGATCTGCTGACTTTAGAGGCCAATTGAGTGCCGTGAACTCACTGACATGTTCAAGAAACCAGCTTGAGATGATCTGAGCTTTGTGACATGACAAAGCAGCCATCACTGTGGTCACACTGTGGACGCTGTGGTCACAAAGGGATGCACATGGGATGGCTCAGTTGGTGCTAAGGAAATATTCCCCACACGGTCTGTGTAGGTTCTCCGTCATCCCAGTAATGGTAGTCTAAGGAGCTTGGAAAGAAAGCGCCTGGACTTTTTACAGTTTAAGCAAGAAACTTAGAGAAGTCCAGTGGCTTTCTTTCCCAGCTCCTTGGATATTCCCCACACCATTACACCACCGCCAGCCGGAACCTTTGATACAAGGCAGGACGGAGCCATGCTTTCATCTTTATATGTAGATGTTTTCCTTAAAGAGCAGTTGAACGCGTGTGCCTGAAAAAATGACTAATGAGTGTATTTTTAAGCTTATTTTATCTCAGCAATAACTATAACTAACTAATAGCTATAAAAGAAGATAACAAGCATATCTAGGAGCTTGTTGACCATCACTCCATCCAGTACTGTGCATTTAAAATCATAGGCTGACCAGGGCGCAGAGGAGGTCCACGGCTTCCAGGATGAGCTCCTGGTGTCCTATCCTGGTGACACCCAGCTCCTCCAGCTCCTGATGGGTGATGTGAAGCAGCTGCTCTCCTCCCATCTGCTCCCGCTCGAAACTCTTGATGTACTGCTGGAGACAGTCATCCAGACCTAAGGAGAGTGGAGACAGACACAGATTAGGATGTGTTGATGTATCTGTCGTCTATCACTTTGCGCAGCTGTATATAGAAAAATATTTATATTGGCTTCAATC
Source organism: Aulonocara stuartgranti (assembly GCF_965226115.1). Taxonomy (NCBI): domain Eukaryota; kingdom Metazoa; phylum Chordata; class Actinopteri; order Cichliformes; family Cichlidae; genus Aulonocara; species Aulonocara stuartgranti. The sequence goes on along the minus strand of NC_138940.1, from coordinate 23,421,869 downwards.
AGCGATTTAGAAGGCTTTCTGCTCTGAGACAAAGACGGAAAACACGATTAGGAAATATTGTCCCAGACATGACTGACTGACACAAGAATGAGCTCCTTTCCCGAGACCGAATCCTGGCTTACTTTGATGCAACACTGTAGTCAGGCATAAAAACATGCAAATTGTGCCTGCCAAATAGAAAGTAAAGATAAACAGCAGCCTCAAGCCAGGAGCTCTGACTGATCTATGAGCAACTTACTGACAACTAGAAAACACATCTGTTGGTACACCTTTTCTGTACGGGATGATAAGCTTGATGAGGAAAAAAAAGTCTTTTCTCACCACTGCTTTTAACATTCAAGAGGCAATAAAAGAGATTTTAGAGCGAAAAGAATCTATTTCACACATATTTTGCATAATTAAAGAGCCATTCGAAAGAAAACGAGGAAGATGCGAACAATAAATCGACGTATGACTTGCTGCTGTTACGCTGTGGCTGCCTGCTTTGCACAGAGCCAATCAGCTGCACATAGGCGTGGTGGATACAATTGATCGGTAAGAGCCTCTGGCTTTGATTCAAATATAGTCAGCAAAAAAGGCGCATCTCCCCACAGATCTAATGAACGAGCCCGCTCCAAAACGAGCAAACACAGAGCAAAAAAGTTGCACAAGAGTAAGCAAATCCATGCGCACACACATGCACAGAACCACAGTTAAACACATAAGGTACACTCACTCCCCCTATGAGCATGGACTTCAAACACAATGCAATTACAGCTAGTGTTGCTCTTCAGGGTCTTGACACCTCTGTGGATGCCCGTTGTTAAAGCCTAGCAGAGCTGTGAGGAAAACACTGATGCCCGAGGGATGCAAAGCTTAAGAGCAGACAGTGCGGTAGCACCTCAACAAAGTCACCACACATGCGTATATAGAGTACACACACTCGAGCGAGATATCTCTTGGTCTTCGTGTGCCATGGGAGATACCAGAACGGGGGGAAAAAGCCTGCTGTTGCTCTGAGTGACATGCAGACAAAGTGTTGTTACATATAGCACAGCAGAGCCATTTCAAAAGCAACACATCAGTGACACCGGTAGCAACACAAGTGGAAACTGTTTAATAGAATAAGTTCCCCGTGGAAAAGCCCTAATGGCCCACATGTAAGCATGTGTTTCACAGGTAATGATACAGTGTTGCAACGTGGAAGGCTTGTGTGATAACTTAGTCTGCACATGAATTAGGTGCATATGAGGATTTGTTTTCATATAGGCAATATTAGTACACATCAATACCGTTATTCAAGTACTATATTATAATTATTATGTTGCACACAATACAAAATTGAGGTACTGGTGCTTCTACCAGTTGTGTATTCCTGTTTTAAACAATTCATGCTTTCAAATTCAACCGAACAACTACTACTGTTATAACTTGTTATTTTTCTCATTTTATATATACGAACTTATTGGAAGTTACCCGTTTACTTTTTAATGCACAGGTACAATCCATAATCTGTACTTTTTTCTAAATATTCTATTTATAGGTCTTCCAGTAGCCTGCTCTGTCTGCACACTACAACCTGGTTTTGCCACTTTTATCTGTACTTTAATCTTAATAACTGTACAGTACTCTGTTTTTGTAACTATTGTCCATCATGTAAATATTTTTTTTCTGTAAAAATTGTGTGTGTTTGTTTTCGGTGTCCTGTTCTGTTTGTATATGTGCTTTTCTTTTGCTGCTGTTACAACCAAATTTCCTCTAGTGGGACATTTAAAGGATTATTCTATTCTAAATAAAAAGATATTTATGGCTTTTTAGAAAAAATCTTAAGAAATTATAACATTAAATGCAAAACATTTGATACACCTTTAAGATATAAGACATGGCCAGGTTAGACATATTAGATGGTGTGTAAACTGTTTTGAACTATTTCTCTCCATTTTGCTAGGAATATAGGAAATTAAAATAATTAAAATACAGGATATGTAAGGTAAAAAAACAAACAAAAAAACCCAGTTTGTATGAGTCAATATTTGATTTGACAACCTTTACTCTTCATCACAGCCTGAACTCTCCCAGGCAAACTTTCTTGTCATTTCTTTAAGTCGTCTTCAGGAATAATTCTCCAGGCTTCTTGAAGAACGTTCAAAGCTTTTCTTTGGCTGTTGGCTGTGTTCTGTTCTGTTCTCTATAAAGATGATCCCACACTGCTTCAATAATGTTGAGGTCAGAGCTCTGGGCTGGTGAGTCCATGATTGATAGTGTCATGGATTGGTGTGTTTTTCTTTCCAGTAATGCTTTTACTGCATCGTTAGTGTGTTTGGGGTCATTGCCGTGCTGAAAAGTGAAGCTGTTGCCAGTGAGATTCATTCATTCATTAATTTCTGCGCTCATAATTTCATCAATTCTGACAAGATCTCCAACACCACTGACTGAAATGCATCCCAAACCATGACAGAGCCTCCATCCTGTTTTTTTATAGATGGCTGCAAACACTCACTGTCATGCCTCTACCTTGACCATACATACATGATGATTTGAACCAAAAATGTTACATTTGGATTCATCGATATATCAGACCTGTTGCCACTTATTTTCAGTGGTGTTCTTGTGTAATCTGGCATGCCTCAGCCTGTTTCTCCCTCCTCCTCCACAGAGACCATTTCTGATCAGTACAACAGTAAATGGAACAACTGAAGGGCCAGATGCATCTTTTGGTCCTCCGTCAGGTCTTCACTGGATTTTTTCTTGTTTCTTAAGAATGTGCACGAATTTCAGATACTGTTCAACTGATGCACATTTCTTTTTGGCCTGCAGCTTTTTCGACTTCTCCACTTTCCTGAAATTTTTTTTCACACTGCACAAAAGTATGCCAAACATGACAAGTTTTAGTTCTTTGGGAATCACAGTGTTGGTGCAAAAATACTATTTCCTGCGTTTGGCAGTTTTTAAAGATTCAGCTAAAGAAATTGTATGTCTTTGCATTACAGTTTAACACTTTGCTAAGTTGTCTGCTGTGTTTAGATGCAGTGCTGGTTTGCCCTTTGAGTTGTTTCTGTCATGATCCTGGGTCGTTGACCCAGCGTTTTGTGTTTCTTTTTGGGTTCATCTTGTGTTTGGTGTTTATTCTGATTCTGTATTAATTCTTTGGGTTGGTTGTCGTGTTTATTATCCCTACCTGTGTCTCCCCTCTGTGCTCCGTTCAGGTCCCTGTGTTTTTGTTGCAAAACAGTCTGGGTGTTTCCGGTTTTACTTTGTAGGTCTGCCTCTCATCATGTCCATTAGTATCAGCTGTGTCCACCCCTGCATGTCATCTCCTCATTACCTAGTGTGTATTTATAGTGTGTGTTGGCTTCTGTTCATCGTCGGATCGTCTGTGTTTCTCGGTGTAACTACGGCTCTCTGCATTGTCCGCTCCCTGTTTCATGCTTAGGTTTGTTATTTAGTTTTCCCAGTCTAGGTTTTTTCAGTTATTCGTCTTGTCTCACTACCTGTTCAGTCGCTCCACTTCTGCAAATAAAACTTCATTCTCATCACCAGTCAACTGCCTGCATTTTGGGTTCTTTTCCTCCTACACCACACGGCTCACGCCGGCAGCCGTGACAGTTTCTTTTTATCCTCGAATGATTCATTGGTCACTGTTATGTGGCTTAACAAACAAACTGAAAAAACATCCCTCTGAAAATGGTCAAATATAAGAACTGGAGTTTAAATGAGTGAAAAAGCAGCCAATGCCTAAAGAAAAACCTTGAAAAGAGCTTCAGAACAGCTGGAGAACTATTACTAAAGGCCACTTTAAAAATTACAAGAAACTCCATTTGTTTTACAAGACTGCTCTTGTTGACAAATGCTTGAGTAAGGCCAAGTGCAGTGCTATATTCTAGTATTATATTCAAATTAGCTTTAGTTTTTCTTTGAATACACCCTGTTCATTGCTGTGGTAAGACAGTCTAGTACAGTCTCATAAATCATCACCAGAGCTGGCAGAGACACGCACAAGTGGACTCGCTCTGCAGTCTCCTTTAGCCGGCCGCCAGCTTTAGAAGTAGAGAACATGGAGATAAAGCAGAAAGACAGCCTGCAGCTAATAAATAGGGTGCCTGAATATTTTACTCCTGACCCTCACTGTGAGAGGCGAGGGAAGAAAAAACTGTGCTGGCTATCTCACAGATGGAAGTCTTTATGTCCACAAGAAAGGTGAGCCTTCCTCTCCAACTAATACCTCTCTTTTTCTGCCACTCCCTCCGTGCCCTTGTCCTTCCCCATTTCTCCTTCCGGCGCAAGGGAAACACATTTTAATAGGGACCACGTGATGCAATCGGGCCCCTTTATAGCTTATTCCATCACGACGCGAATGAGATTTCTGGTGACAGTGTAATATCTTCATTGCACGTTTAAGATCGTTTGAGGGTGGAAGAAAGAGTTTTAGGCACTTAAGATTATCTCTGTCCGGGATTACACGAAGAAGGAGAAGACACCGAGACAGCCTAAATCCACACAAGACGCTTGGACACTCTCCCTGCCAAGTATCCCAAAAAACTCTCAACCTAATGGAATAATTGCGTAAATCAATTTTTGATTAGATTTGTTTTTTTATTCTGGACTAATCGATAAATAAATTTTTTTAAAGCCAACTCATTGTGCTTGAAGTGCATAAGGATTATAATCACAGTACTGTAAATTATATGGAGATGTGATGAATGAAGAATCAGAGGTCCAGGCTGACTAAGAGCGCCTCCTGGGGAAAACCACCTACTATACCATAGCTATAGTATTTCCCACCTCTGCAACACACACACATTTAGATGCAAAGAGATTATGCACACACATTGTAAGGAGATTTTTTTTTTTCAAATATATGCACTTACACACGCTCGCACTCGCATATGCATTAAAACGCACGCATACATCCACAGAGTGACACACAGCTGCTAGCCAATCAGATGAGCCAGAATGCTTTCCCCCCCTAGAGGACAAACAGCTGATCCGGGTTCATCTGCCGAGTTCATGTGCCAGCTGGAAATAGCACATGGCGCACAAACGCTGCCACGAACAAGCGCTATAAGAGACGAGCTTTCTCAGCACCATAACCTCACCACATCGTTAATGATATTAAAATGTTGTATACTCAGATGACACAACTGCGCCACAGCGAGTGTGTGAGATGCAGTCACTGCATCCTCAGACAGTTTGCAGTGTTCAGAAAATATGAAAACTGACCTCACTCTCCTGTGCAGGACAAACAAGCCCAACCGAAATACACAAAAAGCAATTTTGAATGTGAAATGTCTTTCATAGTCATAAGCTTGTTCTCGTACCCTCTGGGAAATATTCTAAGGAATAAGATGTTTTATCATAGCTTATTTGTAATTATTCTCCAGTGGGCTCAGGCCACTCAGTGTCTTTCCAGTAACTGTTGTTTATTTGCCCGACACAGTTCAGGAACTGTAGTTGCTGAGTCTCAGCATCGCTCGTAACGTCTCTGATTTCTGCACCTCAGATGACATCTGGTAACAGAAATGTGTCAACTGTCAACAGTGTGACTTCTCAGACAGTTTTGATCGATAGTATTTTTTTCTTTTCAAATCAAGGCTACTGCCTGCAGCCTGACATAAAATGACATCCCGAGTATTCACAACAGCATAAATTCTCCCGTGAAAGGTTGTGAACTAGAGTCTGAGCAGCGCTTCTCACTTCTGGATGATCAGACTTAGAAGGTTTTTTTTTTAAATGAATTATTACTGAACTACAAGAGGAGACAGGACAGGAAATATTGGTAGTATTACAGTAGTTTTGCATGTATGCTATTCATGTATATTACTAGTACTGGACTCTTTGTAACCATTAAAACCCTGAGGTGTGGCATTCTTCAGAGCAGAAAATCAGCACCTCTATGGCGTCTTTTATTTAATCCACTGCTCTCTGTCATGGTCTTGCTAAAATCTTTATCCACTTTTCAGCACAAATTGCTGATTGCTGTCAGTTCCAGCAGGGTTTTCTTGGATATGTTGCCTGGATTAAATCCCCCGACAACATTTCAGCAGGATTCTATTGTCCTCTTTATCATTTAATAGCGTCCATTTTTTGTTTTTGAGCCATTCTTTGGTGGATTTGTCCATGTTTTTAAAACTGTTATCCTAAAAAATCCTGCCAAACACATCTACTGTTAAAGAGGCCAACCATCTTTGATTTGCCTTTACAAAGCACATACAGATGCCTGCTCTTTGCCTGTTTGTTCACAACAATATGCAAAATATGGGTTTGGTTCCTGACCCAACTGCTAACCTTCACACTGACACAGGAGTCAGGAGAGCAAGCTGCACATCCTGTGGTGAAATTTGCATTAAAAGGGTCGCTCCTTGGCCGCTCCCAAATTCGCAGTTGCTTCAAACGACTTTCTTTAAAGTGTAATTATTTCAAATACTTCTGAGATTTTTTTAAAATCCTTTCCCAGACTCATAAGGATCCACAGCTTTTTCTCCAAAGACTTTTTAATTCTTGGCGTGATGACACGGCACAGACATCAATAGCAAAGAGAAGACCAAACCCAAGATCTCAGGGCTAATTAAGACAGGTTCCAGCGGTCACTCAAAATGCTAATTTTCTGTTATGTTTGAGTATATTACCATTATCAGCAGACACTGCTTCAAAAGGTGTCTGCTTGGCAGCTTGTGTAAATATTTTTCTCTGTACTTGTTTTTTTTTTTATGCTGTGTTGCCTGCAAGGCCATTTTCTCTTTTCTCTCTTTTAGACGTGCAGTACTCAAAACATTCAGCTGGAAGAGAATATGCAGTCCGACAGGGAGAGATATAGATTTTAGTAATATGACTGTAGGTTCTGAATAGTTTTAATTTTTATTCTTAAAATTACTGTGAGATTAACTGATTGACACATTTGTCTATTGTTTTTAAAATATGAATGTAGCAAGCGCAGTTATGTTTTTATAACCTCAAGTCAAAGGCCCTGTGTTGTTTGTGCGTTAAATAGATCCCTATAGGAAACACTAAGGCAGCGGTGGGCAACTCCAGGCCTCGAGGGCCGGTGTCCCTGCAGGTTTTAGATGTGTTTTTGAACCAACACAGCTGATTTAAATGGCTAAATTAGCTCCTCAACATGTCCTGAAGTTCTCCAGAGGCCTGGTAACACACTAATCATGTGATTCAGGTGTGTTGACCAAAGGTGAGATCTAAAACCTGCAGGACACCGGCCCTCGGGGCCTGGAATTGCCCACCCCTGCACTAAGGGATCCCTTGATCCTGACCATCCCTGAATCCCAGAGTGCTAAGCCTTGAGCAAGCATCTCATGTTGACAGCTTCATCCACATTTCATGCGGTTCCCTCCAATCTTTTCCTCTTTCCTGGGCAAAATAAACCCCTCCCGTTCAGAAACACAAGGGTTGCCAGGCAACCAAAGGGAGAGATAGGCCTCCGAGCAGAAGTGAGCGATCAGCAGTTGCTTCCCCTCAAGACCTTGCACTGATACTAAGCTAAGGATCGCGCACACACATTAAGCACACAAATACTAACACAGTAGCCTGTACATGCCTTCCACTATGGCTGAAAGCTTGTTGAAGAGTTCTTGTTCTTAGAGTTGAGTTTGCCTCAAATTGGAAAAAAACCAACAACTTGCGGAAAACAGGCTCCACTGCCTGGCTGTTAATGTCAGCTGAAATCAGTCAAACCTTCGTCCTTCTTTGAGACAATGTTTGGGTCAGTTTGTGGCCTGGGCTAAGAGTGGTGACAAGCACCAAAGACTCCTGTCCTGTTGCCTTACCCTCCAACTGTGAGATCCGAGCCGGAGTAAGTGCATCGGCGAGCGCAAGGAAAAGACACAGCTCTCACTAAAAATATTCCTACTGTGAAATATTCATCACATCATGCCAGAATATTCTTATGACTGTGGCATTTTAGCTCCCCTGTACACTTCAAGTGCACCACGGCATCTTCTCTGAGATCCAGCTTGCAGGGAGGTGCCAAGAGGCAATCTCACAGAACAGGGTCAACCAGAAAACTGCGAGGAGTTCACGGGCAGCGCTTTACTCTGAGGATCTGACCTACCTGAGAGAATGTGAAGTGACTACAGTAAGGCTGGAATAGAAAGACTGATAATATGTTAACATAAGCTTTAGTTTTACCTCACGAGCCCCAACTGTCTCTGTTCTAACCCATTTACATTTGAGCTGCAACTTTACATAAAATCTGGATTAATTTACTGTCTGCAAAGGACATCGGGGTGCTTGGGGGAGGCAATCATAGCAGGTAATAATTTTGAGCTGATTAAAAAGGTGTATGTTAAAAATCTAACTCTACACGGCCACACAGTTAGCAGCGAGAGCAGGGGAACGAGCCATTTAGCTGCTACCAAGAAGCTGGTGGAGAACAAAACAGAGCTAAAATAAGAGTCGCTGTTTGACATTTATTTTAGTGCCCGGATACTTTCTAACTTTATGATCATAGACTCCAATCCAGTCCACCAGACAGCTTTAGAAGATGTGAATTAGAGATCGAACTTTTAACTGTATTTTAACAGGTTTTACAGCTTTTCCTACAGATAAAGACCTCCACCTCTATTCCCAGTCATACTACACCAAAGTACAAGGATATTTTCTCTCAGTTAATGAAAACTTTATATTCAAAATTTACCATTACGGGACAGTCTGAGCAATAAACTACCAGAGCATTTTCTGTAACTGTACAAGTTTATGTACTTTCATTGGTGTATGGCACATGATGTGAAATGAGTTTGACATATCTGCTCTAGCCTGTTACATTACAACAGCATCCTGGCTGGCTTTCTAAATTATTGGATTCAAGCATTTATATTCCAATGAGTCTATGATTGCCAAAGAAACCTACAACTTTATACTGTAAAAACTGTAACTGCGGTTAAGTTTTTTTTTTTTTACCTCACAGGCATTAACAGCAATCAAATGGTTTTTGCGCAAAGAATGAAGAAAACTGAATGTAGTTTCACAGCAAGCTGTTAGTGTGCACCATAAAGGATTTTATAGTGCACATTTGCTGGCTTAATTAGATATTTCAAGTGATCCCGTTTGTATATTATAAGACCTCATCTGAAGTCTTTGGCCCTGGGTTGAAAAACTTCATTTGATCCTAACATGTTTGGCCGTAAAACGGCAGCCCCGGAACAACAGGTGCAAAAACAATCCAGTAACGGACATGTGAACACACACACACACACACACACACACACACACACACACACACACACACACACACAGGCCCCTCTGTCCGAGCAGCCGGATAGACCGGGTGCTTTGATATGATGCCCACTGCATCCCCTATTCTACACCCCGCTCTGAAACCGCTTCTCCCTTTCGCCATCATGCCCAGCATTCCCTTTTCACGCACCCTCATTTCCTCCCCCATCTTAGGCTCCTCAGCCTTTCTTTCATTTCGCTTTGGGCCTCCCGATCTCTGAATTCATGTCCCCGCGGTCTCTTCTCTCTATCTGTCCCTAACTCGAGGCAATGAAGCAGGCGGAGGGGAAACATGTGAATATGCGGCATGGGTCTACACGAGTCTGGATGTGCGCTGGGCATCTGCGTGTGCGTGTTGCTGCTTCCCCATCTTATGACATGTGCCGTGACTCCCAACATGATCAGATCTGGTTTCCATGACTACGGATGCCCCACTTTAAAGCTGCTGCTCCAGAGTTTTTGTATCCATGCCCGTGTCAGCGTGCGCGCATATCTATCTATCCTATCCTATGCTTCGCAGCATCGGTGCCCATACGTGACGCTTTCACCTCAGCATTTCTTTTGTGAATAATAGAGGACACGAGGAGTTTTCGCGTGTGCCCCCCCCCCCCCCCCCCCGCCCCATAATAAGGCACACTCTTCAATCTTTAATGCAGCTGAAACTACGACAAGCACACAGTCAGAGCCGGGGGGAAGTGTTCTGCAACACAGACTTCCTTACCATACCAGCGGGAGACGCAATCAGAAGGCACAGTATGGAATGATGCTAAACATGGTCCTTAACACTCCAGGAGACTTAATCTACCACATAACATTGAGAGGAGCTCTTTAATAAGATCACACTACTACACATTAGTGAGCTGGAATCTTCCCTCCATCTGAACACAGACTACAGTCTATAGTCACCCAAAGCAGCCTCGCGCTGAATCAAATGTGACACCCCACCATTTACATCGAGATCGTTCCAATACATTAGCGCACGCGGAGAGGTAAGAGGGATTACTGCAGGAAAAGTGAGCTGCCTTATTCATTCATTTTCCTGTCAATGTATGCATCAGCAAGCTGCCGATACCGTGTGGCTGAAAGAGGACTCAGAAACAAGCCCAGATTGGAGCGCGCCACGCTTAACGCATCCACTGCGTCTGCACACACCCTTGGAGATGCATCATGCGCTCACACGCGCACATACATAGAGGAAAGTCCTCCGGTGTGGGTGTTTAAAATCAAAACAAATGCTGATGAGTCATCTTTCTGTGAGGCTCGCCAGTGTTCTGCCGCTGGAGTAGTCCTTCTACAGCAGCGGGAGATACAGTATGGTCTGCTATAGCTGTGTCAGGTTTTCTGGCTGGGGCTGCAGAATATCGTGTTTCCGTTCATATAAAAGGAAAGGGCTGTGGAGGAAAAGGAAAAGAAGAAGACGCCGTCCCACACAGAAGAGCAGAGCTTGTGTGGTTGTTGTTGTGCTGGTAAGGGATGGATTCCCAAAAATGTAGACGGGTATCCGCTGATTGATGCCCAAATCATCACCCACGCTCACGGATCACTTAAATGGCTCATTTTGTTCCAAGAGCTACAGCTTCTGGCTGCTTTTTGCACACTCACACAGCTGACAAAATATTCGAAGTCATGGATATTATTCTTTTTTTTTTCTTTTTTTTTTACTGACTTTTCTTTCAATAGTTTTCAGACTTTTGCACGATTCTTGCACTGGTTCATAACATGTTTGAATGTGTTTGTTATTTCTCTCTTTCATCAAATGACAGTAAACACATTTTACAGGCACAGCATTTACACCATGAAAAAGGGAGATAATTTTGGCTTCTTCATGCGGGGAAAATATCAGTTTATCTTAATGTTTGTTGTCGGCACCCACGTGTTTGCTAAGTGTTTGCAAAAGCAAAGGGGGGGGGGGGGGGGGTTGCTGAAGTACTTCTTCTTAAGAGAAGGTCTCAGAGTCACTGCTCTGCTAAAATGGTACAAGAGTACTTAGATCGGCGAGAGAGAGACGGGGTGCTCCCCAGCAAAGAGGCCAAATTGGAACCTACATAAACGGACAGATTAGCACTAGCTTTTCACATTTTACTTTGTTCACGCGAAAATAAGATGCCTTCCACTGGTCTGTTATAAATCCCTGCAGGGGAAAAAAACAAGGGGGAAGGAGCTTCACAAGAACAGGGATGACACTGTGAGATGCTGGCAAACATCTATGAAAACGAGCCTCCGAGCTTCATGTGAAAGAGGCCGGGATGTGGCTTGTTTTATGTGACCAAGATGAAACAGTTCTCCTTCAAAGGGTTGGATGCAAATGTGGACATATTTCTTTGCTTGTCCTTCACTGAACATAAAGTTGTTTTTTTTTTTTATAAACAGTGCTTTAAGACGTCTAGGATTTGCATGTAACAAAACGTGAAAAATCGTGAAGCACGATCATTTGTACTCATTATCGAGCAGGTGGATTTGAATCGTGGCACTGAGTTTCTTTCCTCGTTTTTTTCTTTTCTACACTGAGAGCTTTTAAACTGCAGTGGGATGCGATGGCTTAATGACGATCACAACATGACAGTGGAAATTAGACCCACCAGCTCAACAGTTATGTTCTGTTTTTCAGGGTTTTTTTCTTGCTGATCAAATGGAACCTGGGCTACATGTGGAGAGAGGGTTTGTTTACACTGGAGAAACTGCAAATAAGGTGGACATCACTTTTTTGTTGGCACTGGCTCTGTAAAAGGGGGTAAAAGCTCTGATCACTTGCTTCTCGACATCTTGTGAGCAAATGTTTCTTTTTATTTTGTGTTCTGTTTCTGTTCTCCAAGTTGCGATATCTATTCACGATTTGGCCTGCCCCCATGTAATCTCACATAAAACAAACAAACAAACAAAAACATTAAAAGAAATCCGCTCAGCCTCTCTTAATATGCAGTGCCGAATGAGCACTCCACGGATCAGAGCATGAAGCTGGAGCTCCACTGGCTGAGGCCGAGGAGAAAGAGAGAGGTAGAGGTAGAGGGGAGCATAAAAACCTGGAACAACGTCGTAATCACTTTAATGTAACGCATCCCAAAATAATCCCTTTCCGCGTACTCAGATGGTGTGTTGGCTATACCTTGACTCTCCAACCCAAGAGATCACCGCTTGGCCGTCACACGAGGAAAGTAGTGGTCCCAAAAAGCCACACAGGGACTTGGGGATCGAGCACATCTCTACATTAAATACCGAACCTGGCCACTGCATATATAATTCAAACACACACTCGCAAAGTATCTGTTACACTCCTGTAACAGTCTGAGTCATCAAACAAGGAGCGATTAAGTCATCCTCTTAAGTAAGGGGTTGCGGACACCCTCCCTTTCCATTTCTATTGTCTGTCAATAGGCCTACCACAGTTTCTCTCACAGCTTCTGTAGATGACCATGTGTGTGAGAACACCACCTACCACCGCCACCAAACACACACACACACACACACACACACACACACACACACACACACACACACACACACACACGCACGATTAGGGATTACTCATTCATACTGTCGCTTTGAAGGGACTTAACTCGTGCCAGCAAAGCGAGCAGCAGGGGGAAAAAAGCAAAAAAAAAAAAAAAAAAGCGAGTGTGATCGCTGCGTTTGCCTTATATGGCAGGCGGCATTGCGCTGTCCACGGTGCTGAAACGGGCTGGCGTGAGCCACTGGAGGGGGCGGGGGCGGGGGGGGGGGGGGGGTGCATGCAGCTAACTACATTAATCACACACGCACGGTTGGCACGCGCACACATGCACGGCGAGAGGTGACATGGGTTTGATAAGGGCATGTGCCAGTGAGCGGAGATGACATATCTTCAGCATTCATTGATGAGAGAGATGCCGCCGCCGCTGCCATATATGGCTGGGCTTGCAGGAGATGCGCTCTCAAGCAAGCCAGATGACAGAAGCCTGAAGTCCCCGCTTCTTAATGGGGGGGGGGGGGGGGGGGGAATCCATGCTCGAACGCATTTCGGTCCACTTTAGTGACTTTAATCAGTCTCCGAGTGGTCTGGCGCAGGGTACAGGTTTGGACAAGGAGAACACACATGCACAGAGCGTGGCCCTCTGCTACTCATCACCACCACCATCATCATCACCATCCTCATCATCATTATCGTTATCGTCGGTCTAACCACAAGCAGCATGAAAACGTTAGAGCATGGTGCAACAGGGAGAAAAAAAGAAAGAGAAAAGGGGGATGGGGGTGATGGTGGTGGGGTATCCAACATTACCTTTCATCCAGTCCAGCACCTGCTTTGGTGTCCATTTACTTATAGGTTCCATAACCAAAGCCATGGTGTCACAGTCTATCCGAGATGAACGGCGCACAGCTCAATGCGGGCGACATAAAACGACTTGTCAGTCACATCTGGAAACACGGAGCGGAGTGGCTAAATCTGAGGGGAAACCAGACGTGGTCGGGTTTATTCTCTCCATCGGAGCATGGCCGCCTGCAGAAAACGGTGAACTGGATGCGGTGGTGCAATCCACACGCGCACACACGGACACGCACACACACGCTTTTCTCCTCTTCTCTCTTCGCTTCTCCCTCTCCCTCCCTCCTCTCGTTCCCTCGCTCTCTCACTCTCTCGCTCTCTTTCTCGTGCCTTCCCGCCAGCCAGCAGCCCCGCGCTCTGTGAGAAGTGGATTCGGTGGGCGCACAGGGGATGGAGCGACCCCTCCCCTCCCTTCCTTCTCCTCTCCTCTTTTTTCCCCCTCCAGCCCGCCTCGCTGCAGCATCACTAGGGCCACCACTCATAATACAGACCAGGGAATGGTGCAACGCACACCATATAGGGAGGATCTCTCTCGGTCTCCCTCCCTCCTTGCCTTACATACACATGTACATATACACAATGTGGGAGGGGTGTCTGGGGGTTGGGGTAATGCAAACAGTAAATAAACAGCAGACTATGTAGCAGCAACACCCTGATAAATAATATATGAAATGCAGTAGGTTCTACTGAATACAAGAGACGGTATAAGTAGGGCACTTGTGGAAATTTTCAGAAATGATCATTAATTATGTTTTTTTTTCTTCCCAGCAAAGAAAGAATTCGTCAGCGCTGCTTTGCAATACCACGTCTGCGCGTCAGCAGCTCGTGCCGCATCACATGGCAAGCAGGTGTAAGATTTTTCTTCTTCTCCTCCTCCTTTTTTTAAAGTTCAGTCTGTGAGGAAATCAGCATCAACTTTGTCAGGCGTTGCTGCTCGCTGTGTGGACCCTAGCTGGGAGGAACAGCGCCCCCTGCTGCGTACCTGGGAACCAGGTGACGTCATGGATTACAGCAGCGCCCGCTTCCACACACATCCACACCACCAACTTCCACTCACGATAGATACCGTTTCAGGTCATCGTTTAGGAATGAGAGACATCTTTATTGAGAGAATTAATTAATTAATTCGGCAGAATTAAAAAAAATTAGCAACAGTACAAAGTGCTTACGTGACCCTTCTTAGTGGCAGTTTATATTAATAATGACTCTAGAAGTCATCTAAATTAAAACGAGATTCAATTATTGTTTTATAATATTTGCAATTGACAGGCAAGTCTTTGTTTCATTGTCATAGATTCAAAGTAAAACAAACATCAAATATCAGTTTCTCATACAGAAAAATCTCTATTATAGAGGTATCTTACAATAAAAGCACCTTGAGGTGACTGCTGCTGTGATTCGTTTATGTCCAAAAATGGTAATTGAATAGAAATCAGCACCTATTTTTTTATAGCACCGAGTCTCCGTGTTGATTGTTAGTGTTACCTATAAACTCCTTGGCTGTAACAGGTACTGAAAATCAGCTACGTTGTGGACCTTGCTGAGAGTGCATCCAAACTTATGTTAGATGAGGTGCTTAAACTTTATTACTATAAACAGTAATTCAGTTCACATATATATGTTTTGTATCTTCATTATCATAACAAATTCATATAATGAAAACATATGTGCATATTTACACCATCTTAAAGTTTTATAAGTGTAGATTTTACATCTCCAAAAGCAAATTCTAATATTCAGCGAAACGTATAATAACTCATGAAGACCTTAGCCAGAACTCTAAACACATCTGCAATCAAACAAAGTGTGCGTGGGGGGGTTGTTGTGTTATTTTTTTGCAGCCTGTAGTGAAACAGTTCCTCCTTGTGCAGTGCTGTAGAGGGCAGATTAAGTAAGAGATATCCAGGTGAAGAGAAAACGAGGCATTCCCCACCCAAACTTTCCACTGCTTCCATGTCTGTGACCTCCTCCTTCCAGCAGTCCTGTGAACAAAGTCAATGGTGGGCGGGACTACGGTGCTCAGTTTTCAGCCTGTTCCGAACGTGACAGCGATGATCTCGAGCTCCCATTGGCTCCTGTCTGCAAATACGTCACAATCATGATTAGAATTGATGATCGGACGTTCTGATTTCATTGTCTAGCAAAGGGGACTGGTGAAGAAATCTGCTGAATTTGAGCGTTCGTCTGATTTTAACATCAAAAATGGTATGTAGGGACGTGATTTTTCCTTTTTGCTTCAGGGTACCCCAGAACGCTTTGTAGCCTGGCATCCGCTCGAAGCCAGGGTCAGTGAGAATGATCCTGCCGCGGTCGGGAAATCACAGATTTGAAGGAAAAGTTTAGCTGCAGCTATCCATTGGGAGAGCTATGCTAATGCTAGCTAACGTTGGCTGGCTCAGACATGGCCGCTCGGGCCTGCAAGCTAACGTAGGCTGTCTGTGTTGCCATTGTGACAAAGCGGTTCTTACCCGGTCAGTTTACTGTGCGGGTTTTCGACCGTAAAGTTATGGCACGAGCCTCCCGTGCGGTAAATCCGCGCCGGAATCCGCCGTTTCCTGACGTGCCCACAATTTGTTTGCTAATTCTCTCCTTAATGTTTCCATATTGACTGTAGCCATGCGCAGTCAGCCTTTCAAAATAAACCTGCCGCCTGCTTATTGGTCGCACAACATTCCCGTATGTGACTTTTGTTTCAAACAAAACATTTCCCAGCTCTGCTTTAAAACTTGTTCGCCTTTGTTTTCCCAGCTCTGTGAAAGTCCGCGTGGGTTTTTTTTTACGCTAATTTGGCTACCGCTGTTTTCTTCCTCACGACCCCGTCCTAACGCAGGACAGCACTGCTACGAAACTTGCACACATTTAAAAGTCTCACATTTAACTCAGCCATGTTAATAAATCAGTTTGTAACAAATGGACAAGGTTACCTGTGTGCCACTTCATTACTCATGACGGTGTGTACAATTAAATTGAAGGCTGAATGGCTCTAACAATTACCAGGAGTTTCAACAGGACCATTTGTTTTGTTTTTGCCAAAAGTCAGGCATAACGTTATCATTTATAAGTATGTAATTATGAATTTTGGATTTATTAAAGTACTCTTAGTGGTTTTCATTTGATAAAACAAGTACTTGTTTTGATTAGTATTTTGAGTATTTTAACTGCACTAAAATTACGCAGCTGCTCAAATGACCGAGTACTGTTATGCTATTATAGTACTGGAGTATTATAACTTTTATGCCCTGTGCCCTCTTTCCTTTGCATTCTGCTTTCAAGGAGCCAGACTGTCTTTTAATTTTGCAGTTATCCGAGAAATAGTTCTGCAAGATTTTCAATGTTTTTCTTTTGAAATTGTTTATTTTTTTCACTCTTTTCCAATCCAGTTGGTGCACCTGAGCATTTTCAGAGAGATGCTGTTTTTGTTTGTTTGTTTGGTTGTTTAAACCACTTGACTATGACTCATTCAAGCATAAAAAAGGCTCTTAACTCAATGGATGAACCGGTTTCATATCTACACATAACAATTTAGCAAAGAACTGTTTTTAAATTGTTAAAATGTTATTTGTTACTAGCAGTCTGTTGCAGAATCACATAATTTGTTGTCATTTCTTTAATTTAATTCACAAAAAAATCCCAAACATAACAGAGTTTGACAGGTGATTGCTAACGAGAGGTTAGTTGACAACTTGGCATATCTTGGTGTGGTGTGCAGTGTATCCAAAAAACAAAAACAAATGTGAGGAAATTGGACAAGTAGAGGTTGAAAAAAATGATGAAAAAGCCTAACACAGGACCTGTGAAATGCATCTGACCTTCAGCTGAATCATCTGTTGTTCAGAGAAGCCTCATTAGAAATGGTCTCAGTCGTAGGTAAGGAAGGAAAACAAGGAGAAAGAGGGAGAGCAAGAACTGGACTGAAAATCAGTGGCAACAGGTCTGATGGAGTGCCAAATCCAAATTTGAAATTTCTGGTTCAGTTATGAGAGAGAGGTATGACAGCGAGGATTTATAGCCATCTGTAAAAGACAATGGAGGCTCTGTCATGGTTTGGTGCTGCATTTCAGTTGGTGGTGTTGTCATGCATGGAAGCTGTCTGACTGTCAACAGCTTCATTTTTCAGTATGGCAATGATCCCAAAACAAACTGCCAATGCGATAAAAGCATACCTGGATAGAAAAACACTATCAGTCATGGATTGTCCTCCCCAGAGCCCAGACCTCAACATTATTAGAGCACTGTGGGATGGTCTTGACAGAACAGAACAAAAAGCAGCCAACAAGCAAAGAATAGGTTTGAATGCCCTTCAGGAAGCCTGGAAAACTATTCCTTAAGACTACCTGAAGAAATGACAAGAAAGTTTGGCTCAGGGAGTCCAGGCTGTGCTGAATAATGAAGGTGGTTGCACCAAGTATTGGCTTTAAAGCTGTACCTCTGTCTTTGCCTTATATACTGTATTTATATAGTTATATAAGGTGAACCATATGTGTTTCAGTTAATCACTGCACTTATTTCCTATTTTCCGAGCAAAATATAAAGAAACGAGTGGTGGCTCAAGACTTTTTTGTTACGTATATAGGTGTGTGTGATAAAAGTGATTTCATTTCTGGGGCTTTTTTTGTCAATCCACACTGCTAAATGGAGTAATGTTTTTTTTTCCTTTTCTTTTACTATTTATACTCTTTGTTTACACTTTGCAAGAAGGTGTTGTCTGCTTTGCTTTCTCCTCAGCCACACTACCCAGCGGCACGTCGGGTACACTGAGACAAAATGGGCACAAACAAAATAGTGCAAATGTAGAAATACGGAGGTTTCGCTTTGATCTGCATGGCTGCCCCGTTCCCCTCCAGCAGTAGAATGGATGCGTGGCCACAAAGGCGTGGCCTGCAGACGGTGAGTACATCAAGAGTTTCTGTTGGTTTTAGCCAAAGAAAGAAAATTCCATAATTAAATAATTAAAATTTCCGCGAGCTGGGACTTAGTAGTAGTAATTATCTTTCCTTTTCCCCTAAGATGAACCTGCGGTCAGTATTTACGGCTGAGCAGCAGAGGATCCTGGAACGTTACTATGAGAATGGGATGACCAATCAGAGCAAGTCTTGCTTCCAGCTAATACTGCAGTGTGCTCAGGAGGCCAAATTGGACTTCAGTGTTGTCCGGGTAGGCCCATAAAATGTGCTTGTGCGTGTGAACGAGCAGTAGGGAACCCTTTGCTATGATTTATGCTCTGTTTCGTTTTTATTAAGGAATGTTCATGTAATGCCGCAGCAGGTAATCAAGGCAGTGAGTCAGATCTATACTATGCGAGCTCTTCATCTAGTGTAGAGTCATGAGTTATTGCCCTCACTTAGCAGAATTAGTTCCCCTAATGTTTTGCAGAATGCTTTTTTAAGTGATGTTACTGAGCTGATTGCTCTCTCCCTGCAGACATGGGTTGGCAACAAAAGGCGTAAGCTCGCCTCCAAGGTTCCCCAGAATGGAGGGGTGTCTCATTCCTTATCTAGTCATGGACTAGCTGGGGGAATGCTCTCCAATCACACATTGGCCGGAGGTGCTTTGTCCAATCACAGCCTAGCAGTAGGAGCGCTGCTTCCTGCTGACATGACTGCAGCGCGGAGCATCCAGAACCGCGTGCACCTTCTCCCTCCATCCTCGTCCTTCCCTTCTGTGTCGTCGACACCTTCCCCGCCCTCATCTTCCTCACCCCTAAGCAGTGGAAGCAACAACAACAATGATGTAATACTAACAGGGATCTACTCTCTGAACCCTGGCCCTCAGTCCCGACTGAGAGCCGCGGCCCCACCGCCTCAGTCAGACTCTGACCTCTCTGCGCACACATCCTCATCTCTGATGAACCAGGTGCTGCAGATCAGGAACAGTTCCTCCTCCTCCTCACCCGTCCACTCCAAGTTAGTGTCACTTTCTCAGAATCTCCCATCCCTCACTTCTGCCTCAGGGCCTTTAGTCTACACTGCAGTCAGAAAAGGCGCTTTATCCCTTGGGGAGGGGGGGGTAAGCGCAGGAGCAGGGGTAGTACCTCACAGCTGGACTAGACAATACGGTACAGCGCAAATTCGCCCTTGGTCCTCTTCCTCACAATCCCAGACTCAGCTTCAGCCCAGACCTCACTCCAACCCACAACCTCAGCCGCCTGCTCCGCAGAAAACTCGGGTCTCCTTGCCAGTTCACAACGCCGGCCCCTCCTCTGATCACACACCTCGTATTCAGCAGGTTTTCACCTTGTCAGAAAAGGGCGACAGGGACCGCCTCAGACCCGGACCAAAATCAGCTCGTAAAAGCCAGGAAACCCACAGGTCAGCACCTCTGGACACCAGTCATAACTTCTCCATTGCCATGGAAACTGGAGATGAAGAAGATGAGTGGCAAAGGGAAGAAGAGTTGGCAAATATGGCCGCTCAAACACACATCCACAGGGAGCAGACGTCAGCCAGCCCAATCGGGGCCGAAGTGTCTGTCGTGCGAGGAAACCACACACCTCCGATGACGAGCTCCAGACCCGCATTGCTTCAGGGCAGCTACTCCCTCACAGCACAGACCTCACTTACAGGGGAATCCAGCTCACAAGTAGGAGCGGTTTTATTGCTGGTACATTCGTCCCTTTAAGTGAGTTGACAGATTTAACCTGCGTGTCTTTGTGTGCAGACTGCAGTTGGTGTATCTGCTGCCCCCTGGGTTATTAGCAACTCCAGAAAGAGAACAGTAAGTGCTCTAAAGCACCACATTTATGCGCGCATGTAGCATGCTGGAAATAAGTAATACAATTATAGATGCGAGACATGTAGTCAGACAGGTGTTTGTGTTTTCAGCTGCAGGATCGGACCCAGTTCAGTGATGGGGATCTTATCCAGCTAAAGCGCTACTGGGACCGAGGCATGACCAGCCTGGGCTCAGTGTGCAGGGAGAAGATCAGCGCTGCAGCAAACCAACTCAATGTAGACACTGAAATAGTCAAGGTAGCCAACTCAACAAGAAAGAAATAGCTTAATGTATTCTAGGTTTGGAAGAATCAAAAAAGAGACATGGCATTGCATACGCTACAAAACAAATGGTAAAGCTTTGGGTCTTCAGTTGTTCACTTATTTATGACATTTAGTGGAAACAGGACTATTTAACTTGTCTGAGCTCTTGAGGGCTGTTAGAAAGGAGAAAAGAACAACTTTTCTGGGTCAGGCTTTCTAACTTACTTGCACAATGTTGTGTAAAAGTCATGCTGTTATATATCAGGGCCACAGCAGGAATGCTGGTAGACTAAATATAGTCTCTAAGTCCTGACACACACACATGACCCTGTGCCATCTCACTTACAAGGATATTTATTGCAAGGAATAAAACTTTTGCCTTCAGAGTTACAGTAAATTAGGACTATCTTCAGATCACTGCAAAATAATTTCCTTGCTGCAACTGGTGCAGTTCACCATCTGACCTTGCCTTCTGACTTTGGTGATTGGATGAATCAGTGTTAG
This sequence comes from Aulonocara stuartgranti, assembly GCF_965226115.1. Lineage (NCBI taxonomy): Eukaryota > Metazoa > Chordata > Actinopteri > Cichliformes > Cichlidae > Aulonocara > Aulonocara stuartgranti. Next base: position 23,400,890 of record NC_138940.1, on the reverse strand, counting down.
AGAATCTTGTTACAGATCAAAGAGGCAGTCCATTTGTTTAATAAGCGCACTCATAGAAAATCCGGGTATGGAAATATACCGGACACCTGCTGATACTTATCCCGGTCTCCCATTTGTTCTCACATGATTTACAGACATGGATCAGTAACAGACGGAGGAAGTACCGTCTGATGGGTATTGAAATCCCTCCACCCAAAGGTGGGCCTGCTGTATTCACAACCTCATCGCCAGGAAACCAATCGCCAGTGTCCCTCAGCCCTAACGAGGAGCGCCTCAGAACCCCTGAAATCGGAGATGACATGAACGATGGCGGCTCTGTGTGCCTGTCTGAGGGTGAGGCCGCTGATGCCGTCCGCACATTAACACATCCTGTGTACAAACCGTGCATCCCGGCATTTACGCAGTATCTATCTCAAACCTAGATGGCACCATCGATTCACAACACAGGGATGGAGAGGATGGAAACGATCTGTCCAATGCTGCTCCAATGGCCAATAATGTGGTACTTTATGAGTTCTTCTTTATATTAGAGCCTCATTAGCTTTTGTGATTTGTAGAATTCATATTAACATGTAATGATATGAGTTTAGCAATTAGGCTGAGAGTTGTCTGCTAAAACTGAAGCTAGTTTGGTTGACAGCAACTATAATTCACTGCAGTATTAAAGGGGATGCTTGGAGTGCAGTCTGTTTACCAGAAAGACTAAACCGCTAACTCCTTATAATGTGTTTCAGTACAAGCTTTAAAAATGTTGGAGATCTTAACATGCAAGTCTGTGGATGTCAACTCACTTTTAGAAACAGCCTCAGGTCTCCATTAAAGGAACTGCACATAGCAGTGGCTACATTTTTCTGAGTCTTCAAGGTTGCCACCCGGTGACTCGCAAACTTACATCACAATGTGCAATGTGCTTAGTCAGCCTTTTTTCAAAGGGGACTTTTCAACATTATAGTAGAGCTAATATTATGTTCATACATTAAGCTTTAGAGGATTTTAATTAGTACCCAGGAGAAATGTAGCAGTGTATAAAATCAAAAGCAACCTAGTGACAAATACAATGCTTACGAATACATTTCTTGACCAATCGCAGGCACATTTTTTTTATCTTAGCTTGTTGTGATTAAAGGGTCACCATGTAGCCAATAATTGTATTTATTTTTCTCTGCCTCAGCTCATTTTTCTAAATAATAGTTCTAGAGCACTGATTAAGATGACTGTTGGGTTATTAGGTTTTAAATGAATTAGTTTTAAATAATTGTAAAAGCCTTTTCATTCTCATTCTCTGGATTATTTATTGACGAGGATGATGGTGATGTATTGTTTACTTAATTGAGGAGAGGCTTCATGTAATGTGTATAAGGGTATAATTATCACCGAAACTGTTGGAAATCATTTTTCTTTGCTCGTTTCCAGAGTTTAAAGTGATTTGATGTCTGTGTTTTTTAACAGAAGATCGAAGTGATCGATGAGGACGAGGAAGCCGATGAGGATGAATTAGTGGCTTCGGACCTTGAGCAAATGCAGAACCTGCTGGAGTTCAAGGTGAAAACACCCACACAGACTGTGACACATTCACAAAGCATTGCTCACGGTGCTGTAAAAGCGGCAAAGATAAAATGCACGATGGTAAATGTGCTGTAACCTGAATTAGCATTATTTTAAATTCTGAATGGATTCTTTGCCTTGTTTGGATCCTTCTGTTTCAGCATGAGGAAGTCCAGTTCTTGGAGAATGAGCTAGAGAACCAAAAACAAAAGTACCAGGATCTTGCAAGCTTCACAAAAAGCCTGCTCAGTGCTGTGAGGAACAATGACCTGGAGAGGCAGCAGGTATGTTCACAGTCTTGTTTATATGTTAAATGAGAAAAGCTTATTATCAGTGTCTAAGCTGAGTTGTGCCGTGCATGTTTAGGAACTCATGGCCAGTCTACCTCAGCCTTCAGACCAGGAATGGGACATGACCGTGGACAGAGGAGCCCAGTCTCCTGCTGAGTCAGCAGATGAATCCTCCAACCACAGTAACCCCCAGGCAGCCTGCGCGAGCTTCAGAGACCCTCAGCTGGCCCAGGCAAACGAAGTCCCGCTGGTCACCATGATCAAAGATGATACTGATGTTGCCGAGCCCTCTGCATCAGAGGAGCAAATGCAGGAAGCAGAAGCAGAACCAGAGTGACACAGACACACTTATAGAGATGTTTCCTCACTCCAAAAAGAGGCTTATTTCAAACTATAGAGACTGTAGTGTCTAACAATTACAAAAACACTCTTGGAAAAGTCACACTCCACGCCCAGTGCCTGTGGATTGACGCTTCACTTATGACTGTTGGGCTTTTTTACTGCATATCATTCGCCTTGAGAGAACAATAAATGACCTCTAACTTAACTTTGTCTCGTGTTTTGTTTTTCTCATGTATTACTGAGTATGAGTAGGAAATTATGTAGGAATTTAAGCTGTAAAAATACAACTTCTTAAAAACATTAACAAACTTGTAACTGCAATGATCGCAGCTGCATACACACACACTGCTACTTGAGCGCCATCAGTATGAGTTCAGTTAATCAACTTCAGTGCATCCAGAATGCTGCAGTGAAAGTACTGACGGGGACTCCAAGCATACAGGCTTGAATAATCAGGCCCCATCTATCTTCATCTTATCTCACCCCAGTAGAGCACTTTGCTCTCAGGCTTTTGGCTTACTACTGGTTTCTAGGGTATTTAAAAGTAGAATGGGAGCTTCAGCTTTCAGGCCCATTTTCTGTGGACGTAACTCCCAGTTTGGAATCGGGACACAGACATCCTCTCTAATTTCAAGATTAGGCTTAAAACTTTATTTTTTTGATTAAGCTTATAGTGATGGTTGAATCAGGTGACCTCAAACCCTTCCTTAGTTACACTGCTGTAATAGTTGCAGGCTGCTCAGAGTTGGGTTGAGCCTGGTTCTGCCAGATATTTCTTTCTGTTAAAATGGAGATTTTCCTTACCACTGTCGCCAAGTGCTTCCTCAGGTTTGATTGTTAAAATACAGTTAGTCTTATTGCGAATACTGGTATTTATTAACAGATTGGCACGTAAGTTTTGACCTACTGTATCTTGACTTGTACAAGGAAGTATTAATGGCCAAATATGTACACGAATATATATTTAAATAATTAAGCTGTATTGTTTAGACTGAAGAAATGCGTGTGCCAAATCAAATAGACAAATCCACGCATGTAGTCGTTCACTACAGAAACACGGAGCATTTGTGGGTGGGAGAAAGCTGCAGAGAAAGCGGAGAGCGTTAAGCCTCTTATATGCACTTAAACCAGGGATGGAAAGGCTTATGAAACAGTGGTTTTAAAACGTACAGCTCGCACTGTTAAGATCGCTAACTTACAAATCGTTTGCGCTTTAATTTCATCATGCGTCAACAGCAAGAAAAAAGCAAAAAAAAAAAAATAACTCCCTGCCTGCCACAGTCACGGTGACTAACTATTTCGGTCGCTAGCAAATAGTCCATCAACCGGATGTGTGCATGTCACACACAGCATCAGGTCCCCGCGCCACCACGTCCACTCTCCCTCCTCTCTATCTCGAGACCTGCTGCTTTGGTTTGGACGGGGGAAATCCTTAACTGAATTGCGTCATAAATACGTCAATAAAGTCCCATTCACTGACGATCAGGTACCACGGTAGCCGCCATATTCGCATCTATGGTAGGGTAGCGGTGCTTTCGGCGAGCGTGTGATCCAGTCATCAACATCGACTGTTCCCTGCGCCGACCCTCCAAACCTTTCCTCGGAGCGGCCCGCGGTTCCACAGCCTGCATCGGAGCATCGAGGCAGAAAAAAGCCGGACTTCCACAGAGGGTGGTTGGGGGGGAAAGACATGCAACGTGGAGCGGGGGTCTAGGTGGACTACGATGCCTTAGACTTGGAGAGGAATCCTGGTACAAGATGGAGGTAAACAGCGTTAGTAGTGAGGTGAGTTGACAAATGCGTGTTTTGCATGTTAATCTCGCCGCGTTGCTTCTGGTTTCGTGGTGTCCCGTTAAGTTATCTCGCCCCGCTCGTCTCGGCAGAGCTTAAATTCGCATCACGACCTGCAGCGCACCGTGATGCATGCTAACGCACTAGCTAATGCTAACAGCTGGTTAGATGTTTGTTTTTATTGCACTGCCCTGATTTTTTTTTCTTATTAGTTTAACACTTACCCGTCCCGTCTTTCGCAACGGCTCATCATTCCGCACCGACACTGGTGTTTTTACCCAATGACAGGTGCCCGTCGCGCATCTTTTTCTTGTTATTTACACTTCTCAGGAGGAGTTTACCTCCTAGCTAGCTTAGCGCTTGTAGCATTAGCAGCAGCTAGCTTGATAGCTGACAGCTTGCAGGCTTGAAAACTTGGGAGCCAAGTTGTTATCCAACCTCTACTGTTTAAGTAATAAAAGGTTGCTAAAGTATTTTAGTCTGTGTGTGTAGTAGTTAGGCAGCGCATGAATCCAGCCACTGCAGTTTTTTGTTTGTTTTTTTTTGTTTAAAGTTTGTCATTAGCTGCGCTAAATCGGTCAGTCGTGTTTACTGCTGAAGGTTGGCTTGTCAGCAGTACTTGTGAATTAGTGATGCTGTTAATAACTTAATAACAAAAACGTCTGTGCGCAGCTTTATAAGTTATAATTTGACCAAAAAAGTGCACAACGCGTTTAACAATGGACTGACAGCGGCAATAAAGTGACGACGCTGTGACTGAAAATTGCGCAATATGGAGCTGTACTATTTATCACTGTTAGTACAAACCAGTGATACCTTTTTGCAATGACATCCAGAAACAGTCTTGTGATAGCTGTGGGAAGGATTCAATTTGCTTTTGCACGGGCTCGGTAATAAGGTTTTCCAGTTGCAGCAAAGCCAACTTGACATCCTAAACCTGATTTCTGGGATTCTTTGCGGTCCTTTCACATTTACACACTGAAAAAGTCCGTCTGGCAGACTTCTGTGACTTTCGTAAAGTCAACAGAAAGTTACTGAAACATCCCGGGGTTGTTTGAACTGACCCTTCCATTTTTATTGAGGTTTCTCTTGGAAACTTTTAAAGCTTTTTGTTAATCTTTCATATAATACCTTTTATAATAACTTAATCAGCTTCATGGCCCAAATATTACAATGCTTTTAATAACAATAATAATGGATTGCATTTTTATATAGCGCTTTTTCGGGACCCCTCAAAGTGCTTTACAATACCACTATTCATTCACTCTCACATTCACACACTGGTGGAGGCAAGCTACAGTTGTAGCCACAGCTGCCCTGGGGCAGACTGACAGAGGCGAGGCTGCCATGGCGCGCCATCGGCCCCTCTGGCCATCACCAGTAGGCGGTAGGTGAAATGTCTTGCCCAAGGACACAACGACCGAGACTGGGGCTCGAACCGGCAACCTTCCGATTACAAGACGAACACCCAACTCTTGAGCCATGATCGCCACTTTTAAAAAGTTTTACTGCAGACAAACACTTGAATTTGCTGTTTACTGTAAGCTGCAGCTGTGAAGACTGTGAGATTACAGAAGTAAATATCAGCTGAGCTACCTAAACCAGAGCAGTGGTGATGCTGGCTGTTTAATCAACACTGTATCAGTTCTCACATAAAAGACTTCTTTTTTCTCAGGCCAAACCCTTGTATGCCGGTATAAGTGTATGCAAAATGATATTATGTAGGATTGTCAGACATCAGATGGCTGCAAAAGGCTGGCCTGGTTGCGCTGAGTGTAGGCTGCACTCCCATTACAAGCTGTGATGAGCCACAGCAAAGGTGGGAGTGAAAAAAATCTATGTGTGAATTATGACACAAGCTCTGCCCTGGCTTCGGCCAAGCTTGGATGTTACCCTTCACAGATGCACCGAGGCGTTTGCTTTCAGCTTTATTCTGTGTTGTTTCGGCCTTTGCGGTGTCTATCTTGTCAGATTTTTTTTTTCTTTTAAATATGTTTTTCTTGCCAGTGTTGCTCTGCTGCAGCAGCAGTAGCAAGATATTGGAAAGTGGTTTTGCTGGCCTCCGTTGTGTGGATGTACACGAGTGTATGTTGGTGGCTCCACCCACTGAGTGGGTTTGCGTAGTGCTATGACTCATACCCCTCTTCAGAGGCTTGATGGAATTCAACACACACAAACACAGTGGACTGAATACATAATGCAGGCTGCGCTTCAGCCTGTAACTGAAATATTCAGACCTGGATAATGTTTTTGTGGTCAGTCGTTTGATTTGCAGATGCCGAGATATCTGACATTCCTCCTCTGACAATGTCATTTCAGCGTGCGTGGCTGTTACAGTAAACAAAGAGGGTGTGTGTGGGGGGGGGGGCGCGCTTCTTAAACGTGGTCTGCGGTCATTTAAAGTATGCATTTACCAGCATCATCAGCTAGAAGCTCTAAAAGAAACAGGCCCTATTATGTCTTGAATGCTGACTGTAGCTCCAGCAAATATCTGACTCTTGGAGCTTGTTTTTTGCTCTCACTGGGGATTAAGCTAGAATGCTAATAATGGGGGGGCTTTATAGGGACAGGATAAGGGCTGGACAGCTGGACGGGATTAAAGTATGGACTCCATACTGTTTGACAACACGCAGAGAACTACAGTTGGAAAAGGGACAGTGCCGTATTATTGCATGTGTGACTCATCGAATTCATCTGTTGAATCTTCCATCATACATGTGGGCGTGCAGCTGCTGCTGCAGTCATAGTCCTGCTCAGCTAAAAACAAGGATGAATAAGCTTTGTGAAAGTGCTTACTGCTGTTGACAACAACTCTGATCAGATTTGTTGCTTTGGCTGCAGGTCAATGGGCATCAGATCATGGATGAGCCCATGGAGGAGGGAGAGTCTTTCTCACACTGTGTAAGTAAGGCTGCGCTTTTAAGTCTTCATGTCTGTGTGCGTGAAGCGGTGACCTAACCCCACCGCCTCGTGTTTCTGTCTCATTCTGCTAATGTTTGTGTAGGATGATGGGACATATAAGGAGATTCCTATCACCCACCATGTAAAAGAGGGCTGCGAGAAAGCCGATCCGTCTCAGTTCGAACTGCTAAAAGTCCTCGGCCAGGGCTCTTTCGGCAAGGTGAGGGAACTCTGGAGATGAGTCGAGTGGTTTGTTTGTGCCGGCGCTTATATCTGTCTAAAATCCTCTCATTCGCCTTCTGTCAGGTGTTTCTTGTCAGGAAGATCCTGGGTCCAGATGCTGGTCAGTTATATGCAATGAAAGTTCTAAAAAAGGCATCTTTGAAAGGTAATGCCACTGTTGTTTTTGGCCATCTCTGCATAAAACAGCACCAGTATTGTCTGTCCAAAGTGCTGGATTTCTTTCTGAATGGCTCCATCTGTCTCCTTTGTCTCCAGTCAGGGACAGAGTTCGCACTAAGATGGAAAGAGACATTTTAGTGGAAGTCAATCATCCCTTCATAGTGAAATTGCACTACGGTAAGACAAACACTGTTTGTTTGTTTGTTTGTTTGTTTGTTTGTTTGTTTGTTTGTTTATTTATTTATTTATTTATTTATTTATTTATTTTTAATACACATAGCATGGCTATTACACAGTTTTGAACATTTAGATGCACTCATGGACTAAAACGTCATGGAAACATCAGGATTTCATTTATTTCTTTTTCTGGGACGGAAACTTTTACATCAAGTAAAAATAAAAATTTAAAAATAAGTGAAATGTACTGCACACATTTTTAAATCTTTTTTTTTTTAAACACAATGGGGTCCAGAATTTTACATAAACAAGCTTTTGGCGTAATTCTGGTAATCATTCATTTGTTTTTGGCCGAATTGGTAGAGTTCAATAAAGTTTGTTGTCCTGGCATGGAACTGGCTTTAAAGCCGAGTCAACAGATTTCAGTAGTGTTGAGGCTTTAGAGAAGCTTAATATTAGGCAATTTATCTGTTCCCCAACCAGCTTTCCTCTCTTTAAGGGCGTCACTGTCCTGTTGGAAATATAGTTGTTTTTAAGTTTCAAGAGTCTAGCTAATAGCTTGAGGTTGTGCTGAAGTTCTGCAGCCTGTCAGTGTGTGGTGATGTGAAACATGATTGGTGGTAGACTGACACTGGTGTTCCAGTAGGGGTGGGGGAAATGATCAGTGTGTCATAGTATCAGAGTGTTTTATGTGGTGATAATGTATCAATAGAGAAACACCAAATATGTGCATTTTATGAAGTGTATAAAATGTTCTGGCTCATCTCATGCACCACCATCCACCACAGCAGTAAAAATGGGAAAAGAACCTCTTTGCAAAAAATCAGTGTCAGTCTGATGATTTTCTTTCATATTCTCTGACCGACTGCAACTGCAACTTATTGTGACTAATAGGGCTGGGCCATATTATACCGTTCACGGTAATACCGGTATAATGTTAGGCAACGATAGGAAAATGAAATATCGCGATAGAATGGGAGTAAAACGCGCATGCGCAGTGCCTTTGTTTTCATACGCACATGACCGATTGTTGGTTTGTAAAAATGGTGCAACTTCCGTGATGTGGAACTGGTTTGGTGTTTGTCCATCAGATACACAACAAAGCACATTTTTTTGCAGAACATGCAAGCGGCCGTTGTTATTGTCGTATTTGTCGGACTAAGATGCTCTTAAATCTGGGAGTAATCTGGGTCCCAAACTCCGTATATTTGACTTCAGGTCAAACAACCCTGCAGCATCACTGAGAGTTGAAAACTGTCTAAATTCTTTGATCTTTAATAAAACGATCAGCATTGCTGCTTTACCAAGTGTAACTATAAAGTTTAACTTCCAGGCATCCATGAAAACAAAAGTTATTACATTTAACAGAGTTAGAAGTTAGCAGGAAGCTAGCGGAAGTTAGCTCGCTAGTTTCGCTAGTTACCTAAGCATGATATTGCATGTTCTGACTGAGAGATTTCTGAAAAAATTCAAACGTACAGCTCTGCTATCACTTCCAACATAAATGAAGACAGGAAACTAAACAGCAGTGACGTTTGTAGGGTTACTGAAGTTGGGCTAGCTGGTATATAATGATGTGCTACGTGATCGCTAGCGACACAGCTATGTTAGCATAACATAAACAGTGAAGCTGGAGGAGGAACATTAACACTTTTCCACTTATAAAAGTTAACGTGAAGGTTCTTCATGGTTAGAGACAAATGCAATCGCATGGCAGGGTGCTGTAAACGGACCAAACTTCAGTCAGGAGAACAACTGAGATAATCCATCCACAATACGAGGTTAGTCATTAATATACTGCAACAACATGGGAATAGCTCAGCTGCCAGAGAATTCAACATTAATGAATCAATGGTACAGAAGTGGAGGAAGCAAGAAGAATGAGTTTAATAAAGTTTGATTTATCTGACTGCTTTGTTTCGCTTAATGTGCCTTATAATCCCGTGCAACTTATGGTCCGAAAAATGCGTACTGCACACTGCAGTTTAATGTTGCAAAGCACCTCTTTTTAACTTCAGTGGATATTATACATGGTTATGCTCAGGATATGTCAGCCCATTTCTACTGGAAATGCCTTTGGGTTAAACTTTCAGCAAGGAATTTGCATTTGCACTGTTACATTTTTATAAAGCTTTAATGTACATAAAAACCAGCTTCTTGTTTACGTGAAAATAAATGGAAGGTTGTCTTTTTGCGCTAGTAATGTTGTGGAGTTGTATTTTGTCTCGCATCAATTATATCGTCAGTTATATCGTTATCGCAAATTTTCAAATATATATCGTGATAAATATTTTTGGCCATATCGCCCTGCTCTAGTGACTAAATGGTTGCTTCGAGCTTGAGGCTGTCGCACATTCACGACCACTTTTGATTGCAACGTGATTGCGCAGGCTGGTCAATCAGCGGCAACCCTGCAGAACGGTGGTATTCCTGAAGAACAGGAAGTTTGCTGAGTGCAGTGGTAATAGTTAAATATGCATTTCATCCAAATGTGAATTTCTTTCTATGTAGCAAGCAACAGACTTTCAATGATTGATCACAGTTAAAAAGATTGCTTGCAATAGCCAACTTGACCCCATTCAATTGATGGCAGGCTAACTCCCATCTTATGGCAACATTTATGGCAGGTTTTAGTGACAGTGCTGGTGTGTTTGGCTCATTTTACAGCAAGAAAAACTTGACGTGAGATGACTTTGTCTTATTGGATTAAACAGGCACTGTTAAAGTTAATCTTTGAGGACATAATTTGCAGTTGGAAAAGGTGATAAATTACAATATATGTTGCAATACTCTGCACATTGCAAAATGTTAGAAATGGCAGTAATATTGTATTCATGGGGTGTCTGCTCATTCCCACTTCTGCCTTCTAGCCGCTTCTACTTCAATGCAGACCTGTGCTTTGGTGATTTCTGGATAATTTCTCCAACTTTGTGTCAGCCGAGCCGAATGTTGTTGTCGTTTTTAACGTGTAAACGTCGGACAATTTCAGAAAAAACGGTCAGGACATTTTCTACAGTTGCCCTTTCTCCTTAGCACAAAGAATGAAAGGTTCTACTTCAGGTGCTTTTAACACAACTGGAACTACTCAGTGTTGTTTATACGAGGGTGCTGCCTTGATAGAGCACGCTGAAAGCGGTAAACATGACGCCCACTCAGTAGGTGAACGCACCTGACAGATAGCTGCGCTGCTCACACATCTGCATAATTCGACATCGCAGACTTTATAGTAGGGAGCTATCAGGTTAAAGACCGGCTAATGTTCAGTCTGACTGCATTTGTGTTCCCCCGTGCACGTCTGTTGGGTGATGTCTGGAGGAGTTCAGGGCTGTAGTGCACGCATCAAAGCTTTTGAGTCCTTTTCAGACTCTGACAAAGTGGCTGCACTTCATTTAAACTGATAATCTTAGACTATAAAAGTCTTTAGAAATGGCTTCAAGAGATGTCCCCGACTTGTGCAAAATCGTCTTTCTCAGACGTGCTCTGAGCTCCTTGGACTTGCTGGTGAGTCTAGTCATTCACCAGCATTTGGAACTTGCAGCAGCGCTGAATTAATACGCGGATGTAAAGTTTTGAGCCTCTACATGGGATCAGAACCATGTGTTCATTTCAGGGTTTTTTTGCTTTCTGCTCCAGAAAAAAACAGTTTGCAGAACTGATTGAAATCAGATGTTGCTGTAACGTCTCATGTGCGTGTAACTGTATGATCATACAGAATGAATTCAGGGTGGGTTTAACATGGCGTAAGCTGTTTATCCGCATCGTGTTTCAGTCAGAAATGCCTTTAACCTCATTTAACAAAATATTTTTGAATGCTTTAGTTATTTAACAGGATTTGACATTTCATCTCGACATCTCTGTTAAATCACAATACTGTTGGCTTGTGGATAAATTGTCAGTTTCCTGTCTCCGCAGCCTTTCAGACAGAAGGGAAACTGTATTTAATACTGGACTTTCTCAGGGGAGGGGATGTATTCACTCGCTTATCCAAAGAGGTAAGCTGGCATTCTGTTGTCTTACATGTTGTTGTGCCTTCAAGCTTATTTTTGTCTTTATTCTGTTTATTTTGTACTTCGGTTAAAAAAAAAAAAAAAAAAAATCTGAGATGTTCTTAAAAATAAAAATCCTGTTAGTGCCCATGTTTGTGAAACTCAGAGCTACAGATGCCAAAATGTTAATTTATAAACCCTAAGGAAATGTAAATATGACGGCAACTAATGGAGCAGGTGCAATTTTAGTATGCAAGAGTATTTTATTTATTTTAAAAGCGCATAAATGTGCCAAGTCATTTGTCTCTGATATCTTCTGTTTGTTTTTTATTCAAATTCCGACTTGAATTCCTCATGAAAAGGCAAGTGCTTTTCCTCGGAATCTTTATTCCCCCTTTTTCATCATCAGCTGCTTGTCAGTCAGATTCCCGGCTCAGCTTTTCTCAGATGCTTTCAGGGCACTCAGACAATGTGTGATTGTTCTCTGGATAGACCTATTGTTGAAAGCATGTCTCAGAACCAAAGCGATAGCTGCCAGCGGCGTCAGATCAACAGCTTGCCGAATCCTGAAACGTATTTGAAATGTTGATGTTGTTGTGACAATAACGATAATACTCTTTTTCTCTGTTTTGGTAACTGAAGCTTAATATTCAAGTTTGGTTTTGTTTTTTTGTTTGTTTGGTTTTTTTTTTTGTTTCCTTTGCTGCTGCTGAATTTCTCTTCAGAGTTCAAAGAGTAAATTTGTCCAGTTCTTATCAGGTTATGTTTACAGAGGAAGATGTGAAATTCTACCTTGCAGAGCTGGCCCTGGCCCTCGACCATCTGCACAACCTGGGCATAGTTTACAGAGATCTCAAGCCAGAGAAGTAAGAATCACAGACCTCATCTTCCCCTTTCAGCATGTCGTAGCAAAGCCCTGCGCAATGGCACAGAACGGAGTACAGAAGGGAACTGCAAAAGCCGATTGCTTTTGGTTTCATTACAAACATTTTCAAGTACAAAACCACTTCGATCTTTCACCTATATTGCTGCAAACTATAGTGTGTGTGTGTGTGTGTGTGTGTGTGTGTGTGTGTGTGTGTGTGTGTGTGTGTGTGTGTGTGTGTGTGTGTGTGTGTGTGTGTGTGTGTGTGTGTGTGTGTGTGTGTGTGTGTGTGTGTGTGTGTGTGTGTGTGTGTGTGTGTGTGTGTGTGTGGTGTTAGCAGCTAATACAATTAACATATAGTCTGAATTAAAACAATAGCTGTAAAAACAATAGACCTATTGATTACACAGCCACGTAAAATAAAATGTGACTAATCAATATATATGTATGCATAAATTCAAATAGTTAAAGTTTTGTTTTTTTTTTTTTTAAATCTGACTTAAAAAAAAAGATAAAGATCTCTGCTCAGTTTGAGTCTGCGTTAGTTTCCCCACGGTGTGCGGCCCTCACACACACGGAGTGGAGCAGAGTAAAGCTGACAACATGCCAGGTCACTGTAAATGCAAGGCAGCGTTTGACGCTTGTTGGGAGGCTAACATAGCAGTTGGAATGGAGAAAGAAGCTGTCTGAGGCTCTCTTATTGTCGGCTCACTCAGCCAAAACGAGTCGCAAAAAAAAGTCAGAAACTGCTGAACGACTGCGAAACAAACAACTTATTGGTGAGAGAGGGTGAGATACCTCCAGACAGCACCTGCCTTTGCTGTCATGCACTTTAAAAAAAGAAAAACCATAATTATCAGTATTGGATCACAGTTCCTTACAAATACAAAATTGCTCCATCTCTAATATGATTTCATTTCTGTAAATGAAAATTTAACATAAATACATACCATAAATCTAGGAAAATTTCTCCATATCACAAGGCGGATTTGATCAAACATTCATTTTTCAAGAAAATCAGTTGAAGGGTTATTTTTGTTTTCTAACTTACCTGCTGTATGAAAATAAATTTTGGTTTAGTTTTTCCGGCTTTTGCTCCGTTTTTCATAAAATGTCTGCAGCGTACGGATTGAACGTTTTATACAAACCTCTCAGAACTCACTCGCTTTAGTCGTGCTTTATGCAGAAATCACAAAACATGAGATGCTTTGATGCTCACCTCTGTGAAATCTCTTCTTGTCTTTCAGCATCTTACTTGATGAAGCTGGACACATAAAGTTAACAGGTATGAGCTACCTTACTTTTTTTGACTATGAAGAATCAGGAAAGAGTCTAATGTAGTTAACCTGTTAAATATGACCATGCTTAAAGTGATAGATGTGCCACTACTGTTGAGTATTGAGTCCTACTAGTTTTGTTGTTTGTCAAATATCTTACTCGTGTGCTCCTCACACACGACGGAGTTTCACTGCCAGAGACGCCCGATGTTGCTGTCAGAAATCAAACTAACAGTCGGAAATGTCCTCCTGCTTTCTCTCATTTGATGATGATGATGGATCAGTGTAGCCGTGTTTCACTTCTGCTTATTATGAGTTTCGTAATAATGATATTGATTAGATGCATCAACAAAACATTAAAAATTTTAAGATCAGTTTTTAATGCAAAGGTAAAATTATGCCTTAAACAAAAGCAAATCTGTGATCACTGAAATGAGTTAACTGTTTCTATTTATTTCCTGTTTGTTGTGGTTGCTGTTGCTGTTTTCTAACTGTTTGATTTATATTTGTGTTGCTATACTGCATCTTAAAAGCCTAACCAGGAAAAGATCTGCAAGTTAGCTTGGTTAGAAGTCGTACGTGTATTGCATTGGTTACGTTTTTATTTAAATGCAGCAACGGTAATATGCATGGTCTGTGTTTTGTATAAATAAGTAAAATCCAAATGCAAACATTTGCAGTAAATCTGTAACTTCTTGCCTAAAACTTTACTATGTTACACAGACTTTGGTTTGAGTAAAGAGTCGGTAGATGCTGATAAGAAGGCATATTCCTTCTGTGGTACGGTGGAGTATATGGCCCCTGAGGTGGTCAACAGGAGAGGACACACGCAGAGTGCAGACTGGTGGTCTCTGGGAGTACTTATGGTACGCAACCTCACACAAACCTGATTTAAATAGGAAGAAAAGACATGGGACATATGTATTCATAGGAATTTTATACATTAAAGTAAAAGGAAAAAACCTGACCTATGGTGTGTTTGCAGTTTGAAATGCTCACAGGGACGTTACCATTCCAAGGGAAAGACCGCAATGAGACTATGAACATGATTCTCAAGTGAGTCATTGTGAATGACATCATTAAGGCATGTCAGACAAGTTTTGATATGTAGATGATAACAGTGACACCCCCCCATGTTCATCTGTCACTCTGTTGTCTCTCTCCCTGCAGAGCTAAGTTGGGAATGCCCCAGTTCCTTAGTTTGGAAGCCCAGAGTTTGCTGAGAATGCTGTTTAAACGTAACCCTGCTAACAGGCTAGGTAAGGAAATGTGATCGTCAAGTCACGCTGTTCACTAAGGTTGGTTAACATTTTGGCATCCGCTTCTACCTCGAAATCGGCCAAGAGGTTAATAATGTGCGGATGAGTCGATGAAAAGCAATAACGCTGGGTTAACTGAACCAGAGCCATCTGTGTCTTTAGGGGCCGGGCCCGACGGCGTGGAAGAGATCAAACGCCATGCATTCTTTTCCACCATCGACTGGAATGTGAGTGCACACACCAACACGCACTTCTCACACTCTTTTTCTTTTTTCCTCCTCTCTCCCACACACCCACACGCATAAACACACACACACAACTCCCCAGCTTCTGCTGAGGATTCACACCTAACAAATGCTTGGCGTGGTGACTACTGGCCATCAGTCTTGGCCACGGGATCTGTGTTTGTGTGTGTGTGCGCGTATGTGTGTGTGCATGAGTCTGGGCAGAGGTCCAATTCTCACTGTGTGTGCACTAATAGCCCTGCATGAGCGTTTAAGAGCCGGCAGGATGCTATTGGCCGGACCAAGCGGTGGTGGGATTTCAGGGGGTTAATCTGGGAGGGGGTCTTGGCCTCTCCTGCACATATGTTCACACGCTCCAGACGGCCTGTGATAGTTTGATTCCTCACACGTTTACGTGTCTCCTGCATTTTTGTACCTGCAGAAACTGTACAGGAGAGAGCTCCAGCCCCCGTTCAAGCCCGCAGCAGGTAAACCAGATGACACGTTCTGCTTTGACCCAGAGTTCACCGCTAAAACGCCGAAAGGTACACCTACACACACACACAAGCACGCACGCACGTTCTGCTCACATGTTTTTAAGCTTACAAGCAACAGCTAGTCCTGCAGCCATGGAAACAGCAACTGCAAAATGTTAGTGGGTGTTTATGTTAGTCTGTTTATATTCTGAATTATCTTGGTTTATTTAGACTCCCCAGGTATCCCGCCCAGTGCTAATGCACACCAGCTCTTCAAAGGCTTCAGTTTTGTTGCGCCGACCCCCATGGATGAGAACAAGGGCTCCCCGCTGCTCAGCATCCTCCCCATAGTTCAGGTGAAGATGCATTATCGTAACCTTGTATTCGCTCACTCTTTACACGAGGTACTTAATGGTACTTGAAGTATTGTCTTGCATGCACGAAGCTCACACAGACTTTTTTTTTCTCTTTTCATGAAGCAGCGTTCATGAGAAACTATTGTAATCTCTAGAAATTCAGCAGTTTCTCCTCCTGTTTTGGAGCCATGCATAAATTTCATGATGCAGTTGCAGCTCTGTGCAGAACACAGTAAGACAGATCGGTCACTGAAACATTGTAACTAATACCTGAGTGCTGCTGACACGGTTTCTTTCTGTTGCCTGCTGATTGTAATTACAGTGGAATAGTTTGGATTGGTGGCAGAGGTCTAGGATCCAAATTAAATGATCTTGTAATGACTGTTCTGCTGCTGACCGACACAAACAAACAGGCACATTACAAAGTTGATGGCAGGTTTGCTGCGGAGCACCTGTGTAAATGTGCAGCAATAGTTTCACTCTGGACAGTTTGGTGCAGATGTCCACCTGAACTTTAGGTTGACCTGCTAAACATTTGGTGGTTAAAGGTCAAACTATTAGATAAAATGATGAAGTACTCAGTCTTTTTATTTTTTTTCTTCTCCAAAGGTCAACTTCACTGACATTATGTTCTTTGTTGTGGGACTCAAATTACCAGGATGCTCTAACATTTGATACACGTTGTTGACTTGCATAGACAAGCTGAAGTGTCACTTGCATCCTTCAGCGTCGCTCGTGAAGGACACGAGGTGATGCTGTGCTGGAACTTTTTTTTTTTTAATGTCACAGGACACTGTATAAATGTTAATGATTCCTGCCCTTTCCAGCTGCACGGAGGCTCAGCCAAGTTCTCCGACATGTACGAGCTGCAGGAGGACATCGGGGTCGGCTCCTACTCTATTTGTAAACGCTGTGTACACCGAGTCTCTGCCATGGACTATGCTGTGAAGGTAACCGGCTGTTTCCTTGTGACCTCTGAACATGTTAAAGAATCTATACCAGAGGACAGAAGTGTTTTGTTTTTTTTAGATGGCTTGTTTTCTCATAACTGCATCTCGATCATGTTGGGAAATTTCATTATGTTTATGTAAATTACATTTACATTACAGCACAAATGTGCACTCGGAGTCAGGCGTGAGCTGTTTAGAATTTGGGTTCTTTCAAAATCACTGCATCTTCACTGCCAGTCCTCAAGAACTGACACTGATTATAGCAAAAGTTCATAAAAATGTCTAAAAGTAGAAGTTCTTTAAAAACATATGTGAATGTCAGACGCTTGAATTGGTGACACAAATCTGTGGAGCCTGCTTTATTCCTCCAAAGCCTTTCCTGTGTGCGTTCTCATGCTTGGACAGGCATGGATGTAAACTGCAGCTTCTTTAGTTTGCAGTGTCTTGCAGCTGCAGGTTAATAGATCGCTAAGTGGCACGACTGGTTCGTTTTATTACACATGCTTTGCACCTCTTGGTAGAGCCAATGAAAGTACAGTTGATGTGTGTAGAATAAGAGTTTGTGGACATCAGCGTCTTTAACTATCGATACATTTAAAACAGAGCGACTCAAATGGAATTTGGTTATTCATAAAGCACCAGCAGATGGCAGCACAGCTTCAGTTTGCTTTTAGTGTCTCAAGTCTCTGATAGAAGTTAGAGTTGTTTGATCACTAATACTGTGTTTGTGTTTCACTCAGATTATAGACAAAAGTAAGAGGGACCCCTCTGAAGAGATCGAAATCCTGATGCGATATGGACAGCACCCCAACATCATCACTCTGAAAGACGTCAGTGACATTTATGTGTGAGCTTTCCGACACAGTCGGCTTTTGGCGGGTATATTCTGACGGGTTGTGTTGTCTCTGTGTCAGGTGTATGACGAGGGCAGGTATGTATACCTGGTGACGGAGCTGATGAAGGGAGGGGAGCTGCTGGATCGAATCCTCAGGCAGAAGTTTTTCTCCGAGAGAGAAGCAAGTGCTGTTCTTTACACCATTACAAAGACTGTTGACTACCTCCACTGCCAAGGGGTGAGGAAACGCTTACACGCGCGTGCACAGCAGAGTTAATTTGGACACGTTTTCTGAATATCTTCTCCTTCTCCTCAGGTAGTACACCGAGACCTGAAGCCCAGCAACATCCTGTACATGGACGACTCGGGGAATCCCGACTCCATCAGGATCTGTGATTTTGGATTCGCTAAACAGCTCCGGGGAGGCAACGGCCTCCTTCTAACCCCCTGTTACACCGCCAACTTTGTGGCACCAGAGGTAAGCAGGAAGCAAGGCAAAAAAAGAGAATCCATGATCTGCTTTGTTTCTGAGTCTGATGGCTTGTGTTGTTCTTTGTTTCCGTAGGTACTAATGCGACAAGGTTATGATGCAGCCTGTGATATATGGAGCCTTGGAGTCTTGCTGTATACCATGTTAGCAGGGTAAGACTGCACACAGAACTCTCAGGAGTCGTTTGGATGATTAATAGCAAACTGCATGTGATGCGATTATGCATTTCATAATCTGCGCTTTGTTTTCATCGCTGTCAGGTACACACCGTTCGCTAATGGGCCAAACGACACACCGGAAGAGATTCTTCTCCGGATAGGATCTGGGAAGTTCTCTTTGACGGGTGGCAACTGGGATACTGTGTCAGACAGCTCGAAGGTACACACTGACACATTGTTCTAAATCCTTTTGTTCAGGCTTCCTTTTAAGCAGCTGTGATGTTTCCTTTTGTAAACCTAGCGTTGTAAAGTTTAATGAAGACGACCCGCTTTTCCCATGTACTTAAAAGTTTGATACAAATTATGCCGTTGACTTAAAATTGGCCAGAATTAAACCTTTATACCCGTATGAATTCATAGTGGCTTTTTAAAATGTGCCATTTAATCTTTAGAAATCTGTATTTGTGTATTCCAGGACTTGCTGTCCCATATGCTCCATGTGGACCCTCACCAGCGATACACAGCAGAGCAGGTTCTAAAGCATTCCTGGATCACGTGCAGAGATACGCTACCGCACTTCCAGCTCACACGCCATGATGCACCGCACCTTGTCAAGGTGAGTAGATCCAACCGTATCCCGCTAACAAAGACCTCAATTTACAGGAACAATTATTATTATCTACTACAGTTAAATGATTAGTAACACCTCAACATGTGTGCTGGACTTAAGACCTGTAAGAGTTTTCTCATTTACGTCAGAAGATTTGTGCCCTGTGTGCACAGATGGACAGTGATAACGTTGTATTTAGAAGGAAGTTGTTGTTTTTTTTTATTTTTATTTATGGAGCGATGTGCGGTGGAAACGAGCAGATTTGTGAGCAGATGAGGAGGCTGAGGAAGAGTAAACGGTTTAGTGGAGGCTATTTGTGGAGCCACTGCTGGTACTTGTGTACGGAGGCGCGTGTGGGTGCAAAGTTGGAGCTAAAAGTGTTCAGATCGTGATGTCGGTGGCTTCAGTGAAACAGATTTCCTCCAAAACGTCAGGATTTTGAGGACTTTTTTTATTTATTTTTTGTCCACTGCTGCCAAATGAAAGGGCCAGTTTGGGGACGTAATTCTTCAGCAGATGCTTTAAAACAAACCACAGACTGAGCAGATCCTGTATACTGCCGAAGGTTGTTTCAAAGTTTAGGCGTCACAAATTGAAAAGCACAGTAATGCCTGTATTTAAGACTGGAGCCAGAAATGGGTCTAAGGCAAATGAGTGGAGAGGTCAATCATTTCTGCCCTCACTCTGCTGGAATACGGACACCCTAATGTGGCTGGACACACGGGGGCCAGGTCAGGTTGTCTGGGTATCATTTGTGCTAAGCACTCGACCCAGCTGAGCTGACCTCTCTTAATCTCAGAGAGCAGCAGCTGTATAAAAGGCCAGAGTCATGCACAGGATTTTGCTTCTGACTTTTTACACTTCCTGATCCGGTGATAATGTCGCCATTAAAGGAAGGACCAGATTAACAGCAGGTTTCAGTCCTAAAAATCCAAGAATTCTTTGTTAATCCTTGTGTCTCCAGACTGCTCAGTTAACATTAGGTAGCCTGGACTAGAGCAGGGCGATATGACCAAAAATATTTATCACCATATACATTTGAAAATTTGCGATAACGATATAACTGACGATATAATTGACACTAGACAAAATACTTTACAACTCCACAACTTTATTAGTGAAAAAAAACATCAATGTATTTTCGCTTAAACAAGCAGCTGTTTTTTATGTGCATTAAAGTTATCTAAAAATTTAACAGTGCAAATGCAAATTTCTTGCTGACAGTTTAACCAAAAGGCATTTCCAGTGGGAATTGGCCGACATATCCTCAGCATAACCATGTATAATATCCACAAAACTTAGAAAGAGGTTATACACACACAATACGATAATATTATGTTGAAGCACAGTACGTATCACTCTGCGAGGCTCCTCCCTATGATAGCCATAATGCTCCGACAATCCATCAAGCGGTGCGGGTTCGTAGCTTAGCAAAGTCGTACTAAAACATTCGACAGATTTTCGAGCGCCGTGTACCACATAAAATCGTTTCAAGGTCAGTAAACAACCAGAATTCATACATAAGGCACACGGGATTATAAGGGGCACTGTCGATTTTCAGAAAAATCAAAGGATTGATTTTAAGTGTGCCGTATTTTCCAAAAAACACGGTAATAACGACGGCCCGCTAGCATGCTCTACCAAAAATAGTGCTTTGTTGTGTATCTGACGGATGAAAGCCAAACCAGTTCCACATCACTGAAGTTGCAGCATTTTTACAAACCAGTTCTGGTTCATTCGTTTTATTCAACGATCCGCTTTCGCTCTTCTCATTCTCCGTCGCAGGCACGCTTTTTCCTACATGTGTGTATGAAAACAAAGGCACTGCGCATGCGCGTTTTACCCAAATTCTATTGCGATATTTCATTTTCTTATCGTTGCCCAACATTATACCGGTATTACCGTGAACGGTATGATATGACCCAGCCCTAGCCTGGACTGCACCGTAACCTCTGCTGGTCATGTCAGAATTCTGCCTAATGTCTACTTTCAATAATTAACTGTATCCACACAGAAAAGCTCATTAAACTGTAAACCGCAGAAACATTAGATGCCTAATCAAGGACTCTTAGACTGTGTGGCAGAGTAGCTGCTTGTCATGTTTTTATTTTTCTTACTGGGGGGGAAGGGAAAACAATTCGATGTGGATCACAGAGGATTACTAAAAGAGGAGGAAGTTACCCAAAGACATTTTCAAATCACCTTTCAGCCTTGGTTGTCAGTATATTGGCCCCTACCTGTCACTCAAATGTATCATATCCATTATAACAGCGGTCTCCGTCCTCTTTTGCGCCTCGGATCGGTTTAATGTCAGACAGTATTTTCACGGACCGGCCTTTAAGGTGTCTCTGATAAATACAACAAAATAAAATGATACGGCCGAGACAAAAACTGTGGTATTTTGTAAATATAATAATAAATGTGAATTCACTGTGTAATTGTAACTTTATTAGCAGCGTCCTCCTGAAATGCGTCAACAACGTTGAGAGTAACATCCTCCTCTCTGCCCCTTAGTGCTCTGGTCGCTATGGTAATGCGTAAATATTTCTTTCAAAATATTACTCACAACTACAACACTGGGAAAGACCCAGGGAAACGGAGTTAACGATAAAAACCTTGAAAACCACAAATTTTACACCCGAGCCTCAACTCTCACGGTCCAGTACCAAACGACTCACGGACCGGTGAGCCATTAAACAAAAAATAGTTTAGATATTTTAATTTTTACTGTAAAGTTAGATTTTCAAACTTTTTGGGAGTCTTAAACAGCCATTTGAGGAACTGCGGTTGGTTGGACAAAACATGTGACCATCTCATTTACCAAATCTGGGAAAATGTGATCGACACAGATGGGAAAATATGACAATTTACAGTGGCTTGCAAAAGTATTCGGCCCCCTTGAAGTTTTCCACATTTTGTCACATTACAGCCACAAACATGAATCAATTTTATTGGAATCCCACGTGAAAGACCAACACAAAGTGGTGTACACGTGAGAAGTGGAAGGAAAATCATACATGATTCCAAACATTTTTCACAAATAAATAACTGCAAAGTGGGGTGTGCGTAATTATTCAGCCCCCTGAGTCAATACTTTGTAGAACCACCTTTTGCTGCAATTCCAGCTGCCAGTCTTTTAGGGTTTGTCTCTACCAGCTTTGCACATCTACAGACTGAAATGCTTGCCCATTCTTCTTTGCAAAACAGCTCCAGCTCAGATTAGATGGACAGCGTTTGTGAACAGCAGTTTTCAGATCTTGCCACAGATTATCGATTGGATTTAGACACCAGACAGGTCAGGGATAAAGTTATTGAGAAATTTAAAGCAGGCTTAGGCTACAAAAAGATTTCCCAAGCCTTGAACATCCCACAGAGCACTGTTCAAGCGATCATTCAGAAATGGAAGGAGTATGGCACAACTGTAAACCTACCAAGACAAGGCCGTCCACCTAAACTCACAGGCCGAACAATGAGCGCGCTGATCAGAAATGCAGCCAAGAGGCCCATGGTGACTGTGGATGAGCTGCAGAGATCTACAGCTCAGGTGGGGGAATATGTCCATTTTTGGCCAAAATGCAAAACACTATGTGTGGCGGAAAACTAACACTACACATCACTCTGAACACACCATCCCCACTGTCAAATATGGTGGTGGCAGCATCAGTCTCTGGGGGTGCTTCTCTTCAGCAGGGACAGGGAAGCTGGTCAGAGTTGATGGGAAGATGGATGGAGCCAAATACAGGGCAATCTTGGAAGAAAACCTCTTGGAGTCTGCAAAAGACTTGAGACTGGGGCGGAGGTTTACCTTCCAGCAGGACAACGACCCTAAACATAAAGCCAGGGCAACAATGGAATGGTTTAAAACAAAACATATCCATGTGTTAGAACGGCCCAGTCAAAGTCCAGATCTAAATCCAATCGAGAATCTGTGGCAAGATCTGAAAACTGCTGTTCACAAACGCTGTCCATCTAATCTGACTGAGCTGGAGCTGTTTTGCAAAGAAGAATGGGCAAGGATTTCAGTCTCGAGATGTGCAAAGCTGGTAGAGACAAACCCTAAAAGACTGGCAGCTGGAATTGCAGCAAAAGGTGGTTCTACAAAGTATTGACTCAGGGGGCTGAATAATTACGCACACCCCACTTTGCAATTATTTATTTGTGAAAAATGTTTGGAATCATGTATGATTTTCATTCCACTTCTCACGTGTACACAACTTTGTGTTGGTCTTTCACGTGGAATTCCAATAAAATTGATTCATGTTTGTGGCTGTAATGTGACAAAATGTGGAAAAGGTCAAGGGGGCCGAATACTTTTGCAAGCCACACTGTAACTTTAACAATATTTCGTCAGCTTCTGTTACATTATTGAAACTATATTATCTTTTTCCCAGCCAGTAAGAAACAATTTAATTATATATTTATACAGTAGCAGTGGTGGTGAGGCCAGCTGAAACATTAAAGCCACGTGTCTTTGTTTCATCAGGGAGCGATGGCTGCCACCTATTCAGCTCTGAGCCAGAAGACGAGTCAGCCAGTGTTGGAGCCTGTGGCGGCATCCAGTTTAGCCCAGAGACGCAGCATGAAGAAACTCACCTCAACGGACATGTAGACCCATGTTTCTCACCCACCAGTTTTGATCTCACTCTGTCAGACTCATACGCAAACAAGAAAAAGCAAAAAGTACGCGCACACCCACAGCCCCAAGTCTTGGCCAGTCAGAACTACTGTCTCCCAGGTTTTCTTTTTAAAAAAAAATCTATTTATTTGAAACACCGGAACATCTGCAATCACACACACACACACACAGGACGAGGTTGCGTTGCAGAAGTCAGCCGAAGACGAACAGAGGAACCTCGTATCTGTTACTGCTGGGGAGACAGACTTGTATTTATTTCCACAGCTTCTCATATGCACTTACCCTCCTCGCCTTTCATTCTTTCTTCCTTTTTATGTGAGGAAGAAACGCACCAGCTGATGTTTTCCTTCACTGTGATTGGCTGATTAAAAAGCTGCTTTGGTTAAACTGTGCTCCCCCCCCACACACTGCTCTTCATCTTCGCTCCGCCATCCTCCTCTCCCCTCATTTGCTTTTACTTTTTTTTTTTTTTTTTTCAACGTGAAGTAATGATTTATGTGTGAGAGTGCTGGCAAGTTGGTATTGACTGAGGTACTTTGCATAACCGTTTCCCTTCTGAGACAAAAATAAAAAAATAAATGTATTAAAAAAAATCAGATACTGCTTGAAGCGGGTTTGAAGGTTCTTCAGAACCAAAATCACTTCCCAGCACTTTTGGTAACATAAACGCATGTGTGGACAGATCCTGTATTGCTTTTCCCTTGAAACTCAGTCGGATTTGTTTTACTTGTGTATCAAAAGACGTAAACATGCTGCAGACGGACAAAAGATACTGTCTCGCTACTGAAGGTGAACCTATGTGGTAACAAGAAATCGTTTGCAAAAATGATATAACTATATAGAACATAATGAAGATGAAGAGCATGTGGGGGGGAGCTGTCGGGATTTCTCTGGGGGGGATGGGACGCACCCTGTCGAACCAGAGAGGCTGAATTTAAAAGAATAAATAAATGAATAACAAAAAAACATTTCCATGGAAATCTCTTCAAAAGACATTGTGGAAATTGTATGATACTGTATTTATTTCATTTGATTTTTAAGATTCTATTTTTCTTTCAAGTTCTGTATATATTGACATTAAAGATCATTATTGACATGCATCCACTGTGGTCTGTGCTGCTTTGTTACATAGCGCTGAGGCAGATTTAACACATGAGTGTGACAGAGCCAGCGTTCATGTGAAGAGGTAACTTCAGTTTTAGTGATCCTTCTGATTTACTTGGTTAGAATATGTGAAGAGCAGAAACAACGGGTACTGTTGAACCCACTTTTGTACCATCTAATAATTCTTTGTAGCACAGATTCAACAAAGTTCTGGAAACACTCATGAGATTTTGTTCAATGTTGATATGATGCAATCACACAGTTAGCTGCACATCCATGATGTGAATCTCCTGTTCCGCCACATCCCAAAGGTGCTCTACTATATTGAACTGGTGACTGTGCAGGACATTTGAGTACACTGATCTCATGTTTGAGATGATCTAAACTATATGACATGGTGTAGCAGTCTGCAGGAAAAACAGTCATCAGATGATGAGTACACTCTGGTCATTTAAAAAAAAAAATTCCCCCAGGGATCAATAAAGTATTCTGATTCTGATTAAATGACGATCAGCGGCAATAGTTTAGGGTTTAAATTCTCACCTACCATACAAATGTTGCAGCGGAAATCGACTCATCAGACCAGATGATGTTGTTTCCAATCTTCTATTATCTAGTTTTTCTCACTCACCATCGATAACTCCACAGTTTTCCCTTCTCCTCAGGTTAAGAGCCTTGGTGTCATCCTAGACAGTTCACTTTGCTATAAATCTCACATCAATAATCTCACCCGTTCTGCCTACTTCCATCTACGTAACATTAACAGATTGCTTCCTTCTCTTTCCACCCAGTCTACGTCCATTCTTGTACATAGGCTTGTTACCTCCCGTATTGACTACTGCAATTCTCTTCTGCATGGTCTCCCCCAAAAATCCCTCCATAAGCTTCAACTGGTTCAGAACTCTGCTGCTCACATTATCACCAGAACCCCCTCCTACCAGCACATCACCCCTGTTCTTCAGGAACTTCACTGGCTCCCTGTGAAATTCCGGATAATTTTCAAACTTCTTCTGCTCACCTTCAAGGCTATTCATAACCTCGCTCCTTCTTACCTTTCTGACCTGTTAACCACCACTTGTTCTGCCCGTTCACTCCGTTCTTCTTCTTCTATCCAGCTTACTGTACCTTCCTTCCACCTCACCACCATGGGAAGCAGAGCTTTCAGCTGCTCTGCTCCCAGGCTGTGGAACTCTCTGCCCCCTGAAATAAGAAATATTGGTTCTCTCCCCCAGTTTAAATCCCAACTCAAAACTCATCTGTTCAAATCTGCATATTCACTGTGAATCCACTGTTTGTTCATTTTATCTTGTGCTTTTATTTTATTGTTCTTATTCTGCCATTGTTTTACTAGGTGTTTTATCCTATTGTAAAGTGTCCTTGGGTGACTTGAAAGGCACTCATAAATAAAATTTATTATTATTATTATTATTATTATTATTATTATTATTATTATTATTATTATTATTATTAGTTTCAGTGAACCCTAGTAAATTGTTGGCTGTTTTCTATTCTTAGCTGACAGAAATGGCACCCATCATGGTCTTCTGCTACTTTAGCCTAGCTGCTTCTAGGTTAGACGTTCAGAGATGCTCTTCTGCACATCTTGGTTGTATCAACTGGTTGTTTGAATTGCTGTTGCCTTCCTATCAGCTCAACGCAGTCTGTTTTATCTTCTATCACCTGGTTATGTGGGAAAATCTCAGCAGATGAGCAGTTTCTGAAACACTCAGGCCAGCCTGAGTCTGCACCAGCAATCATGCCACAATCAAAGTCACTCAATCATCTTCTCCACTGATGTTCAATTTGAACTTCAGCACGTGGCCTTGACCTCACATGTATTGAGTCGCTGCCATGTGACTGGCTGTGTAGATATAGATGTTAATAAGCAGTTGATCCATTGTGATACTCACCCTGAGTGTAATTCTAGTGAAAAACAAACAGAAAAAGAGTTGAGGAAGGAAAAATGTCAATCACCTCCACCTGTGAAAGCATCCCTGTTTTGGAGGTTGTCTCATTGTTGCCCCTCTACTACACCTGTTGTTCATTTTATTGACACCAAAGTAATTGAAACTGATTAACAACACCCTCTGCTACACTACCAGTCAAAAAGTTTGGACACACCTTCTCATTCTTTATTTTCATGACTACTTACGTTGTAGATTCTCACTGAAGGCATCAAAACTATGAATGAGCACATGTGGAATTATGTAGTAAACAAAAACGTCTGAAATAACTCCAAACACGTTTTAGATTCTTTAAAATAGCCACTACTGCTTTGCACACTCTTCATCGCCTGCAATGGTTTCCAACACTCTTGAAGGTGTTCCCAGAGATGCTGAGCACTTGTTGGCTCTTCTGTCGGTCCATTTCATCCCAAACCATCTCGACTGGGTTTAGGTCAGGTGACCGTGGAGGCACTCCATCACTCTCCCTCTTGGTCAAATAGCCCTTACACAGCCTGGAGGTGTGTTTGGGGTCATTGTCCTGTTGAAAACTAAATGATGTTCCAACTAAAATAGCTTTAACAGTTGTGTCAGAAAAAAAAAGTTTTTCGTTTGCGAACTTGAGTGAACCGGTTCTTTCCAAAATACCTGCGCATCTCGAGCCGCTTCTCCTTCCCTTTGTTCCCCTGCCTCCCTCAACAAACATCAATGACCTGCAGCGGGTTCTAGCCACCACTAGGTGGTATTACCTTCCAGTACATGCCAACTTCCACAAGCGTTGAACACTCAGCGTCCCAGGTTGGATCCGTGTCCTCCTACCCTGATGTAAATCATCAGTCTCGCCTGCTTCCATTTTGTCTGCCCACCCCACCAGCACCACCTCCCCACCCCGCTCCCCTGAGGATATGAGCTCCTCTAAGCAGTGGCGTGTTAAAGGAGAAGCGCGCGTCTGCGTGTGAGTGTCTGCGTGTCGGAGCTGTCACGAGCAGACAGCAGAGGATGGAGGGTCTAGGCAGGAAAGCAGATGGATTGAGGCACGAGGACTGCTCCCATCACAATGCGCGCGCGCACACACACACACACACACACACACACACACACACACACACACACACACACACACTTTGGCCCAGGGACCAGCTGTTGTCCTTTTCCTGAAACTGTCTGAGCTGACTCCCTCCTTCTCTCTCTGTCCTGGATTAGATGCATTTTGCAGTCATCGTGGGAGCTAAGAGGTAAACAGTGGGGCTAATTGCTTTGACATACTGCTCTTTGTTTTGGCCTCCTGGTGCTAATCAACCACTCGGCTAATAAGTCTGCCTGGCAATGAAAACACCACCGCGCTTAGGCTGGGAGGAAGGAGGAGAGCGGGACAGGTCTCTTCTCCGCTCACTCAAACCGATGCAGTCGTATCTGCAGCCCACACTCGCGTCTCTTCCACGGCTCCCACAGTGCTGCTGTGGCTGGGTAGCGCCCCGCTCAGGTGTGAATCTATTTATCCTCATTAACGAGCGTCTCCCTAAAGTCAGCCAATTAACACGCTGCTCCTAATGAAGCCATTAGCTGTCATCGGCCCACTGTGCGCGTGTTCGCGCGCGCGCGCTCCTGCAGCTAATAAAAGCGGGAGAATTAATGGAGTGAGCGCGTGTGATAATGAGTTAATGTGGAACAAGCAGGACGAGCGGTGATCAGCCCCCTGTCTCAAATGAAGATATCAGACACAGTGATTTACTCACTGCGCCACAAACAGGCCTTTCTTCTGTGTGTGTGTTTCCACGTTCGTGGGTTCCCCTATAAACCTGGCACTTTGTACAGCTTAATCGTGGGCCACGTGTGACCACCCTAACGTCACATCAACAAAAAAGTGCAGCCTGGAAAATGTCAAGCTGTACTGTATCGCTTTGTGTTCACATGTTGCTTAATTGATGGATCACACTGCACAGCGGTAATATAGCTTTAATTGACTGCAAAGGCATGAATGACACAGCCTAGACAGAGAGGAGCAACCGGATGTCAGAGGCAGCTGTTCCACTGACACGATTTTTATTATTAATTACTGACCCGGTGTGGGGGGGGCACACTAGTGATTCTGGGATTTTAAAGGGCTTCATCAGTGACTCCACTCATGTGAGAAACCTGGAAAACTCACACATACAAAAACTAAATTTATGCTTTTGCCAGGAGAGATGGAGCAATCCTTTCTGGAAGAGTCAAACCCACCCAACCTAACAGTTAGCCGACCCTGGTGTCACAATTCCAGAGCTGAGGAGGTGAAACTGATTTCAGCTTACACCTGTTTGCAGATGCGCCCCCTTTCTCCCTCCTCATCCTCACCCTGCTTGCTTTTCTTCTGTCTCTCCACCGTCCAGTTGGAAGGTATACAGAGCTGACTGTCCTCCAGTGCATCAGCACCAGCGGCGATAAAGCAGCTGTGAAGTTTGCTCTCTCTCACTGAGACATTGTGCTCCTGCAGGACCAGGAGGTTATAATCCTACAGAGGCTGAAAAATGCTGTGGTGTACATTATAATCGGCCTGCAACAAGTGTGAAACGTGCTGCTAACAAATAGGAACATAAAGACAAGACTCCAAAACAACTAAATCAATTCCCATGAGAGGAAGTTAACTTTTTTTCTTTATGCTCTGAGTCCAGAGCTTATTTATGAAGAATGAATCAAATCTTTCCCTCTTTTCTTCCTCTAGCTTCACCTGAGGCCTCTCAGACTGAACCACTTGGTCCTAACAGATTGTAAGGTGTGTTTTATTGAAGAGTTTGCTTGTCTCCTTGGAAATCTTTGGATCGTTTTCCATAAACATCCACTATAATAATAACTATTTGCTTTACTTCTTTTTATTCCTGTATCAAACGTTGTCATTTTTAAAATTTCTTTAGTCCGCGTAATAGTGGTCATGTTTACTGAACTTTATTTTAAAGTTTTGGTAGGAATATATGTTTGTCATACAAATCCTGCCAGGTCTTAGGCAGTTCGGATTAGGCAAAAGTGAAAAAAAGAGAAATAAAAATGAGGGGCTGAACTGGTCACATGTGGTTGAATACAGCAGGTGTCCAGTTCTAAGCAGAAAGGACGCAGTACGATAGGTAACGCAGCAGACACAGCAAACATTAGGAGAGCGGATCATTTTATACACTTTAAGTTAAAGGAAGAGACAGGACTGGTGTCCAAAAGTGAAAGAACCACGTGGCAGACGAGCAGCCGACATTCATTACTCCCATCCTCTCATGTGGTGCTGCTGTTTGGCTCTTCTCTGTGCTCTTGCTATGGCAGATAGACTGCAGCCCTGTCTAATTAAAGAGAAATGTGATGTTGAGTGTCCTTGCTTTAACCTCCAACGTTTTACTGCAAACAGTATATCAGCCCCTTCTGCTCTTTCCTGCCTTCCCCAGAATCTTTGCACCACCTGAAGTTACTTTAATCACAACGTGTTTCAGTCGTTTCACTGAGCTTGACAGATTGTATTAATATTATTATGATTATGGGCAAAGTAACAGTATAAAAAATACAGGAAAACAGTTTATTTAATGGTTTAACTTTCAGACAGATTCTTTGAAAGAGAGAATAGATTAAAAGAGAACAAAAGGTTAGAGAAGAGATGTAATTATGAAAAAAAAGAAAAGGTGTGAGTCAGCTGCTCCCATTATAATCTGCACGTAAACAACTCTGCTCATCCTCCAAAACTGCTACTGCACAACTTCACCACTCCTGCCTCTCTATTGTCACTCAGTCACTCAGGATCTGATTCAGAAGCTCAATTATTTGCCAGAGCGCCGAGCCGAGCCAACCTGAAGCGTTTTTTTCTCCTTTTTTTTTTTTTGAAAAATAATTACCTGAAGTTCATCATTCAATACCTCTGAAGTATGCTTTCATCTTGCACCTGTTATCTTTTTTCCCTTCTTCTTCTTTACTCAATATCCTTTACACAATCTCCCCAAGTCAGTCATTTTTAAAACTGGTAAGTTATTCATGCCGAGGTGCTGGTTACTCTTTAAAAACATATTTGGATGGGTTTGCATGGGGAAGGAGAGGTGGAAGAGGCTCAAGGATACCGCAGCGCCGCCGTGGACCTTGGCTTGCTTTGCTTTATTTGCTCGGCTTCTGGGTTCTTCCTTCCTTCCAGGGTCATTTTCTTCCTCCCAGAAGCTGGGGATTATTTCAGACTAAAATAGATGGATAGAATCAATCAGCCATGGTTTTACTTTTCTCTTCTTCTACATTACCCCCCCCCCCCCCTCCTCCTCTTCACCTCCACCCTCACACCCTTTTCTTTCCCCTTCTCCTCCCTCTCCTCTCTCCTCTCTCTCTCTCTGTCTCCCCCACCCCCCTCTCAGGGCTGCAGACTGAGGAGATGCATAAATTCAGACACATTAGTATTCCAGTCAGGCTCCCCATTTCAAGGCAAGGCCTAGCACCCTTCCGCCTCTCCTCTCCTCCCTCTCCCTCTTTCACTTTCCCTCTCCAGATCTATTTTTGAAACATTTAAGCAGTACTGAATGCATCTACTTATTTCCAAAACCATCCCTAAATTATTTTGGGGCATTATGATGTTTTTCTTTCTTTTTTCTAAAGGGGGAGTACAGCTTTATTTTGCCCTGGCATGGCCAATTATACACAGCCATAGCCTTTGAAATGAGATTCATCTGCTTCTGATTGTGTGTGTGTGTGTCTGAGTATATGTGTGTCATTGTGTTTTGCTGTCAGGCCCAGCGGCCCAGGCGATAAATCACGCATGTCTGATTGAGAAGGGCAGAGGGCCCGGACAATAACATTTCAGTGGAACTGCAGGAGAAAGCGTCTCAGTTTGCAGTGCAGGGTCTCTGTGAACCACTGGATATTTTACAGCTGTTAGTTGTAGAGATTTATTTATTTATTTGTTATTTATTTGGCAAAAGATGCCTCTTGACATGACATTGAGGCCAAGTGAAGGTTACGCGGCCTAACAATATAATTCACCTAAATATAAGAGTTTGAAAGCAGCATTAAGGGACTGATCTGGTGACTTTGCAGAATTAATCACAAGCTCAGCTCGAACCATTTCCCACACAGAATGCTCCACATTATATACAAGCTTTTAAAAGCAATATTTTTTTAAAGTGCTGTGATTCATTTAAATTATTGCTTTGTTTCCATAACAATAAGAGGAAGCTGTGAGTTAAAAAAACAACTTCTGAATAGTCTTTACTTTTCTAAAAAAAAAAAAAAAAGAAAGAAAATCAGAAGCTGACTTCTGCTTCGGACAGTGAGCAGTTGTAGCAAGAAATGGTTTATTACAACATACATAGTTTATTTCAAAAACATAATACAAGCTTTATACTGAAAATAAATAATTACTTGAGCTGTCATTGAAATTTGGAATAAAACCGCCGAAACAGTTCATTCAGTCTTATTGAAAATAATTTTTTTCTTTGTTTTTTGATTTTTAAATTTTTCGCGTGTTTGTTTGCTTTTTTCTTTCTTTTAAAACACTGCTAATCAAGTGCGTGAATAACTAAGATCATTTATTTAAATTAATGACTTCAAAAGGGTAATATATAAAACTGTACAATATTCGAAAAAATACTTAAGAAATAAACCAAATAACAGGAGTATTTAAGATTATAAAATTTCGATAGTGAACGTACATTAAAATTATAGGCAGGTGTATAGCGTTGCTTTCTAGACTCTCGGCTCTTTCGTGTCCTTTTTCAGAGTCCGCACAGTTTAAATGGTCGAAGATGATCGAAATAAAAAAAGAAGTAAATGAATAAATAGAGCTGCAACTGCGCGTGGCTTCGTACAACCCTCGTAAGCTACAGGCCAAAAGTAAAAGAAAGCAAAACAGTCCTCCAAGAGTCATGTAGAGTGGCTGCACAGCTGGAATGAGGGCCTAAGGTTGCAAATGCACAAAAAGAAAAAAAAAATACAGATCTTCTACGTTACAAAGTAAATGACTGTAAATATGAGGAGAACTAAGGCGTTGGAAAAGCCCGAGGGGGAAGCGTGAGGTGGAGTGTAAAAAATGGCCTCTGGTGCTGGTACAAATCAATTAAGAACAGTAACATTATTATTATTATTATTATTATTATTATTGTTATTATTGGTGTTGTTGTTATTATTACTGGTTCCACGCCGCCGATCGTGGGTACAACGGGAGCACGGCGTGTGTGAGGAAAGCCACGAAAACAACAATAAAAACAAAACCATCAGTCCCATCTTATCGTTATTACCGAGCTGATGTTAAAAACGGTGACACACACACGCACACGCATACACACACACACGCACAAACCAAAGGCGCTGGCAGGTTATTAGGCACATTTTTTGTATGTATATCCGTGATGGAGAGAAAAAAAAGTGGCGGGCTCTCCCAAAAAAGAAAATAGAAAAAGAAAGGTGATCTGGAATGTGATGTTTGATATGCCGCTATAGGATAATGCCCTCGTGGCAGGAAAAACAATGACGAAGGCTGAACAGGTATCTCTGTTATTGTTTCAGTGCTGGAGGCATCCGGGCGAGTCTGTACCGGGACAGGTGCGGAGGGCTACAAGGTGCCACCGCGCGTCCGAGCGCTCGAGAGTCTGCACCGGGTGGAGGTGGAGGTGTGTGTCGGAGGGGGTGGGGGGCGTGGGGGGGATTCCTCCAGGTGCTTCGGTCAGAGATCATGGCACGAGGAGGCGTCTCCCGCGCTCCCGCTGTGAGAATAGGGTCCCTCGTGGGGCGGCTGCTCTCCGGGCGGTGTCATGCGCTTCTCCTTCTGCCTCCGGTTGCAGAACCACACGCGCACCACCTCCTTCTCCAACTGAAGCGAGTCCGCCAGCGACGTGATCTCCTGCGCGGAAGGCTTGGGACACTTGAGAAAGTGCGTCTCGAGAACTCCCTTCACGCTCACTTCGATGGACGTCCTCTTCTTCCTCTTTCTCCCCTGAGCTGCTATCTTGTCTATACTGCTGGAGCTGCCCGTGGACGAGTCCGCCTCCTCCAGCCACTTGTTCAGCAGCGGCTTTAGTTTGCACATGTTTTTAAAGCTCAGCTGCAAAGCCTCGAACCTGCAGATAGTAGTTTGGGAAAAGACGTTACCGTACAGCGTGCCCAGAGCCAAACCCACGTCCGCCTGCGTAAAGCCCAGTTTGATTCTCCTCTGTTTGAACTGCTTGGCAAAGTGCTCCAGCTCGTCCGAAGTCGGCGTTTCCTCGTCGGAGTGGTCGTGGCAGTGGTGTCCGCCGAGGTCGCTGTGCTCGGGGCTAAGTGTGTCCCTGAGGCCCGGGTGCATGCCTTGGCCCTGCGGGTTGGGTGGAGGTGTGAGTCCCCCGTGGTCCAGCATGCCGTTGACAGTGAAGCCCGTCTGGGAGTAGATGTTGATCTGCTGCCCGCTGGTGATCGAGGAGTTGTGGGACACCGGAGTACCCCAGGCTCCCGGGTGGTTGCCATGGTTGTTGTGATGAGGAGAGTGATGCGCTACGTGCGGAGAGCGGTGATGGATGATGCCGAGCTGGAGGTCTTCTCGGCCCGGTTTCACGTCCTGCTGCTCCATGGAGGCCGACCAGGGGCTCCCCTCCGACAGGTTGCTTGCCCACTGGTGCCCGAGGGAGTGCCCGTTCTGGACACTTTGCAGGTAGTCACTCTGGAGCAGTTTCTGATGTCCTCTGTAGGGGCTAGCAGGCTGCATGGCCTGGCTCTCCGGGTGGATCATGGGACTGGAACTGAGCAGGGTGTAGGGGCTAGAGGCAGCTGTGGCCATGCTGGCTGCTCAACCCCACTAATGCTACTGAAGAGAGGGAGCAGCTCAGCCTCTGACATCTCCCTCTCTCCGGAGGCTCAGCAGCAGCTTGGGAGTGACTGACAGCCTCCACCACCACTCACAGTCCGACCGAGACGCGGTGACGACACGTCTCCGCCAATGACGGCGCACACCCGAAACCTCCGCCTCCGGCAGCAGAGCTGCGGGTAAGAAAAGGTTTACAGGCTGTCGAACCGGAAGTGTGTCGGAGTGCTGGTCCAGTGGGTCTGGCTGTGGAATGATGTGAGCGTGGAGCGCAGTTCCTGTTTATTAATTAAAGTTTCCAACTGATTTACGCACGAGTTTATTGCTGCTCCTGTCACCCTTGAGCGCGCGCAAAGAAGGAGATTAAAGCGCAATGGCATTTCTTAGACGTGCCAGCACTTAATTTAAAAGGATACAATTAAACTAAGAGCAGTTCTCACTGCTAATTATTAACTTGGAGAATATTTCCTCAGGTGTTTGTAGAATGACACGTCTGGAGAGAGTGTTTCAGGCAAAATTGCTTTACGCACGGGCTATCCATAATCCCGAGCTTGTGAAAATATAACACACATGTTTGACTTTACTCTTGCCGTCTTTCTCTCCAAAACTGGAATATTCATAAAACACATAGAGATATGAAATAATATTTCTACAAGAGCCCAAAATCCACATCTGCTCACCTGACACATTTTCCCAGAAGGAAAACGTCTCCATGTTACCCACGTTCAAAGAGATAAACGCGAGCACAGCCAGTAGACACTTATCACTCCCAGTATTTAAGAATCTCATCAGGTCTTCTCAGAGTTGGGGAAAAAAAGATCTGCAAATCAGCGAGCTAACTTAGCGGCGTAATTATATTTGCCATTAGAAGACTGCGTTGCAATCTCCTTATTGGTCTGAAATTCCATTAAATATATTGCTCGAGCTCCCAGGTTAAGCTTGATTTAAATTTGCATACATTTTCATACATTTAGAAGAAATAAAAGAAGGCTGCAGCCACCAGAAAGTCATTAAAGAGCGCCGAGTATAGCCGAGCTACACGCTGCTGGTGGAAGACAGAGGAGGAGGCCGGAGCAAGGTGAGCTGAGCGCGGGCTATAGAACTTCGGACAGGGATGTGCTGGAGGGTGGACGGGGCCTCGATAACCGTGGTGGGGTGGGGGTGACAGACGGGCAGTTAGCTGTGAGGATGGCAGGATGTTTGCGCTCTTAACTCTTACATGGTGCAGTAGATTCGCCTGTGGATGGAAGGATAATTAATCAGATACGTTTTGTCGTGTCTTTATTCTCATTCTGCTGCGGCCTTACGTGTAAATTCCCTATGTGTCTGCGTCTGTGGAAGTTGGGTGAAAGTGGCTGAATATTTGATGTGAATGGCAGTGTTGTTCCAGTGGCCTAGTTTGCTGAATTGGGTTGCTTCGTTTGGAGCTGTTATGGGACTGGAGGTGGGGGGGAGAGAATTAAATGCAAAATATAAAGTTATTGCGCAGCGTTAGTAGCGGCTCCCGCAGTTTCATACGTGTCATATTAAATGACACGCACCGTGAAGTGATTTTGGAGGATGGGGGTCTCCATTTCAAAAGAAATAAAAAGGATCTTCCTGGGAAAAAAACAATTAATTAATTATATGTAATACGAAAAATTGAACAAAATGTAAGATTTTAAATTCAGATTTACTCGAACTAAATTTGAATATAAAAAACATTTTTTTCTCTTTCTTTTTCATTTTCGGGTCTTTACAAAGATGAAGTCTGCGGGTTTTTTTGTGGTGCATAAAGCAGACAGGAGAGGGACTTTGAGAGGGGGCTGTATTGCTCTCGATAGTCTAAGTTTCTAAGTGTAACAGATGCTTCTCTAGAAACTGCTCCTTGTGCCGATTCCTTTTATTCGCGTCAACATTTTTCTGCCGTCGAGCGCGTTTCCATAGCGAGGCGAATAAAAGGCAAATCCCCGCTCCGCGCCTCCAATAAAGAGCCCATTCACAGATAACCCGAGCCAGCCCTGCTACACTTACACCACGCACTAACACTGCAGACTCTATCTTAAACCAGTGCGCACTAGTGCTAAATAACTCCAACTAACTGACTTATCATTTCTTCATTTTATTTTTATTTTATGTGTGTGTCTTTGTGTGTTAGTGTTGCTTCGTGGAGCGTTTGTTCAGCGGCTTGTTTGTGTTTGCCTGGCGGCTGTAAGCGAGTCTTAACCAGTGATTATCTTCTGACTCGGGCTGTTTACTGTATAAGCAGAGAAGGAAATAAATAGATTTGTTTCACGACTTCATTTAGGCAGACTAAAATAAAATTATAAGGTAAACAAGAAAACAAAAATGGATTCAGTTTTCAGGAAAAAGGAAAAGAAAAGCAGTGTCCCTCCTTCCTCGCGTGGCACGCGTGGGACTGTAAATAAATGCTTCTATTTACACTAAAAAAAAAGAAACAGATTCACTCAAAACCGAATGCGAGTAGAGTGTCATATCCACCGTCATGTTTATTAAGGTCTCTAATAAACCGCGTATTGATTGCAAGTTTGAAACATGCACTCGCGAGCGCAACATTAGTGTTCAGCACTGCTGATTAATATCTCATGTGAGGTCACTTTAATTATATATATGCCGCAGAACAGAGCAGAGAGAGACAACATGACAGGTTTCCTTTGGAGAGTCTGAGTCTTGGCTCTATGATGTTTCTAACTTTAAAGGCATTGTTACATTTTTTCCTCTTATAATAATTGACAAGTGCTTCAGTTTTATTGTTATAGTTTGGAAGCTTTTCCCCAAAAAAATATTATTTAAAAAAAATGACAGTGGAGTTGCGTTTCATATGCAAGGTTAGAACTGCAGCTGACAGTCGTGAAGTATTTTATATTGTTTTATTTTGTTTTATTTTTTTATTTTTTTTGCCTCGATCTTGGCCGTTCAGGTCACAACATTAATGCTGTAGCTTTTCTATAAATCAGACTCAGTCTGCTGTGGAGACAGCTCTGGGCCTCGGGGCGGGACCTGCCACTTGGTGTCGTGACCTTTGCAAACTTTCCCCACGAAGCTTAAATCTCTGCTCCTCGGTGTTAGAAGCGTGCATGACATAAACGTTATTTCCCGGCTTGTTTCCTATCAAAATAAGAAGGGGGATGAAAACACTTTTATTAATTTGTATTTATGAGGTTCTTGTAGTTTATTTTTCATAAGCACATTTTTTATCATCATCATCATCATCATCATTATTATTATTATTATTATTATTATTATTATTATTGTTGTAGTTTCTTTGGTTTGGCTTATTTTAAAGGAATCTCGATCCATCCATGTCACCTCTGAGTCTAAACTTGTGCTTGTGCTCTCATCCCTGACACCCGCCGCGCACACTTTACAAGCTCCCAGACAGTAAAATCGATATCCCCATTAACCCGTGACGTCGCTAATAAAGGATAGTGACACCGGAGGGGAGTGTGTGTTTGTGAGGGGGGGGGGGGGGGGGGGGGGGGGGGTGCGTCTTTTACAGAAACACACCCGAAACTAAAATGTCTTTTAAAAATTATTTATCCTTTTTTTAAAGCGCTGGTTTTGACACGGAGCTGTCAGTCACAGACTCCATTGTTACCTCTGTGTTTGTGTCCAGCAGAGGTTTTAAACACACACACACACACACACACACACACACACACACACACACACACACACACACACACACATCGGACACGCCAGTGAGTGAGTGTAGCCGACGTGGAGCTAAAACTCATCCCCATGAGAGCACGCCGGTGTAAATGTACATTCATAATGCATGAGGCCCGGTGCGTTTGTTTGGTCTGCACTGTTCAAGAGGCAGTTTGTCTCACTGTGTGTGTGTGAGAGAGAGAGTCAGACATCTGCGCATCATGGCATAGAGAAGGTCTTCAACAGGTTTAGAATGAAGACTTTTGTGGAAACAAATCTATGTGAAGGTTATCCCATTTTCAGATTTTCCACCGGAAAAGTCCATTATGTTATTTATGGGGCGGGGGGGGGGGTAGATAACGGGGGTAGATAACGTCTAACATGGGCACTGGTGATCAGAGCTTTAGCACTGCAGCAACACAAAATGTGTCATTCATTAAGAACAAATTTTTATAAAATGTTACTTTTATTTTGAAAATTTCCCCCCTCAAACAGAGATTAACAAGACCTTTCCTGCTTCCTGTGACCGCTAACATTTATTTAATCTGTGAAGGAAAAGTGCAGTGAACAGATTTGGGGAGGGAGATCTTAGATTAAATTTAAAAAGCAGTGGAAAATTTCATGCAGATAGGTTCAATGAATCTATTTAGCAGTCTCAGGCTATGGGGATCAGGTTAATAGTTATTTTGTCTGTTTTTCTTGTTGTTATTATTATTATTTATATTGTTTTCCCCACATAAACAGATGTCCTAAAAATACAAAATGAAAAAGAATCAATACACAATTAATCAAGCATCATGACTATATCATTTTTAAAGTAATAAGTAAAGTAAAATACAGAAATATGCAATCAAAATAATGTTTAAATTGCAAAGTCCCTCTAAAATGAAGTCATTTAATTTTCCTGGAGGATTCAGAAGGACACAGAGTCCAGCAAAGACTTTGAATAAATGTCTAAGATGTGGATATTAGTATTCCAACTATGATGCGAATCCCAGCGTAAAATTGTTTTTGGGTTTGTAGTTAATTAGAAAATGAATTCAGTCAAAACAACACACACAGGCCCGGGGTCAGGGAGTCTTTCAGCTCCCCGAAACGTCTTCAGTCTTTACACGCAGAGAACAAACACTCTCTGCAAAAGCAACTGTTGGAATATTATTATTATTGTTATTATTATTATTTTTTCTCTATCTGCAAGGATTTGAAACGCCCGAAAAAAATAGAAACTGTTTGTCCCTCTTGCCTTCTGTCAAACAAAGGTAATGTTTGTCAAAGAGATTATTCACTGCTCTGTGTGTGTGTGTGTGTGTCTGTGTGTGTGTGTGTTACAGGTGCTGTTTGCAGAAGAGGCTAGAATATTGTTCCTGGGTCAGTGAAGGCACCACAGCTGGTAAAAAAAAAAAAAGAGAAAAAGATCTACATAACATTAGCATATGTTAAACTTCAAACTGTTCACACAGACACACGTGAACATAAACACAGAATATCTTTAAAAGAGACCCATGAAGAAGAGTAAGAGTCTACAGAAATGTGATGTATGCTCTTCAGACCCTCTCCAGCTCCTCGTCCACATGCCCTTCTTCTGCTCCTCTTCTGCATTGAGAGCCGAGAGCTTGGGGAGGAGGAGTTGGGGGTGTTTCTGAGGCCTTTGATGGCACCAACGAGCAGGAGAAAAGGACTCCGGAGCAGAAAAGAAGGGCGAGAACTTATCCACTAAAGATCTACCTTTCCTCTTGCCGAGTTTTCCTTCAAATCACCCTCAAAAGTCAAACGCTGAATTTTATATAGAATATGAGCAAGTTCTCTGCCACAGCTAAACAACCAGCCAGCACAACATTCCTTCCCTTGTGGCCTACAAAGCCACACACACACACACACACACACACACACACACACACACACACACACACACACACACACACACACACACACACACACACACACACACACAGGTCCCTCTGAAGGAGCAGGCGGAGCCGGCAGTTGCACATCTGCATTTCAAACACAGACTCTCTGGGATTCATTATTAATTAGCCTGCTGAGCCCTGGAGGACTGGTGATGCTGCCATCACACACACACACACACACACACACACACACACACACACACACACACACACACACACACCTCATGACCTCTTTGCCCCCTCTACGTGAGCGTTGCTTTCCTCCCTCAGATCCCGTCACCTCCCCCTGATTTCCCAGCTCAGTGTAACGGTAAGGATGATGAATTACAGCGGTAGATGGTTTTATTAAGCAAAGCACAGTGTATGCTGTGTTTAAACCATCATAATCAATCCAGTTGTTTATCACAGCAGAATGCTAAATGACACACAAGCCCGGAGAGCTGTCCTGGTACTTACATCACCTCAATAAACGACGCAAAACTCCCCTCTGCCTCTGTTCACCTCGTTCTTCGCCCTTCGTCGGAAATGCAAAGTTGTGCTTTTTGGGGATTTTTTTGCTTGTCTCTAATTCGGGACTGTGTTTTCTGCATGTGCAGCTCTGCGCATTAACCTCCACCAGCGGCACACAGAGGCACATCAGAAAGACGCATACGGTGATTATGCATGAGCAACGGTGTCTCCAGGGCCTATGAGAGTGAGACAGAGAGAGAGCAAGAGAGACATCAAACACATCGAAGCAAGAACACTCTGTCGACAACACACGTCCCGAGTTGGGGGCGACGCAGTTTGCGAAAATAAACACGTTGGGGAGAAACAAACACGCTGTCTTTTTGGGTTTATAGATTTCTCTGCTATTGTGTGTCCCTGCTTTGGCCCACGGTTGAATTAGCATGCAGGAGGCCGACGCTGGAGATCGTTCAAGAGCATCAGATTGCGCAGGATGGGCTGCTGACTGCTAATATCCGAACACGGAACACGTCTTTCTTTTATTAATTGAAAGGCTTTCTCGCAGCTACTGAAAATTGAAGAAGTTGGCGCAACATGTGTGTCCATCCAGCAGTCCATCATTACAGCTCAGATACTATTACCATTGCCACAGGGGCCA
This sequence comes from Aulonocara stuartgranti, assembly GCF_965226115.1. Classification (NCBI taxonomy): domain Eukaryota; kingdom Metazoa; phylum Chordata; class Actinopteri; order Cichliformes; family Cichlidae; genus Aulonocara; species Aulonocara stuartgranti. The sequence goes on along the minus strand of NC_138940.1, from coordinate 23,359,854 downwards.
TAAAGTGGGCAGACTGTGATCTCCCACTCCACATCATCACCTCTCCTACTGGCTCGCCCAAGGCTATAACCTGGGCTCTGATAGGGCAAGAGGCTCTGGCAGTAATCTGAACATAATAATTGAACAGGACTCGGTGATCAGCTCCTGCATCTAAAGTCTTACATTTAGGCCTCGCAGTGGCTGAAGCTGCTGCTCGGCTGTCACCTTCTATCGCTGCTCAAACTGCACGAGAGTAAATTATACCCACATACTGCAGCATCCCTGCGAGGGTCAGCGCCTCTTGAACCAATTTGATCTGATTCAGAGCCAGCAGTGGACCTCCATGGAGCACACACACACACACACACACACACACACACACACACACACACACACACACACACACACACACACACTTCCTGGATTTGTAGAGATGGCTGTGTAGCAGTGCAGCATGAGTTTGAAAGGGGAAAAGACCACTTGTGGACAACACAGCGGAGCCTTTGTTAGATGTGTAACGAAGAATGTGGGGCAATCGAAAAATCTGCACAAATGTTGTTACAAGTTCTTACTCCGAAAGGGAATTCTCGATCCCGGTTCCGAGCATTCCCCCTCGGCACCAGCGCTTTCCTTCAAAGGAATGTACATATGATTTTTGGTTTCATACCAATTCCACCTGGAGTCTCGAAGGGAAGAATAACAAATATGGGAAACATTTAATCCAGAATAATATGTTTATCCAGAGACCTGTGGACTCGGGGAGGAATGGACCCCCTCTGATGTGGTCTGCTGCCAGTGTGTGTGTGTGTGTTTGAGTTGGATGTGTAAGACTGGTGTAGAGACCCTCCACCCCCTGGGGCCAGGAACTTTGGGTGAGGAGGAAGAGAGGCCTAACACACTCTCAGATTTCGAAAGTGTGTTTGTGTGTGAGGTTTGTTAGTGTGCATGGGATACAGGATGTGACCAAGTCGGGCAGCAAGTAAGGAGCTGGACAGAACCACAGTAAAAACCAGAAGCGGCTCAGTGATGCTGTTGATAATGAAAACATAAATTTAAACTTGCTAACCTCCCTCTGTATTTCTGCAAGTGGGGTTAAGTGTTGAGAAAATACTCAAAACTTGAAGAAAAATCCAGTTTGATTGCAGCTGTTTTGTTTTTTCGTTTGTTTTTTGGCACCATTTTTGGGGAGATTTGTGAATTTTGCAACAAAGTCACACAATGTTGGAGGGTTAGGGTTAACCCAAAGGAGACTAAACTTTTTCCTAATTCATGCTACCCTGCCCTTTAACCTATGACAATGAAGCATTGCATACTAAAATGGTGTATTTGTCATCTTCGTTACACATATGGTTGGAGAAATACACAGGCAAACAAACAGAACTGATTACATACTCTGTCCCTTCTGGGAAATAATAATAATAATAATATTTTATTCGATCCATTGAATAGAGTTACTTTGCATAATTCCCAGTTCAAAAGCAGTGACACAGTTCAGCCTCTGTCTTTAGCTATTAGCACGCTTTACTCTCTAAAGCTCCAGTCAGCCATTTTTTGAGGTTATTTAATTGAAAAAAAGAATGTTGTAATCATAAATATACATAGTTTAGTATGTCACTGCGTATTCCAACAAATTATGTTGATGTTCATGAACTTAGAATCAATCCATTAAAAAAACATAGGAGCAGTAACGGTAGCTAGCAGAGGCTAACAACAGCTAGCAGAGGATATTAGCAGCTAACAAAAACAGGAGCGCTTACTGAGAGGAAAGTTCAGGATATCCTCAATGACTCATCTCAGTATCACTGTCACCGGACACAAGTGAACTTCACAGACTTATCAACGTGTTCCTTTCACAAAGAATAAACAGACATGGACACCATCTGAGGTAAACATCGGACTGACAGCCTACCCTCACTACAAATAAATGATAGCCGGACTTGTTAAGATTATACACTTGATGTGGGCGAAGTAAGAAATCAGAATTTAGTTGACTGCAATCTGCAATTTAATCATGTCCAACAGTTTTACATGCTGTATCTTTAAACCAGCTTTCTTCTGATTGGAAACCCCCCAAAACACTTTTGCACTCTTAAGTCGCGCTCAGATAGAAAATGCTAGACGCTGTAAGCTGGCTCCTAGCACATGCAACAACTCCGGGTGTGTTTGCATGGCAGGTGAGCCTCTAAATGATCACACTGTTCCTATCCTCCTTCTCTGTAAGTGTAAAGGCCCTTCGATCAGAATCAAAATGTTTTGCACAACCAGAAACTTGTGATGATTTAGCATCTAGCTGTGACTTACAGCCAAACTCTGCTGCAGATTATTTCATGGTCATGCAGGTCATAGCTTTGACCAACAAATGATTGAATGGCAGCACAGATTTGACCATCAATCACAAGTCACATCACAACTGTGTTTCCGCCCATGATGATCCCACTGTCATAAAAAGCCACAGCAAACTCTTTGTCAACATTTACAATACACTGTGATGGCATTTGGGATATGTAACCCAACAGCCATTTTTTACCAGCTTATGAACACTGTCTTGAGTGACCTTCCATCCTGCAATTTGTACCTGGATATATCTATTGCCGCTCTAGCAACTTTTGCAGCTCTTTCAACTCAAACTTGGCAAAGTGTGAGTTTGGGAAGGCTTTCGTGACAGATCTAGGTAAACAGATTGGATGTGGGCAAGTGTGTCCCTAACAGCAGTGGCGGCTGCCATCTTGGCCTACCCTATACCCACCACAAGTCACTTTGGCCGTTTCTAGGTTTAGTTGGGTATTACAAGCTTTTATGCCATCACTTCTCAGCAGTAGTCTGGAAAGACATAAAAATTCTGTATCCTATGTATCATAAAGGCTCTGGAAGTTTGCTAATCTTTCTTTTGTGCTTCCGGCCCAGTTGGATCTCTCTGGTTGATGTGGATGAGTTGGGGAAAGGTAGAAATGGTGGTTTTAAACTCACGTAGTAGGAAGAGACTGCTAGTTAATGTGAATGCTGATGAAACGTGAGAATTTGCCTTTTACAAAAACAAACCCAACATGGCATCACCTCTGCATACTATAAACATATCAGTATGCCAAAAGTACTAAATCCGACTCTTGCTCTTTCCTTGCTGACGCTTGCTGACGGCTCCTTCCCTCTGAATGAAGGTCTTATTGTGGCAATGTCAGCTGTCTCAAGGGCATCCAGAACAAAGAAGCTTTTCAGCCCTCTGCATATCCTCCACTCATCCTTTACTCTCTCACTTCGCTCTCTTTTCGCTCAGTCTCGCCCTGTTCAGTCTGACTCCCGTATCATGCAAACGTCTCATTTGTTTGCACGTTTTCGTCTTTTTCCCCCTCCTCACAGCGTTCTCCCCTCTGCGTTTTCCTGTGAGAGGGATCGTTGCTGGTGAGCACGCGTGCAGGAGCGGGTTAATGTATATAAAATTATAAAATATTAAAGGATTAATCCCTTGGCAGGTTTTGTGATTTTTAGATCCCAGATGCAGACTGGGCTTCCACTGTTGTGTTGTGTGTCTTTCGGTGCTCGCGTAAATGTCCTGCATGTATCTGTGCCTGGCAGAGTGTGGAGGCAGGAGGAGAGGGATGCACGGAGGCAGCAGCAGCTGGTGGAGATACACAGTGTCAAGAGAGCTCGCAGATACACAGAGAGAGAGGACAACAGAGGATGCCTCCTTGGCCGACTGTGTGGAAGGGGGGGACAGTGGAGCATAACAAACAGGATCCACCTTTCTGCTTGGCTAATTTTCCCCATTAAAACAGCCCAGCAGGGGCCTCAGCAGTCCACCAGCTGGAACAGAGGTTATTTTAGTGCCTGTCTTTCACCAGGGTGTGTGTGTCACTTGCATCTATTCTGGCATATGAATCTGCAGATTGGGGAAGCATAAAGATCTTCCATAGGAACAGTTTCAATACACCAATGTTAATTTCCTTCCCTGCAGTCGTGCATAAACAAATAAAATCTTCACAGTTGTCTGCTGGATGTTTTTTTCTCTCTCCCTGCTGGGTGTAGCTATAATATGTTCACTGCTGATATTGATGCACATGCTCATATTTGCCCAGTCATCTCTTTATGTGGCTAAAGTCATCAGCCCTCCTTTTCCTATGTCTCAGTCAGATCCTAAACTAATCCCCAACCCTGCTACTCTGACAAGAAAATCCTCTGTTTTAATGCATGCACACACACACGGCGTCTTCCTCTTTCACCTCCCTGCCCTCGCACCCCCCATCATTCAAACGCACACACATGCCACACACTTTCAGGTTTATCCCTCTGTGTACCTGTGCACAGCATCTCTCTATACGTTTTCGTGATTTGCACACATATTAGCATTTCTAATACCTGTTATGCTAATATCTTCACAGTGTGGTGGCATTTTTGCAAATTCATACGGTGATGAAATTTCTCCTTTTGTTCACACAAAGTAGAGTTTGGCTGCGTGCTATCATTATGGAAGAGACTGTCGGGAAATGTTATCCAAATTCTGCTACGGTCCATTGAATGTCAGCAAATATAATCACATAAGAGACATTTCAGATTTAGGGAAAATATGTGTTGTTACTGAAACAAAGCATTAGAAATGCTAAATGTGCTTGAAAAGGATCATAATGGTTCTAGATGAGCGGGACTGTGTTTTGAAAATGATCTAATAAAATTAGGAAAAACATGGTTTGTGCACGCATGCTGACAATTTTGCTTTGGATTGCATTCGTGAAATACGAAGGAGAAATACTGACTCAATTACAAAAAAATGTCTGCCAAGTTTTACTCACCAAGGCTTGGATACATTTTTTCTTCACAGTCTAGATTCCCCTCTGTCCTCTCTCTCTTCTTCTTCTTTTTTGGAGTTATTAGCCTTCATTAAATTTGCATCCATGACCCTGACTCCTACTGGCTGGGGCTATACTCCTCCAGCCAATCAAAATTCTGTTGATATGAATAACTTTGCTATGCTGTAGTGACAGTCATGGCTTCAGCTGTAAGTGAAGCTGTACAGGCTAGTAGTCTTTTAACCAGAGTTTCTAGAACTGGAAGGGAAAAACCTGTCCTCGCCGGCTTGATCTCTGAAATGACCACAAACTCTTACGAATGCATTATGTGGTGATGAGGCTCCAGCTATTCCAGAAACCAGAGAGCCTCTATTCAAAAGCGGAGGGAAGATTTGTACTGGCTTTACTGAAAGATGGCTCTCAGTAAGGAGACTTGAGTTTGCCTTCTCTTTTCAGATTTTAGGAAAGCACTTTTTTTTTTTTTACCTTTTTCATGCTTTGGTTTGGTTTAAGCACCAGAGCCACTTGGTTGGGATTACGAAGGCATGGTCATTATGTATAAATAAATAAACACATGTAAGATCTCCAACATGTTAACAAATGTGGTGGACGTTGAATTGAGTAGGACGGATCTCCCTGAGATGAGGAGAATCTTGTTGGACAGTCAAAGTTAGTGTGAAGACATCATAGCCATTTCATATTTGGGTGAGATTGGACTTTCTGTTGCACTGCTGAGGACTGATCAGGAGTTAGAGCATTAGCTAACAAATGAAAACGTTTTCTTTTATATTCTAACCATGTAACCTGAGTTGGCTAGCTTTGTTATAGTACCACATAGAATATTCCCTAACCTTAGGCGTTAGCCTGCGTGCGCTAGTTGCTAAACATAATGAGTGTCTGTATCTCAGTGGAGACAGAAATACACCATTAATTTGTGTAACAGCTGAAGAGGTTTGCAAACAAACAAACACTGAAATGACTATTTTTGTGATTTTGTATTTGATTTCTGATATAAATTTACTAAACCATACACAAGAGCCAATGCTTATATGGTAGAACAGTAAGACTTTTTCTCTGCTAAGCTAGCTACCTCTAGCAGGGCTTAAGCTATATTTGTGGTGAATCAGTATTTAGTTTACTGAATTACTGTTGCAGTTACAGTTATGTTGTTACTTGTATTACAAGGTTCTACAAACGGTGAACAAACAAAAGAAAAAAAAAAAGCAAACAGACATGTTTTTTTCTTCCTGGACACTCAAGCTACAATAATTTCAGTTTGTGTACCAGAGAAAGAAAATGATGGCGCGATTTTTGAGGGGTGGTGATATGGACATTATGTTTATTTTATTTTTTTGCAACAACAAGCATAATGGTGAAACACAAATGGCATCCAGGAAAGAAACAACTGCATTTATTGCTAACACAATTTGGCTCTGCAAGTATCTGCACTAAAACCATGCTAACACTAAGCTAGCCAAAAACCCAGAATGACGTTAAAACTGAGTGAATCCTGACCACAGCCTCACGGCCAGAATCTGAACTTTAACAAGTAACAAAGGGACTTGTTAAAGTTAAAGTTTAACAAGTCTGACTACAAGCAGTCAGACTTGTAGCCTCTGTTTCTATTTGTACATGGTTCTTATATTACATCACTTTGAAGTAGCTTTGGGCTGGTTTTCAACTTTGCTTTCTGTTGTTAGTTTTGGGTTTATTCATAAAAACTAAAAGAATGTCCTTATCAGGATTTCTGTTGGTGTGTGGAACTGTAGGGGCATTTTAATGGGGTAGTGTGAAAGTAATAGTAATAGTGTAACTTTCTTTGGTGAGCAAGTAGCGTACTGCTTTACCTTTAAGAACAGTAACAACTAATGTGTAATACATCTTTTTTTGCGTATGGACCCCACCACTGATCATTATTAGACTTTACACCTGCTCAATCCAATTGATTTATAAAGCACATTTTAATAAACACAAGTCTGACAAGGCTCCAAAACACCACACAACAACAGTAAAAGGTAATAATAATAAGTAGAAGGTAAGAAGACACGACTCTGTCTTAAAAACAAAAAATAAATAAATAAAAATCCACGAGTAGCTTTAGCTTGTACATTACAAGAGCAGCTCTCATGCATTAGCTGCCTACGTGGCTGATTCTCATATAAGAGAAATGATAATTAATTATTATGATTACATTGTTATCATTGTTATATTTACTATAACAATCCATATATTGATATATAGATATAATCCATATGTCTCTCTCTCTCTCTCTCTCTCTCTATATATATATATATATATATATATAGAGAGAGAGAGAGAGAGAAAGAGATAAAGCACATTTAGGTGGCAAAACATTTTGTACATTGTTTACATAAACAAAAATAAAAATAAAATATGACTCCTTGAACATTCACAGAATTTGCAGCAAAGGGTTAATTTATGACCTCGCTGCCCTGTCTGGAGGTTTATGCCGACTCAACTCGGCCCATTTGTATTTCCAACTGTTGTTTCCTAGGCAATAAAACCTTTCACTTCTAATCTTTGTATATTACAGCATATTAACCCTCATAATAAAAAAATACTATCAAGCCTTATTTATATTTCTTTGCAATAAATTCAAACTAAATTCCTGTCCAGATGACCTTTTACTGCTTAGCAGCCTGCACCTGTAGATATATGGCTCACAAGCGATGCATAAATATAACTTCGTAGATTTTTGTGAGCAAAAGGAAGGATTTCATCTGTGGAATACCCGCTTTATATTTAACAAGTAAAAAGGGTTATCTGCATTTACCAGCCAGCAGCGCTCAGGTGCAGCAGACCCTATCATGTGTGAGAACAACATATGCACACACAAACACACACACACATACACACCATGCAGGGCAAAACTGACAAATGGCAGTGCAGCAGCTCAGTTAGGTGGTAAATGTGTGTTTAAGGAATGCAGTGTCGCTTGCACGCACAACACTTAGTGGCCGGTCAATGACATAAGATTGATTTGGTTCTCTCTCTTTTACACACGCACACACACACACACACACACACACACACACACACACACACACACACACACACACACACGTAAAGGAATATGAGTGATGTGATTCAGCGCACCTCTCGGCAACCACTCTGCTTTCCATCCTAACGCCTGAGCAGAATACTAATCACTGGATCACATTACAGAAAGAGAGAAAGGAAAAGGGATGGAGAGACAGGGCGAGAGAGTGAATAGGACGAAGAAGAGAAAGAGGAAAGAAAGGAAAGAGAAGGAGAAGAAAAGGCAGACGGAGAATGGCAAGGTTTATATCAGATAAGTGAAATATAAAGGTGGGCTCCACAAGACGCGGTGTAGTTCTACATCTACACCTTCCTGTGAGCAGCATGCAAATACTGCAGGGTTAGTGATGAAAAAGTAATGTCATGCGCAGGTGAGAGCAAAGCTAAACAGCAGGGTGGGAAACAGAGATGAGATCAGAGAAAGCCAAAGATTTTCTATCCTTCTGACCAAAGTCACCCACAGAAGGAGCTGGAAATATAAAGAGATATCACAAGACATCGTAAACCTGAGTACATCACAGTGTGCTGTCACTTTAAAAATGAATCTAGCTCCTGCACAGTTTCTGTACATGCAATTACTTTACAATAACATAATTAAATAATTGTACTGCATTGTATAACATTAAGGATATATTTAAGGAATCATATATTCAGTGGAGTTTATCCAGCCTTTCCTAATATTTGTTTTTTAAATACCCATCAGATCAAATGCTCTCACAAAAAAGAAAACCAACACAATTATGTGAAGATTCAGTTTCATTCAGAATTCTGAATAACTGCACACTTGATTCCTTTTATATACACTGTGAAATATTTTACTCTCTGTTCTTATTATTATCTGTGATCATAATTGCGACTGCATTTGGGAATTGTAGTTTTGTTTTCAAACAAGAAGCACTCCAAAAGTACAAACCTCCACCACGGTGCTCACCCTCTGGGCAGTAGTTACTTTTAAGCATATATTCATAATTTTTTTCTTTGTTCTTTTTAAAATACTTTAAGAGTGGATTAAAAATCAAATAAGTGTAGCATGACAGATGTTTGACTGAACAAACATTATTAAAGACATTTTATGAAAATTTGACCTTATTTGACCTTGAAGAAGACGTCCCAGGTGAGGTGATATTTGAATCCCCGCATATCATTCGCTGTATATGTTCTCAGTACAAACAAAGGCAGTAAGAAGTATAGTTTCAAATACCTCTGTATAACATTATTAGCACTTAGTGCCTAACATCAATCTGTTGACCTTGAAGGAGAGGTCAGAGTTCTTTTTCACCAATAAATCATTAAGTTGGCCTTGAAGACCTTGGTGGATGTCAGCTAAATTTTAATGGATTGACCCCACTCTGCACTCCTACAAAGTTTTATCAGAATGCATGTAAAACTTTCTGAGCTATTACAGACATAATAACCGCACGCACACAACGCTAACAAAGTAAAAAATAAACCTCGAGCAGCACAGTGGTGCGTTGGTTAAATCCATCTTCTCACAGCAAGAAGGAGTAGTTGCTGGGTCTGAGCAGCTGGGGCCTTTCTATGTGAACTTTATGTCTTCAGTGTGCAGAGTTGGGTGTTCTCCAGGTGCTCCTGCTTCCACCCCCAGTCCTGAGACACGCATGCCAGGTTCACTGTTCATTTCAAAATGAACATGAATGTTTGCCTGTTTCTGTGCCCTACCTCTCGTTTCTTAGAATTTCAGATAGGCTCCAAAAAAATACAGATTTAACATCTAACACAGATTAAAATTCCCCCCAAAATACTTGAAATTAGCTGCACTATTATAACTTTGCACACACGTCATCAGTGTGCATCAAGAATGAAGATCCAGTAGTAAAAAACGACATTATGGCCTCATAAAGCTGTTCTAAAGCATGAAGGTTACATCTGCCTTTTAAGGTGAAGACTTGAAAACTTGTTAACAAGAACAATTAAATGTGACAAACCCACACAGAACCATAGCTTTAGATGAATTAGCAGCTAAACAGATGGATTTTTCTCCTCAGGAACTGGTGGAGAAAAAGTTGACCTAAAGCGACTATTGCTGAAACAAATTAGTCGCATCATCTTCCAACTGTATTTTACAACAGTGTCGCCTTCACGGCATGCTGCTTTGCTCCCGAGTGAGTTTAAATGCAGTTTACTGATTATAATTATATGCCAGCCTGCTGTGCGGTTTGCCACTTTAAGTACAGAAATGTATTAAGACATCAAACAGGAGAAGTTGTGTCCACCTGAATGGGACTCGAGGAAAAAACGGTAACAAAGACATTCAATTTTGTTGCGGGAAATAATTGTTGGAGGCAATTTTCAGGAGCGATGACTCAAATTAAAGTTCATTTTAGACTAATCTCGATCATAACATGTCCGTTCAGGCAGTGCGCCGTCCATTATTCTTAGCTTTTGCACTTGTCTCTGTAGCTCATGCAAATACAAACACTCCGACTAAATCTCATACGCCCCCCCCCCCCCCCCCCCCCGACACACCCTTCCTTCCCCTCTCCTCCCCTCCCCTCACAGCCCCATGCTGAAGCAATTATGTCCAGTGTGTGAGTCTTCTGCAGGCAGTGTGAGAGTGATTGATGATGCTGTCAGCACAGGGAACATGTTTTAACGTCAGAATAATCTCCCTGCTAATATATTACATCCACTGGATAGGGTTCAATCATTACTAATAGCGCCACTAAGTTGGTGAGAAGGGAGCTGGTGCTGAGAGCACGTGCCTTCGAGTGTGTGTATGACTTTGTGTGCGTGTCTCTCATTAATCAGAGAAGAAATAGAGGCAGGGAAGTGTAGTAAGGCCAACCAATAAACAAGTATGCCAGTGCAAGGTGGGGAGAAGGGAATAAAAAGCAGCCAGTGAGATGTGTTTACTTCTTACATAATTACTCACTCATATCCTATAGTCGATGAATCAACTGAGACGCTGTTATTGTGAGTGTGAGCGTCTTACCACCACTTGATATAATATCGTCTTATGAAATGAAAGGCTCGGGAAGAATGGAGCACAAAGGCATCCGATGCTTCAAAAAGGAGGCAGCCTTGTGGTGTCTAATCCGCGCTGTCTAATCTCTCAAATTGCTGTGACGTTTGATGAAGGGGATCGGGGCCGATGCGAGGAGAGAAACAGACCCAGTGACAGAGCGAGTGGGAGTGCGAGTGTGTGTTTGTGTGTGTTTTCTCTTCTTTTGCTGATGTGTACAGTACAGATCCAGCTGTGCCCTCCGCTCCTGAACAAATCCTCTTTTAAATACAAGCTGTGTTGTTTACAGCACTCCTCTGCTTCCAGACACCAGCCGCTCTTTGCCTACGCTGCCTCTGTTCATTTGACACTGTCTCCTCTCTTATCTGCTCTACGTACTGCTGATCAGATGCACCCCCCGCCCGGTCTTTCCATAGCCTGGCAAAAAACGCACACAGCCGCATGTTGCGTACACTGACATGCAAGCATGTACATGTGGGAAAACCAGGGGAGAAAGAAAAGGAACGAGAAAGCAAAAAAAGGAAAAGAAGGCGTGTACGAGAGAGTCTGAGGGGATTGGTGTTATATTCTGCTGGTGTCAGCTGACTCGTGGCCCTGCAGATTAATGTGTGCGTGTGTGTGTGTGTGTGGGTGCGTGTGTGTATGTGCATAGCACAAACAAAGGAACTCTCACAAACACCCATACACAGATTAGCTCGTCTGCTGAGAAACAAAGGGTTAAGAGAGAATGCAGATTTCACAGGGAATGGGAGGGAGTTTGAGGCCGTGCATCTAGTTTTTGGGGTGCTCCGCGTGTGTGTATAAACATATACATATGTGTGTGTGTGTGTGTGTGTGTGTGTGTGAGTGAGAGAGAGAGAGAGAGGGAGAGAGCGAGGCCAGCGCGGCAGTGGAGTGTCGTGATCCCTCTCCCTAATGCTGTGTGGAGAATCTCCTGGCCGGGCTCAGCTGCCAATTCTCTCCACTGTAACAGTTCCATTCTCCTCCTCAGCCAGTGAGACAATGCTGCCGTGCTTTCTGTGCATCTCCACACAAAGAGCCCGGCGCTGAGACAGACGCTCACAGTGAACTGAGACACAGCACCAGGACAATAGACTAAGAACGGTTTTGTTCGGCATTGTGTTGCGTGTTTGTGAAGACAAACAATAAAGAAAGTTCCGAGGGATGGGCAACTTCTTCCTCATTGTTGAAACTTTAAGAGGATGTTGCAGTTTACAGAAGCGGGAGCTGAGAATTTGTTTCTTCACACAATCTTTTGGTTGAAGCTGTTTGGATCACATGTGCGTGTATGTAACTCTACTTAGGGGGAAAAAACTTTTTATCGCAGCTTGAACTATGAAATATGATCCAGGCCTACGTTTCCATGGAAAAAACTGCACATCATACACATTAAAATATAATTGAAAGTATATATATATATGTGTGTGTGTGTGTGTGTGTGTGTGTGTGTGTGTGATTTTATGTGTTTGTATAAGCAGGATATACAGCCTATATATAATATATATAGGCTGTATATTATATTGGCATACTGGAAGTTCTCCCTCTACTGGTGGCGGCAGATGCTGAGACGTACTGCCCCAGAGGACCACCTCCCAGGAAACTTGAGCCAATCACAACAGCTGAAACAAGCCCTTTATCTACAGGGGCTTATTAAGCTAATTGAATTAGCATGTTGTGGTTTCTGAACCCAAATACGATTAGCCTGTTATTACCGTGTTATCAGGGTCCCTTGTTACAGTAACAGCAGGTTACTTCTGGCTGCTACATTGCCTCTTTCTCTCTCTCTCTCTCTCTGTTTCACCGTCTGCCTAACATATTCCATTTTTGAACATATTCATAAATCGTCTCCTAATCTGTTAAAGACCTGGCACGGTTAACAGCGTCCTGATATTCACAGCTATTGTGAGGCTCGTAGCTGTAATGCTTATGTGAAAATAAAGTTTATTCAACTCAGTCTGTGAGTGCAGTGTATTAAAAGATGATCCCTATTTTGTTTTGACAATAGAAAAATGTATATGTTGTGAGATGTGTCGAGTGTTTTAGTGTCTTGGTTTCAGCTCCCTTTCGTGGTATCATGGCACACAGATACTGCTGTGATTCAGTCCCATCAGTGGTTGGGAGAGGGGGCTCTTTTCCACCAAAGCACTCTTATAAACCTAAAGTACACTACCCACACAGAGCCAAAGGGCAGACAGATAACGTTAGCAACTAACTGGTGAACACGGAGCTCCATTTTGGATCTTTTTAGGGGAGGTGGCACTAAATGAAGTTAAAGACGCAGAAGCCTGTTGCTCACAGGGTCATCAGGGATTGGCCAACTAGCTGTGCCATCTACTCTCAGCTTAACACAGCAGGAACACAGAATGTATAAAAGAGCTTGATGTCCCTCTTTTTTTATTTATTTATTGCTTATTTGTATTTGGACATGCATTAAATATGAACCACACACAGCATTTACTGCCTGTCATCATTTGCATTGTCAGTTTCTGTGGGTCTTAAAAATGCCCTAGAACTACTGAATGCACAAGGCTAAGAAAGAAACAGTCAAAAAATGAAGATATTATTTAAGAAGCAACACAGAAAAAGACAAAAAGCACAATACGAGGCACAAGTGCCAAACGTCAAGACTTTTCATGACTGTGGGACTGATCTCTCTGAAAAGTATCAGTTTAAATTCAAAATGATCCCAGTCAGGATCCAGCTTGAGTTTTGCAAGTAAGAAAGTTGACTTCCCTAAAGGAAAAAGCTGTCTACCTCAATGATGATTTATATGACAAAAAAAGGTTCCCACTAGACACAAAATCACAAGTGGATGGAATCTAAAGGTCCACTGGGCAGTTTGTAGAGAGTGAAGTTGATCAGATAAGTTCACACGGTCACTAGACCGGTCACACAGGTCATGAAGAAAATCTCCTAGCAACCATCAGTCTCTGGGGAAACGTGTGAATATTGGAGCTAGTTGCAGGAGATTACTGGCAGTCACTAATCACCGTTCTGCTGCGCCAAAGACCTCTTTGTAAATGCTTTGGTTGTCTGCACTTTGCATGGAAGACTTGTCTGCAAACACTCGCAAATTTCCCGTCAAGCAGTAGTGAAACTGAAATGTGGAATGAAAAACAGAAACAGAGTGTTGTGCTTTTTCAAGTTTCACTACAGCTTGGAGAGTTAATTGCAGGAACCACTCACCAACTATTTGATTTTTGCCCTTCGAATGGTTGCCCACTAGTCTCTGTGAGACAGACTAGCGCAGGATGCTAGTTTTAGCAAAGGAAAAAAACAAATATATATATATATATTTTTTTTTAATGATTACAGTGGAACCACCTTTGCCCTGCAAAAACACATCCTCCAACCACACACACCCATATTTCGCTCCATTGTGGTTTATTTCACACCTCAAACATTTAGTAAACAATTAAGCAAATACAAGTAATCTGCAGGTAGTAAGAAAATAAACTACTAACTCTTTTACGCTGCGTCCACACGTAAACGGCGTTTGGAATCACCGAAAACGGAGATTTTTTAAAGCTCCTTTTTTGGGTTTACGTGTGGACGAGGAATACAGAGTTCGTCACGCAACGTCAAAGGTATCTGCCTTTTTTCACGTCAGCTGTGCGCCACGTTATTGTTTACATGAGATGAATTGCAGAATGGCAGATAGAGACAAGATACTGTTAATCTGAGTATCTTCAGGTTTTACAGGCTTACATACACACGCAGTTACTGTCCCTCTATTTACAAAGGCAGAGGCGTCACGGTGTGATTATTTTACATGTAGTTGGTTTTTTTCCTGTGTAATAATGTTCAACATTGCTGTCAATACATTTTTCAAAAAATGCTTTTCTGTGCAAAATGGGTTTAAAAACATAAACAGCTGTGGGATCCTGTTTGTCCGTGATTTAGACAGGGGGAACAAATCCTGGCAGGATCAGCCTGATATTATTTGTATCCCACTGTAACTTTACTTTATAAAGAGCTAACATCTCCAAAATGTCAGGAGTAGTTATTTATTACAACAAGTGTTTGTGAACTAAAAATCAAGAATGTGGGATCCTGTTTGTCCGTGATTCGAAGAGCCCAGCGCTGCTGTCGACGCAGGGAAAACCACTTCTGCAGGGGAGACCTACCTCGGCACTTGTGCTGGTGAAGCCAAAGGGAAGATTTGCTTCAAGATATTTTCAAATCTTTGGCTTAGAATGAAGTTGGTTTGGAAACATATTCAGCGATGCTTCATCTTCTGCTTTGCGTTTGTATAGGGGCCCCGTGCTAGCAGTGTCCAAGCCTTGTTTTGTTTTTTCGCTTTTCATGCCGCACCCGCCCTGCAATGGGGGCGGGCCCCACATTTTGGGAAGGTCTGCTCTAACGGATACGTAAGTTGTTTTTCTAACTAGCCGCACTGCCTGCAAGTCGCCTTAAGCAATAACCTCTTTACTTTTTCTTTGTAAACTCTAGACTTATAAAACAGACATTTCTTTACATATTTCAATAAAATGATTTTTGTAACCCCATTACAAAATTAACATTTTTACTTTTTTAACAGCAACACAACATGTAGCATTGTGATAAATGTTTTCTTATGAGGAATTTCAAGGATTAAAAAACAATCAAAATATTTAAATGGCAGCAACAAAATATCCTAAAATAACAACTAGTGGACTAAGACAAAAAATCAAATATATCAAAAATATTAATAATGTTGTAGCATCTTTGGACCCAATGTAAAGATTTCCAAAAAGAAACCCCATTGTGTATCCTTAGTGAACCTGTGTGAACACAGTGCTTCTTGTGTGTTGAAGCTCCTTTTACCAGCTGGCCAAGGAGTCAAAGAGGCTGACTTTAGTTGAGAGGAGGAGGTGGGCCGAGTGGGTGGAAGGAGGCAGGGGAAGGGGCAAGGGAGCTGCGTGAGGAGACTGAAGCAGGATTTATAGTCTGTCTGAGCTACACGTCAGATGATCTAATAGCATCACAACCCCCCACAGCATCCTGACATTGGAAAGGGGGTCTCTGTGCACCCCACAAGAGACCAGGTTGGGGAGTCAGCTGGTCTCACTGAGCCTGTGATTAATACACTAGGGCTGCTCTGTACCACCTCCACACCACACTGTCCTCACCTCCAATTAGCATGCTAATGAACCTGCACATGTGTGTGTGTGTGGCACCTGAGGGCTCTTTCTCACTGTGCAGTGTAAACAGAAACAGGCTGGCATTCAGAGGAATGGCTGCTGCTCTGCTAATTGAGACTGTGTGTGTGTGTGTGTGTGTGTGTGTGTGTGTGTGTGTGTGTGTGTGGACTCTGACCCTGGTTATACTCGCTGCTGTTATAGTAACTGGTTGAATAGGAATGTTTTGTCTGTCTAGACCTGTCCTGCTGACCTTTGTTCTCAGTGATTGTGTAGAGGTGGCCAGTCACAGCTTGTTCTCTATATGTGTGCCATAGACAAGAGACAGATGGACATATCCACATTGCTGTAAACACACAAAACGCATTCAACAAATAATCAATATATGTTTTTATTTTAAAAAAAACGTTTAAAGCTTAATAATATTTTGTTTATTTTTCTGTTGTGCCGTTTTTACTTATTGTGTGCTGTACAAACTATAAAGTAAAATTGATGTAACTGATACCAGTTTGCTGGAAATTTTTGCCATGGCATTGATTTTCCTAACCAATAATCCAACAATAAGCATAGAGGGTCTATCACTGCAGAATTTATACAAAAGAAAATACACCAACGATAAATTGTAACAAGATTAAGCCAGAAACACAGTTATTGCTTTGGCTTATTGGAGGAAACCTTCCCATGCAGAGGAAACCCATACACGCAAACGCCGAGCAGAAAGTCCCTCGACAAGTTCAAAGCGTGAGCCTTCTCCCTGAGAAAACAGTGCTAACCCCTGTGCCACTGTGCAGTCCGTTTTTGCTGCTCTTCCACTCAGTTTTTTTGAGCATGGTTGTATCTTAGTGGTGTATAGTATGCAGGATGTGGGAGTCATTAAATATCTGACTAAAAGCAAGCTTCATTAGCTGAAAACCAAACTAACAGGTAAATAAGCCCAAAAGGCACAAGGCAGAGCTCACGGAGGGATTGCACACAGAAAACAAAACAGACAACACAACCTAGGCAAAGAGGAGGACGGGACTATTTATACACTCGGGTAGGGATGGGTATTGATAAGATTTTCACGATTCCGATTCTATTTTCGATTCTGTTTAACAAGTCGATTCTTTATCGATTCTTTTTTTTTAAAAAGGAGAACACTAAAGTTGATTAGCTTAGAACTTTGTTTTATATCTTCTCTTTGAACAAGGTAGAAATTTAGGAGTAACATGGCCTTACAAACCCAACAGTGAAATCTTAAGAGATCCAGCCTACGGCTCTTCAATGGGGTGTCACAGGGCCCCTAGGAAAAAAAATTGTAAATGTAAAATAATAAAATAAATATTCTTCTGTAGCAATAACAAAGTATAACATAAATTATTCTGTAGCAATTACACAAGAATATCCAGTAATGTCCCTGCCTACAATTAAACACATTCCGAAAATCTTGGGCATCTGCTGTGGCAAATGGGTGCAAGCCTTTTACCACAAACTTAGTCACTGCTCGGTGACATTCGTCTATCCTGGCCTGAAAGGAGACGCTACCGGTAGACTGCAGCGAGAACTGCCAGCATCTGAGCCGGCCAGACTCTGCTAACATAATATGCACTGTTAGTTGATTATTTACCTGCCGCGTTAACGGGAGAGGACATGCAAACGTTACCGCTGCTGCTGGGTTGAGATTCACGATCCCGGAGCGGAATTAAAAACACGACATTCATTTAAGGTCATCGTGTGTTTTGTGAGCAAATGCTTTTGCATATTCGTAGTGTTTCCTCCCTTAAATGAAATATCTACTTTGCAAGTATTGCAAGTTGCCCTGTTGTCATCCGTTCTCGTAAAGTATAATCAAACTTTTGAGCATTTGAGCCGCTGGCGCCGTGTTTCCTGCCAGGTAAATGACGCTCCGCAACGTGGTGACGTCATTCGGGGCGACTGGAATCGATAAGGGAATCGTTTGCAAAAATGGCAAAAATGGCAAACAATTCCAAGGAATTGAAACAGTGGGAACCAGTTCTCAACAAGAACCGGTTTTTGATACCCATCCCTACACTCGGGACTAAGTGATGTTACTTAACCTGGAGCCAGAACAGGAATAATACAATGAAACAGGAATCCAGAACCTCACCTGCCATCTAAACCTTCATTAACATTAACTAAGAATTCAAAACCTCATTAAAAAAACTCAGTCATGCATGTACTGAGTTTAGCTTTTTGGTAGAACACCAATCTGGACTTTAAACCATTCCCGAGTGCAATGTCAGTGCGTACAGCATTATTATGTTAATCATGTTGTTATAAGTCATTGGTCTGACATAATATCTGTTTATATGATATTATATGATTTATATGGCTTTAAAATCGAATCAGTGAATTTGAGCTGAAAGCAGCAATACTCAAACTATTGCATCCACATGCTTCAGAGTTGTTATAAGGGTTCTTCTCAAAAGCCATCTATTGTCTTTTCCAAACATGTCTGCTTTAATTCACACATTTAATTCATGTGTCCAGAGCACATTACAAGTCCAGTTCTTTGCTCATATGGTCACTGGCAAAGCTTTGTTTGGCGCGTCTACTTTGCAGGTTGGATTTATACAACCAATTTCTAATTGTAGACTCATCCACATCAAACTTCAACTTAATGTAATATTGTAGTTTCCTATAAGATCCTAATTTGTAGAGTTCATTTTGTTAGACTTTGTTAGACTATTTGCATAAATTGTGATGTTGTTTCCATTCTGATAGTATTGCACATTATTGAATGCAGGAAAATATTTAGCATTGATAGAAATTAAATTTTAATGTTTTTAGAATGTTTAATGGATATTTTTGGTCCTTCCTTGGATTTAATTGTTATTGATGAAATAAATGTTAAAAATTATTTTTTTGGTTCCAGATATCTGACCGACAGCAAACCTGTGATGTCCCTAATAGTTAGTATTTCCTGATTGGTTGATTGCATTCTGCTTTGGTGGATGGGAGTGATGGAGTAGATACTATTGTATATAAGTGACTGTGTGAACATTGTTTCATTGTACCTGATAAACGTCACTTTTATGAAACCTATTAAAAAAAAATAATGGTAGACACATTTTAAAAATTCTTTCCTCCTTAGCACCTGTCATTGATTCAAGTGTGCCAACCCAGGATCACAGCAAAATGTGCAATAGACACGCAACAACAAGCAAAAAACATAAGAAGTACATTCCAGGGTCTCTAAGCTAGGCGGCTAAGCTGTACATTAATATACATGTAAATGTGTTAATAATGCCTGTTTAAACATTTTCACGTAATTATTAGTATTATCTCCGTCTGCTGTTACTGCAACTTACTGCAACTTCTACATGCGTGCACATATTAAGTTATAGAGAAGCAAAGCAAGAAATGGATGCACTGGACCGGTGTGGCTGCTGCACACTTTGCCGCGATATGGGGTTGGGTGTGCAGAGCTCTCCAAGTTACTCATGTATGTGGACAGAAACAGGTACAAGAATTATATGCAGATACTCTAATTAATTTGAAACTTGTTTGCATCAAACTTTAGGTGTTTGAATGGTTATTAGCTGGACACTTTTAAGTAAGTAAGTAAAGTTTATTTATATAGCACCCTCCACAGACATGTGACACAAAGTGCTTTACAAGAAGGTAAGAAACCACAATACAGTCATAAATACATCATAAAAACTACATCTAATTAAAAGCTTGGTAAATGGCCTGTATTTGTATAGCGCTTTATTAGTCCCTAAGGACCCCAAAGCGCTATAAACAACCACCCATTCACACACTGGTGATGGCAGCTACATTGTAGCCACAACTGCCCTGGGGCACACTGACAGAGGCGAGGCTGCTGGACACTGGCGCCACCGGGCCCTCTGACCACCACCAGTAGGTAACGGGTGAAGTGTCTTGCCCAAGGACACAACGAGCGAGACTGTCCAAGTTGGGCTCAAACCAGCAACCTTCCGATTACAAGGCGAACTCCCAACTCTTGAGCCACGATCGCCCCCTAATTAAAAGCTTTTTGAAATAAAAATGTCTTTAGCTGCTGAAGGTCATAGATCACAGCAGGATAGCTCCATATATTAAACGTTAGGTCTTTTGACAAGATTCCCATCATGACTGGCTGAAATGCAGCCCCACATGTCTGTAGACAATCCTTGTACTTCTCTCATGACCTCCTTCATATATTTTGATGATGGTTTGAATGAAAAATGAAAAATTTGGATTTATTACTCCATCAGACGTCTTGTCATTGATTTTCAGTCCAGTTCTTGTGTAATTTTGCAAAATTCAGCCTTTTCTCCCTCCCTTCAACTGAGGAGGCTTCAGTGAAAAGTAGAGTAAAGTTGTAGTACCCACTGAAGGGCCAGGTGGATCTCTCAGGTCCTGTGTCAGGTCTTTGCTCGATTTGTTTTCCGATTTCTCAGCAACATAAATGTTTTTTGTCCTTCACTTGCTCAGTTTTCACTTACTACACAACATACTGAGACTCCGCATTATATCTCACACTTGATCACCTTGTGGTAGATTGCTTGAGATCCCTTTAAAAATTAACATTAAATCTGTCTCCTTGGAAGCAAAATATATAGAGATGAGAAGTGACTCGAGACTTTTGAGTATTGTAATTGCACAAGACCCAAAATACATAAGTTGTATCTTAGTGACCATTAATGGTCTCTTTTGTCTTTTTAAGCATGAATTTGAAAAACGGCAGCTGTTACTCTACATGAAAAACATGTGGAAGAAAAACTGTCAAAGTGTTACCAAAGTGGTAAGACAAAATAAAAATGCTCAATTTTGGAATTTGGAGGCATCCAGCAGTATTTTTTAAAAGTGATTTATGGAATATGTAATTATGTGTGTAGGACAGAGACAACCATGATGAGACTTCCTAGTGCATTTGTTTGTGGTGCTGAACCAAAACCATAATTTTACAGTCCAACATCCCAAATGCCAAAGGTAGCAACCGCACATTTCTTCAGCTCAAAAAATAGATACGTCTTTATTTCCCCAGAATTCTTTGGATGTACTCAGAAAGCAGCTTCTTCAACTAAAAAAGGTTTTAGGTCCTTCAGCGTATTTGTTAGACCTCACAAACACCACTTTGTTAAGATTAGCCATAAAAAATAAAACAATAAAAAAAAATTAAATATCCATTTCAGAGATTATGTAAACTTGCATGTGCATGTAAGTGCACATACACACACTTATGCATGTACAGGCATAGACACAGCACTGCTACTGTAACCTTTGCAATAATCAGTTCTGTCTGATGGGCCTTTTTAATTAACCTTGTAGGAAATTAATCCCAGTGTTAAATGGACAAGAAAAAGATGTTTGATTACCACCACGAGCCAACTGGGACTTCTCCCTCTGTCTAATTGCCCAGGAAGAGAGAATAAGAGAAAAAGTAGTGCAAACGAGAAGCAGAGAAACCGGGAGAGAGAGGAAAGAGGAGAGCAAGCAGAGAGTGAAGCGCCTCGAATCCTGCGGTGTCATTAGCATCCGTGTGAATGTCAGTTAGTCCCTGGAGCTCTGATAAAGCTTCACTGAGAAGAGCGTGTCGGGAAAAAAATTAGGCATGAGGGGGGGAAAAAGAAAGGAACATTTTGATAAACTAAGAGGGACAAAACACGCTACGTGATGTCCAGAAATTCCTGAGACTCCTCCAGAGAATCAGTAAGAATCTGTTTAACACTAAGCACTGAACAGGCGTCGCGTCCCTTCTTTACTTAAACTTCTTATTTTAAGTAGTAAAGTGTGTTGACATTGGCTCCATAATAGAAAGAAGGGACCACTAACGAGTTTTCAATAATGGTACCAATGCTAAATAGCTTGCTAACACCTGCAGATATTTATGGTCTGATATGTGCGGTCCTCAAGCTGCAAAATGCAGTCATGGTCAAATGTTGTGCACGTAATTGGATCCATATCTGAGAAAACTCTAATTCATTAAAGTGTACGCACTACAAAAGTTTTTACATATTATATGTAGTGTACTACACAAACATGGACTAAGGGAAGGTGTCAAAACCTGTTGTGTGTTGTCATATTCGACCATCTGCTGTGATGTTGGCTTTAATTCTGAATCAAGAAATGAATAAATAGTACTGAGAACAAACCTCTAGATACTTTATAACAAAACAACACAGATTTGCTCAAAGACAATCTGGGACTGAACCAACCCAGATGTGCAGAAGCTGCAGATTCTCCAGTGTCCACTTGATGCTGGTCCAAAATCAAATCAGTCCCTATACACACACACACACACACACACACACACACACACACACACACACACACACACACACGTCCAACATTAAAGCTAGCTAAAGCAATGTTAACTACTCAGTTGGCAATTTTTCACTCTGGAAACACCTTTTCTAAGAACTATTTACAGTTAACCACTCATCATGGGCATGAATGTAATTTTAGGCATTTGATGATTTCTTTAAACTGTGCTTGTAGTGCTTGTACAGCAAATGTCTCTAAGGACTTAAAAAACAGAACTGGGTGCATAAGTTTCAATTTATTTTATTTATTTAAACATACATCTCCATTCTTAAGTCAAAAGACCCTCAGCAAGTTGCACCTCAGCCGGATGCTTTCGGTTACCATCAACAAGCTTCTATATCAGAAAGTGTTTGTGATATCAAAGTGATACAAATCAAAGGAATTTCCTGGAAAAATTACAGCTAGCTAGGCGACATTGCCAGGAATTCATTTGTGAAAATGGCTTAAGACAAGAGGAAAGAAAGCAACACTAAGAAGACTGCAGATTTGCAGATATCCAAAAGCAAAACTCATTACTTGCTATCTTTGTTTCATCTAGTTTTATCAGAAATATCAGCGTAGTGTTGTTTAATCCGAGCTTCCTGCTTCCTGTTTTGTGGAGCCACAGCAAAGAGAGCGCTGCTTCCCCTAAGTTAATGTTTATGTTTAGCAGCTTTGGTATTAATGACTAATTAAGCTGCTTTACACACTTGAGCTATGATGTGGCAATAATGTGAGAAACAAGTACTGCATTTATTGTTGAATGTTTGCAACATTAATTGGGGAATCAACAGCAGAAAAGGCGCCTAATTAAAAAGGCCTTTTGATACATGAGGTGTCACAGCCTCAAAAACACTCTCACGGTTTTCTCCAGTACGCTCACGTCAATGCCATTTTCACCCCAGTCTTGCCTTCTCTCCCTAAAGTCTGCTCAGGCAGGTGCTTCCCTTCTTTACTCCCTAATGTCTAAAGATCTCTGCACTGACCTCAGCTCTACATGACTCATCCTGTAGCGTGCTGGCTCTGCGTATCGGCGTATGTGTGTGTTGGCCGTGTTCATCGGCCTGTGTTGACTTCCCGGATCCCTGCAGGTGTCTGTGTCAATAATCCAGAGGGCAGTGCGAAGAGAACCAGCGGAGGTTGTATTACCTGTGCACTGACGCACAGTCTGTCTGACTGTTATGTCACTAAGTTTGGCTGTGTGGCCTATTATGGAAGGAAAAAGAGTAGCTATGAGTTTCCTCTGCACCTAATATCATTGCATTTTAATAATTTTATTAGCATATTTGACATTTTTCTCAATTTCTCTAATTGGCTTTAAAGTTACCTTCCAACATCTGTAAAGCCTCAACACCTGCTTGCGTGTCTTTAGTTTTTAACACAAGAAAACAGAAAAAGTCAACAAATCTTTGAGCTCTTCAGCAGCTAAAAAGAGCTCAACTCTGCTTTGCATGTGATTCAATGACTCCATATAAAGAATGATCACAAACTCCAGGTCTGAAACATGAAACCTGCTTTTCTCATTACCAAAATAAAGTTCAGGGTCTCAATTGCTAGTTTATCTTTATGTAATACACCAGGATGTTAATGTTGTAATGTACGGTACCCATTCAGAAGTATGCTTTAGTGTGTGGCTCCCATATGACTGACAACACGTGAAGTTGGCCCCTTAAGGTCGGTCTCTCAGTTACGCACTCACTTATTTAAAATTCAGTTGTATTGAAACAGACCTTAACGAGTGAGCTATTCAGCTTTTCTCTGCATTTACAGTTTCTTCAAAAACATTTCCAAACCCACCACTCCTGGAAGCTCTCTTGCTGGTACTATAATAAAATATAAACCTTTTTATTCAAAGAGTTTACTTATTAAGATAGTAAAAGTTATATAGTCCTCACCAGGTGTTAAAACTGAGTGAATACAACCTCAGCTGAACAATGATACATGAGATATTACACCGTGTCATTATTTATTTAACAAAAACGAAGCAAATATGCAGAAGCAGTGTGTGAAAGACTAAGAGCACCCCACGATTAAATAGCTACTAGAACCACCTTCAGCAGCAATAACCTGAAGTAATTGTTTTCTGTATGACTTTATCAGTCTCTCACATCCTTATGAAGGAATTTTGGCCCCCACGTCTTTAGAACATTGAGGTTTATGGGGATTCGTTTAAACGTGATTTTCTTGAGGTCTTACCCCAGCATTTCATTCATGCTAAGGTCTGGACTTTGGATCATTGTGTTCTTTTCTTTGTTCCAGCCATTCTGTCGAGGATTTGGTGCTGTGTTGGGATCATTGTCCTGTTAAATGACCTAATGTGGGTGAAGCTTTAGCTGTCGGACAGTTGGCTGCACATTTTCCTCTAAAATACTTTGGTTTACTGACGAGTGTGTCACTGTTGGCAAGGTGTCCAGTGCAATGTAGGTCCTATTTTTTTAGCTTCTCTACATGGTCTTTGCTGGGACAGCCACTCCTGTAAAGACTGCTTGAATGATTTTTCCACTTGTGAATCTTTCTCATTGGAATGATGGACTTAAACTTGGACATTTCCATATGACCTTTCCCAGACTGGGCAACAACTTCTCTGAGATCATTGCTCATATCTTTTCTAATTTGAGATAATTCATGTTGTTTTCTGACATGAGAACTCCCTGAGAACTGAAAGAAGGTATACTTTTGTTGTTATCATGACTGTTAAATCATTGGTTCACTTGTCCGAATATATGGAAGCCCGTTTCCGCCACTAAAAAAAGTATCTGTAACTTCTTAACTCGAAATTTTGAGAAAGGTAGCGCTAACAATCAGTAATCTAAGTGAATTACGTCATTTTCTTGTTACCTGGAAGGATATGGCGCAGAGGAATGCGGACTCAAAACCGGATTGTGAGCTACCAATGTATAGCAACAAATTGGTGCTTTTGAGAGTACATTTGCTGATAGTAACGCCATGTGATTCCGCTAATAACACAAGAATTTCATCATTTGTGAAGCCACGCTGAAAATACTCAGCAATTTGTGCATTCATGACTAGCTGTAATACTGGTAGCTTAGCTGTAGCATTTGTAGCTGAGGGCTTCAGCTTCCGGGTAACAAGGAAATGACGTAATTCATGTAGATTTCTGATTGGCAGAGCTAACTGTAAATTTCGAGTTAATAAGTCAAAATTTTGTGAAAACAACTCGAAATTTAGAGTTATGGAAACGTCTTTTTTTGGTTAGGGGTGGAAACGGGCGTCCATACGAATGTCTTTATGAGTCTGATTGTGGCTGTTGTCACAGTGACAACAGCCACAATCAGATATTATCCACCCTTAATATACAAGCTATGGATACATATGAACGCTAAGTTACCAAAAGACATAATTTCTGCACCTGATAATATATTTTAAAATTTTAAATATATTCCTTTCAGATTGTTTCCTTTCAATAATTGTTACTGGGAAAAAATATGTTTTCCAATACTAAACATGTTCATTTTTTTCATATTCTGTGGGCTCATGCATTGAAATAAAATGACATCTAGCAAGGATCATGTAATCAAACAGTAAGTTCTCAGGTCTTAGTAACTTGTATACATATACTGTGAGATCAGATTTGCTTGTTAGATGTGTTTCTATGTGAACGTCGGTGAATATCGTTCCTGTTAGTCCACTAACTTCATTGTCTTCAGCTCACCTTGCCCTCCCCTTGTTACGAGCTTGTTAGTGTTAAGTCATCAGCAGGGTCAAACTCTCTGAAAACACACATTACAACACAGCCAAAAGATCACATTACACAGTTTGAATAAATACAAGGCAATTTGTCATTGTCATGTCAGAGTTGCCCCTTCCTCTGTCTGCACTGGCTGTCTCTCTCATCCTCCTGCCTACCCCCACCTCTCCTCCATGCCCTGCCTCCTCTGCCCCGGCACAGCAGCAGGAAGCAGTAATGGTGATTGTATTAACCCCTCGCAGAAAGCGTTGACCTTTGCTGAAGATAGTAGTGAGGGGGGGACAAACTCAGAGATTAAAAGTGTACACTTACACACTAAAGCATTAAGCAAAAGCATAAAGAAGAAAGAGAGATGTTATATTTTATATGCAAATTTGGGGTATTTGTTGTATTCCATGCATTAAAACATAAAAACGTATGATAGCAAGGATGGGAATTAAGCTCCAGCTCCAGTTGAGAACCAGTTCCCTTACCTGTCCTTTCGTCCTGCTTGCTGGGGAGTTTCAGCAGTTTTGACTATTTATTTATACTCAGTTTTTATAAACACTTCTGCAATGGCAAGTACATGTTAACGGGACTTTTACGGTCTATCTTAAAACCCTTCATTTAGTCGTGTTGCGATTTTTATTTCAGTTGTGTCGACTTGGATGTGTGATGTGATTTCGGCTATTTAGGTGACGAAGAACAGTTTAAAGGTTTAGCTATTAACAGGCCACCATGACTGAGACTCCGGTAGCAGTTAATGACTACCTTTCTGCACTCTTGCTCCGGATTGTTGCTTAAATGGCAATAAAAGCAGAGTTCCTGTACCTGTGCGGTGTATGGGGCACAGGAAAAAGGCAAAAACGTAAATATCTGCCAACCATTTTCTGAATTTACCATAAAAATTGCTAGGTTTTATTAGACGCATTACTAACAACTTTGAGTTGTCAGTAAGTCTGTAACAATGTTGCCATTTCATTCAGTCTGTTCCATTAAACCTAAAACTAGAGCTGTTCGACTTTGGTGTCGTTCTAAACGTATTTAACTCGACTTCATTAGAGTTAGCATAACTTGTCCTTCTGAAATTGAGATCCCTTAATTTATTTAATCGGTTAAACTTACAATGTTTTATAGTAGACATGGAACCGTGCAGGCTTAATCGATTCTGTGAGTTTCTGTCACTGGTAGTGGTGTGCAATACTTCATATTTTGGTATCGATCTGATACCAAGTAAATACGGGCCAGTATTGCCGATACCGATACTTTCAATAAATAAGGTGGATGCGTCCTTGAATTGCTAAATCTCAATTTTCATGACGTTAAGTGTTTTTTGTGATGTTTCCTTTTTTATTATTAAATAGTTAAAACTCAGGACATAATTAGGACAAAGTTTATAATTAAATAGAAAATGCTTTATTATTTTGGCGGGGTGTGGCCTGCGATGCCGCATATGCAATCACGCCTCGCCGGCTTAAAACCTGTGCTCTGCTTGTGTTGTTGGTGGTGGTGGTGATGGCAGCGGGAGAGCTGCAGCCGTTGAATGTACTGTTACAGCAACCGCATGATTATTGTGAGAATAAATGATGCTGCGAAGCATGAAAACGCCATCGGGTCTGCTGTGGTGGTTTACAGTTTACAGTTATTTTTTTTCTTAAATAAAAAGCGCTCGCAAACCAGTAAACAAATTAAAACAAGTACTGTTGAGAAACTATAAAACAAAACACAAGGGAGGGGAGGGGGAGCAAAGCATGCCCGCTCTGCACAGCATTGCAAACAGCAACCTGCATAAAACTTTACAGTTGCACAGAAAAAGCTACAAATGAATTGTTCACTTGTGAGCTATTACCTCTACTGAACATATTTAACTAAACATTAACAGGCAATAGATGGTGTTTAAGCTCTGAAGTCAGCACAATCAGCACAGTAAAAACCACAATGTGGTCATTTACTCATGTAAACACATATGAACAGTGATGCTGTTGTTTTAATTATAAGCTGCCAATCTGTGGCTGCAAATCTTTGGCCAAAACAAAGTCAAATTTGCAAAGCGATTCACACATCCAGCATCATTTTGCAACACCACATGTCTCAGTTCAGGTGGTGTGCTTATGTTTAAAACAGCGCACTTGCTCGAGTTTTAGGGGTCATACAGCGTACCTGTCTCCACTAAAACAGCAGACGGCCCATGTGGTTTAAATGGGCAGGAATCAATACCACTGGTTGCTGTCTGAAAGATTCAGTGCTCATATTTACATTCTCAAAGGGCCTATTTTCATTGCCAGGCTAACAAAGAGATCTATCATCACCCTTAACTCCCTGTTCTTGTCAGACATCACCGACATTAACCCCGACGCATTCACGCTCAGATCTATCGGCCTTCTACGGTCAGAAGACTGAGAGGACAAGAATGATCTGAGAGAAATCACATGTATACCTTTTCACCTACAACAAACCGTCTTGACAGTTTGGGCACAGAGGAAAGCGATGTGTGTGGACTGGAATTCAAAGGGTCACCTTAAAATGTATCAGGGTTAGTACACCAGCGAAGACCTCCTACCCCTCCCATTCCTCTCTTAAACAAATCCTTTTCTTTCTGACAGCCGACTAACTCTTAAATAAATCCTGGTTGATGTGAGATCCTGGCTGTTCCCTTCTGACCCAGACAATACCCCTCCAAATACACACACAAACACAAAGAACCTCAGGGCAGAGCTGTGACCTATCCAGACTTTGACCTGTGTGGGTGAAGCAGTCAAAGTCCTCGTGGACCCAGATGTCCTCTTGGCTCTTAAAGCAGCACAGTCTCTCCTCTAATTTCCCCCCCCCTCCTCTTCTCTTCTTCATTCGCACTCCTTTCCCTCCAGCCCCTCTGGAGACTCAGTGATAACCAGGGTAGACGTGAGGAGGAAGGGAGCAGAGGAAGGAGCGGTGGAAGGAGGGGAAGGAGGGTGGTGAGAGAGAGTTGCGATGTCCCGACTCAGGGATATTTAATCCTCTCTGTGAGGGGCAAGAGTTTCTCTCCCTGTTTGGTTTTGGGAGATCAAAGAGGCCGTTCAGATTCGGAGCGAGATGGTTCGCTCTTTCTCCCATTGAGCCGACAGACGCTGCACACACTTGCACATACACTCACATACTTGGGGTGAGCTGTGAGGACACTGTGGTGGTAATGAGGCAGTGATTGATGAGACTTTATGCTTCTTTGCTTCACAGTCTTAAACCACCAGTGTTTGAGCAGACTCCAAATGAAATCAAATCTGTCTGCAGAAAGAAATCAGTTAGTTAAGACAGGAAAAAGAAAAACACAATTAGCTTCTATTAGCAGTATCATAAAATGTTTCTTTTGCTTGTTTTGTTTCTCAGTTATAATCACAGAATTAATTTCTTGCTTTGGGAATCTTTGTCCTCCCACGTGCTCCCACTGTGTTTCTTCATCTGGCATCGGCCCAGCAAAACAAACACACCTGGAGTCGGGTCAGTGTGGTGGTATTTGCACTCATCTGCAGTAGGAGAACACACCAAATGCAGCTGGCTGTGGGCCGTGGCCCTAATGCTAATCTGAGTGCATTTAAAAAAAACATTTTCCCACTGCTTTGGACATTTACCAGGACAAAGTTGATAATTCAGCTATCAGGAATTGGAACAATGCTCTAAAAAAAGAAGATTTCTGAACTCTCTGTCTCAATATCTTAGAGTGATCAATTTTTAACAAATCTTCCATTCCAGTGTAAGACGAGCATGCAAAATGGCATCACCAATTTAATTTCAGCGCTCATCAATTTCTTGTGCTGTCAAATTAAAGCAAAATAGCCACGGAAAATAAATACATTGCATAAAGTTGATTATCTGCAAACTTGATAAAACTCATAAGTACTTTTCCATTGTTTCTCTGGTTTAACGAATGCATGAAAAAGTATGATTAAGCTGGCATCGCTTTAATTGTTATCCTCACAAATGGTCCTTTCAGTCTTCTCTGCAAAGGTAGGTGGAATACTAAACAACAATCAAACTTAGAATCCATCCATCCATCCATTTGCAAACTTGGAATCCTTTTAATAATATTTTTCATCAGGACAGATTTTTTTCAGCTTTCATTTATTTGTTCTAATTAATCAAAAACATTTTAATCTTAGTGGTTTGTAATCAGAATTATTACCATAAGTATAAGGGACACTTTTGCTAGAAATTGGATGAAAAATCCAGAGCGTCCAGAGAGTCCAGAGTTACATTTTGTATAAAGATTTGATTTTGATGGGAGTGTAGATGCAGTAGGTACAGATACTGGGCACTGAACAACAAAAGCAGTGACTCTAAGAGTCCTGTACACTGGGCATATTTTGCATTTGATTGGGATGATCAGGAGCAGTGTGGGTCACATAAGAGTCACAAAGATTTGTGTCGTTTTGTTCAGGCTAAGCAATAACTCATAATGTGCTCATACAGTCTGTAGGCTACACTCATTAATGTTAGATTTCCCAGAAAATACCATCAATGCTGCAGATTGTTTGTGGTTTTGTTTTTGTTTCAATGTATGTTAAAAACATTAACTTAATATTTTTATTTTATTAATACCAGTTGTAATTCTGTGGTGCTGTTCTGGTCTTTAAGTGATGACGTATGAAACCTGCTTCTTTCCAAACTACTCTGCGTTTATTAAGGCTGTTGTGTTTTTAACATGTTTTAATGCTTTTTATCTTGTTCTATTTAAACTGAACAAGCCCGTGAAAAAAGGCAGGGATCACTGTCGGCCTCTCTCAGTTTTATTGCCACTGTTTATTTTAAAGCTCAGTTTTTAAATCCTTACGATGTCACTACAGCCCAGCACACACAGCAGTATATTAATGACTAACCTCGTATTGTGGATGGATTATCTCAGTTGTTCTCCTGACTGAAGTTTGGTCCGTTTACAGCATCCTGCCATGCGATTGCATTTGTCCCTAACCATCAGGAACCCTCACGTTAACTTTTATCGAGTGGAAAAAAAAAATTGCATTCATCCTCCTGCTTCACTGTGCTAATGTGTTTATATTGTGCTAACCATAGCTGTGTAGCTAGCCACCACGTAGCATATCATTATATACCAGCTAGTCCAACTTCGTAACCCTGTCTTCATTTATGTCGGAAGTGATAGCAGAGCTGTACGTTTTAATTTTTTCAGAAATCTCTCAGTCAGAACATGCTATACCATCTTTAGATAAAAGCTAGCAAGCTAACTTCCTGCTAACTTCTGACTCCGTTAAATGACATAGATTTTGTTTTCATGGATGCCTGGATGTTAAACTTATTCTTACACTTGGTAAAGTAGCAACACTGATCATTTTATTGAAGATGAAAGAATTTAGACAGTATTTAACTCTCAGTGATGCTGCAGTGTTCCTTTGACTTTGGGACCTGAAACTGTCACGGCCAGATCAGCAGGCCGCTGACTAGTAGTGTTCTCTCTCTTGCTCTCTCTCTCTCTCTCTTGCTCTCTCTCTCGCTCTCCCGCCAGGGTGGAACTCATGGTGGGTTCGCGCCCTCGGCCCACGCCCCTCTGAAGAGGAAACACCTGGGCCTCATCAGTGCAGCCAGCATTTAAGCCAGGGAGTGGCTTCTACTCATCGCTGGATCGTTGTGTGTGACTCGCGTCAGTGCAGCCCGGCTCTGAGCAAGTTCTCTTTTGCTTCCCTGTGCAAAACCTCTAACGTGTGTTTCCTTCTGTACATAGATCCCCTGGACCCGACCCTGCATTCCCCGAGCGGATTCCCTTTTTGTGTGAATGTTTGGAGAGAGAGTCAGAAGAGGAGCAAGTGTCTTTTCCCTACCTGGATTTCCCCGGAGCCTTTTCCCTGTCACCGCTTTGTATATAGCACTATCCCCTGCACTGTTTGTATATACACCTGGTGGAACTGTAATAAATACTGACTGTGCCTCTGAGTCCTGCATGTGAGTCCTCAAGCGAACCGTGACAGAAACAGATTTTGGACCCGGATACGGCTAATGACGTCAGACTTAAAGACCGGATTAGCCATACTTTGATTACTTTGATTTGGATATATACACTCAGTTTAACCATGGACATGGTCAGCAGCAATACTATTCTGTGACATCAAGGGGGGCAAAATGTGCAAAGAAAACATCACCCGAATTACAATTACGTGACCATCACCAACCTGAACAATTGATGCGATGTAGGACAGATCCATGCTTTCATGACATTGGCACAGCAGAAATCAAGACAACGGTGTGGCGCATTCAGAGATGCTCTTCTGGATACCTTAGTTGTAAAGACTGGTCATTTTCTCTGACCTTTGGCATCAACAAGGCTTTCTCACCTCCTGCTCACTGGATATTTTCACTTTTCCACCTATTCTCTGTAAACCCTGGAGACATGAAACCATGTCATATTCAGAGTAACTTAAATCACCATTCTTCTTCATTCTGATGCTCAGATTGAACTTTAACAGGTCATCTTGATACAGTTTCAATAGTTGCCATGTGATTGGCCGATTAAGAAACAAGTGTATCTAATAAAGTGGCCAGTGAGTTTATGTAGCCTCCAGATGTGAACAGTGAAGCCCTGAAGTGTCTTAAACCTGTATTTTTTGCAATGAGCACCAAGGGGAGGCTCCTTTGGTTGCAGAGGCAGTAATATGCTATTTTTTAACTTATTTCATGCTAAACTGTTTCCTAATGAATATATGGTACCAGTTGCTCGCTTCTTTTTAAAAAAAAATATAATCACAATGTTCATTTGAAATCATAATTCAACTCAGATTGAAATAGGTGATAAAGCTGGAGACGTTTTGGACGTGTTCTTTCTTAACCAGAGGTTATTCCTGGCTAATGTCTGGTTGAGTAAAACAAAGGCTGAAGATGTCAAAACAGGACTAATGGGTAACACCAAGATGGCTTTGTCCATTTCATATAGAGTCATGTATCATCTACCAAACTTCTGGCATTGTGGCGAGCTGCTTGCACTCTTACTCTTGCCTGAGGAAACAGGAAATGTGGGAAACAGTATGGTTAGGTCAGAAAATGTTTGGACACCAACACATATTCCTCAGTGTCAGCAAAGCGCAAGACACTAGATTTGAAATGACAAGATAAGTTGCAGTTAAAAAGTAGACTTTAAGCTTCAGCGGAGTTGCTCATTTTGGACGTAAGGCCTACACCTGTGGGTGATCTGTCATATCAAAAACCGTCCCGGGATATTTCTCGAGATAAAATACGCTAAGCAGCTCTTACTGCATCCAACAGTAAAGTGCAGGCTCTGCTGTTCGCAGTGATGTAATGCCTAAAATGAGTTTCACTCCCCTTGCAGTACCCCTTGCCAATGGTTTATAATGTTACTTAAAAGATATTCTGTGAGTCATGAAGTGAGTACATTTCAGCGCTTTCTGTTTCATCACCCTGGAGGAGTTTGTTAACAGTGGGAGCCGTAAACTGCGTAGCTGGCGATAAGAAAAGTGATGATTCCAATGTTTCCTTTCCATTTGTATTTTAATTTTATCCCGAAACACACACACACGCTCATACGGACTCAAATGTAAACCTGGCAGCTCCCCTGCCACTCGGCTTCTGAGGTTTGGAGGTCTCTGATAGGAAGCCTCTGAAATGGAAAAGAGATAAGAGTAAATAAACAAATAAATACAATAAAACTGAATTTGTGCTGGTTCAGTGCACACAGAGGAAAAGAGGGGGAGAGAGAAAAGGAGGGAGTGCACTCTGCGAGGCCTGACGGCGAATCCCACAAAGGTGCATTCTCAGTAAAGCAAAGCAAGGTAAATAGCTAAGTGAATTCATGCGAGTTGCATTTATTCTCTGAAATCTGATGGAGAGAGACACCATTTTGACTCAGACAATGAAGCTATCGGTTACTGCCTCTGATATGATCTCTGTCCATTTTGCACTACCCAATTGCTCCAGAAAAGGCATTTTTATTTCCATCACAATGAAGTTATTTGGTGCTGTCAGCTAATTCTCAATGGCACGACAAGCTTTCTTTGGGCACACATCGATACCTTCGCAGAGGAAACCACGCAAAACCAAATGTTCTGCACAGCGAGCCCGCCTTTAATGCAGTGCCACGGGCTTTGATGTGCACCCACACCAACACACCACTCCAACAGCCTTTCTTCTCAGATGTTGCTTAATTACACTATCATAGTCTGTTAATTACCTTATCAGTGGTGCATAATCCCATGGTCAGTGTCTGAACGCCACGTATCAAAGCAAAGCAATGTCTCTTTCATGCGGCAGTTTCTTTTTTCGGAGGCCCTGATTAGTGGTTTGTGAGATTGCAGATGAGGTTATTTTTTACTAACAATTAGTGTCTCGAGGCCAAAATAAAAAAGATTTTTAAAAAGGTGTGTTTATTTTGTTTTGTTTATTTAGTAGTAGCGCTCTAACGGTAACTCTAATTGTTGCCCCAGAGAATCCGTCTTAGTCATATGATTAATGAAAACAGTGCAAGGCTGGATTTTGTAGATATAACATTAAAAGAATAAATCAGCTCACTGGAAAAATGTTTAAATATTTGCTTTCTCGTAGAGAGGGAGTTGATTGACTGAAGAGATGATTGGCCTAGATTAGTACAGCCGGTGTGCTCTACAGTTTGTTTGTTTGGTACTTTTTGGTATTAAAGTAGGCAAAAGATGTTAATTTCTATGCATCTAGTGTACTCATGGGGTAAAGGTAGGGTTAGTTCACTATGGCCATAACTCACATCGATCCAATAATAATAATAATACAGGTTCAAAAAAATCAAGCAGCACACAAGACAACAGGACTCTCTCAAAAAACAACAAGTATGGTTTTTAGGACTTCATCCAGCCATTTAAAAGCTCTAAGCACAGCATTAGGACTGTATGAATTTATCCGTTTCTTACATTGCTGTGGAGGAAACATGGCATCAGTGCATTGAGGTTTGCAGGCATTCATTTATGAACAGCTCTCACAGCATTTCAGTCAGGTCAAGTTCTGGACTTGCAACATTTGTTGCTATTTTGGGGTCATTGTCTTCTTGCATAACCCAATTTCAGCCAAGTTTTGGCTTTTTGACAGAAGAGTTCATTGTGGAATCAGTGACTGCAAGCCGCCCACATCCTGCGGCTGTGGTACGCCCAAATCATGACTCTTCCACCACCGTGCTCGACAGTTGCTATGATACGCTGACATGGCGTGTTTGGTTTTCACTAAATGTGGCACTGTGCATTATGCCCTGACATCATCACTTTGGTCTCATCAGTAAAAAAAAGGGACATTACTCCAGAACTGCTGTGCTTTGTTGAGATCCACAGAGCTCAGTATACTGTAAATGTATACTGAAAAACAATCTCCCCATAAAGCCCTTATTATTTGGGCTGGATCAGGTAATTGTGCACCATCCCTTAATTACACTGTAATAGGCCAAGGCTGGCTGGAGGCTTTCCATGATGCATTGACTGTCTCTTCTTCCTGTTAAAAGGTAGTTTTTCCTTCCCACTATTGCCAAGTGCTTGCTCATAGGGGGTCTGATTGTTGGGGTCTTTGCCTGATAATAATATAAAGAAACCATTCTTGTGATGTTTTTATATTTAATATATAAATAAAATTGAATTTAATTAAACTGTAATTCTCTTGAATTGCTGGGATTCATGCCTACCAATACTTACTTCAAGTGCATTTAATGCGGTGCATATGTGCCGATCTCCACGCATCTCCGTTTTGATGTGGAGATGATAATTAAGAAATAATTGAAGCCGCTAGAGAAGTGTGAAAGATGCATTCTTAAATGTCTGTGTAATTCTGCTCAGAATATGTTAACGTATGCACAGATGTTAATGCAGAATCTACATTGGGCTCCTGTCTTCGCGCACCTCAGCGCTTCCACATATGTACTTACCCTCAGCTCTGCTTGCAGCCTTACTGGATCTGTCAACTTGGGGAAAATTTCCATTTTGCAGCTAACTCTGCAGCCTTTTGATGGGTGCGTCTTGCCGACTTTTATCTCTCAGCGCGTCTGAAAACTAATTAATATTTTTTTTACTCTCACTCACTCTCTCTCGCTCCCTCCTTCAGGCAAATATTTGTTTCCTCTGAAGTGAGCGTGGGCAAACCTTCTTCACGGCTCCATATGCTGCCAGCTGCCAATCAAGCGAGCTAGAACCCTGAAACTAATCGCAACCCCCTCCTCCTTTCTTCTGCGTCTCCTCTCCATCTCCTTCAGCAGAAATGAAGGAGCTTGGGAGAGTGATGTTTGTGTGTGAGTGTGTGTGTATGTGTGTAGGGGGTGTTACAGGAAAATAAAGACATACAGTAGAGAAGAAAAATGATGGCTGAGACACGAGCCCAAAGCAGGATCTCCTCTGTTGTGTCTGTCCACAGAGCACTTCATGCTTGTCTCTATGCTAAGCTCTCTGTTTCCATTTTACATCCTGCTATTTATTTATTTACTGTTCACATAGATTGTACTGTCTCTGTGCTGGATTTGTACTTGTTTGCTTGACAGCTCCAAGAGCGAACAGCGTGTGTACACAGTGGCTGGTGTATGTGTGCGCCCTACCAGATAGCTACAGTGGTGCCAAAAAAAACATACAGACTAGGACAGAACAGCTTTGCATGCCCCCACCCCCACGCAACCTGCAGCAGGTGAATGAAGAAGGTAACAGAAATGTATTTTGTCAGTCATACTGGTGTGTTTCCACGTGAGCTCGCTGTCTCTGTAAGATACTCAGTGGTTGAGAGTGTTTCCCATGGGGCTCTTTGTGCATATAGCACCACTGTGGGTAATGAGGGAAGAGAGGGAGATGATGGACAAGTGTCCAGTGCTCTTCTGAGGAACTTTTAGGGCAACATTTTCAGCATTAGCATGAGGCTCGTAAGCCTCTTCTCTTTATTTTCCAACCAGGGATTTATTTTAGACACATACACACAAAAAAATGATTGTATCTCTCATATGAAACATCCAAGACCAGCTTATTCAGGGAAGAGAAATCAAACACACCTGAGTATAAACCATGAGAGTGCATCTCTTGTCTGGGACTATTTTTAAGTTTTTTTATGCTACAGACACAGGGGAAAGGTGGGTGAACATGACCATGACTATGTGCAATCAACTTGTGATCTCTTTGCCTGAAATGGTTGCTTGAAAACGGGGACGAGGTCTGCAGCTGCCTGCAGTCAGCTGCCGTCTTCAAAGTAACTGGTGCGTCGAGATGGTGATAAAATAAGACAGAGTCAGTCTGCTATCAGCTTGCAACTGAATGTGGTCATTTGGCAATCTGTCTGGGATAAAATCACAAATCATGAATCTGTCACTCTCTACATGCTCGAAGGTATTTATTGGAGATAGGTCGCCTCCCACCAGACGACCTGTGCAGCTGCCTTGTGATCAGACGTGGCTGTCCAGAGATTGAGGGTGACAGTGATAGCAATGTAATCACTCTCCAACTGATTTTTCAGTCCTAGGGAAGTTGCTGTGTGACTGCAGAGTGTCCTGACCTTTAGAATAGAATAGAATTCAACTTTATTGTCATTGCATATGTCACAAATACAAGGCAATGAAGTGCAGTTTGCTTCCATCCGGAAAGTGCTTTAGCAATAATATAGATATATTACAGAATATAGATCTATTATAGGTATGTTACAATGCTTTATTATGCAAAACAAAAGCTTATTTACTTGTGTTTTTTTTTAATATGTGTATATTACTGATTTAGTGACTTTTATGTGTAGCACATATTATGTGTAACTTGTGCAACACTTTGGTCAACTGATGTTGTTTAAAACGTGCCGTAAAAATACACTTTGCTTTGACATGACTGAGGCTTCAGGGGCGGAAACTTCCCGGTCATGGTTTGGGTCAAAATATAACTTTTTTAGAATATTGAACACGTGTTAGAGAGATCAGTTTTTCAGGTTTCCCGGTTGCCTAGCGCCACTTCATATGCAGGTAATGACTTAAGTGATAATACCACGTGCAGGTCGAGACATGGCAGCTCGATGGTATTTTTAAAACTTCACTTTATCTCGCTAAAGCCTGATTGGACAACCTGTCTGGTCTTTTGGTGGGAACAAAGAGAAGGAGCCCAATCATGGCTGTTTTCTCACTTCCACATGTGTGGCCAATCCCTGAGCTAAGTGGGAAGTTATAACAGTTATCCACCTAGAAGGTTGGTACTAGATTATCTGACAAGCTTTTTCCACAAAGCATCTGCAATCTTCCACTTCAGTTATTGAATGAGAAGCACCTATGAGCACAGCGCTCACATATACAGGACAGTAATGTAATGACAGTAACGTATTTTGTGATTATTCTGAACCAGCAACGAGTGCCAGACAAACAAACACAAACCTCGTGTCGCTCTATTCAACTTCTCCACTAAACGTAGACAATCTGTTTTCCTTTGCCTTACATCCAGTTTTGACCACACTCAGCAGTGCATTTCACCTATTTGCTCTTTTTTTCTCTTTCCTGCAGCATATGTTGCAAACGTTTGAGAGAACATCTCGGGCGACACAGAAGAATCTCTCTGAAGACTGAAACCACGACATTAAGTCCTTCACTAAGAGTCAATTCTTGTATCAGGCCTTGCTGTGAAGTACAGTCTGTTGTATACATTACACACACACACACTCACACACACACAGGCTTCACTGTCTCCCTCCTGCTATCATCATCATGTGTGTGTAAATGATCCTGTCTTTGTGAGGTTAATTGAAGGCAGGAGCTCTGACTGTCTGAGACATAATCTGTCTGTGTGAAAAGTAAGTGTGCCTGTATTGTGTGTGTGTGTGTGTGTATGTGTGTGTATGTGTGTGTGTTTAAGGATTGGGTGTTTGAG
Source organism: Aulonocara stuartgranti (assembly GCF_965226115.1). Lineage (NCBI taxonomy): Eukaryota > Metazoa > Chordata > Actinopteri > Cichliformes > Cichlidae > Aulonocara > Aulonocara stuartgranti. The sequence goes on along the minus strand of NC_138940.1, from coordinate 23,321,188 downwards.
GGGAGGGATGTCTTTAATATGGCGACACTACTTTTTAAAAAAAATACAAAAACAGAAAAAGAAACATGCAGCAACTCTTCTTTATCCCTCCACCTGCTCCCTCTCTACCTCGACTAAAACCCCCAATACAGATTAGCTGTGTGTGTGTGTGTGTGTGTGTGTGTGTGTGTGTGTGTGTGTGTGTGTGTGTGTGTGTGTGTGTGTGTGCTGGGTGAGGGGTTAGTGGGTCTGTTCCTGGGGATTTGGGGTTTACAAAAGAAACAAAAAAAAAGAAAAAAAAAAGCCAAGAGTGATGCCATAAGGCTTTGCTTTTCTCTCATATCAGCTCTTATCAGGGCAGTCATTTTTGACAGGAGAAAAAGCCTTTATCTGGAAGAAGCTGTGTCCGTCTGGCCCTGCGTGTGAGCACAGACACACACACACACAAAGAGCCACGCTCAGGGCCTATCGGACTGGGGCTCACACACACACAGAGCAGGTAATCGGCTCACTAGTAGAGTTAGGGGGTTAGAGAAAAGAAGGAAAAAGCTCTTGCCAGAGTGTATCCCGCTCTTTGACTGGATTAAAGCCCACCAGTATTCAGTCCAGGTGCTCTGGAGGACAGAGGGCCGAGGCGGTCCACGTGGGGTTAACTCTCCCTACGGTGCGAGATCACTTCCTGCTGTTCGCCACCTGACACATCGTATGCACGTGGCCCTCAGCACAAACTGGGAAGTACATCAACGCATAGAAAGAAAGTGTGTACATTATTGTACTTTATTGAGCCCCGTGGGGAAATTGCTCTCTGCATTTAACCCATTCACTCAGTGAAGCAGTGGGCAGCCATTGGGCGCCCGGGGAGCAGTGTGTAGGGACGGTACCTTGCTCAGGGGTACCTCAGGGTAGCTGTTAGACATACATGGAATCATTTCTGCTGATCGATATGCTCCTCTGATGTTTCAGGGTTCATTTTCAGAGCGTTTAAGATCTTATTACCATGTCATGCCTTTATTCTTGTGATATACATTAACTATAACTATATAATAACACCATAATTGCCGACACTTGAAGTGCAAGATTATTTCTGTTTTAAATGAAGTGATACTGTGTTTCCATTGTAGTGGTTGACAGGGGAGGAGACATAAGAGTTAATTAACTCTGATTAGGATGAGCCACAGTCACTGAACAAGCCAGGGTTCTAGCTCGATACTCCACTCAGTAATTGCTTCCTTTCCTTTTTCTCTTCTTTCCTTTTACTTTCCCTTATATGTCTTCCTTGTGTCCATCCACGCATGGGAAGCTCGTCTCTCATAGAGGAGAGCTGGAGAGCCCTCTGCTGGCTCATCATGCACGTCTGTCAAGTGAAGATAGGCCAACTATTCATCTGGGCTGCAAAGCATTGGTTTGTTCAATAAAAATAAATAAAGATGTACAAAGTACTTTTTTCCATACAGAGTTCAGTTTTTCAGTCAGCTTCATGTAAAAGTCTTTAGTTGATTGTTTTTCATGTCTTTTAATCGCACACTGAGATCAGGCTCTGCGAGGGCCGTGCCATCTGTTGCAGGAGCTCTTACTCTTCCTCATGCTGCAGATAGCTGTTTATGACTCTGATCTTATATTTGGGTTTGTTGTCATGCTGCAGCAGGAATTTGGAACCAATAATAGGACTCCCTGATGAGAATGCAAGACAGATAAAAATGCAAACATCTGTGTATGGTCATTTGATCTGCACGAATCAAATTTAGTTTTACAAGAGAGACGTTTTAAGACACTGACATCAGCTTTTTTAAATCCTAAATAGACAAAGAGTAAAATGACTCTAACAGTCAAGAGTCATGGGGTTTTAGTAACCCCGATTCTGAATTCATACAGCTTTTGTGGTCCCAGCAGCAGCAAGCCAAGTTTCAGTGAAATGTCCTGCCATTTGATTAAAGCTACAACAATAGGATCAATACTTTGTTTCTATCCCTAAAGGTCAGTAGGTAGCACTCTGAATCATATTACATATATTATGTTTTTGTGAAAAAGAAAAAACTGTACCAAAGTACATTTAACCAAAGCATTAACTTTAAAAGAAAGCTGATTAGCATGGCAATAGCAATAACATGGCTGATATCCTGAATTCAAATTGGATAAGCAGTAACCCTACTGATATACATCGATCTTTGTATTTCAATGTCATTTTTTTAAAATGACATTGGAAGATTGCTAGCATTAGCTAGCTAACACTGATATTTATGAAGGATGTATTAATAAACATCCATTAATTACACATATTAATTAAGTAGTCAAAGAATCAGCTTAATCGAAGGTCAGTTGTTTAATATTTATGAGAATATGTCATTATGTGCTTATTTTTACAGAAAAAATGTCTACGAACTGCAGTGCCTACTTTGTAACACAGTCAACTCATGCTAAGCTGCACTTATACTTTGACATATTCAACAGATATTATGAGCAGAATAAGTCAGCGAGTTGATACAGTATTAAAGTCTTCCTACACAATCATTAGAAGTTTTAGTTTTCTTCTGCTCATGACTTACAGGACGTAAACTGAAATAATTGAGGCTAGCCTAGCTTCAGGGCTAACAGCGTATGCGCTAGCATTATTTGTGATGGGTTCAGTTTCAAGATGAGGACCAGACAACTCTCATAATCATGTATATTTAAACCTTATTAGTCAGTTTTTTAAGTAGGTACCCTTTCTCTTAATTTAACTCACCGAGCTTGAACAGAAAGAGTTAGAGCTACCACAAGGAATGATGATTAGCTCTTTTATAAAACAGGTATGGAGAGGGGAAGACAGCAGGTGGGGTCTCAGCAGACGTCTTGGCAGGAGAGAATATTTATGCTCATGGCTCCTCGTGTTGTTAACAGAAAATGCAAATCAAAGTTACTATTACAGTGAGTATGTGTTTAAAGAATCAGGAGATGTACTTCTCTTTTAGTTACACAAACTGCTGTCGTACTGTTCAAGCCCCTCAGTGGTTCATCATAAGCCCCGAGAGTCTGAAAGAGTTTGGTTCTCAATATAGACCACAGGCCTGAGTCATGGCCTTTAGGTTACACACAACAAACTAAAGAAGTTCAGTCAGGAATCTCTTCTTATTTTTATTATTCACGTAATTGTCACATAAAAGCGGTTCATAAAAACATTTTTAGTACCCGACGAGCAGCTAAAATGGGAGGTTTGCAGATTCGAAAGACTTTTTAAAAACATTTTCAGGCCTGAGTAAACTGCAAGGGTCTTCTAATGGGCAGTCAAAAGACAATACAATGGCTGCAATGTTTATTTCCTCTTCTTCTTCTTTTTTTCTTCTCAAATTTCAGTGAACCAGAAGAATATTTTGACCTGTTCAAAGAGTTCTAAGGACAGGGCCCAAATACTTAAAGGGATTATGCTAGGACAAGCCGCACTACCCACTCTCTGTTCCTAACTTCCTCCCCAGTGCCATTCGGTCCCTTTGCCTGAAAGACTTCCAGTGTTGCCTCATCTCTTTCAGGACCCTCACGTCCTCGAGCCTGACAGCCATCGCCTAATCAAAGACCTTCTTTTCAGAGGGAATGCTAAGTGCTCCTTAAATGGAATGAAAACAGGACACTTATTACTTGCTATTAAATTATTTTCAGTGATAGTACACTTAACAGAAAACAAAGCTAATGTAAAACATGCCATTAAAGCTCAACTGTCACTGGAGACATCCGCTGGTCCAAGTCTGTCTGAGTGGCCAGCAAAGGTAGCGACAACCACATCATCGGCCTCGCATGTAGCGCCACTATCAAATCACTGACTGCATGCCACAGGCTTTGACTTCTTCTGTTTGTTTTTCATCTGTCAGACTGTCATCACGCTTCCTCAGATCAGAAGTGGTGCTTTTTTTCCCCCTGTGGTTGAAATCCTGTCAGAAACCAGCTGTGCTCAGCTGTTCAGACTTCCTGCTCAAAGGACCCAGTGTTCATTTGTTATGTCACAAAGTCGAGTCAGTTTTATTGATATATGTTGTTGTATTTTCTGCGCAGAAATAATTCCACACACAGAATTTCATTGCAAAGATGTTACAGTCGGTCTTGCATAAAGCAGCTCTAGTAACGATATTTAGATATTATGTGCACATGTATTTCAGAAATCAGTGGACAGTTTGATCACAGCGTGTATGTGTGTGTGTTTGCGTGTGCATGAACACACGTGTGTCGAGTCCTTTGAAGCAGACATACACCCCACCACTATCACTGCCGTTCTTGCTCCTCAGATGAAAGCTGATATGTGATCGAGAGTCCGGCCGCTTGTTTCCATTCAGAGCAGTGAAAAGGAAAGACGAGCTAATATTGTAGCACTTGTGATACAATCACACGTCAGCGTTTCTCCTTTTGAATAACACAAGAAAAGATTCCTATAGGGCACGGCTCATTTTGGGAATTATTTTTGGATTTAGCTGCACTCTGGGCTTGAAATCTAAATCTAAAGTTTCTGTAAAAGGTGGAAAAAAGAACAAAAAACCAGAAAGAAACAATAAAGCATGGGGGGATTGAATGAGGAGTAAAATGTGATTGGGGTGAAGGAGGCAGGTGGCTGGCCTGCTGTACACCAACCAAACCCACAAACAGCTGTTCATTTCTCAAAACACCCTTGTGCCCCCCTCCATGCATCAATTCTCCCTCTCTCTTTCTGTCTCTCCCCCCCAATATCTTCCTCTTTCCCGCTCCACCCCCACCCTCTCCCCAAGCCTCCAGTCCACCCAGCCATTCCTGCCTCCCACCTCACTCTGCTGCAGCTAAACACACTTTGATCACGCGCCAGAATCAGGACACAGCTGGTTCACCCGTGCACTTCTCACCGTCTGCTTATCATTTGTGGCGATAGTAAAACATGGCAGCGATAACATGTTTAAGTAAATAGTGACATTTGAGGAGAAATTAAGCAAAGTGGGAGACAGACAGAAAACTTCCAGGAGACCCAAAGCAGCGGCAGTCTTTCCTGTATTTACATCCCAAAAACACGCTAATCCAGTCAAGTGCAGGACATAAAAAAGTCAGGCCTCTCCACCACCACCCGCTCCCCTCCTCTCCACCCTGTGATCCAGGCGGGCAGGTCACTTGCTGGCATGAATTGCACGGCCTACCAGCAAGAAGACCAAACCAGAGATGAGCTCCAGGGGCACTCCGGCAGCCGCCACCATGAATGACAGGCCGTAGAGGACTGAAACCTCAGCGTTCAGACATGTTTCCCCTCTCTCCTGAAGGATGTAGCTCTTCACATCCACCACCTCCATCCACAGGACGTAGAGCAGAAGCGTGAACAGGAACAGGCAGGCTGCGGAGAGAGACAGTATTAGAGAGACAGACACAGAGGCCGTCAGTGCTGTGAGTGGCTGCAGAGGAACGCAGCTCCTCTTCATCTCTACTGTTACCACGGCAGCAGTGTTTACTGCTGTCGTTATAGTGACAACACTGCAGAGTGACATCTGCTGCTCCGCGTGCCGGGTGTGTGTTTATCATGTGACAGGTATGAACAGCTGACAGCAGCAAAGGCTGCAGAATGAATGTGCGTCTGTGCATTCGTCTCTTATTTCACGCTACAGTTAGGACTTACACACACATAGATGCACAGGCAGCAGTCTATATTTTACCAGCAGCTAAGAGGAAGGCCCCGCCCAACTTGTAGAGTTTGTAGCTGATGAAAGGAACACCACAGACCAAGAGGAAGCCTCCAGCCAGAGCTAAGACGAGTCCGAGGATTATCAGCACGGTCCAGAAGCCCCGAAACACTGCAAGAAACACAAGCACAGCAGTGGAATCCCATAAGTGTTCTGCAAAGAAAGGGTGTTTTTGCTCAGGTTTTCAGTTTAATCCCAGCCCCCTGGATTCATTTGCTGACCGGTCCGCAAACAAGATGCTGAAGCCCAGGTTGCTCCTGTCGGCTGGCGAGTCTTGCATTCCTACCCAGGAATTTTGTGTATGTGTGTGAATGGAAGAATAGGAAACACATTGCAAAGTGCTTTGTAGAGCTGCCAAGGTTAAAAGGATGTCATATAAGAACGGATCATTTACATGTAAGAAGCTAAAGTCAGCATCCAGTTACTCTGGCTCTGAGAAAAAGAAAGCAAGAAAACTGCTCTTCCACATCAGTCATTACATGTTCATTTTGTTTGGTTTCAGTCACAGGAAGGCAACGCTGGTTCTGATCTTTTGCAAGAAGATTGGAAACAACCAGCCATCTGTAGATGTGGTTAAATGCTGTCCTATTTAACACACAAATAGAAGAGTGTTTCCCATCTTCCCATAAAACGCTTAGCAAGAAAGCACAAAAAAGTATTTCCCAAAATAGACTGTTCCTTCAGGCTGGTCCTTTAATAACTTCGATATGGTCCTGATACGTTTAGGCTGTAATATGAGCACTTTTTGACTGAATAATAAATACCAGATTAAGTATTTCTCTGCTAAATCTTTACTGCTGTAGCAAAGATGGGATTTACTACTGATATATATGTGGGGACCTACAGATGAGGCCAAAATTATTAAGCGTTGCTTCTTTTAACGGATCGAAGGAATTTGTTATACAAGTGTCAAGAACAGGAGTGAGGAGTATCCTCAATAAATTCCAAGAAACCCACAGAGTACAGAACACGCCTGGCAGTGGTAGGAAGTGAAAGATTTCAAAGATTCTGGAAAGAAAACTAGTGAGAGATGTTTCTAGAGAGCCCAGAATAACTGCGAAGACACCCATGAATGATTTAGCCAAGTTGGGAATTGTAGTCTCAAATGAGACAATCACTAGAGCCCTGCACAGGAATGATGCGAGATTGGAGACCAGGAAAAACTTCACTTCTGCAGAAGACACGCCTTCAAGCCAGACTGCGGTGTGCTAAGGACACCCTAGAGACAGATAATGCACACTAGAAGAGCGAGAAGAGGAGATAAAACTAGAGCTCTTTGTCCACAGACACTTTGCTGATGTTTGGAGAAAGTAGTGAGAGTTCTACATCTCAAAGGACAGCGTCCCCACAGTGAAACACGGTGGTGGGAGGATCATGATGGGTGGATGCTTCAGTGGGTCTGGAACTGGGAATCTCATCAAGGTGGAAGGAATCATGAAGTTTATGTGAAGATTTTAAAAGCATTCAAAAACAAACCTGAGTCTGGGTCGTCTCTTTATCTTTAAACACAACAACAACCCAAAATATGTCGCTCCTGGGGAACAACTACCTCCAGAACACCAAAGTAAATGTTACTGACTGGCCAGTTCAAAAAAATGCAAAGCCCTGACTTGAAAATCACTGTGGGATGAACTGAAAACCAGGGTCCCTGCTGGAAGACCATCAAATCTGGAGAGCATGTGAGACATGTTGAAAACTACAACAAACGACTGCAGGCTGTTATCCAGCAAAAAGAGTAAACGACTGACTGTTAGCATCGAGGAGGTAATTATTTGGAACCTGGTAGTTTTTGTGAAATAATTTTGTTTCTATGTGCAAAGCAAAAATAATGTAAGCATCCAAAATAAAACAAGGATGTTCGGACAAGCTGTGCTAAAAACAAGTTATCGCTCTGTTAAACAGCATTTGGGAAATACCCATATTTTTATTCAAGAGTAAAAAATATTTCTCAATCATGTATCAAAGATTTGTATCAAAGATAATTTTACCTGAAGTTTAGGAGTGAGACTACACCTTAAGCACTCCTCTTCTAAAAACCTGTACCTGCTCCAAACACCTGTCTGTTCTCAATTTTAGGTCCCACCCTCCCCGTCTTTCTCTCCGTTTCCCAGATAGGCACTTGGTGTATCCGGCATCCTCATATCAGTCTTCTCCAAACCTCTGCCTCTCACCCAGCTGGCGTCAAATAATCTATCCACGATTATTTGTACATATTTTGTTGTTCATAAAATGTCTTGCATAGATTTGACCTCACTACTGAACAACAGGAAACAGAAAGACGTGTGTCCATGCAGCATATATTTGAGACTGTGAATTACCTGCTGTGGGGTCATAATTTGGATGAGGGACTTGTCCAACTGCAACCGGTAGCGGGAAGAGGTAACCATGGATGCAAACCTTAGACTCTGGCTGGTTTGCTATAGTTAAAAAAATGAGAAAGGTTTACAAAAATAATCACTCAAAATAATGGGCAAAGGTCTATAACCACAATAAACAGCAGACATATTAAGGCTTACACATAATTCAGTACTGACTTTATTGTTGCCTTTTATTTCCCATCATTGACTAGATTTTCTAAAAGCAGTGTCTGAATGAGTGGCAGAAGCACACTCAGCTATCGGGCCACTTGAATAACAATATGCTCAATGGTTGTTCTGGATTTCTTTTTCAATTCAGTGATGAAACATTAAGTGCAGCAGAAAATAAAAAAGACACAAATGCAAAATGCAGTCGGGGGAAAACAAAAAGCCCCAAAACACCCCATAAACAACATATTTTAGCAATCCTTTACATTTACTGTCATATATGGGCATTTTTCTTTTCTGCACTTGTAGCATGTCAAGGAGACCGCAGTGTTGAGCAAGGGACACGCAACCACATTGGACAACTCCCAAGAAAACCTTTGCTCAGCTTAACTAGAGGAAAGTTTCGCCTACGTACTGAAGAGAGTGGCCAGCACTGCGTGCGTCGTGGGCTCCACCTGAAACGCACAGCGCCAGAAAAAGCCCTCGTGGTGCAGCGTGAGGGAAGGAGGGGAGGTACTCGCTTCTTCCACCAACAGCGTCTAAGAAAAAGAAATGGAAGACAGACTGACATCACACAGATAGATGCTCGAATACCTAAAGATGGATGAATCCCATTTTCTGTCAGCGCTGTCAACACGTCTGCGCTCGCGGCTCTGTGTGATTCCCTACTTCACTGGAGCCACGGCATCAAACGTGGTTCTGATTATGGCCTGCTGGTCTGTGAGGTTTTCGAGGGGGAACTTATATTCTCTGCTCGCTTGTCAGAAATATGATTGATGGCGCCGAATAACACAACAACTTTAATCATCCTGTTTTATTGAAAATGAAAGACTTTGTTTCTGTGATGTTACGGAGGAATTCACTGGGGGATTAGCTTTTATAAATATATCCCTTACGTTGCACTCTTTGAACTTTCACACAAGTGCTTCATGGGAGAATAAACTGGAAAATTAAAGGGCCACTCCACTGATTTTACACATGAAGCTCAGCCGGCTCGTCAGTGAGAGTCCTACTCGCCGTGTAAAAACAGTCATATCAAGGTGCCACAGTTTTGTCAAACCTTACCCCGAACCGCTTTTATTTTACAGCTGGCAGTCGAAGTGATGGACCAAAAATATTAAATTTATGAAATACACTCAAATTTTCAGCAGCATGCTGATAGCAGCAAAAGGTTATCAAGGATGTCAGTGTGTGATGACTGGGTGGTCCACAGCTGTGGTCCAGACTGAAAGATCTCAACATCTGGGTGGATTACTCTGACATACTCTATATAATCCCTGTTTTTGTCTCCTATTCATGAAATAATACCTCGGCTGCTTATTTGCTTAATATCAGCATGTTCATATTTTAACCAGAGCCATGCTCGTCTTCACAAAGATGCTACTGTAGTGTGTATGATGGGATGCTGTGTCACAAACTCTGGATGTGAAGTCAGAATGTAGGTGTGTAATGAGCAGGGAGGGTTTGATGAAAGGTGCATTTGGAGGTATTGTGGTAAGATCATAAATGCTCCGTCTCTGGGCTGGGACCCGGACTGGGCCTCGGGGGCTTGGGTCCTGGTTGGTGTGTTGCCGGGGTTGTGGGCGGGTGGGTGCATGGGGGCCCAGCCCTGGAGCAGGGTGCCGCCGGTGCGTCGAGCCACCTGGGGGGCTCTTCAACTGGTGGGGGAGATTGTCACATCTTGCAGGAGCTTTCCTCTCCTCAGGAGCTCCCTCTGCAGGAGGGGGAGATACAGGAGAGGTGGAGGAAGATCTCAGCCTGGGTGTTTATTGTCTTATGTAGTCTGGAAGATGAGTGGATGGTGGGGTGGGTGCAGTTTTCTCTGTGGTGGGGTTGGGTGGACTGTCCCGGGCTCTGTGGGGCCGGGCGGCGCTGCTGCACTGGGCCCGGTCTGGATGGGCCTGGGCCCCCTTTCCCTGGCGGGTCGCGGAGTATGGGGGTGCCTACTGGGGTCAGCGGGGAAGCTGGCCCCAGGGAGGGGTCACTTGCCCCTCCCTTCCTTCCCTCCCCATCTCCAGCTGCCTCCCTCTTCCCGCTCCACCACAACCACCCACACATGCAGGGCCTTGGAGTAGGGGTATGTCACCAGGGTGCAGAGGAGGCTACCCCCCCTCTGTCCCCTTCTGGCTGCCTCTGCCTCAATTTTATCCCACAACTTAGACATTCACATTACTCACACTCTCATTACACATACATATAGGATCTTGGGGGTGGGCACGATACACGGAGTCCAAAGTACCATCAGGGTGTACACCCCACCCCTGGCATCGTTGCCCACCTCTCAATTTTAAATACACGTAGACATTGAGGGCTAGCAGGAGGGACCATGCGCTTACCTGCTGCTCTCTGGCAGGTAGCTCCATGCCCTCCTGGGTTTTAAATGCACCTTAGAACACACATGCATCAACATTACAATGAGCGGGTGGAGGGAGGTTTGGAGTCTTCTCTCACCCCCGTTCTCTGCGACCTGCTGGAGCGGGGGGGCTAGGAGGAGGAGTTGGCCGTCCGACTGCGGTCTGGAGTGTGGAGCCTTCCTGCTGCTGCGGAGTCGGGGCGGTCTGCCTCCCCCCACCGCAGGGAAAAGGGAAACATCACCTGGGTCTGGGTGCAGTTCCCCCCTCCAGGGGCGAGGGCACCTAGACCCGGTTTGTAGAGTACGCTTGGGGAGTGTGATCGTGTGTACAGCGTCTCTTTATGTCTGTCTCCACGTTGGTTGAGTGTGGAGTAAGTGCATATGAGAGCATGAGGGTGGGAATGGATGTTTGTATCTGTGTGTGCCTGTATGTCTGTGTCTATATGTCAGGTTGGGTGTCAGGCGCCACCTCTCTGGGGACATCTCAGGCCCTCCAAGGTTTGGAGGCCTATCTCCACCTACCACCACTTCCCCTGCCAATGGCGGACCCCCTCAGACATCGGTGCGTTGGTGGTTCTTTGTGTCCGGGGATGGGCGTCCAGGTACACACCGGCTCACTCCTTGGCGGCCGCTTATCGGGGCCTGGGGCCTGGGGCTCGCTCGGGCCACTTCGGAGGTGGGGTGCCCCCGGCCTCTCAGCCTGGGGCTCGGTCACTCAGGCGCAGCTGGCTGCCGGCGGAGCTCACGGGCGCGTCACTGCAACCCCCCCTGGCTTCTGCTCCGCGGCTGCTGAGTGAGCCCTCATCTGGGACTCTCCTCAGCTCTTTCCGGGACAGTGGCGCAGCTGCCCCTCTGTTGGTCTTCCTTGGTCTCTTGTGTTCTGGGGGCCTCTGGATGTCTGGAGTTTTGATCTCCTCCACACCTGCTTCACGCCCTGGAGGACGGGGCTGTGGCCCCCCCACACCCTCTAGCAGATTATTACATGAAGGAACCTTTTAAAAAACAAAAAACAAGCGCGTCCATGCTCACAGGTGTACACACGGGTGATCACACCCACAAACTACACCCTTTTTGGCTCCTACCTCAAAGCACACTGTGTTCTGTTGATCTTATGTGCTGCACAATAATGTTTAACATTTAGTATTTACTGTCATATTCCCATATATCATTGTGATGTTGTTTATTCTATTACTCTTGTTCTCTTCTGCTTGCTTTCTTTTTTCTTTCTCAGCAGGTGATCCAGGTGATTGATATATGCATTTTTTTTTCTCTGCCCGTTCTGTTGGTTTTTGTTTTTTGCCCTTCTCCCCCGTCCCTCTTCTCAGCTGTTTCTCTTTCCCTCTTTCTTTCTCCCCTTCTTTCCCCCAGTCAAGTCTGTCCCGTATTCAGTAAGTGAAAATAAAATAAACAATAAAAGGTGAATCAAATGGACCATTACGGCAAGGCTGGGATGGTCAGTTTGGTAAAGTAAATCCGTTGGGCATCTTTCTTTGCCTTTAGACAACAATTCTGATGGCAAAAGAGCCAAACGGGACAGGCCAAAAAAAAAAAAAAAAAAAAAGATCATAAAGGCCACTAAATACAAACTACAAGTCCACATGTCTCTTCTAACTCCTCTCCTGCACACTTTACAGAAGTGCAGTCACCTACAACAGGAAGGCCAAACATAAGGTCCGGGGGCCAGAATCAACCCGGCAACAGCTCCAATCAGGCCCACTGATTTTGAACCTTTAACTGTATTTTCATACGTTTTACAGCTTTTCTGATGAAGACCTCCAACAACTCGTAAAGTACCAGTGAGGACACTGCAGGGAATGAGCAAGCTGAACTTTTTCTGTACTTTTGAGAATTTATCATGTGGAAAGACTGAGGCGTGCTGTTTAAACTGCACTTCTTGTTCTTCTCATGGATTTAATGTTTGGATCAAAGTCTTTACACTGACAGAAAGGGGAGTTTTACTGGTCCAGTCTATTTAAGATCAAACTGGGCTGTACTAACCACTATGTAAAATGAGTTTAGACATCCCTGGCCTCCCACACGTTTGGTCAGAGTGTAATCGGTCAAAAAAAAAAAAAAATGCAGTGGTTTCCAAATCAGGAAGACTTCTGATAATGATTGTCAGTCAGCAACTTTTACTGGATTCACAAATGCAAGACCTTTGCTATGCCATTAAAGAGACAAAAACATATTTTTTAAAAACACTCCAGTTGAACTTATCTAAGAGGCAAAGTGGAGAACTGTAGCCTGACTGCTTTCTCTTGCAGGCCAAAGAGGTTAAGAGTCCTCTGCCCTGACACGGTTAAAAGTCAGTACCTGTGTTGGTATGGAAGTAGATTAATAATGGATTGTATTTATATAGCACTTTTCAAGGCACCCAAAGCGCTTTACAATTCCACTATTCATTCACACACTGGTGGAGGCAGCTACAGTTGTAGCCACAGCTGCCCTGGGGCAGACTGACAGAAGCGAGGCTGCCATATCGCGCCATCGGCCCCTCTGGCCAACACCAGTACGGTAAAGTGTCTTGCCCAAGGACATAACGAGCAGGACAGAGAGCCCGGAGATCGAACCGGCAACCTTTCAGTTACAGATGCGCTTCCCAACCCCCTGAGCCATTAGTGAGCATTACTCAGGTAACCGGTAATGCTGACCAGTGGATTCAGGTTCTGGAGCAACATATGCTGCATTGCAGTGTCTTGTTTCAGGGAAGGTCTTGCTTATTTCAACAAGATATCAGCAAACAACGTTCTGCATGTATTCCAGTATGGGTGGAGCTGTTGCCCAGTCAAAACATTTGGAGCAAGAGAGGTTCAAACTGCTGGGCAGCTGGAATCCTTACAAGAAAGAATAATGCTACTGCCACGTTTCAAGAATTCGATATTGCAGCAAAGCATCTGACCCAGCTTTTATGAAACATGCCGGTAGCATCAAAATCTAAACTTATATTTTTTTCTTTTAAAAACAAAATCCCTCTGCTTCAACATTTGCTGTTTTCCTTGTTCTAGTTTTAATTAAAACTCATATGTTCTGTGATTATAAATGTGTTTTGCACAGCCTCCCAGCTTCTTTGGAAACAAGGTTGTAAATTGCTTCAGGACATCTTTAAATATCTTATAGTGGCACAGCAGCGAGTCCACAGCACCTGATCGGGTTTCCCCGTTTATTCTTTTTGTGGTTTTCACGTGTGACCAGTTAAAAATAATATTTTCGGTTGCTGTTATTGAATTGATGTGTTTTGATGGAAGTGATCAGTGATTGCTTACAGTATGTTAGGAATCGCACTTCTATCTGTCCTACCTCAGTCCTGTTGGCATCTTTGTCCCCCATCGGTGTCGTTTGTGTTTGCCATCTATATGGTCCGCAGTTCTCGCTTGCGACCAGCCAGTAGTCAGTACCAAATGCCAGGAAGAAACACAGAGTCCCTATTACCCCAAAAATCCCCCCAGACAGGGCTGCAGCTCCCACCCTCATAACTCCGGCCTTTACCCCGCTTTAAAGTATGATTCCTCTTAGCTTTTAGTCTTCAGGTCAGTGACTCCTTACTTGTGTCCACTCTGAAGGCTGTCTGCCCAGTCCCAATCCTAAAGAACATGACCAGCCTCTCTCAGCCACTCCCTGGCATGCTGGGAGCTGTGAGGAAAAAAATGCTACAGTAACCGAGCAGGTCAAACAGAGGGAGGTGGGGGGACAGGAGTTATTTTAGGACGCAGTAAGCCTGTCCTCGTCAGATTACCAGTGTATGTATTTTGCTGTGCATTTGTAAAGGAAACAAGGAGAGGAAAGATTGGCGTGAGGACGGTGTGGGCAGCAGGTATCAGCATTTATGACTGCGAGGTATTTGTAATGTTGGTGTTACTCTGGGAATGGTGCTTTGAAAATGAATTAGGCTGGAGATGCAAGAGTTGTTCAAGAGGTGAAACATAGAGCTGAGAAAAGCTTTATTGTAGCCGGCAAATAAATAAATAAAACCATTAAATTCATTTTATGAGGAATTTACTTGGGATGCATCCATGAAATTGCTGAAGACTTCTACTAGTTCTGCTTTGCACCTCACAACTCTGTGCTTAAAGGAATACGAGGTACTTATCACTTCAAATGATGGAACACGCTGAGTTCTTTGCTTTCATATGTTTTTCTCCCTCCCTCCCCGTGTCTCACAGTCTGCATTCATTGCTGCTTCTCATTCTCCAAAACAAAGCTGAGGTGTTTCCTGGCGGCTCTCTCCACGGTTTCTTGATGTTTTGGAGAGACTAGGTCTTCTCTAGCAGCTTTTGGATCCATTGATCTAGTCTGAGCCGGGCCAGCTGAGTCTGAGGAGTCCAGGAGAGTGGATCGTGGGCTTATGGAGCACACTGCCAAGAGGGAAGAGGGTGAAGTGAGCTCAAGAGTCACAATGTCAAAAAAGCTTCTGGTCAAAGATCAGGAGGGAGAGAAATACTAATAAGCTGTTTGTTTTTTTCCCCCCCTTTCTTTTCTTTAAGTTAGAGCAGAAAGTTTGAGAGACAGCAAACACACAGTTAAAAAACTGCATGAATTAAAACACAATTTTGCAGAAGTAGACAGGATGACTGAGTTTTAATCTTACGTACTAACTAGCAAGAAAAGCAAAAAGCCTTTAAAAGTAAAGCTTTCCATTTGTTCAACATAAGTTTGATAAACAGACATTTGAGAAAGAAAGTGGTTGTCGGACTCTATGCGATCACATAAAAAAAACAAAGTGCACCCTTATTGGTTCCATATGAGGGGAAAGTAGCAGCCTTAATTCATAATTTTGGTCATGTAGCCTGGAAAGTAGCAGCCTGGAGAAACTGCAAAAAACCAAAGAGCTGCATGTTAAATGTTAAACTTCATGACAGAATGGTTGGCGAGATAAGTTATGGCTTGTTTTAAAGTGCCAGGAGAAAAAACGACCATGGCAGCATGGTTTAGTTTTGAAAAGCTGCATCTGAACAAACAACTTCTGAAACAATGTCATTTGGACAGACCAACAAGACCGAATTTGAGCTGTCTCACCATCTTGCAGTTATTGAGTTTAACTCAGTGCACCAAAGTCATCTAGAGTCAAATATAATGCTATCTGAGAGCTAAAGTTTGGCTGAGAGTAGGTTATTTGGCATGGTAATGATCCCAAACATCGAGGTGTTACCATGGCTGAGCCAAAGTCCAGACATCAGCTTCATTAAAAACTGTGGTGGGACATTCAGAGAACCTGCAAAACCGCAATGAACTGAAGCAATGATGTAAAGAAGAGCAGGAAAAATGTATTGACAATGATGTGAGAGACTGATAAGGTCATACAGAGAATTAATGATTCAAGTTATTGTTACGTAAGTTGGTCCTACAAGCTGCTGAATCATGCAGAGGACTTGGCTGTTTTTTTATAGGACTGCATAGAGTCCTGTCAAGACTTTCTGTTTCACATGGCTGTGCATCTGGCTGCGTCTTTACCTGTGTGAGATCTGCTAAGTCCAGTTCTCACTCTCTGTGGCTCACTTAGCCCACCATCCTCCCCCTGCAAAAGTAGAAATACACAGTACAGCACCATGGAGGATGTTCTCTACTCTGATACCGACACTCCATCATTCACGTAGAGTTTAAACAGATTCCTAAACTTGGATGCAGTATTTCAACATGAATCCACCAAGCCACAGGTGTCGAACTCCAGGCCTCGAGGGCGATGTGTCCTTGATCCAACACAGCTCATTCAAATGGCTAAAGTACCTCCTCAATAAGTCTTGAAGTTTTCCAGAAACCTGGTAAGGAGCTAATCATTTAATTCAGGTGTGTTGATCCAGGGTGAGATCTAAAACCTGCAGGACACCGGCCCTTGAGGCCTGGAGTTCGACACCCCTGCAACCCTGTGAACTTACTCTCCTAACCATTCAGTCTTTTTAATTCTGTTCAATAAAACTCGAACATGAGGAAATGCAGGTAGTTTGCATGCACCTGAAAGTGTGTGATTGTGTTGTATGAGTATCTTTCTCCCAGACTTTGGTGTCTGTAAAGGGGCTTCCTTGTTCTGTCCACCGATGTGTCCTGGTGCAGGGTGTGTCTGCTGTAGGCTGGTGTCTGCTGGAGTGAGGACACATGCATGAGCCCAGAAGTGTGGAGCTGAATTATACACATTGTGCAATTTCTAAGTTATAGTAGCTGGAACTAGGAAATAGCTAACAGTGGCATAGAAACTTTACCTTGTTGTTGAAGTTTTGGAGGTTTCTTGAGAGGATGCGCCTGATGCTTTCCATCTCCTCCGGTAGCAGAGGTCGCCCTTGGGAGCGAGGATCCACTCTAGGTTTTTAGAAAACCCTGATTATGGTCATGAACCTTTCTTCCGTTATTCTGGGAACTTTAAGGACAAACACTGACACAGTCCAAAAACCATTTTCTTACATCGGCGGGGCCTCCTCCTCGACTCCCCTCTGCTCCCGTCTCTCCAGCTCCTGGTAAACTCTGAGGATGCTAGAGCTAGCCTGGCGGTCGTTACGGATGAGGAAACGGCGAAGGTACTTCTTGTTGAACTGCTCAAACCTCACACACACACACACAAGCACACAGATGGCAATACTGTGACTTGTAGAAAATGTGCATAGTGTTTGCTGCCACCTGCTGGTCATTTCATATTTTATCTTTTTATATGCACAACAAACGCTTTATGATAAAACACAAGCAGAAGGCAAAGTAACA
Organism: Aulonocara stuartgranti; assembly: GCF_965226115.1. Classification (NCBI taxonomy): domain Eukaryota; kingdom Metazoa; phylum Chordata; class Actinopteri; order Cichliformes; family Cichlidae; genus Aulonocara; species Aulonocara stuartgranti. The sequence goes on along the minus strand of NC_138940.1, from coordinate 23,303,993 downwards.
GTTAAACACGGAAAACTAACTTGTCTTTCCAGTAGTGCTGCCCCCAGTAGCCAACCACATCCTCTATACCTGCCACCAGGTGATCTATGAGCTAACAACAAACAGGATTATTTGCAGATAACTTCCAAAAAATGATATCCTTTGGAAGTATTGAAAGAAATTCATGAAACAGGCTGCTCTCTGTGCACCATCCACTTCAGTGCATCCTTCAAACATTGTATGCTTTGCATAGGAAAAAACCGAACTCACCTTGTTTCCTTTTGGTTAGTAAGCCTTGCTCTTCTGAGATCATAATCCTTGACAGTCTTTGCTAATTTACTGATATCTAAAAATCAGTAGTGTCCAGAGTTATCTACAGCCCTATCACAAATCCACATTTAGCTGTGATTCCTGTGATCTCTCACCCTGCTGTGGATCTCCTCGCTGAGAGTAGGCAGAGCTCTCTTCTTCCTCTTCACATACAGTAGCTCCACCAGAGGCTTGATGGTCATCCCCTGCAAACCAGACTCAGAAAATAAAATCCACCTTCAAACTATGACAAACTTTTTTCCTTACAATTCACGAACATGTTTGCCCCACCTGTACAAAGACAGTAAAGAGAATGACCACGATGGTAGTGGTGATGAAGAGTCGTTTCTTTGGGAAGTCATCAATCAGGAAGACCAGGGAAAAACAGATTGCCCCTCTCAGGCCACCGTAGGCGATGATGAACTGGTCTCGGAAGGTCACGGCGTTCCTCCGGAGCTTGTTCACAAACGCGGTCAGCAAAAGCACGCCTTTTAAGAAGTGAGAAAGAGTTTAGATATCCACTTTGCTGATCTTGTGATATAACTTGTTTTAAAGTGCGGGGAAGACTTATACCCGTGGCCCTCCAGATGAGACAGAGCAGCAGTGTAGAGCACACAAACGGCCAGCTCCACATGTGGATGTCCTGTATGGTGGACACTCCCAGGAAGGTGAAGATTAAGGTCTCGCTCACGCTACTCCACATCTTCAGAAAGTACTGGATGCTGGTGTTGCTGCGCTCCGACACATTTGCTTCCACGTACTGTTTCATTGTAGCAGCACAGGTCACTATGCTGCAGGGCAGGGAAAGGGGAAGCAAAGTTAACTAATGTTTATACTAATGTGTACAATTTGTGGTCTTTGGGATTCAGATGATTCTGAGCAGCACTCACGCCATGATCCCAGAGAGGTGAAGCATCTCTGAGGTAAGGTAAGACAAATAGGAATAGAGGAAGACAAAGAGCGGGGCGATGACTTGGGCCCTGGAGGTAAAACGTGAGGTGAGGGCTGCCAGCAGGCCGAAGAAGAGACCTACACACAAGCCCCCGATTCCGACCACCACCACCCTGCAGCCCCCCAGCAAAACATCCAGCCCTGACACTGATGGCAGACGGAGGAAGGACTCAAAAAGCTTGTAGAGCACCTGAGAGGAAGAAACGTCTATGAGTATCAAGTGTTTCATTTAGGTACCTGAAACACGCACCGCTTCTCTCCTCACCACAGTGACAGCGTCATTGAGCAGTGACTCTCCGAACACCAGGATATGCAGCTGTTCGTTAACTTGCATCTCTTGGAAAACAGAAAGCACCGCCACTGGGTCTACAGCAGCGATCAGGGAGCCAAACAGCAGGCAGTGGAGCAGAGAGACATCTCCTAGTGAGCTCTGAGCCAGCAGGCAAACACCGTACAGAGACAGGCCGATGCCCAGGACGTTCCACAAGGTCCCCAGCACTGCATACCTGCACATGCACAAGAAACCAGCTTTAAGACACCTGCTCCAGGTACCTTTAACAAATGCTCGATGAATATCTGAGTTTAGCCACTCAGGTCCACAAAAATAAGCTCAAAATATGACAAATGTGGTAACATATGCAGTGCGTCATGTTTATTTTGAATATTCAATGTGATTCCTAAGTTCATGGTCAGTTCTTAGTAATCTTAGAGTTCTTCCTCCCTCAGTGTCTCGTCTTCTTCTGTGTTCATTCAGACTTGTCTTAACGTTGTCTTCATGTCTTGTCTCTGTGTTTTGTGTTCCCCTGTCGGTCATGTCTCCAGTGTGTGTTAGTCTTCTTCTCTGTTTTTATTGTACTTCCTGTTTTATTTTGACAGTCTCTCATCCTTGTACAGTATGTTCAGTTTTACTTCCCCTGTCCTATTAGTCTGTATAGGTTCCAGCTGTGTTTACAATTGTTGCCCATCCTCTCGTTAGTTTCTAGTTTATCTTTTATTAGTTTCTATTTGTTATTGTTTTTGTATTTTATTTCAAGCACCGTGTTACAGCACATGAAACTGCCTCCTTTAGTTCACTCCCTTTGTTTCATCTGTCTGCCACACAGCCATACATGACACAGAGGGGTAAAATGATTATTAGGTCTCCTGCTGAATTTGTAAGTTCACTCACTTACAAAGAATTGAAGAGTCTCTATTTTTGTTGCAGATAAATACAACCAAATAAAACCAGTACCGGTACCCAAAAAAAAAGAAGATCTATCCATAACCACGGGAAAAGAACCAGGGAAACCAAGTTAACAATAAAAACGATTTAACAAAAATAACAATAAAAACCAATAAAAACCCTGAAAACCATAAATTCAACTCTTGCAGCCCGGTACCAAACGGCTCATGGACCGATACCGGTCCATGCCCCGGGGGTTGGGGACCGCGGCTTTAACCCATTCCAGTCAAACAATCCTGTGACTCTGTGGGAGGCAGAAATCTGGCTGGGCTGTAGGAAACCAAATACTCATTTCACTCAGTGACATGCAGGGATGTTTATATCTTGGTTCTCTCCATTAAAATAAAACCGTCATAAAAATTAGAGACTGTCCAATTCTTGGTACACGATCAAAATGATGAATTAAGCAGGAGATCAAATAATTATCATTTGGATGTTTCAAATTTCAACCCTGAGCCTGAACCATGAAATAATTGCCACAAAATTCAATTGTTTTTGAAAGTAGAGTATTCATTAAATCATTTGAAGAAATTTAAACAATAAATAAATAAAATATAGATTTCTGTTTGTGAATTTCAATTTGTATCATATTTGGTGCATCATGACTTCTTTTTTTTGCAATTTATTCTTTTGAATTTTTATTTTATATTGTGTAATTTACACTGATGATTCAGACGTAGAGGTAGAAGAAGGCTTTAAAGGGTAAAACCAAAATAAAGAGTCTAATTCTGACTTTTAAATCAAACTCTTTCTACTCATATTTTATGTGGAAATGGCGTACTTTCATTCTGTTCAACGCAATCTGCATACGAATGCCTCCACACACACGCACACACACAAAAATCAAACATTTTAAAGCTACCAACCAGAGGATTGTACCAAGGTTTTCAAAGAACAGCCTGCCTGGCAGGAAGTATCCCGCATCTAACACGATGGGTGGCAGCAGAAAGAGGAAGAAAGCATCGGCGCTGAGAGTCGGTGGAGCAGAGTGGCGCACCCCATAGATCACACCTCCAACCAGGAGGCCCACCATGATGAGGACGCAGCTTTCGGGGACAACTGCAGGGACTCGACCTGACCAGTGAAAACCTGAGGGAATGAGAAACGGAGAGGGAGTAAAAGGAAATCAGCAGGATCCGAACTTTGTGGAGTTCTGACTAAATCGCTCTGTAGCTATACCGAGGGAGGACTACTACCATTGTACTCAGATAAACTCTTTCATTGATAGAACAGATTGTTAACTTGAGGTTTGGTGTGAGTTTTAAAAAATCCTGGAAATAACTAGAAATGTAGAAAAATAATAGATATTATATACATTATATTATATATGAAAGAATCTGGCTTCTCGTGGATGAGTGTGAGCACAACTGAGGCTTACCCAGCTTGGCCAGTGAGGCCAGCATGATCCACAGCACGATCTCAAAGGGAGCCTGTACGTGGTGATAGTCCATGCTGAACACCCTCAGAGCCATGGGTAGATCCACAGACAGGCTGCCATCGCTACTGTTGGTGCCCAGCGAGGGAGGCAGATTGTGGGGCAGAGGGCTCCCATCGGGAGAGGTCACAGCCAGACAGCCCAGCAGACTGGCAGAGAGCAGCAGAGAGAGAGTCCACAGAGCAGTCATCCTGCAGCCATGCTGGGACAACAGCAGAGAGAGGCAGAGAATAGGAGTGGGACTATGGAGATGGGGGGTGGGGGCGAGACACACAAAAAACCTGACTGGGACTCATGCAGCCACTAATGTGCACAGGAATCCCTGAGCTAGCAATGATACCAGCAGCACAGAGCTCAAGGGGTGTGTCACACACACAGACGGTCTCATCAGCAACTCAAAGAACATTACATCCATTTCCTGAAAATGAACCCTAACTGGAAGCCAAAACAAAACCCAAAATATGATTATTTCCATTACAGGGAATTGCTTTAAGTCCACAATATGTGCCTGTGTACACACATTTGTGTCCCCACGGCATAAGTAATGCAAGTACACATGCACAAGATTCAGCCAGGGTATTAGCACTGATGGTTTTTTGTGCACAAAGCTTAGATAGATTGCAATAATTGTTAATATATTTTGTTTACCTAGCAGAGAAAGGGCTTCTCCGATAATGGACTCATTTTCAGTGTTTGTTCTCATGCTGTGGTAGCAGTGCTTCATTTGGTGGAATTTGTGTTCTGCTGTGGCTTATTTGATTTGCAATCTTTCATTTCAAACAAGCAACTTATTGTTGATGCGGCATGTTGTGATTATTGAAATAGTTTGAATTACAGTTACAAATATGTTGCCTAGTGGTGAGAAAAAGGCTTTAATTATCAGCCAAGACAGTATCTCTTCCTCCCACTGGCTTCTTATTAAATTCGGTTTATCGTCTTTACATATTTTATGCCAATATGCGTGCAGTCCGTCAGTTCCACTGCAAACACAAGGATCTGTGTCAGAATAAGCCTTCCACTGTATAAGTGCACAAAAATAATTGGTTTAGTGAGTTTAGTTGTACGGGTCATTTACACAGAAAACAAACAAAAAGTTAAAAATATGTTGCTTGTGTGACTTGTTCCCTTTTCCAAAATGTTAGGCAGATGGCATGTGATTTTTTTTTTTTTCTGTTGCTTTAAAATCTGTTTGTGCTTCTGGAAAGTTGTTAGTTGTTCTTCTACAGTCCAAGAGAACATTTAAAAGCTAAGAGTTGTTTTGGTTTTTTTACACACCCTCACTACCTCAGTGATTTTGCCCTTCGTCCCTTCTTCCCTACAAGTGAACTCACTGAGGATCAGACCTCTCCACCTCTGATTAACACACAATGCCTGACTGCAACTTCTGGCCATGTTAGAAAACAGCTGGAGAAACTAAGAAGCAGCAAGTCCGTTTGTGACTCTAAGTCATATTTACAACCCGAGTCTGAAGCAGGAGAAGATACCATTGAAATGGAAAAAACATCCTGTTTGATTCCTCTACTGGAGAAGTTGACAAAGTCCAAACTTACTGACTATCAACCTGGCGGACTTCAAATCGCGTGTGAGGAAGGTGATGGGAAGACATGTCAGTCCACGTCAGACCAGAGATGAAACATCTTGACCCTCTGCAGTTTACACACAGTCCATCATCTACATGCTGCACAGCGTTTAATCATTTTACACGATTCAGCCACTGATACAGACAGAGGAGGTAATATCAGTAAACACACCCTCCATCGCATGGATTGCTGACAGACGTTGCGTTGCTCCGCCCAATCTCACATCCGTGGACTGTGCAGTTATTCCTGTTCCCCTTGTTCACCTTAGACTTTCAGTACAACTCCAACTCACGCCACCCTCAGAAATATTCTTTGATCCTGGAGTGGTTGGATGTAAGTAATATATAATCAACTAACTTGCCATTAATGTATAAAAATGAATGTACACTGAACAAAAATATAAACGCAACACTTTTGTTTTTGCTCCCATTCCCCATGGGATGGACGTAGAGACCTAAAATTCATTCCAGATACACAATATAACCATCCCTCCCAAACAGTGGTCACAAATCAGTCCAAATGTGTGGTAGTGGGCACATCTGCTATATTGAGATAATCCATCCCACCTCACAGGTGTGCCACATCAGGATGCTGATCTGACATCATGAGTAGTGCACAGGTGTACCTCAGACTGCCCACAACAAAAGGCCACCCTGGAATGTGCAGTTTTGTCTCACAGCAAAATGCCACAGATGCCACAAGCAATGAGGGAGCGTGCAATTGGCATGCTGACAGCAGGAATGTCAACCAGATCTGTCGCCCGTGCATTGAATGTTCATTTCTCAACCATAAGCCGTCTCCACAGGCATTTCAGAGAATATGGCAGCACATCCAACCGGCCTCACAACCGCAGACCTCGTGTAACCACACCAGCCCAGGACCTCCACATCCAGCAGGTTCACCTCCAAGATCGTCTGAGACCAGCCACCCAGACAGCTGCTGGAACAATTGGTTTGCACAACCAAACAATTTCTGCACAAACTGTCAGAAACCGTCTCAGGGACGCTCAACTGCATGCCCGTCGTCCTCATCGGGGTCTTGACCTGACTCCAGCTCGTCGCCGTAACAGACTTGTGTGGGCAAATGCTCACATTCGATGGCGTCTGGCACGTTGGAGAGGTGTGCGCTTCACGGATGAATCATGGTTCACATTGTTCAGGGCAGATGGCAGCTGAGAATGTCCCAGTTCTTGCATGGCCGGCATACTCACCGGACATGTCACCCATTGAGCATGTTCGGGATGTGCTTGACCGGCGTATACGACAGCGTGTACCAGTTCCCACGAATATCCAACAACCTCGCACAGCCATTGAAGTGGAGTGGACCAACATTCCACAGGCCACAATTGACAATCTGATAGACTCCATGCGACGATGTGTTGCACTGCATGAGGCAAATGGTGGTCACACCAGATACTGACCGGTTCTGGGTCCCCAGACCCCCAATAGCGCAAAAAACTGCACATTCCAGGGTGGCCTTTTGTTGTGGGCAGTCTGAGGTACACCTGTGCACTACTCATGATGTCAGATCAGCATCCTGATGTGGCACACCTGTGAGGTGGGATGGATTATCTCAATATAGCAGATGTGCCCACTACCACACATTTGGACTGATTTGTGACCACTGTTTGGGAGGGATGGTTATATTGTGTATCTGGAATGAATTTTAGGTCTCTACGTCCATCCCATGGGGAATGGGAGCAAAAGCAAAAGTGTTGCGTTTATATTTTTGTTCAGTGTAAATTCTATAATACATGATTGGGAATATCAGCACAAACAAACATTATAAATTCGGATCTTTCTAACAAGGTTTACTTTTTTTTTCCTAAATCCCTTTTCATTCATCTTTTACTTTAACAGTAGTAACTTAAATACCAAGTTACTTGTTCACAAGAACATTTAATGACACAGAGTCACTGTTCATCACACCTTACACATACACCTGTGCTATAAGTAGAGATGCCCTCTCATCTGAGTGTTTTCACTATGTAGTTTTGTATTGCAAATTCATAAGAATAAAGCTACTAATTCTTAATTAATTTAATCACTTCATTAATTTTATTTGCTTAGAACTCAATTTAATTATAGGACATGTAAAGCCATGAATGTTGTGTAATGTAGGTGTACACACCTATAAACGGTGGAAACTGTCTTGTGTATCAGACTTGACTGAGAGCCTCCTGCCTGCCGTCCGTCCTGTTTCAGGTCAGACAACTGCTCTGAACTGACTTGAATCTAAATTTCTAATGTTGCCTGTGTGCGAGCCTAAATCAGGTATGCCATTTTAATTCAGTTATTAAGTTGCAGATAATTTAGTTTTATGTTTTAAAAAAAATCTATTTTCAGTCATGGGTTTTCATATCACTTGATTTTGCTAAAGCATGAATTAATGTCCTGTAATCCCTGTAAACAGCATGCATCATGGATACCAGTACACCACATCCTTTTGATGATGCCGGAACCTGTTAAAGTTGAATAGCTTCCACTTTCTACCACAGGACCTTATATAACTCCTGCTTGCTTCTGCCTTTACTGAGGTCTAATCAACCAGCTGAAAACACTTGTGTAATTACACTGGATAGGGCCCCTAATAAGGTATAATGTTATCAATGTGAAGTGGGGAAGTGATTCAAAACATGAGGTAGCCTACACTGCTCAGGGATACCTCTGTAGTAGTTGGTATGTGGCAATATTAGCTTTGCTAATCAGAAAAATTAAAAAATATTTTAGTAAATAAATTGTGTGATCCTGAACAGGCGTGAGTTATGAATAAGGACTTCAAATAGACAAAGAGAGGGCAAAAATGATTAGAATAGCATGAATACTGGGCCAGAGTGAATAATAAATACTTGAAATAGCTAGCTAAACGTATAGCTAAAAACAGCTGAAACTGTTAGCTAACGGGCTGGATTAACATATTGTGAAACACTAAACTGACGTTAAATAGCATAGCAGAAAAAAGTAGTGGTAGAATTGTTTCATAGTTAGCTAAAAAATAATGATGATAATAACAAGTTAGCTACAAGAATATCCAAAACATTTAACCATCATTGACATAGCATTACCTTTAGCTACGCTTAGCTAAATGTAATGCTAAGCATAATCTGAAAGTCATTGAGAAGTGGTTTAAATAAAAATGAATTCATGATGAAGTAAAACTCTTAAAAATGAATTGATGAAAATGATTATAAATTTGCTGGTAATGGACAGATAGTAAAATACAAAGACTGTAGCTCAGAGCAAACTGACCAAAAAAACCCACGGACTGATAGTTTGACTTGGTTGAAACAAGTGTTAAGTTAGACTGGGTTCAGATGAACACATTTAACAACAAACATGAGGTATTTGAATCCATCTCAATAGACTTCAAGCTTATATCAGATGAAACATAATAACTTAATTTCCTCTGTTCACTCGGTTTGGGACTAATACATCTCCCACAAGTTAAATCTAATTTACCCCTGTTCTTTGTCTTTGTATTCAATTTTTAGATTAGCTCCTCTAAATTACCTTGGATTTACCTGCCATAATCTCCACACAGAGGCTACATATAACAAAGCCTGATCACACTGCCAATTCTAATCTATTAATTACAGGATAACCTCAGTTAAATCTCTGTTTTCCATCTCTTTTCACAGATGAATAGCATGCCTTAGGCTTCCAAAGATTATGTTGGTGCATGTTAATGAATTACCATTAACCTCACTGCAGGATGCCTACTTGTGAGGACGATTTGTGTTTTCTCTTAGCAGCCAGATCAATCATATTTCTTGAGACTGCTGCTCTGACAGTTGATGCCAAAGCTAGAGTGATCTTCGGGTCCCTTTAAACAAAAACCTAACCACTACTAATAATAATCATGGTGGAAACAGCTGTACTAAAGCCTATTCTCTAAACTTAACAAGGTAACATCTTTCTCAGGACTACAGGAAGAACCTGCTTTCTCCTATTCCTTTATCTGCCAGCGGAGATCAAACTAGGTGATGTGTATACACCCGTGGAAATCATCATGGAAACCTAATCAGACACGTTTGCATAGAACTGGTCGATAACATGTAAAGTTTGTGCTTGTGTTAAAGGGGGGCCTTGTCGGTGGGGTTGTGTTTAATCTCTGTTGCTAACATGCCAGCATTATCACCTTTTTCTCCTGACCTCTATTAGATATCAGGCAGTCCGAAGGCTTTTTGTAATCACACTTGAATCAGTTATTTGGTAGCAAAAACCTTTGCACACCATATTTTTTCATAGCGCACATAAATGTCAATATCCAGCCTTCTGCTGTCTAAGTAAGTAGATGGGTACAAGATGGCTTTACAGGTGTTGGTAAAAAGCAACAGATTAATAAAACGCAGTTGTAAACAACCACAAGCTGATACTTTGTTATATCTTGCTTTATTATAAATCAAACACTTAACACATTCCCAACTATAAGTCAGTAAAATACATTTGAATGTATAACAAGTAGCTCCCCGGTGGTGTAATACTCAAATCTAACAGAAGATGGCATATGAAAGCAACTAAGTTTCAGGCATCTTAAGCAAGAGAGCAAGGCTTTGTATAAAAATAGCACTGATATAGTGGATACAATTGTGTGTGTGTAAACTTGGGTGTGAAGCACTGAAGCAAAGTCGTCTAGGTCACAATATTTAAAGCTTTTGCAGGATCATTGCGGATGAGGATTTTCCGCCTCTGAAATCCTCAACACTGGGGAGCTGAAGTTGGAGGAGCAGGGCACTAAGTTATGGGTGTTCAGATAACTAATTTTACTGCTGCTGTCTTCTGTGCTTTCTTCCATGCATCCCAGTAATGAGTCTGGCCCCTCTGACTGGCTGCTAGGCTGCGGCGGGGGCACCAGGCCGTGCAGGAGGCTGTTCCCCAGGTGGGAGTTGCACCGAGCTAAGTTCTCAGTTAGATGCTGCATGTACACCTCCTCCAGCTGTTTCTCCAGCAGCCCGTTCAGCACCGAGTTAGACATGGGCTCTAGCCCCGATCCAGGCAGATCCAGGCTGATGTTCACACTGTCCCCCATTGCTAGATAACCCTGGTCTGGTATGGATGGTACTGAATTCTGTGGCTCTTGCTGGGCTGTGCTTGGACAAACTTGAGAGATGGGAGACTGGATGCAGAAATCATGCTGGCTGACAGCAGTTCTCAGTAGATTGTGTGTGATGCGGCCTGAGTCAGCCACCTGCAGGTCTGGATACTGTTCCAGCAAGCTACAGTCTTCTATGTAAAGGGGGTACAGGTCAGTAGGGATTGAGAGGGCTACACGTCTCTGAGGCACCACTTTGAGAATCTGGGGTTGGCTGGAGTTTAGATCTTCCTCTATGATCCCTGATTACAGAAGAGAAACTGGTTACATGCTTGCTTACAATTTTTTCCCCAATATGAAACCAGATAAAGGACAAATGATTATTTACAAATGGATTGCTTCTTATTAGCTATATTTAATTATTTAATACAGCTGTTAAATTATTTAACCAAACTACAATATGGGTATTATTAGTTTTAGATTCAACAAGTTTTTACCTTTAAAATATCATAAATCCACTGTCACCTGTACCACACTTTATTCTATTACGTTCAAAAAAAGGTTATAATAGTTAAATAAAAAGAGAATAAAAATCACACCTTTGAACAAAAAAAAACTCGAAATGAAGTGATTTTGTGAAGAAAAATAACTAAAATAAAATAAAACAAAAAGTATAGAGAATATATTCATAGTTTGTTAGTTTGCTAAAATTTGATCAAAACTTGCCTGACGATTCTTTGACGGAAACATTTTGGGTTTTTACAAGACTGTGAGTTCACTGCTTTCAGAAGGTTCTGTGTTTTTCGTGTAGTTTCTGTACTGCTTTTCCTAAATCTAACCTCTGACATCTGCCCTCCATACAATAAGAATTCACGAAGACTAAAACTAACACAAACTAACCTAAAACTAAACATGTTCAAACTATAAATAAATAACCAGAATGAGCAAACTCTGCCTGGAAATGAACCAAAACTTAACTGAATTAAGAGAAAAAGCTTTTTGTTGTGAGGCGTTAGTTCTATCAACTGCACCACCAACCATTTTAAACCAGTGACTGTTGATGTGTGTGTGTTGGTAAGTTTGCATTTAACAAAAAGAGGAAGCTTGTTAGTTAGAGGGAACTAGACTGCAGCAGGATACAAAGTTACTGCATAAACCCCACTGCAGAATAACTGTCTGTCACACTAATATGGGACAGTTGTTCCAACATGTTTTGTTGTTTGTAATCGCAAAAAAGGCTTCTTTTTTTTACCTGCTTCTGCTGAATGCACCCCTGGGACTGCAGAGCTCGAGTCAGAGCGAGCACAGTTGGATGGATCAGCACAATGACCACTTGTCTGCAATCTCCTTTGCTTGGAATTGGAGGCAAACTTTCTCTCCTCCCTGTACACCAGCAGTCTGAGAAAACCTTCAGCCAACATGCCCGCCTAGTAACTGGCCTTCTTTTTCCTCTGCCTCTTTTGCTTCTTCGGTCACTTGCATGCACTAATGGCACTGCGTGACTGTAAGTGCGGTTATAAAGATCTCCAGTCTGGTTTCACTTCTGCATATAAGAACTGCCCCCTCCACCTTCCCGCCCCGGCACTTCCTTTATTTAATCTATAACCGAAAATCTGAGTTAAAAAAATGAGAACAGCTCATTTTTACATAACAGGATAAGTTAACATCGTCAGGTTGAGGAGCAGGTGGTATCCTGCTCCGTTACTTAAGCAAAGGAAAAGTTCAGTTCAAGTAACAGTCATTCATTCAAAGTCAGAGAATAATTATATTTAAAGTCTGTGGAAAAGTTTATATAACGTGGCGTTTAGTGGCTAATAACCTCAGAATCAGACCCAATTCAAAGAGTAACAATCAAAATAACTCTGCTGTGATAAACGAGGTAGGCTGTTTTAGTTTGAAAAACAGCAGTCTGATACAATTTCGTTTCGTTTTCCTTGAAACAGTTATGTAACTGACATCATATGAGATGTTTATATGGGAAATCTTTTCTTTTGGTTCTATTGATCATATAACCATCCACAAACCTTAAGAAACCTCGAAAGGAAGGTTTACGCATCTCACCTTAGGACTCCTGTCCTTACCACTAAGTTGGTGAGAGAATACACGGTGCCTTACAGAACTTAAAGCACTTTTGAAATGCAGTTTTTGTCTTTATGTGTTATTCAAATGATAATCAGCTCCAGAGGTTTCACATTCTGAATTTCATTAGTACTTTTAGTGGCTTCAAGTCTTCTGGGTAGGTTCTGTTAAAGTGAACACCTATCTGAGATAGGACCTATTTGTGCTATTACAGTCAAATTTAATCAATGTCTATTCTTACATTTCACAGCTGTTGAGGCTGGTGGTAACGCGCAGAGCTTTAGAATAGGTTACATGCGCTTTTCCTGATTGGGAGAGTTTTATTTTGAAGGTCCACTGACAACTCCTGGGACTCTTTGGTCCTGACATGTGGTGTAAAGTGTTTGACCAGCGTAAAGTTTGCCAGTCTGACACAGTTTGGAGGGCCACAGTAAAGTGTCTGAATACTTATTATTATTTAGTTACTTCAGATTGAGATTTTGAATAGAATTTTAGAGAAGCGACACATATCAGTCTCCTGGATGTAGATGGATTAAAACAGTGCATTTGTTTAAAACTACATTTACGAAACAGTTACGTGTTCTGAATACTTTCTGAGATGACTGACACACGCTAAAGTAAAACAAAAACAGACACGTCAAGTCAACTTACAATTATTTATTGTACATAAAAAATGAACAGCACGGGGCGAGGAGGCAGAGCTCGTTTCAAAATCGGCTGACTGTTTTAAGAGTCATTCTTTTTGTCTGTGTGTCATTGCCGTTTTATTCCGAGGAGCGATTGTACCAGTTTACGTAAGTCAGGGATTTACCAACACCATGTTAAAAAAATTTATTCTAATAGGAACAAGAACTTCCCCCAAAACAAAACAAAAAAAGCACCAAAATTGCATGTATTGTCATTTCTGTTAAGCAAATATCATCTTGTAGAAAAAGGGTTTGCTAATAAAACAGTTTTAAGACGACAGAAAGTAACTATAAACTCAGCGGGTGGGACTGTAAGAGAAAACCGTTACTGGATCACACAATTTGGCTGAAAAATTTAAGACTTCTACTGATTAAACCTCTAAAAAACAATAATATTCATGTTTACAGTCAAAGGTTGGATGATGTTGTTTGTGGCCAACAGTGAATCTGTCTTTGTATATTTCACTGGGTCTGATGATGTCGTCCCAATCGGGTAGTCACACATTCACGGTAATGCTCTGATTGACATGTCATTGGGCCAATAGGACTATCAGGCTGAGATTAACGGGAGGAAGCTGAGCTGTTTTAGATACCCTTAATAGTCTGCTTTAGCACCTCCTTTCAACTACAGCTAGCAAGGCACGGCTGAACGCAGATTTATGAAACAGAAACGTCATGAGAAAAAGTACATCGAAACCTTCATTATATTTATAAGCTGAGCAAGGTGTTGCTTCTATTCCCCCCCCGGGTCTAGGCAAGGCTGGGTCCAGATGTAGGTTAGGCCTGAGGTGTCAGGACGGGAACGATGGGAAGCTGCTACTGCTGTGCTCCTTTCTTCGCTTGAGCCTCGGCCTCCTGGAGAGAAAAAAAACAGAGAGGGAAGGGACAGAGTGTGTTATATTAAAATGGAGGATACTGGTTAATATATCCCTTGCCACAGCTCAGAGGAAAACCCCCTCTGTCTCCATGGTAACTGGCACACCTCCCTGCAGTCCCCTTTGTGGCCGAGAGGAGGCGCCAGCGAGCGAGAGAGCCTGCAAAACCGATAGGAGGCCTGCTGTGGTGGATATCATGAACAGATGTATTATGTAATGTGTGTTTTCTTTATGGAAATTAAAGTGCGAAGACGAGTGTATATTTAGGATTGTTTTACAGGAAATGTGGCTGAGGGTGTAGGAATGCACTTCTCAGGAGGGACAGTCACCCAGCATGTGTTACTGTGTCCGTGAGCTTACCTTAGAGCCCGGAGGAGCGGTCAGACCCAGAAATGCGTATACGGCGTTTTCCTCCCTGGCGTCAAAGAAGGCCTCGTAGTTCTGCGAAGCAGGAAGAAACACAAACAGAGAGGTTTAAGGCCGATCAATCAGAAGATCCGGCTCTCCTGAAGCTGAACGCTGATAATTTGAAACAGCCTCTGAGCGTGTGCGGCCTGAGGCAACAATCTGGGCGGCTGTGAGAAACAGTTGAGGTTGTGTTATCTGTCCAAGGACAGACCTCGGCAGTCAGTGTGATAGGAGGGCATTGTCTTTTGAGAATGCAGCGCAGGGTAAACAAGTTAACACGTTCAGCCCGTCTAGGGTTTAGCCGTCTCGCACATTCCTGATCCCTCGCTCCTTCTCTGACCCTTTGTCTTCTTCCTCTTTCTCCACCAGGGCACAAAACTGATTTTTCAAAAGAGCTCTACAGCTGCGAGCATCCCTGTTGTCTTTGTCTGTGACATTCAATACAGCCCATGCTGCAAGTGCACCTTCACTTTGAGCCACCCATTAGCAGCACAGGATGATGCCACAGTGCACGCATGCTAAAGGCCCCAAGTGTTTACAAAGGGAGTAAACGAACATCTGCTAACACAGTGCATCAGGTTTGTGTAGTGTTTGGTAGAGTATGTCTGATCAGCACAGCTGCCAAACTGATTCCTGAATAGAAAAAAATGAATGGGGAAGTAAACAGAGGAAAGCAGAATTCATGTGTCACATTTTAAGACTTAATGCCTACAATTGTTTTGTTTTTTTTAATTGTGCGATTAGTGTATTTATACAGCCATTGCAAGAAAACTTCTTAAAGTCTTAAAGTCAGTCTGGATATAGCTCCTCCTATAGACTGGTTGATGTCATGCATTGGTTTGTGGACTTCTCAAATAAGAGGTGGATGACTAAGAAATCACTATATATGCTTTTTCACTAGAAGTGAGGCAAATCGCAGGCCTGTGACCTGGTGACTCAATTACATTTTTGTAGAGGATACAAATTTTGGTGACTGTTAAGTTACGTATGGACTCTGTATTATGACTGAACATAAAAATAAACGCAAACAGAACATAGCCTTACATCTGCAGGGTCATGAGGAATATGAAAAGAATTTGGATCTATAATAAATGTTTGTTTTTTTTAACACATACAGATGCTAATAATCAGTGTCTGAGTGATGATGTTCAACAAAGTTTTGTTCAGATTGGCCTGTTTGTTAAGGAGGATATACGTACATATATATACCCTGATCAAGCATAACATTCTGACCGCCTGTCTATTATTGGGTTGGTCCCCCTTTCGCTCCCAATACAGCTCTGACCCGCGGAGGCATGGACTCCACTAGACCCCTGAAGGTGTGCTGTGGTATCTGGCACCAAATTAGCAACAGATACTTTCACTCCTGTAGTTGAGAGGTGGGATCTCCATGTATCAGACTTGTTTGTCCAGCACGTTCCACAGATGCTCGACTTTGGAGGCCAAGTCAACACCTCAAACTCATTGTTGTGCTTCTCAAACCATTCCTGAACTATTTCTGCTTTGTGGCAGAACACGTTAATGGTCTGCAACAGTGGTAGGTGGTACGGGTCAAAGTAGCATCTAAATTAATGGCAGGACTGAACCCTGCAGAACAATATCTAAAGCATTGCACTGCTTCCTCTAGCTTGCCTTCTTCCCATAGGGCATCCTAGTGTCAGGTATTTCCCTGGTAAGCGATGCACACAGACAACTGGCCTTCAATGTGACCAGGCCACCTTCTTCCATTGCTCCATGGTCCAGTTCTGATGCTCACGTCCCCATTGTTGGTGGACAGCAGTCAGCATGGGCAGCCAGATTGGATTGGACTACACAAGCCAGTCTTCACTTCCCACATGCATCAGTGATCCTTGGCCGCTCATGACTCTGTCAGTGGTTCATCACTGGCCTGGAACATCCCACAAGAGCTGCAGTTTAAGAGATGCTCTGTCCCAGTCGTCTAACCATCAACATTTGGTTCTTGTCAAACTCTCTCAAATCCTTTCACTTGTCCATTTTTCCTACTTCTAACATGAACTTTGAGGACAAAATGTTCTCTTGTTCCCTCATACATCCCAACCACTAACAGGTGTCATGATGAAGAGATAATCAGTGTGATTCACTTAACATGTTAGCAGCCTTGAGTTTTGCCTGATACATGCATACACACATTTACTACGTTAAAAATGAAACCATACCTTAAAAGACACCCTGATTTGTCACCAGTTTTACTATAAATCATTTACAAAAATGGCCACGATGTTGCAAGCAGTCAGGTTTAAAACTGAACATAAACTCAGCAGGAGAGCATTTATTAGGCTATAGATCAAATGACAAGTACGGTAAACAAGCTCCCCCTATTGCCCATTAGAAAGTAAATTAAAGGTAGTTTGCATTAGTTTATTCTTTCAGACCCAGGGGTTATGTCCATTGTTTATTTACCGTCCGTAGGGGCAGCAGAACAGTGACATATTGAGACCTTACGTGTTTTGTATCAGCTTTAGTCTCCAAAAACTCTGTTTCCACTTTTAAAAAAACTAGCTGTCTTGTAAGTTGCTAGATTCCCCACTGTGTTCACCAGCTATTTGCTAACTATGTTTGGCAGCTCTGCGGTGCTGGGAAGGGAGTGTACGGAGTGTATTTTTATTAAAGCCTTTTCACTGAGCACAGCAGCTACTGAAAGAACAGTGAAGCTGCAGTCTATAAACCCAAAACAAAGGGATAAATGACGCCTGTACACTCTGTATACTTGAGGTCAACTTTTAATCAGGTGGTCTTGAAGACATGAGCTTTATTATCACAACAGTAGCTGCTTAGATGATCGCATGCAAATAATTTCATGTGTGTGCTCGTGCGTGTCTTACCCCGCAATATTTGGTTTCATTAAATATCTGTGGGGGGAGCGGGTTCCCCGTGGCAGGCCTGGATTCCTCTGGGACATTCTCCCTCATCCACTTCCTGTTAGCCTCGTTGGCTGCGATGTCACACTCCTCGAACTCGATCTTATTGGCCGCCAGGAAGCCCATCACATCCTGCTGCTGCTTTTTAATCTGTGTGCGGGTGGATGAGAAAAGATGGTAGAGGGGGAAGTTGTCGGTTAAACATGACTCAGCCGTATGAGGAAACACAAGAGCCTCAGTTCATCATGCTGTCATGAGTCTGTTTTAGAAATAAGGAGACTTTTTCTCTCCTGTGAGAACTACAGAGATCACTGACTCTCTGTTACTAAGTTACCACTCTGCTAGTAAGTAAAGGAAGTGGGAACATGGGAAAGGCTAAGCAGGCACAGATTATACTTCATCTGTATCAAAAAACACACCATACAGTGAAGAAGCCTGCAGACACCAGTAATTCCCCACATTATCAGAGGAAATGTTTAAAATAAAAGCATCTCAAAATTAGTCAAAGGCTGCACTGTTTTTCTCACTGTCTGGGATTTTATGCAGATGCGATTGATTTCGACAGGAGGATATCCTGCTGCACTGGAAAAAGCACTAAATTAAACATTAACACATTTGTCACACTTCTAAAATAGTCTATCCGGCTTGTTGCAAAGCAACATTTTTATCTAAGGGGATGCAGCTCTACAACTAACAAGGAAATAAAGGTCTATCAAGGTTGCCACGGTGATATCTTGCAAGGTTTCATCTCTTTACAAAGAAGCCTAAATGCATCCTGCTGACAGATGAAGAAGAAGCTACAGTCTGCATAAAAGTGAGTGTTTAACTTTGTTTTCTTCCTCCTTCTGTGTCTTTCTGTGTGTGTGTGTGCGTGTGTGAGAAGTTGTGGTCCAATGAGCTCTCAGTGGGTGTGTTTAAGAGGGAGGATGGCCCTACAAGGCCAGACGGAAACATTAGCTCCTCTGGGACTTGAGAGGAGGTAACTGGTCAAACACGAGCCAAATAAGGCCTGCTGAATGGAGACACACACACACACAGAGACACACATTCAGTCTTAGCGGCACACACACACCAAAAGTAAACCAACTTCACCACGAAAACACATAATAAGGATTGATGTATCATCTTTGTGCCAGACCTGACGCCCCTGTGCGAGGGTTCCTCCCAGCTTTATGGCATGCAGATGAGACAGGTGGATTATTTAATAGCTGTTGAAACTTCACTAAGGCATGGAGGACAGTGCTCTGTGATCAGCCAGGCTGCAATCTGAATCATGGCAGTTTCACTCCAAAGGGCAAAGTCCTAAAACCAGCTCTCACTGTCTATCCACCTGCCCCGAAAAGCAATGCAACATAAAGCAACCGAGCAGAAACCTCAAAGGCTTTTTAATAGACTCTGTGTCTCCTAACGTGCATGTTTTGCACAATCACAGGAGATTATTTGAATCTCAAAATGCTACAACGACAAGTTAAGCATAAGGTTTCTCATACTTTGGTCTGTTTTCTGCTTCACTTTGGTGCACTCAGGCCATTGGTCCAACAGGGCTACATTGTACCGCTGCCAAGCAAAATTAATTTGTAGGACAAACTGGCCACATGCCATCTGCACCGTAACTCTAATTGAGCAGTGGGAGCTTCCAGCTCCGGGCCTCTGAAATGCTCCCTCATGTCTTGAGTCCCGAATTGAGCGCCTGGTGAAAGAAAACTGGCTGTCCTTGGATTTGGGTGTGGTAATAAACAAACACTTACTTCTTATCCATTTCTTCAGAATGCTTTTATATCATTCCTTCTTCTCAAGAAGAAGATAATCATCTAATCATCTTCTTCTTCTTAAGAAGAAGAACACAAAAAGAAGTGTGAGGCAGGCCAGTATGTGCCTTACAGCAGAGACCTGCAAGTGTGAGGTTTCATTTCCATAAACTATGCTTCTCTTGCATCGAGTCCAAGCATGCAAATTAATACTGGTATTTAGCTGAACATAATGCAAAAACCAAAAAGGGTGCGCTAATGTCAGAGTTGCTTCTTTTGCATAGATGCTGATCAGCATTAGCTGTGTTACTCTATCTAATCCAGGCGTTCGTGGTACTAACCCAATGATTCCTAATCAATCAAGCGGTCCTTTTAACATTTCCAGCAGTTGGATGTTCAGTCATAGAATAACATTCAGTTATTGAATGTCTTGCACAATTGGTAAGCAGTTTTCCTTCAGGCCAGACTGTTTAAATATCTTCACCATCAAAGTAAGCTTAACTTACTTAAGTAGTCTGGCTTACAATCAAATTAAGCCAGCTGAACATCAACATGTTAGCGGTGTCACTGTGAGAAAGATAGCACCCTGATGTCAGTGTTTAGCTCAAGGTGCTGTGCAGCACTCACTTAGCGCCGTGTCTCCTGTGTCGAGTCACTCGCACACAATTACTTACTGCTGACTACCTAAACTGATTTCATCTGGGTTAGGAGAGAGGAGCCTGAAACAAACACTTCAAATCACTGATAACTACCATCATAGCACTTACTTGGCACAGTAATTAAATTTGATCACACTCATGCTGACGGACACACCCATGGAATGACTCAGGCAATTCCACATTAGCTTACTATACTAGGATGTCCGAAACCTTGATAAACAACTCCAGTAGGACAACTCCAGGGATTTATTAGAATATGAAAATATATCAAACTATGCTTTTGAAGTCATAGCAGACATTGCCGGATAGCTTGCCTGAGCTTTAAAGTCAGGAACACTTGTTTAATATAGTTTAAATTTCTTAATTATTACTTGGTTAAAATTAAACGAGACCATTGTTACCCACCGACTATCTGCTCTTAAAAGTTGCCATGCTAAGCACAAACCAGTATGTCTAAAAAGATACATACAGTCATGTAAAAAAGAAAGTTTTCACAATAGTCTATGCAGTCCTGTGAGCTCAAGGTGAACTCAGTGACCGCAAGGTACCCGGTCCAAATCATCAACCTTCTACCACCGTTGTTGACGGTTGCTACAAGGTGTTTGTGCTGATATGCTGTGTTTGTTTTACGCCAACATCTAAACTTTGATTTCTCTGTCCAAAGGACATTGTTCCAGAAGTCTTGCAGTTTGTTCAGATGCATCTTTGCAAACCCGAGGCATGCTCCCATGTTCTTTTCTGCTGCCAACACCTTCCAAACAGGCCATACTTGTTGAGTCTTTTTCTAATTGTACTCAATGAACTTTAACGTTTAACATGCTATCTGAGGCCTGCAGACTGAGAGCTCTTGGGTTTTTGCAGTTTCTTTGAGCATCGCAAACTCTGACCTTAGGGTGAATTTACTGGGACGTCCATTCCTGGGAAGATTGTGGCACTCTTCCAAACCACAAAAACTGCCACAACATCTGCTTTCCTATAGGTGCTCACACTTTAATCAAGTGCATTTGGTTATCATCGCCTGGCTGCTACTTGCCATCTTATTTTCTTTGGAACCAGTAAGGGTGTACTGACTTTTTCCAAGTACTTCATAGTCTTTTGAAACTTTCTTTTGCCTGTACTAAAGTTACAGATTGAAGTACAGATTAAGTTTATTATTAATTAAAAGAACAACTAGTTTTTGGTAGTAAGTTCAGCGGAACTTACTGTATATCGTTACATGAATGATTATTGTTGACTGACTAGAATCTGAGTTGAATACAGTTGAAGGAGGTGGAATCTGCACCACGTGAACTTTGGTTTACATGCCTTATCATCATGTGAGAGAGTTATGGCAGGACAATCCACATCCAGACATGATCAATCCCAGAAAAGGTCAGAACTCTGGCATTAACAGCTGCCAGACAATGACAAGAATTGATTGGATGGACCGTATCCACAACACTGGCTTAGATCAATATGGTGGACACTAATTGAATACCCCATCTGATTAAGGGCTGGGTTCAGCTCATGTTAATTTCAATAAGACAGGAAAGAAAACATGTTTAAAACGTCAGTTGCTCTTCACAGATAAGGCAAATAGCCTTTCATATTCCCCGGAAGCCCAACATTTGAATATGGGAAAGAAACCACTCTTTGCGCCAAGAGGAAACATGAATCAACCCCTGCCCTGTATGCTCATAAGGGATAAACGTTTGTCTTGATTAGATCACGTCTGATTTCAGCTGAAAACAGTTGCTTACTGGAAAAGTACCAAAAGCAGTAGCCTCCACCCAGTCCTGTACTCAGTCAGCATTACAATATAGTTACAAAAGAGCCTTACACTGTTGCTCTGGCTGAATTCCCATACTGCTGCCTGGAGGTGAAACAGCAACAAAATTAGCTGATATAGAAACGAACTGTAGCACCAGCCCAAATCACGTCTGACCTATAAACCTTAACATCAAATCCACAATAGGGAAAAGCATGATAAGGCTGACATTCTGAGGGCGAAAGTCCTGGGCATAGAGAGTTACACTGCATGTCCACAGCATCTCAGGTTATTACAGATTCACAGAGCATTTATTGTGACAATAAGGAAATTGTAAAACAGTGTGGCTGCAGTTCAGGCATGGAAATGAGGGAGGAAATGTGCCGTGGTGCTGGCCAGTGCCTTTGGCTCGTTAGACATTTGCAGTTTAAGTCGACCTTGTGGTCTATGGTCTAGATATACTGTTGTAGGTGCATATGTGCATTGGCATATGTGTATTTAAGGAAAAAAAGATTCTAGTTTGTTAGGCAAACTTGGCCTCGCTCAAAACCAGGCGCAGTTGAGATACCCGGTGGCATTCTATAAAAGATATTTTACATACAAATACAACATCAGAAATTTGGGTTATGTTTTAAAGAGCCATTAGCAACAGGATTGAAAACATCCCTAGAGAACTTACACGAAAGCACAATATTATATATCTAAGTGATTGAAATGCTCTGCTTCACATTACTGGGTGGAAATACAATAATGTCAGCTCACATTGTGATACCCTCCTTCATACTGTATAACTAGCTCAGACCAAAGTCAAGCAGCAACCTCCAGGGATAAAAACTGAAACCGATGTGGGAAAGTGCCAAAAACACCAGTTCATCAAACGGCCACTTGGCAATATATTGCACACAGCTTCTTGCACTGGCACAAAATATGGCTGTTTTTATAAAAGCGTGCAGGCACTGTTAACAGATTCCACTGTTAATGTTACTCACTAGTCGCTCCTGGAGGTAGTGCTGATAATACTGAGTCCTCGTAGTATTGTACCTTGAGTTAGTCTACGATTGTAGCCACTAAACATGGGTGTCTCTCCCTGTGAGACACATCCATACTGTCTATAGCTGTGTCTTTCTCTTTTAGCACTCAAAACCAAAACATGGCCACTTGTGGCTTCAAAAAACCAAGATGCTTTTTGGCTATAATGCCATCTTAAAGCTTCAAAATGGGACTTCACGAACTCAACATCACAATGCAAATGTCTCCTGGGGAAAGGTTTTATGTTCAGATGGGATAAATATTGAGCTGTTTGGCTACAATGACAAGAGGTGTGTTGCAGGAGTAAAGGTGTACCAACTGTCAAGCATGGTGGTGGTAGCATTATGCTCGACAGTTGGTACACTATTGTTAGGTTTGAAAGGCTAGCATTATGCTCTTGTTAATGAAGAAGGAGGACTACCTCCAAATTCTTTAACTTCATTTTAAATCAACTGATAAAGTGTTGAAAGTTACTCAGAGAGTTGCGTTCCAACAGGACAATGATCCAAACACTGGTTTTGGAATGGATAACACATGCTAGCAATTAGCTTCTGTAATGGCCTTCCCAAAGCCCCGACCTCAACCCTATTTAATATTTTGGGACTATGATTAAAAGCCAGGCCTGTGCAAACAAACCAACTAGATTAAATGAACTCTACCAATTCTGCCAAGAAGAATGGTCAGATATCGATCCAGAATTATGCCCGACGCTTGTTGATACCAAAAGTGCCTGATCAAGGTGAGTGTATATGTATATACTTGCGCCTGTATGTAAACTTGGCAAGTTGTGTATATCAGAGAAAACCTGAAACGATTTCAAACTTTTGTACCAAGTTTATGTTTTTGGATATAGGAAATCTGAAAAAAATAACATTTCATGCATGACCATGGTGGATGTATCTGAACTTCTAATTACAACTGTATACATTTACCATCTCCTACCAGAATACTCACATTGTGTATTTATTTCTTATATGTATTTCTTTAGTGTAAAGTGATCTATTTTTTAGATCTATTTCTTTTCTGATAGTTTTATTTTTATAGAGCTATGTTTTTTAATGTTTTGGGGACATGGTAATTTCCCAATTTTGGGGATAAAGTATTTCCTCATCATATTCTTCTGGAATTTTATTGTTGTTCCCTTTTTTCCATTTTTTTCTGTCAGAAAAAAACCTGTTTTTTCCAAGTGGCAGCAACGTATGCAACTGGAGTTTGTGGCATTTTGCTAAATCATATTTTGAGGAACAGTACTGTTGACATAACTCACCTCAGTTCTTTTTTTCATTACCATACTGTAGCCTTTTCTAACTGGAATCTGTCTATTGACACATACTGTAAATCTGATGTTGTGCTCTTCTATGACAAACTAATACTGAAGCTCAATCAAATAACAGTACTTTGTTTTTGACCTTTGACTCTTGTACGGATCAGCTTTCACATGAAATCAATCAGCCCCAAAAGCTAACACAATGCTCGAACACAAAGAAGAACTTAATGTCTTGGAAAACAAAACCATCTATCTGGATGATGCTGACTGTTGTAGTTTGTCAAGTGCTGAACCTCATATAGCCCTCTGGCTAACTTCACACAGTCTGCTGCTCTGACCTGCATTCAGTTTCCTCTGTGGAACAAAAAACACTTGAAATATTATTTTTTTAAAATACTCCTACTTATCTCCCTGTTTTTGGATGTTCCTCTCTGCACATTCTTATTTATACTCGAGTGCTTAATGTAGTATCAGATGGGGCTGGGTAGAGGAATGTGATGACACTGTTTTGTAGACACGGACGCAAAAAAGCAAGCTTAGTTGCGACAGAGGCTTTTCGCCACGATTTCCCGCTCAGCAGCCTGCTCATGCTAATGTGCGAAGAGAGATTTTAAATATTGTGTAATTCAGACATTCAGTAAATGCTTTAATAATCTACAATAGTGCATCTGCTAAAATAAAAATCAAAGGGAATGAGTTAAACATGGTAAGAACAAACAAAATGAACTCTAACGCTGCTGCTCTGCTGACTATGAAAACAGTGCAAAAGCTCGTACGCCTCTTCTAGAGGACTTAACCAAAAACAAATCAATGAGAGGTAATGCACTTTCCCAGACAGACTCCAGGACGCTGATGGCATCGCTGGCTCTAAACTCACTCCACTCTGACTCTACAGGAAGCTCCTGTGCTCTAAAGCCTGCTGCTGAGCCTGTGCAAATGTCATTTACTGTCAGGGCAATAAAGTCACTCAGAGCAGTCCAACTGAAAGGAGGCTCTGTTTGATTATTTCCTGTATGTGAGCTGTGAAAACAAACGGCTGGCGGAAGGAAAATCGCCCTACAGGTGATCTAAAGCACAAGGGTACAACAAGTGACTATAAAGTTGGACACTTTTATCAAAGGAATCTTTAAAGGTTCTTTTTTTGGGAGCATTTCTCCTGATAAAATTTGCACGTTTACAGTTTTGAGACTTTGCAGACACCAGGCGCGATGCTAAATGCAATGTTTTCATCGCATCTGATGTTGACTAGTTGTAGGATACAGTGTGCAAGAACTCAATGTTTAATGCACTTCTGCATGCTCGTGTTTATGTTGATCCAGAAGTCTTAAACCCTACTTCAGGGCTGCAGCTGCTTGTCTAAAAGGGGGGCCCTGGAGAATTGCATCACCATCATTCCTCTGCACTCTGGAAGAAACTGGCAAGTCTGGAGCTAAAAGAATGTCCTCTCTACTGAAAGAAAACAAGAGTCCTGCTCTGGCATCAGGTGACACTGCACATCGTTTTAAGTTCATCTATTGATTTTTTTATTTTCTGCATGTCTTTCCTGTTCACAGTCTAGTTTCAGCTGAAAAACCCAATAAACTGCCACTCCAGGAAGCAGCTGAGAGAGACAGACGCCCGCTCGCTCCTCAAACTTCCTCCCTGCCCCTTTCTCTGTGCACGAAGTTAAAAGAAAATCAAGGAGAGACTCGAGCTGCGTTCAAAGTGTGGTGGACGGCAGAGCTGCATGCTTACTGATGAGTCAGGCCACCCCGCGCAGTGAGAGGATGACAGCCCGGTGGACATCAGTTAAGTAGAATAAAAAAGTTCGGCCTGGCTGCTGCATATACACCCCCCAATCACCTCGTACGCACACAAGCCACACGCAATCACCCCGAATCTTACCGAAGTGGATCCAGAGGACGATGCTATGTACACTTTGATCACCATCTTATCTCCCTGATGCTGTTGTCACAAAAGTCCGGCGGGCTGAGCTGGTCGGCTGCTTGCTCTGCTGCTCGCAGACACTGTGCAGGTGGGCGGCTGAGCAGCGAGACACAAAGGAGAAAAAACTACAGCAACAAACTTCCGAGGCTGAAATAACGTACCAGTCTCTGGTAGACAGCGCAGACGATCTGCGCAAATGCTCCGGTCCTCAGCACTGGATGGAGCTTTGCATTCCTCCCCCGCCTCCACTCTGCCTCCCCGCCCCTTCTAGCCTCTCTCTCTCTCTCCGTTTGTGTGTGTGTGTGGAGCTGAAAAGCACACACTCTCAGACTGGTACACGCACAGAGAGGTGGCCTGTCAAGATGGCAACGGGGTTATACTGCCTGAATATTTCAGCATCGACCTCCCCCTCCACAGCATCACCACCACCCCTCCTCACCCCTTTGTCTGTAAGCCAGACACTGGCTATTGTTCGGCGCACAATGCACGTGTGCACGGTTACAGGTGTCCCGGCACTACGTGTGAACGAGGAGGCAGGTTAATGTGATAGAAAATAAAAATCTGATTTGATTTTTTTTTTTTTTTTGGAGAGTGTGTGTGTGACAGCACAGCCTGTGGAAGCGCCGTCTTCAGAGCAGGCGCTTTATTATTAGCCGGGCTTCGTGGGCCCCCTGCAGGCGTCTGGAGAAGTCGACGCGAGGCCTTTTTCCCCCCTGAAACGAATTTAAGGAAAGCCGACTGACAAAAAAAGTGTCGGAGAGGAGGAGTGGGCGCCATATTGGACTGAAACTCGAAGTGAATCTATGGTTAAATCTCCCCCGCTGACTTCTGCAGAGGCGAGCCTGTGCTTTAATAAGAGCCAGCGAGGATGCCTGGCTCGCACTGGGGGCATGTTGCCTACCGCCGGGGCCTGTATGAACCATGCATGCGGCTCCCTCTCTCACACACACACACACACACACACACTAACACGGCTCACTCGTGTGAAGGCAAACATGTCCTCGAACGCGAGCCTTTTCCCCCTTCTCTGCAGGCTTCCTCCCATCTCCCTCTGCAAGAACAAGCCATTCGCGGCAGACCCCTCAACATCACCGGCTCCAAAATTCCAAGTGTTCTGCAGCCCCCAATGGCGTCACCCGATTGGCCGAGGGCCTATCAATCATGCCTTTAGCCGCACCCCTCCCCCCATTCAACCACTCGCCTCTCTGTTCCAGTGTGTTTACTACACTGCCGAGCATAAGGGAGACACTCGTCTTCACATGCACTGATCCCACAGAGAAAAAAAAAAACAGTTTTTAGTTGTATTTGTAAGGAAACCCTCCAAGAGATCAACATGCCCAAGAGAAAGGTACGTATTACGAAAATAGCAAAAATACTTTGAGGCGGATAGCAGCCATTAATGCAATGAAAACGATTGTGAAGACATCCCTCTGAGACATTACTTAATTATAACGCAACGGATAGCGGTTATTTTTCGCTGGTAATTTTTTGCCTGTTTTCTAGATATAATCTGCATTTTTTTTGTGTTAGAGCGAATATTTTCCTGCTCGGACACGGCCTTTAAAACGCCTTTTTCGTGTGCGAGCCGCTGTCCTTTGGGGAGTCAGAAGTCTCTCTCGGTCTCCATGCAGTTAAAGCACAAGCAGCAGCCATGCTTTGCAGCTCTTGTCCACCTTCGTCGCCCGACCTACCGAGAACAAACGCTTCGCTTATCGCCGTTCGGGCTCCAAACCGGCCCGAAGTGGCGCCAGAAAATGCCTTAGTGGCTTTACTTTGCATTTTGACCGCGAAAACAAACATTCGCCGTCGCGTTTCGATAAAATTATATATTTTCTCTCTTTGTTCGCGGTCCCAAATGGCTGCGATGGCGTTTCCCTGCCGCCCGGTGGCGCCTGTGAGCCCGCTAAACATGGTCCCTCCCCCTTCTCAGAGACTCCCGCGCCAGCTTTCAAATCTCAGCTCCATGCACTGAATGAGAGAAAGAGATGGGGGGGCGTGGAAGGGGAAAGCAAGGCCTGGACCCTCGAAATATGGCCTCAGAGACCCGCATGACTCTGCTCTCACAGTCTCCGTCGGAATCCAGGCGTGGAGCCGGCATTTCTGGCCTGTAAATCGCTTAAACCCACCTGTATTTGAAATGAACTTTGCTTTTCACCTGAAACTGAAAAGTTTTTTCAGCACCTCTATGACCAATCCTAATATGTGTCCAGGTCGCACAGCATCTGTTCGCTGTTGATATAAACAGCAGCTAAGCTCTTATTTTTTCCAGTCACTCATTTAAAGCTGTTGTGTTGTGTTTTTCAGGCACACGGAGCAGAGGCAGGAGAAAAGGAGGAGGTAAGCAAGGAAACGGCGAGCTGCACCTCTCGCACGCCATTTAAATTCAGATTTTAATCAGCATGTGAAAGATTAAAAGGGAAAATAAAAATTTTAGATTAAATACCTGTGTGTCTGTGCTTCCTGCTTGTCAAAATAAAAGCCTCGCATTAACAACAACCTCTTGTCATGTTTCAGCCCCAGAGGAGATCAGCTCGGTTATCGGCGGTAAGATGGCACACACTTTTCCACGCTCACCGACATCACCTGATGAGAATGGACACGTAAAAAACCCAAACAAAGCAGAGCGG
Source organism: Aulonocara stuartgranti (assembly GCF_965226115.1). NCBI lineage: Eukaryota > Metazoa > Chordata > Actinopteri > Cichliformes > Cichlidae > Aulonocara > Aulonocara stuartgranti. The sequence goes on along the minus strand of NC_138940.1, from coordinate 23,275,556 downwards.
CTAAAAGTGTAGCACATGCAGATATTTAAATTGAGTGTGCATAGGGGCGCATAGGAGCAAGAACTGCGTTTTCCAGCAAAGCAAAACTTTTCAACAAGTTGTTTTTGCATAACAAAACATAGCAGTGACTTGAGAACAGTTATATAGTGCATTAAAATTACTACAAATGTCTCAGATATACTTTAATTTGCCTAAATTCACAATTAAAGCAAGATTAATGAACATTACAGTGAGTTAAAACAGCCAAAATCAACCTCAAAGATGTGTTCACATGTATCTACATGTAATACTAACTAAAAGCCAATAGCTGGCATAATCGACCCCCAGTATTGACTGTGGGGGTTTTTTTTCTTAATGAAGCAAATTATTGGCACGCTGTGTCTTTATTGAAAGAAGTTTCTTTTCAGGAACATTTTAGGGGTTTAAAGATGTCTTTCATGCACCAAAGTCCTCATGAACATTCAGAAGTACTGGGAAAAAACAGGCTCTAAACTATCATAGATACTCCTGTAGTGCTGCTGTATTCAAGCGTAGCAGTTTCCACATCGCTTTCCTCTTCTTTCCCCAGAAACCGGCCCCGCCCAAGCCGGAACCAAAGGTGAAGAAGGCGGCGAAGGTGAGAGGCTAAATGAAGTAGTATTCGAGGGTGGAGGGAGGGCGTTTGTAGATGCTCAGCATGCTCACTGCTTGTGTCTAAACCTGAACAGAAAGAAAAGGCTGTGAACGACAAGAAGGAGGACAAGAAGACCAAGAAGGCGAAGGAGAACGCCGAGGCAGAGGCGAACGAGGAAAACCACTCTGAGAACGGCGAGGCCAAGACCAACGAGGTGTGTGCGCAGGGGGACGCCCCTCCCCTTGGCCTTTTTGGACAACCCTGGTGATTTCACCAAAAACGAACAAAGTTTTAACTTCAGCCTTTCTGCTTCATCCCTTAGGTGGAGGCAGCTCCCGAGGAGGCCAAGGAGGAGGCCAAGTCCGAGTAGCACCACTGCCCAAACTCTCTCCTCCTCCATCTTCTACAGCCCCTTCCCCCCCACTCCACCCAAAAAACTACCCCAGCCAGTCCCACCCCACCCCCCCTCTAAGTCTCTCTCACATGGTTTCCCTCCAAGGCGTATTGTTAACAGAGGAATATTTTTATCAATGATTTTATAAGTATCCGTACAGATTTTTAGCACAAAAAAGCAAAGCTGATTATGGAGCGCCTTGCAGATTTGCAGTGGTCATATCAAAGTGTCTGCAAGCGAAATGAACACACTAAAATCTTTTTTAAATGGCATTTCATGATTGTTGAAGGCTTGTTTTTGGTGTAGAAAGCGTGTCCCTGCCGGATTGGCCATGTTGTGAGTTGTGTATTACTGTGGGGTTTTTTTTTTTGTTTGTTTGTTTCACTTCTAACTCCACAAAAATCAGACCTTTTCTTCCTCACCTCCTCCCCTTTCTCCCCCCTTTTATCCACGTTTTTACTACAACGGTTCAGACATGTCGGTGTGGGCGATTCCTTTTAGACCTCTATAAACGTGCAGTGAGTCCCCTCCTCATTTTTTTTTTTTTTTTTTTTCCATTTTTGTTTCTCTGCTTCTGTCTCATGGTGTTTTTTTTTTTTTTTTCTTTCATTGAAATTGTGTTTTGACGAAGAAGAAGAAAAAAAAGATACAAAACGAAAAACTACTAGCGTGTTGTCCATAAGAAAGAGGAAGACGAACATGTGAAACATTCCGGAGAACGGCGACTGCCTCCGATCCGTCTCCTTAGACGACCCTGCGTGTATAAAAGAAAAGAGGAAAAAAATTCTAAAAAAAACAACAAAACAAAACAGCTCCCGCTCCATCCACGCTGTCACGCCAGCTTTTCTAAACACTGTTTTTTGTTTTAGTTTTTTCTGGTTTGGTTCGGTTTTTTTGGTTTTTTAACAGCGATTGAATTTGGAATCCTTCTGTGACAAAAAAAAAGGAAAAAAAAAAAGAAAAAAAACATATATGCAGGTGTCCGGTCCCTCTCTTATGTTCTGAAATTCTCTTAATAAAAAGAAGTCCTGGGAATTTTCCTCGAATCGGAGTGTCCAGTTTGCTTTCTTTGACGACAGAGTGGGATAAATAAAGGGAAATGAATGGGGGAAAATGGGTTGTGAGTCAAAACTCAAGCGTTTCGTAGGTAAAAGCAACCATGTGTTGTCTTTGAATTGAAATATAAAGCCTGCAAGCATGCGATTTCCACTACTAACTGTGCTTAAGAGCCTCCCGGGATCTATCTGTACGCATAATCAAAAATGACTGCATTCATTTTTCTTTTTTAAACAAGAACATCCTTGCCACTTAGCAAAATCCAGTATTTCCTTCAAGAGAAGCTGCTGCAGGTTATAGATTCCACATTTCATCCGTCCTCCTTTCTCTGATTACACACTCAAGTCCACTTCATCCTCCAAACTTACTCGAGGCATGTTTGTTACAGCCCAGACTGCAAATATCTGTTGCAAAAGACTCTTTAAGGGAGGTCAGGTCAGCGAAAGGTCAGCCAGACCTTCATTGTTCATCCCACTGATCGATCCTTCTAAAATGCACCAGTGAGAGGACATCATACCCAGTAACTGAGCAAAGCCTTTAATAAAGTCATGCTTCTACATCCTCTCTGGCTCGCAGCCTTTACAAACCCAGAGAAAAAGGGCCTAGATGCAGACAGTTCCTAACTGCCCGCTTCTTCCTTCCCCTTTAGGGCTTAACACGCTCACGTTAAACCCTGGCGCGAGTGCTGTGACCCACATTCACCTCGACCCTGAAAGAAAGAAGAAGTTGCTGCTTTATTTCGTAACCTGCTTTAAAGAGAGCCCCGCATTTAGGTTGCACGTACAAAGCTTTCATGCATCGGTTCATGGCAAAGGCCTGGCAGGAGAATGGTGAAGAAGATGCTTGTAGTCTGCTGAGCAAACACGGTGTGAGTGGGCGACTCTGATGTGCACTTGCCTGCAGCACTGGGTGTGTGAGCGTGCACGCTTGCTGCGTTCTGTTGAGCCTCAAAGTCAACCGCTGCTGTGAGTTCAAGTATATGAAGACACATGCATGTGTGTGTGTGTTTGTAACAGCATTGTTTTCCAGGCTTGGACTGGGTGCAACAGCCTGCAGCAGCTCCTCTGGTTTAAGCTTCAGCTTTGTGTCTTCATGTGCTTCACTTATCTGTGAATCACTGCACAATATGACGCTCGATTTTAATTTGTATTTATTTATTTTGTTTAGTTTTGGGTTATTTCCCCCTTCTCTTCCGCTATGCTGTGCAGCAGTCTCAGTCCCTCTGACCTGCATTGTCATGGCCGAGCACTGGGCTCCATTTTGTCGATGTCTTGCTGTGCGTTAAGCGTCGTTGCGCCTCGCCGCCACTAGATGTCAGTCTTGTCTCATATTTCATACCTTAAAAGAAACCAAAACAAAAAACGCTCTTTGCCCACGGCCTCATGTGGAGCTTTGATTAACCTTACATTTGATTAACTCATGCATTAAAAGGCGTTATTCTGTTTTTTATTATTAATTTACTATGAGAGATGACTCACACATTTCTTAATAGAGCAAAAAAAAAAAAAAAAAAAAGCATTTCAAAGGCCTCCTTACCTCCCTTCCCCTTCTTATTCACATCTCGCTTCGTTATGTCTTTTAATCCTCTTGTCATCAGCTGTTGTTTAATGCATTTACTTTTCAATGTAGTGTGACTTGAGCCGGGCCGGATAAAAGCACACGGTCGGGCCCAGGCGATTAATTCGCAGCCTCTGTGTGTGAGATCCGTCGATAAGTGAGGGAAACTAAAGGAAATACATTATTGATCAGACAGAAAGTTTCAGATCTCAGCCAGGGTGGTCTCTTTTTTATTGCTCACCACCTTCTTTCATCTGTGCACTCCTTGTGATATTCCTCAGCTCTTACACTCTCATTGATCCGTCCATTCAGCCCTCTGACTCGTTAACGGCTTTGATACCGAGACACACACAAACACGCGCAAACAAACCAAACATGCAGCCCTCTCTTAAGGCAATCGGGCATCAAAGTTCTAATGAGCCCCTACCGATATTGTTTTATCTTCTGCCTGTGTGTGCGTGCTGAGTGCTCTGGCTGAAATTGAATGTTTGTCTGCCTGCTTTATCTGTCTCTCGGCCCATCTGCCGGTCTGCCTGCTCATCCTCTTCTGTCTTTTCACTGTCTGGTCTGAGTAATCACAAGGCTGCTTTGCCCCCGCCGTGCATGAACCCCCCTCCACCGCCAGTGTTTACTCTCACTTTGTCCTTACTCCTGGCAGGCTTGTTGACTAAAATAGCCCCCACCCCCATTTTCCCCCTTTTATTTATTTATTTTTAAACATTTGCACAGCCTATTCTGTCATCCCACGCGTTTTCAGCTCCCGTCGTTTACCTCCCCCTGTCCGCATCCCTCTGGTCAGGGACTGTGCATGTTTGCACACATCTTCCCCGCGTAGTTCGGTGTGTGTTACATGGAAGGAGATGGAGGGTGGGGTGCTCTCTGAGTAAAAAAGAATGAGGATGACCTTTTGCGAGGAAGTGATTTAAATGATGCCCTGTCGTCAGCAGGAAGAGCACTGTGTGAATGTGGATGAGCAATTGTTGTGGAAAGGACGTCACACTTTTTGCACACGCGTAAAGCTGGGGGACAGTGTGCGCACACACACACACACACACACACACACACACACACACACACACACACAGGTTCAGGTTCACATTTTCAATGGAAAATGTCTGGCTGTCTTAAACAACTGTTTGTGTTCGACTGTCTTGTTTATCTGTACTCGATGGGGGTGGGATGTTCAGGAGTGAATGGGAAGACGCAGGAGGAGAAAGAGAGGAAGAGGAAACTAACGAGAGGTGAGGAAGAAGAGGGGAAGGGGAGAAGAGAGGAGAGGAAGTGTGCAGGGGAGAAGAGCTGGATGCAGATGGGGATCTATTCTCTCCGTGCACACAGACAAGATGGAAATGAGTGGGCGTCTGTGACGTCAATCAGTGAACACACACACACTCCCCTCCTCTTCCAGTCCCATGCTAATACATGCTTCACTGCAAACAGCAGCAGTCCTACGGATCACAGGCATAAACATCAGCACACACAAACACCATCTCCACACACACACACACACACACACACACACACACACACACACAGGCACATTCAGATATGCAGAACTGAGTTTAATCTCTGAGCGGCTCGCGGAGCGCAGGATCTCTGCTCTGTTGTTTACACAGAGAGAAAATCTTGTTTGGCGCCACAGATGGCATTTAAAGACACTCAGATCTTTACCAAAGTATAAAACATAAAAAAATTCTAATTTTAAAATTTCAATAAGAAACAAAAAACTGGCATATAAGCCGACTCCAGCGCACGCTTACAGCCACTCTTGTTTTTGTGCAGACCTAATGGAAAGTTGCTGTGCGTATGTAATGTGGAATTATCTTCCTTTTAATGGATGAAGGTTCCGCTGAATTCAGTCCCGGCCTCCGTAGACTTCTCGTGCCATCTTATCGCTGACTGAGGGAATCGAAACAAGAAAATATAAATTCTTCATGTATAACCAAGAATGTACACAATATCACACAAGACAGCATTAGGGGGTTGTTGGAAGAATGAAAAGAAGATGACTACAATTAAGGCATGCTATTGACGCACATAGATGGGTTATCTTGTTGAATGCTGGGTAACTGTACCCCACTGTTCATTTAAATGAGAGGGTGTGAAGAGTCTAAAAGGAATCCACCGCATCTTGTCTTGAACATGAAAAGAACTACTTTCTAAAAGCTGACATTTTTTGAAGGATTTGAGCACAGAAACTGAAATTCGTCAGTGAATGTCACAATACATCATCAGCTACATAGCAGCACTTGTGCTTCTGTATGAAGCAAAACACTTAGTAAACTCACAGCAGCCACCTGCATGTTTTTCTCAGTAAAATGGGCCCCTCCCACTGTCGTAAACCTCCCTTTCCGTCCGCCTGATTGATCACCTCTTATGTAAGCCAGTGTCTTTGCCACACAGCCACCATTAAGATCCATTATGCTGAATTTAGTTTGCATAATTAAAAAAAGAAGTAAGGTCTCGTTGACCCGCGGGTTCCTGAATAAATCTGATAACTAAGAGTGAAGTAGGCAGGCGGGAGGCACAGACAGCCGCTCAGTAAACATAATTGTCTGCCACTATATTCCACATCGGTGCACAATTTTCCACTACTTTAAGAGGAAGTTAAAGCCATCGTGGTGCGAGCTGAGCGTGAAAAACATCACAGATGGGTTGGCGCCGCTCGGAGAGAAAGAAAGTGATATGATCGACAGCTTTGATTCCTCAAGGTTTTCTGATTCAGGGCCCATGTAAGGCGTGCATTTGGCAAGTTCGCCTTTAAGAAATCATCCATCCATGTCACAGAGTCGTGACGACACAGACTTCTATCTAGAGAAATGAAAAAACTATTTTTGAAACACTCCACGCTGCCTGCCCAATTTTTGCTTTTAAGGATGAATTACCGGATAAAGTAAGAGCGCATCCGTTTCAGAGCGGGGGCGGCGCGTGTCTGTGTGTGTGTGGGGGGGGGGGGGGGGGGGATTTGGGTGTGTGGGTGTGGTGGGTAGCATTAATGATGCAGCAGACACTTGTCTTTCTGGCTGCTTTACTTCTTTGAGTATTTATCTCCCCAACCCCCCCCTTCCCCCCCATAATGTTCTCATGTATCCTCAGCTGGAAGAGGACTGAGTCACTGCAGCCATGGAAGCAGGTGGGTGGGTAGGAACACAGTGGATGGGAGGGCGAGGACATGGGTGTGGGATGTGGGGTAGTGGGGATGATGAAGAGGGAGGTTGTAGTGAATGAAAGAGAGAATATATGAATGGTGAATACTGTGTGTCCATTTTATTGCTCTGCACTGCTCAATCACTAAAAGACAAATTCTGTCTGCAAAGGCAAATAAAGCCGTCCCAACTGGTTTTGGACTCTTACAGTCGCTCGCAGGAGACTTTAAAGGGTAATCGAGAGAAAGGAGCAGAAAAATTAATTCATGGGAATATGATCGGGGGAGTGGGAGCAGGGGGAATACATTTGTCGGCAGCCTTAATTATCTTAATACACACTTCAGGCAGAGCTACATGTTTCATCCCTTAAGCCTCCGCTAACCCCAACTTGATGCTTTTCTTTTCTTTTCTTTTTTTACATTTTTTCCCCTGCAGAGGCTAAATGTGCCCACAAGCGATTCCAGATTTAACTCTGAGGTATAAAAAGATTAGGCAATGTGAGCATATCAAACTAGAACCCATATTGTGTTCATAAAATGGTGCTGAGAACATCATCTAACCAAATGTATTGGCCTGAGTGTGTGAGGGACAGAAAGAGACAAAGGCAGATGTGTGGGTGATGTTCTCTTTTTGTCTCACTGAGTTTGAAAATGTTTATTGAGGGTGGACGGGTGGGCAGACCATTAGGAAAATTGATGTGCATGCAGATGTGTGTGGACATGTGTGTGTGTGTTCCTGCTCTGACATCACTGCTGCCGTCACTGCAGCCACCTCACGGTGACTCCCTTGTGACTGAAGGCCTGACAACCTCCCACGCTCTCCCCATCAAACTCCCATGCTCCTGCTCCTCTCTTGCCTGGCTTCATCTATAAACCCACCCCCCTCCCACCTCACTCACTCCTCATCCCCTGCTTTCCGTCTCCTCCTCAGCTCCGTTTCTATATCCATACATCATCGCCGTCCACTAGCTTTTCACCTCACCCACCTTCTTTTCATTCTTCCTGTTTTTTTCCCATCTCTTTCTCCCCCTCATTTGGTGTGTGGGTCTTCCCTGTCTTCCGTCATGCTCTCTGCACCCACAGTGCTCCCTGTCTGTGTCTCTATGGAAACCCTGAGTGGACATGAGTAGCTCAGAGGTCTGTGAAACACTGATACAGACACTATTAGATCACATGCTCCCGTTTCCTCTCAGAAAGCCGCGTGCGTGTGCAAGCCCTACTGTGTGGGAATAGATGCTGCGTGACCATGGCAATACAGCCTCCTCGCAAGATACACCTCGTCTCCCCCTGTGCCAATGACCTATCAGTGGTGTGAAGTGGGAGGAAAGGATGGAATGAGGGAGTAAGGAGGGAGTCCTATTGTTTCATTATACTGTAAGTCTCTTCAATTACTAGCTGGGGAAAGGGACCACCTGATGCCGCCTCTGCACAAATATTTCCATCAGAAGAACACACACAAGGCTGTGTTACCATGGCTTCAGAGGACTCTTGACTTACAGTCATTTCTTAGAGACATACCTTAACCTTATCGCCTTACCTTAAAATATGTCCCCATCTTATTCTGTAGTGATTTAAATTGCTTTATGTCCTCATAAAGATGACAAGTCCCCATAAATATGACTATGTAAACAGATTTAGGACCCCATAGTATCATAAATTCCAACCCATACAAACATACACACACACCGTCCCCCTCCTCTCCTTTCTCCCCGATCACTCTCACACCTCATGAACCGTACTCTCCTCACATTTACACATTGTTGAGCCTGCTGTGTTGCGTAGCTCGTGCGTCATCTGTGTCCAAACACATCAGAAGGACAGGTGATTTGTGATAAGAGGCCTCGCACAGACAGAATTTTACAGCTCTGGGTCGCTCTCCTGGGCACCATCGTTATTTGTCGGTCATGCTTAAGTGGATCATTACAGAGCTTAATCACGGGGAAGGATACGTAAGCTGCACAGCATGTCATTTCGGGAGTGCCATGAGGTTATGAACGTGCGTGCAAAAAGGCAGGAAAATACGATAGTGGAATTCTTTTTCTCTTTGCAGTCGAAGCATTAACCGATTTGAAAAAAGGGGAAAAAAGAATCAGTTTCACTCACATGTGAAGGTTTGTCGAGTCTCCCCTTTATTTTATCAAAATGTACATACAGAAACTACAACAGGACTACATTAAAGAAGACATCAAAATGGGCAGCAATAACAGGGGTCAACAGCTGAACAAACACCCAACCCAGCCCCAGGCCCACCCCATTAACATCCCCAGTGCAGTGAGATAAAGACATGCCAATGATGTCTCACATTTAGGCACTTGATTTCCCTACCGAACCATCTTTGGTCATAGTTGCTGTTGCACGGTTTCAAACTGAGATTCAAACAGGTTTGAGGTGGATCCGAACTCGATTCACGTGGGTTCTGCTGCGAATCGGCCGAAGCCGATGTACGCTGAGAGGAGTCGCATGAGTTTTAAAGCAAATCGGTTTAGACAGAGCTGCATCTGCCAGGTTTAGAGATGACCCAAAGATGGTTTTAACCTGACCGCCTCCATAGAGTAAACCGCAGTATTAATTAAATTAACACTAGATGATACAATACTTCACATGATTACAGAAAAGACTCCACAACAGAAAGGAATCAAGCAGCACATCTTAACACAGTTTACCTGAAAACAACGCAGTGTATTTTCACACGATATACTGGCAATGTTGTTAGACTTTTTTGTAAGAACTAATCAGTCTTTTTACCACTGAGTATAATCTTGGAAAGTCTTGCAAAAATAGATCAATTTTTAATAAATTAAAAGCCTTGTTTTGATTGTAGGATGTGACCTTTTAAGCTACTCATGCATTGTCTAACTTTGTGTGTATACAGTAATATGCGTTACCTTGTATCTCTTTATGTATGTATGCATGTATGTGTGTCTATATGTATGAGAGTGATTTGATAAAAATACTGTACACACTAGTAGACTTATCCCTCTCTCCTTTTTTTGGAATACACCTCTTTCGGTAAAAGGAATAACAAAGTTACATTAAACTGTTTAAGAAGCATAGTAGTCACACAGTATTTGGCAGTGAACAGTCCTAATTTATCCATGCACAATATCAACCACAGGCAAGGTCCACATTCTGAACAAACCCATTAAGAACAACACAGTAAGAACATGGAAAGAGTTTACAAGAATTTAAGACCCTGGAAGTGTGTGTGTGTGTGTGTGTGTGTGTGTGTGTGTGTGTGTGTGTGTGTGTGTGTGTGTGTGTGAGAGAGAGAGAGAGAGAGAATGTCCACAGCACATTTGGTTTCCCAGGGAGACCAAAGGCCTATGACTCATGTAGTGCATACAGCATTTTCTGGAATTTTTAACAATATCGGAAGAATTAGTATTTTCCACAAAGCCCAAATAATTACATATAATCATGTTAGAACCTTACAGAGTACTTGGGGAGTTTAGTGTAAAAACCCACTCAATCCCACCCCCATAGGTCTATTATAGACCAAACAGTTTATCCCTGGATTATATTTCCATTCTCAAGCTTTTTCTTTGGAGCATGCACCATCCCCTAGCTCAATTGTGTATTTTGTGTAATGACATGTGTATCCATGCATGTTTTACACAAGTCCAGTTTGCGGGTGCAGGTGTAAAGGGTAAGGTTGGTACAGCAGAGCTGATCCCCCTTGGGGTATGTAGTAGCTGCAGTAGCTGGGTTCTGCTAGATAGGGGGCAGTGTGCTCAGCAAGGTACGGGGCAGGCTGGTAGAAGCACGTCACATGGTCTGTGTTGGGTATTATGTTCTGCTCTCCCAGAACCTTCAGTGCCAGCACTGTGATCATATTCAGTGTTTGACGCCTTTCGTGTCCCATCAGACACACTGTGCTGTCATCTACCACACGACGCAACGTCATCAAGTACTGGTACTTGCTTCTCTCCTCGCCGATAAAATGGTTCTTCAAGTAGGATAGGATCTTTCGCTGTTGTTCCTGCACGTCAGGGAAATCAATAAAAAAGCGTGAGCACATGTAGCGCTCCAGTGTCTTTATCTGAGTCTCGCTGGCTGGTCGGTAGTCTCGCACCAACAGGTTGCTGTATTTCAACAAGCCACCACCTCGAATCTCTTCGGGGTTCCTGGTAGCAATCAGGCGGTAGCGCAGGTGGTCCATGGCTGCCTCAAAGTCACCATACATGCTCTCTGCCAGGACCTCGACAGCAGGGACTGAGTCAGATGCCTGAGGAGAGTCACACTGTTCAGAAGTGTCTGTGGTTACCTCAGGGGCCTCTTTGTTCTCAGGCACAGAGTTGGCTGCCTCAGTGGCTTCTGGAGAGGCAGATTCCCCGGGGCATTCAGACTGAGAGTGAGGCAGAACATGTGAGGTGGAACTTGGGATAGTGATTGGAAAAGAGACAGGCTCAGTAACCTGAGGCAAAGATGAGATATATTCATGTTCTTTTTTAACCTCCAACTGTAAGAGAGGAACTCCCGGCTGAGGGGAAGACTCTTTAATCTGTTCATCACTGTCCGTGTTTAGTATCAAAGGCTCCATGTCTGAAGATACCTGAGGTACAAGGTCCTCCGACTCCACCGGTGGAGTGAGGCAGAGGAGGGGAGGGCTCAGGCAGGGGGAAGGGGGTGTGAGACAGAGCGGTGTAGGGCTCAAGCTGAGCATTGGAGGGGTGAGGTAAGGAGGCGAGCTGAGGCAGGATGAGGTAGGGCTGAAGCTTAGGGTTGGAGAGCTAAAGCTAGTAGCAGGGCTGACAGTGCTTAGCATCGGAGACGAGAGGCAGTGAGATGGAGGGGTCAGGCATGGGGGAGGGCTGAGGATGGGGGGCGGGGGAGTTAGGCAAGGAGGGGACAGACTAACTACTGGAGGGGTGAGACAGGACACAGGAGGTGTAACACAGTGGACAGGAGAAGCTGGACTGAAGGCGGACCCTTGCGGGCTGTCACTTGGTTGATTCACAGCCATCTTTTTGGTCTCTTGTTCTGTTCTGGAACTAGAAGGATCTGACTGTGAAACTAACATGTCTGCTGAGTCAAGGGGCTCTACTTGTTTGGCAGTTTCTGTAGGGGAGGACTGACTGGGCTCACTGAAATCCACATGTGTAGTTGGTGTTTCAGTAGGGCTCTGAGTAGCCGTTTCACCTGGGTCTTCTGTGGCTAACTGAGAAACCGGTGGGTCTTGAGGTAAAGCAGACATGGAATTCAGAGTAGAGGTGGAGATTATATCAAGGGCTGGATCCGGAGCTGGGCTAAAGTTAAGATCTGAAGCTAGGTTACTGGAAGGACTAGGTTCAGAATTAGTCTTAAAAGGAATGGTGCTTGTTGGGGTAGCTGTAGAGTTTGAACTGGAAGCAGTTGGCTCTGTGTTAAAGGCTATCTCGGGGCTCGCGTGAGGGTTTGACTCCAGGCAGGGCACAGAAACGAGTAACTCGTTTTCGGGGAGTGAGCTGGGGTTAGGACTGGGGGTGACCTTTCTGCACATCCTCCGAGGGGGTTTGGGGGATGAGTGTTTGAGCACCACCATGTGAGATAGTCTCTCTGAGGCCTTACAAGGGGGAGCAGAGGAGGTCTTTTTGTCAGAAGAAAGGCTAGGTGGTGGAAGTAAAATATCCTGAGTATCTGGAGGGTTAGCGGCATCAAGTGTGTTAGGTGTTTTTTCTGAGTTTTCTGTTTGTTGTGTGTTGTCAATCTCCAGCAAATCCTGTGCGTCAGGAAGCTGTGTGCTGCAAAGTGTGAGAGCGGAAGAGGAGGAGCAGGAACAATCAATACCCTGTGTGTTCTCTGTGATTTCACATATTTCTGTGTCAGTTTTCCTCTCTTCTTCTATTTCTTCCTCTGTTTCTGCATTTTGTTCATCTGCTAACTTGTGTGAGGATGTACTAGTGTGTAGAGCTGGCACATGTTGTGTTTTATCTTCCTCACTGCTGCTTTCATACTCTCCGAAAGACTTAGATACGTTTGTTTTATCAGATTGCTCTGTACTGCGAGGGCTTTCTCTAAGGTTCAGACACTCTCCCTGGGTTTCGTTTGAGGTTTTTGGCATCTCAGACTGTCCCATCTGCTCTGCTAGTTCTTTCTGTTCATCAGGGGGTTTTGTGTGGTTAGCAAGTTCTTTCTGGACAGAGAGTTCTCCGTGGTTTGAATGTGCTGGTGGTAAGTCGTCACAGGGCTTCGCTTGCTTTAACTGTTCTACCTTTGTTGAGCCTTCAGTCTTTTCCAAGAGCTCTGGCTCATGTTCAATCTGAGCTGGTGGTTCAGCTTCCTCAGGGGCTTGTTTCTTTTCTGACAAAGATGTCTGGCCTGTCTGGTTTAAGTTTTCTCCGTGCTCTGACACTTCCTTCAACCCTTCAGGTATTTTCTCTTTGCTGTCTTTCTCCAGTGCTGTGTGTTTTGTCTGGTTTGAATGTACAGTTTGTTGCGAGAATTCGGTCTGAGAATTGTTTTCCTGCACCTCATCTCTCTGTTTTATCTGGCTGTTTTCAGCACCTTCTTCACCGAAAATGTCTCTGTCTGTGGGCTTTTCTGTTTCTGGCGCAGCTGTTTGATTCAGCAGGGAAGGAGAGTATTTATTCTGATTCTCTGCGGGCTGGTCCTTAACTTCAACCTTATTCATTTTGCGCTGCGAGTCCTTCTGCATGTAAGACTCTAGAAGACGATCCAGAATGATCTGGAAGGAGTCTACGCTGAACTCAAATTGGCGCCTGAGCGCACTCACAAATTTGAGCTCCAGGTTTTTGCCACTGTTGTTTGAGAGGGAGATGAGGCTCCAGCGGTCATGTTCGTTGAAGACTTTTACCATTTTCTGGACATAGGCCTCTTTCATTGTGGCGTTGCTGATCCGTTCCCTGTTGACTGCAGCAGGCAGAAAGTCCAGCAAGCAGCCCAGCACTGACTCTTTGATCACCTGGGAGGGCAAAAAGTTAACAGCATGACAGCTACAACTAATCACAACGATCTACTGAAATAAAAATCATTGCTGTGGTTTAGGTTTTGGTATAATCTAATTAAAACAAGCATGATCGATTCAGCTACAAATTAATTATGGTTAGGATTACAATATCATGTTTAACAGAACCCCAGTAAAAATCATTTGCAACCCCTACATGGCTTATTCAATGCTGTCAGCGCAGGTAACTGGTGTCTAAACGCTACAGTAATCTCACCTGGAACTCCTCTTGAGTGGGCAACTCCACTCCAAAGATGATGTCCAAGTCCTTGTAGCTTGTTCCGTTGTCTCGGACAAGGACGTGGCTGGCCGTGGAGCCGTTCAGACGAACATCTCTAACTGTGATTCCCTGCTTCTGCAGCCTGGCCCGCACGGCAATGATGATGTCACGAGGACGCAGCTCCAGCGTGGGAAAATTCCCACGGCCGTGGATTGGAACCACCTCTGAAAGAACCTGATGGAGAACCTCCACCTGCTCAGCGTTCAGGCTGTGAAATCGCTGACTGGATTTCTTTTCAGACATGCTGCTGCCCTGAAGGGAGGGATGACAATGAGAGTTTATTACAGCTCCTCAATGAAATATGCTGTGTGTTTCTCTCTCTCTCACACACACACACACACACACACACACACACACACACACACACAGTATCACTCATATGCACACTCTCTGCCAGTCTGCTGTCTGCAAGTCACAGCTTGGCTGACAGCTTTTCCACAATGCTAATGTAACTGCTGTGTTGACAAGCTGACACATGGAGCAAACCACGCAGATGTGCTTTGCATAAATACTCTTCAACTGTTCACCCAGGTCACAGCAAATTATGGGGAAGTGGTCGAGTTACAAAAAGAGTCTGAAATGCTTTACAGTATTTACTGCTCATGACTTACAACGTGTTAATTAGTCACTTTATTTACACTCCATCTATTAATTGCTGGCTCAGGATTTAATGTAATTCCTTTAACTCAAAATATAACATTTACTTAGCCTTTGTATAAGATAATAATAAAAGATAATAAAATGCAACCTTTGTTTATTATTTTCACCGGACAAGAAAGGGTTAAGTTGAATGAGTCATCACCAGCAGACTGCATTAATCACACCAACGTCACTAATTAAAGACACACATCTGTTTTTGTGGCCGTGTGTGCAGCACATGATGCGTGCATATTACAATCAATAACTCCATCCATTTGTGGGACTGCATGTTAAATGTATAAAAAAAAATTCCAACCCAAATTGAAACAAAGAGAAATTAAATAAGAGCTAATTATGCTGTTTGGCATTTAACATGTGGAGTCCTCCTGGCACTTACACACTCAGCCTCTGCATCCAGACTCCATTAATAAATCTCTAAAGAGTCAAAATATTTTCAATAAGCTGCACAATATCTTTATTTGCCTAACCAAGTCAGTCTGAAGAGTCTCTGTTAAGTGACTGAGTGTGCGATTGTGAGCGCCTGTCAAAGTGTTTCGGCGAGTGAGTGCTCGTGTTCGTGTTTGCAACTGTGGTTCATAGCAGCCCATTATGATCTATTGTTTGCTTTAATCAATAGTTGTCACTCAGTGCTACAGCTGAATGCAGCTGATTGCTATGATTTGTCAATACTAGCAGGCTAAACAGTGGGATAATAATGAGCAGTAATCGGATGCTTTCTGGTATCATTTAGTCAGACACCAGAGGGTTATAGTCTGTAACAACCACAAACAAAATCTATAATGGGGGCGTCTTAGAAAGCTTTGCATGCATTTCAACAAACACTAAATCAGCATAAGTGCAGATCGTACATAAAGCTACAGAAGTACAGAAGTTGCTGTTTTTTGAAGAACTGCTTACCAGGATGAAAAGAAGTTGAGTCTTAGAGCACAGAGCTCCTAAATAGCTTTTGTGGATGAGACATCGGCTCACGTGTCCCACTTTAACCAGGCAAACTTCACATCGCAAAATGATCATACATCCAGAGCTGATACAAACACCTCCAGATGTTTACACTTATCACACGCACAGCGACACAATATGTTGACGAGGCACTGCAGGAGCGTTTTTCCAACTGGCCCCTTGTATTTCCCCCACAACCCCCCTCCCCCTTTCTCACTCTCCTGCAAACTTGCAGCCTGAGTGACTCATCCAGGCGTATCGGCTCAGCTCACACATAATCTATAGCCACTGAAAACCCAACAAATCTGAGAAGCTCATACACACTGGGCTACATGTACAAACAAACAATAAGGCTCTGTAAACTCAGGTGAATGTCTTGTGTATAAAATCTGTCAAGTAGCACACAGGAGGGAGAGTTAGTCCTGTGGTTAGAATACTCTAAATATATGTCCTTTATATATACCTATATATAGACAGACAGACAGACAGACACACACACACACACACATACATACATGCATATATGTTATTTGCATGCAAGTCCTTGATTTTTACTTTTATCCCCTTGAAATATTATAAACATATGAATACTGAAGTGGAAGACAACTCAGTAGGCTACTTACTGAGCTTATAACACAATATTTACTGAGAAGAAAGCCTGTATTTTTAAATGCAGTGCTTGAGTTCACCAGTACATTGCTAAAATAAAGAAATAAATAAGAAATAAAAATACAGCTATTAATTTTTCCCATAAAAGTTAACACCTGTTGGGTGTTATAGTTCACCACTTGTACAGTTTCACAGTCCTGTGGCAAGTGGAGGCAATTAAGCGCAATGAAGTGCCTGCCAGGGTAAAGGGCAGCACTCGTGAGAATTAAAAACTTAAAAACGGGATTAAAAGAAAAAAAAAAACTTCACAGAGCTGAGTGTTCTTACCTGTTGCTGAGGCATCTGAGGGAGCGAGCGGCTCCTGACTTGTCAGCGGGATGAAACAGCGGGTATCCACCGAGCTACAGGTCCGGAGAGTTCGTGTTTTCTACTGGCTTTGTTTTTTCTTTTGAAGTCCCTGCCCGCTCCGTTTAGACTCGATGCTGACGCGGCTGGGTCCCTTATAAGGCATGCGTTGCCAGAATCTGCGCGCGAGTTCATTCGGGCGCTGTCCGGGAGGCGCGTGGTGCTGAAATGAAGAATGAAACGAGTCCTCGCGCTCTTGTTTCTCCTTCGGCAGCCTGGAGCGTAACGCAGTTTCCATAGCGACCTGCCGTCATTCAGTTATGACTGGGGAGTGCGCGTGCACACGCGCGCGGATGAGTGCGCGTGCAGCAGTCTTCTCACAACAATGGTGGAGTTGTGGTGGTAAAGAGGGCGTTAACAAGTGTCAGGGATAATTCGAGTGTTCGTGCCAGGCCTGCATTAAGAAGAATAAAAGTTTACAGGACGAACTAATCACAGCCGTGCAACCTGTGCGTGTACCAACAAATCCTCACTTTATTATGTGGCCTTTCTGTGTGTTTGACGTGTCAGCGCTGAACTCAACTGCTACCACATCACCTCAGTATTACACCGTGGCTGAGGTTGAGGCCATAAATGTCGGGACATATGGTTTTGGGGGGACATTTTCTCAACCGCTTCTCATCACGAAAACATCATTATATCTAATGCTGTGTCCACACAAAGTGTCAGCAGATACAGTATGAGTCATCCATGCAGCTCCCTCCCCCTAACCCAGCCTTAACCCCCCCCTCCCCAAACCCGAGCCTTCTTTGGCTGGCCGATGCACGCACACACTGGAACACTTTCTCTATCTGGACAATTACAGCCAATAATCCTTCTCCCCCCTTCATACTGCAAATTCGTGCTCCATCCCTTAAAAACCTACTTGCACAAATCCCCGCGCGTGTTCCCTTGCCGTGTTAGCTCACACAGCCATTCTTTCCGCGGAACTCTATAAACAAGCAGTTCCAGATGTTACCTAGTTACGTGTTAATGCATCCGCAATAAAGTGGAAGGATATGCGTGAAAGCGTTAAGTCAAACACGGCTGGCTCTGTGGAAAAGGTAAATTTACTCCTTCTCTCTCTCGCTCTCTCTCTCTCTCTCTCTCTCTCTCACACACACACACACACACACACACACACACACACACACACACACACACACACACACACACACACACAAATGACGTCACTAGACGTGTACCCCAACCTACCGATACCGGGTAAACTATTTTTAGCCTGGATGGAACTTGTCTGCTTTGCTTTGGACACGCGCACCCAGTCCACTTTTCCAACGGTCGTGACGTAGAAGGCGCGAGCACGTCACGCAGAATCGTGATCAAGTGTGACGACGGTGAAAGGTGGCCAGAAGTATCAGCGATTGTATTCAAAGATAAAGATTAACTAAGATGGTTCACACATCTCTCTTCTGCCCCGATATAAAGGTTTTAGTCATAGATCGACATTGTTAATGCAGATAATTTATTAATTAGTGACAAAGCTTATTTTGTACGTGTAAATATGGGCCGAATAGTGGGCTATTAATAAAATATAGATGCAAATGTTGAGAAAAAAGGTCATAAATACCACCAAAAACAAGAAGGAACATTCGGGAATAGTCGTCGTGTCTAATAGACGCTCTTTGGCGCATGCGTGATAAGAGAATTCCTAATCTTTCACACTTAGTAGCATTTTTTGCGAGCGATGGAATTTATTTTTGTAACTGCCTAACCAACGGATTAATATTTCACGATTATAAGAGCATTTTGGGGGACAGAAAGACAAATAAAAAAATCTACCACTCTTTTTTAACCGAATTAAAACAAAAGCGGAAGTATCTGCAACCGATGCATCTTGCCTCGCTACACTGCCGTATGGTACAACCCTCAAAAAATCAAAACAAGCATCTCCGGTTGAAAAAAAGCGAGTGTCTGGATGCTACTTTGTACATTACGAAACTCAGTAGTTGTCTCAGAAAAAGACTTTTATCATGTCGAATATGGAAAGTATCCTTTCATTTGTACTCTTACGTACATTTGCCTAGCAAAACCGTAGCTAGTCATAAGCTGGGCTTAAGCTAACTCTTTCATACATGGAAGTTCTGCTCTGTTGTGTCGTTATGAGCAAAAACCTGACCTTGTTTTCACGTTTTTCTTTTTATATTTGGCTAAATTTTCGCTAGCATCATGAGAACCACTGACTTGGGTTAAATAAGCTAGATGTATTCAGACTCGTCCTCATAGCATTAAATTGTAATTTGGATTTATTACCAGTGCTCTGCTAACATGAAACAACCCCTTGACCAGCTGCTCAAGAACACTTGTTCAACCTGAAGTTTGCTGCCAAGGAGCTACAGCGTAACTCCAGGAAATGTGATAAAGAGGAAAAGTCAGAAAAAACTAAAGTGAAGCAGGTTGGTTTATTACACTTATTAGAGTCTTGAAAAGCTGGCCCACAGTATAACTGCACCGCGTGTTACACTGTGTGTGTATGCTGTGTTTCTCAGGCTATCCAGAAGGGTAATATGGAGGCAGCCAGGATCCATGCAGAGAACGCCATCCGGCAGAAGCACCAGTCCATCAACTTCTTGAGGATGAGTGCCCGGGTGGACGCTGTAGCCTCTAGGGTCCAGACAGCTGTCACTATGAACCAGGTCAGGACTGTGGGTCATGGGTTTGCAGGCCACTTCTCTTGCTTTTCCACTGTAATGTAAACGATGACCACCGAAAAACTCTTTTAATGGCATACATTAAGACAGAGAATGTTCCCTGGCTTGAGTTGGTTGTACTTTGCTTTTTACGTTCCATTCAAAGTCAAAATCAGTTTTGCTTCTCTTGGATTGCAGTGATTCTAAAGAATGATATAAGTAATTATAGTTGTGTACTGCAACTATTCCAGATATTTGTCACACATTCAGATGTGTAAATATAGTGGGGTTTTTTTTTTTTTCATTTTTAAAAGGTTATATATGTAAACCAGATTTCATCGTAGCCTTGCATGTGCTATGACATCAAAACCTCTTGTCCTACATTTACAAGGAGTGTGCTCGTTCACCACATCAAATGTTATGCATGTATTTTTTTCACTGTGCATGTTCTGAAAATGACATCTTATTTCAGAAGAGGTGAAAAGCGCAGCCACTTCAGAGTCAGGCAAAAGGGCTCGCAGACATGCAAACAAAAAGACACCAATAACATAATGTCATTAGAGGCGCTTTAGACCTTGTGCTATTAGCTCCTCGCTCTTGTGAGAGTGACGGCCTCTTTTAAATTGCTTTAATTCAGCATCACTACAGGAAAGGCACCTTTTCACAGAGTAAAGCGTAATAATGTCTGCAGAAATGGAAGGAGTGCGTGAGATGTTACAGCCGAGCAACACCTCTGAGCACCCTTGTGTGTTGCTATAATACCGCTGCCTCTCATTAAAGCTAATGCCATCGCATTTATTATAAACCCATTTACCGCAGCTTGTTTACCTAATGGTAGGTTTGTTTTTGACTAGATTAATCTTTAATCAGCATCATCCTAGAACTATTAGAGGTGCTTCTAGTGTGAGAGAGTCATGATAGAGTGTCTAGTTAAAAGGGTTAAAGTGACACCTAGTGGACACGTTGGAAAACAGCACCCAAGCTTCAGTGGTTTATTTCATGTTTTGTTTTCCCAGGTGTCAAAATCCATGTCTGGAGTGGTGAAGTCTATGGATGCTACACTGAAAAGCATGAACCTGGAGAAGGTTAGAGGCTGTTTGCAGCATATGGCACAAAAACTATTCAGGAAATTTCTATTCGTTAATTCGTTTTTTGGGCTCACTGTGTTTCTGCACAGATCTCTGCACTGATGGACAAGTTTGAAAAGCAGTTTGAAACTCTTGACGTGCAGACAGCTCAGATGGAGGATACCATGAGCAGCACCACCACTCTAACGACGCCTCAGGTAACACTTCCTGTTATCTCCCAAGAAGGAAACATTCCTGAGCCCTTGTTGCTGCTTATGCATGCAGGATCACTGCATACTTATTCAGTTGTTTCATTTCTAAAGGCCTTTTTTTTTTAAATTACTATTTGCTTGTTGGGTCCCTAGAATGAAGTGGATATGCTGTTGCACGAGATGGCTGATGAAGCCGGGTAAGATCTCTACGCTGTCTAAAAGCATTAGGAAAGAAATTGGCAACTGCAGTGTATAAAATGAACTGTACTAAAAGCTTTATTCAAATGACTTTCATTAAGATCGAGGATGCACCTCTTTCACTGTTTACAAGGCTGCTTTGAAACACAAAAGGCTCATTAATATTAATTAATTAGATTTTTATTTTTCAGTTTGGATCTTAATCTGGAGCTTCCTGCAGGCCAGACCTCTTCACTGGCTTCATCTGTGGCATCAGCAGAGCAGGTAAGATATCCCAGTAGAGCAGGGCGATATGAGCAAAAATATTTATCACAATATACATTTGAAAATTTGAGATAACGATATAACTGACGATATAATTGACACTAGACAAAATACTTTACAACTCCACAACTTTATTAGTGCAATGTATTTTCACTTAAACAAGCAGCTGTTTTTTATGTGCATTAAAGTTATATAAAAAATTTAACTGTGCAAATGCAAATTCCTTGCTGACAGTTTAACCAAAAGGCATTTCCAGTGGAAATTGGCCGACATATCCTCAGCATAACCATGTATAATATCCACAAAACTTAAAAAAAGAGGTTATACACACACAATACGATAATATTATGTTGAAGCACAGTACGTATCACTCTGCGAGGCTCCTGCCTACGATAGCCGTAATGCTCCGAAAATCCATCAAGTGGTGCGGGTTCGTAGGCAGGAGCTTCGCAGAGTGATACGTACTGTGCTTCAACATAATATTACCGTATTGTGTGTTTGACAGATTTTTGAGCGACGTGTACCAAATAAAATCATTTAGAGGTCAGTAAACACAACCACAATTCATACATAAGACACACAGGATTATAAGGGGCACTGTAGATTTTCAGGTAGCATGCTCTACCAAAAATAGTGCTTTGTTGTGTATCTGATGGATGAAAGCTAAACCAGTTCCACACCACTGAAGTTGCAGCATTTTTACAAACCAATTCTGGTTCATTCGTTTCATTCAACGATCCGCTTTCGCCCTTCTCATTCTCCGTCGCCGTCATGCTTTTTCTGCATTGTGTGTATGAAAACAAAGGCACTGCGCATGCGCGTTTTACCCGTATTCTATCGCGATATTTCATTTCTTATCGTTGCCCAACATTATACCGGTATTACCGTGAACAGTATGATATGGCCCAGCCCTATATACCAGCTGTTAAACATCCATCCTTTAGAGCAGCGGTCCCCAATCCCCGGGCCTCGGACCGCTACCAGTCCGTGAGTCGTTTATGTGTGATATCTGACAGGGTTTTATTGAAGCGAGTCATCAGCACGACCCTCTGGTGGACAAAAAAAAAATCTGTGCCAAATCAAGCATGCTGATCCATCCGCTGTGCCGATCCCACGGGGCAAGTGAATGTACCTACTTCAAACCCATAAGTATGCAGGTCACTCTGTTATTGTTAAGCCGAATTTATGGTTCAGTGAGGGCAGCGCAGCCGGGGATAGCCCATCTACCTGCAGACCAGTGTGTGGGCTACTCTTGCTTGTGCTGTGGAGAACAGTGTAAGTGTGAAACTGAGTGTAAAGATCAATGAAAAGTGTCCACTGACCCGCTGTCTGTGCTTTTCATGCTGTATTTTTGAAGTCACTAAAGGTTTTTTTTGCGGTTCTCCAGTTCCCAGTAAACTCCACTGTTGCTCCTTTCTCTATTCCAGCCCACTTGTCAACCAGTCAGCATTTAGCGAACGCATATGACTTCCGCTTTCAGTGACATGCAGTTGGAATTTTGGAAAACTGCAGAGGAGCAAGTCTGTGTTGGGTGAAAACCGTGATACACTCGTTGTCTGAATGGTAGTGTGTACGCTGGAGGACACGTTTACGGGACCTTAAATTACGCTTTAGCCTGACTAAACCATCAGAAACAGACTTCATGAGGGTGTGCTGAGGGCCCGATGTCC
Organism: Aulonocara stuartgranti; assembly: GCF_965226115.1. NCBI lineage: Eukaryota > Metazoa > Chordata > Actinopteri > Cichliformes > Cichlidae > Aulonocara > Aulonocara stuartgranti. The sequence continues at coordinate 23,252,917 of NC_138940.1, read as the reverse complement.
TCTAGTGAGCTCTGTGCTCACCGCCCAGCATGTGGAGCCCGATTTGCATTTTCCATAGAACACCAGGATTGGCAGGTCCACCACTGGTGCTCTGTGCTTTTCACAGATGAGAGCAGGTTCACCGTGAGCACATGTGACAGACGTGAAAGGGTCATGAGAAGCTGTGGAGAATGTTATGCTGCCTGTGACATCGAACATTGATTCTGCAGGTTGATCATTTTCTTTTTCATCAAACGATGTGACATCCCTTCACTCCTAACGCATTACCTTGTCCAATCAGTGTAGATATCGATGTGATTTACTTTCCCAGTGAGATCTGATGTGTTTTCAAAGTGTTCCTTTAATTTATTTGAGTGATACACGTTCTTCACATGCCATTAAGGGTCAGTCAGTGGGATCTGTGGAACGTGTGAAGCCACAAAAAGGATCATCATTTTCTTTCCTGTTTAAGGAAACTTGTCTTTTATTGAGGTTTTCTTCGGTTTGTTTTGTCCTTTTTGTTAGTGTGATTACTTTGTTACTCATCTTTAACCTCCTAAGACCCGAACTCTTCCATTGCATGCATTTTTAATTTCTCTTTGATATTTGGGCATATTGGGGCCCGATGAATGTAAAAACAAAGAATTACCACATTTTTTTTTCTTACCTTTTCCTGTTTTTAAGAAAAATAAGAGCCACATGTGAAGATATTTGTTTAAAATTTTGATAGAACAGTAGCAGTAAAATGTCCTCGTAAGTGGATATCAGGCCCTTGTAGAGTAATTAAGTATTTTGGTCTAAATAACCTAAAATGTGATGTCCACATATGTGGACGCCAGGTCCTTGGAGGTTAAAGAATATTGCTGTCTGTCAGGCTTAACCCTGTATCCCTCACACAGTTACAGCAGTGAGCTGGTTGGATTTTACTTAATGGCTCACCCTCTGTTTCACTGTATTACATTTGGATGAAAATTGCTTGAAAACCAAGAGATTGGTTAGCGCCCCCCTGGGAACAAGTGCTAGGAAAAAATGTGTATTCCCAGATAGCAAAAGATAGCGAATGAAAATTTGAATTTCAATCATTTAGCAGGTTTCTGGAAGTTGCAAGGATTTTGGATCGCCAGGTGGTCACTGACTGGTTTCCGGGCATGCACGACTGGGAAGATAGCTAACAATATCTTAGTACCTGCAGCCCTCACTAGGATGACCTGCTGTCTGTTGTTTTGAACATGTGTACATGATGCTGGCTGCAAACTAAATCTACCTACAAGTATAAATATTTAAAGGAGCCGGAACATAAAAGATTTACAGTTTTAATAACTCTGTTCTTTTCTTCAGCCCTAAGAACACACAAAATCAATATATCGAACTGGACTATGAATGATTGAAAACCAAAGCTCCTGTAATAAATGTTTCCTTTGACCTAGCTGTCTCCATCTGCTGATTTCTCTCTCGTCTTTCGTGCCGTCATCAGGATGAGCTCTCCCAGAGGCTGTCCAGGCTGCGAGACCAGGTGTCATAGTGACACGGCGAGGAAAACAACAAGAAGGAGCAAAAACACGGAAGGGCCAATAAAAACAAAAAGTGCAATGTGCCTGCAGGCTTCATGCCCTCCTTTATATTCTTTTTTTTTTTCTTTTGAGAAAAGCCTGAAAGCAGAAAATGATGTTTTTATAAGAAAGCAGGCTTTCAGTCCTGCAAGTGCGTACAGCTATTACCTCAGTCTAAGCTGGTTATGTTGCATGTGTATATAATGCAAAGCAAAGTAATATATTTATTTATGTACTAATTTATTTCCTAACTGAATGGATATTGTAAGTGTGTACTTTTACTGCTACTGCTGACGGTGTTGACACTTTTGTTTTTTGCTTCCAGTGTCAGCTTTGCTGTCGTAATACAAAATTCTCCAGGTGAAATAGTTTCCTTGAGTATTTAATAGAATTTTCTTCATGTAGCAGTAACCACTCCAAAGGCTCACACCGCACTGCTATTCACAAACGCAAAGTCATTAAAAGTATTGCAAAATCTCATCCTTGTCATTTTTTTGTTGTTGTTGTTGTCCTTGTCATTTTGTGTTTTGGATGAAGTATGCAGCACACATTCCTCTCGGTCTCTCCATTTTTCTGCGTGCCCCTCCCTCTTTCTCTTCTTCAACAGGGAACAGATGAGAGGTCAAAGGTGTCACCTGTAGAGGAAGCAGCCTTCTGCCACTCGCATGCCAGTACCTCATTACACACACACACACACACACACAGTGTATCTCTGGGAGGGAGGCACATCCCAGCTGGGAGCCATTACAGGTGCCGTCCTAACACACACACACATATATCTTCATATGAACACGTTCGCAACCCTGTAGCGAGGGGAGCTCTCCGGAGTGACACTCGGTCACCTCTGACCTCTTTTGTGTCCCTCCTAATCATCATCAGCACAAACTTAACTACATCCACAATCATCATCATCAGTGCTCGCAGACTGACACGAGTCTCTTGTTTGCGCTTGCTTCCAGACACTTTGATGAGTTTGAGGTCTGCAGTACGTTTGAGCACGCACCCGCTCCTTTAAGTCCTCAGTTCTTCTTATTTTCCACTGACCTCTGTGATCCAACAGCTGTCAGTCATTTTTTTTCTCCACCGTTTTTTTGGGGGTCTAAAATTCAAATTCCGTGTTCCTTTTGTGGTAAGAACCACAAAATGTATTTGATACTTTTGTGTGTGTGTTTCAAATCTAATTTTAACCCTCAATGGCCGTCTCTTTTCTTTCAACATGATTAAAGCTGGGAGAGTCTTTCACCGCCTGCCCCCTCCACTGTGTGCATCTCAACATATGTGCAAGGGATGTTTTCACCAGATGTGCAGGAGACAACTCCTGTGTGAGCAACACCGCAGGGAGAAGCCTGTGTTTGTATGTGTGTGTGTCAGGTGTTGATACCTAGCAGCTCTCCCCTCCAGTCAACACCTCCCTGTCCAGGTTCCTACAGGAGTGCCACTTGCTGACAGGAAGGGATCTGGTGGGCTGTGGGTTGTGTCCCTGTGGCTGACCCTTCTGCTTGTGCACAGGGTGTGTGTCTGCATGTCTGTGTTGGTGGATGAAAAGCTGCTCAAAGCCACAAATGCTGGCTCAGCGAAAAAAACTAATTGCAACAGGGAGGATTGGTTAGACTTCCATATGATTCATGTGCAGGATATGAAACAGCGAGTTTAAAGAGTCATAAACTGGATTCAGCAGGAAGAGATGAATACCAAAAAGTCCCAAATTATTTTCTGGAGAATTAAATAGAAGGAAAAAACGAATTAATGGATCTCTAAAGAGTTGATAACTTCCTGATAGTTCCCTTGAAAGTGCTAAAAAATATGGTACTTATTATAAAAAAAACTTGTTGTACTTGGATAACACAGGTTTATATAAACAAAGATGTTTTAATAATCATTTAATTGTTCCAGGATAAGTTTCAGTACAAATTGTTTTAATAATGCAGTTTTGTTATTGTTCAAAAACCATACAGTGGTGACGAACGCAAAGAAACAAAAATGAACTAATACCTAATGAAATAATTAGCAATCATTTATCGTTTAATTTAAATTAAATTAAATTAATCTAGTTTCTTACAGGAAACTTAATGTTAAGCTGTTTTTAAGAAATCTCTGATTTGCAACATGAATGCAAAAAAATATTGTTTGATCAATTTTTATTATTTAAACCATTATAAAATCCTGATGTTGTACTTTTAGAGTGTACTGTGATTAAATCAAAATGCTGAGAAATGTAAATAAACGTAACATCTGCAGTTTTAAATATAACACATACTTTTTCAGTGAAGACCACATTTGCCCATCACGTGTCTTACGCTCATCTTTTTTGAGTGTGGATGGTAAGAAGACCGATATTTAAGGTGGCACAGTACATGGAAAAGTGCAGCGCGGCCTCCTTTTCCTCCTCTCCTCTGCTTGTCTTCCTTCCACCTCTCAGCTTCCCATTTTAAATATTCAATTACCACGCGTGAAGGGTCAGGTCAAACACAGGAAGCCGAGCTGATTGGTTCTACTCAGATATCGATGGTCGTGTGTGACCAATCGCTGCTGCTCAGGGCTTTGCCCAGCTGCTGCTCTGTGTGTGTGTGTGTGTGTGTGTGTGTGTGTCTAATCGTTCCAGACCACGGTTTCCCTGGGTTTCCACTCACCTCTTGACCACTGTATCCTGTCAGACGTGTAAACGCTGCTTTTAATCAGTTTTACCGTCTCACACACACACATACACCCAATGCAGCTGACCCTGTCCATCCCTGCTCTGTAAAGCACGCTTCATTAAGATTTAACTGATCTCCTGCTCACACACCCCTCTCACAACCTCTGTCAGGCACACACCTGATCCTACCAGCGCTGTTAACCCCCCCAACTTAACCCTCACCTCACCCCATCATCCACCCTGATATCTCTTACACTGAAACAGCTCTTCAGCTCAGACATGCATCCTTGACTGTATGTGCTAAGCTTCCAAATCTGCGTTTGACGTTATAATTGATAAAAATCAAACAAATTGGAAGACCATGTGTTAAAAAATAATAACCATAATTCATCATACTTTTTTTCTTTTTCTGATTTGCTCTGTTAGCCAAACTGCAGAATTTAACACATTAAAGTAATAAACTCGACACTTTTGGGAAGAATATGTTAGAAATATGGATGCGATTTTCCTTAGTGGAGAATCTGGTGGACCAGAATCTGGTCCATTCATCTTCTTCCACTTGTCCAAGGTTGTTTGAGCCTAGCAGAGCTGTCACAGAGCAAGAGAAGCTTGGTGGAACCTGGACAGCTCGCTGATCTGTCACAGGGCTAACACAGCGAGAGACAGAAAACCATTCAAACTCACATTTACACCTACAGCCAATTTAGAATCATCAGTTAGCCTGACTCCGTACATGTCTTTGGACTGTGGGAGGAAGTTGCAAAGAACCCCCACAGACACAGGGTTAGCATACAATGTCTGAGACGGGTGCACAGTATTCTGCGGGACCAACATCACCCTGCGCGCCACCTTTTCCACCTGCTGCCCTCAGGGAGAAGGTACAGGTCTATACAGGCCAGAACATCCAGACTGGCCAACAGCCTGTATCCACAGGCTGTGAGGCTCCTGAACTCTCTGACCCCCTCTCACGGACAATAACCATATCCAACTTCTTAATAGCACTGAACTTACTTGTCAGGTTCTCATGTTTACTTGTCATGTTCTCATGTTGTTGCTAAGGATTGTCTTATTGCACTGGAGTCACACTGGGTTAAATATTTACACTTGGGTTTTAAGGGGTATTTATTATTTTCTTCATTATTTTATTTACGGGTTGTACGGAAGCCCCAAATGCAATTTCATTGTTCTCTGACAATGACAATAAATAAATAAATACTAAATACTAAATACAAACTCCATGCAAAAAGGCCCCGGGCTGTGCGGTGACACTACTAACCACTACACCACTGCACCTCTATAGAAGTTAGGTCACCCCAACAATTTCATTTTGCACCACATACCCGCTAAACTCCTGTCAGTCACATCAAATTCACTTTATGTGCTTTATGTTGAGTCCTGATACTTGTGCACTATTTAATTTATCTGCTGTGCTACTATTGTTACTTTATAGCTTCTTAATGTATCGAGTGCTTACATCATGCTAGCCTAATCCCACCCCAGCTGAGTCCAGCTGTGCCAGAGGTGTCTTCATGTTAAAGAGTTTTTCCTTCCCGCTGTCACCACGTGATTACTTGCAGGGATCATCTGATTGTTTGCATTTTCTCTGTAATGCCTTACCATATTAAAGCCTTAAAACTGAACTAAATGCTTTATTTTCCTGTAAAGGGTTGGGCACACTGAAATACAATCAAATATGAGAAATCTTTATTGCATTTGGCATCTAAAGCATCCTTTGCTAACACTTTACAAAAAGGACACTGAAAAAAACTCCATAATGTTATCCTAGATAGTGATTAATAAATTATCTAATAACTGTTGATTAGTCAGTGGTCAAGCCATAACTCCACCCCCAACCATCCTACGGAAAACTGCAGATTATACAGAATTTATCTGCTAGATTTTTAACTTTTAACTAGAACAAAGAAACAGGATGACATCACTGGCATTTTTACGCTGCCTCCCTGTTTGTTTTAGAACTGATTGTAAGAGCTTATTGATTAGTATCAAGGACCTTCATGGTCTTCCTCCCGCCTACACGTCTCACCTCTTACTACCATATGAACCAGTATGTATCCTGAGAGCCATGGGCAGAGTTTTTAGGGGCCTGGCTGAAAATGAAAAGAGAGCATTTGAAGTCAGGGCCTGGGGGCTCTGCAACAACCTGCCCAAGGAAACTGGGTCAGTGAAGTCAGTCGTTGCCTTCAAGTTGAGTCTTAAAACATGCTTTTTATTGATTATTATGAACTGCACGGGTCACTAAGTACATTTAATAATTATTAGGGAAGCACTGATGAATGACTCCCTGACTCTCGGGTTGCTCCTGATTTGTTCCTCACTCGTTATTTGTCGTCTCTTGTGTATTAGCCACGTATCGCTTTGCTGGTAAGGTGATTCTGGCGTAGGCAGTGAGGATGAATCGGTTAATAAGGTGTTTGTCGATAGTTGTTGACAAGAAGGTTGTATTCTTGACAACGAGGGAAACAGGAAAAGAGATCTACCGAGGATTTCTGCTTCTGGAATAACGTTGTTATAGCAGTGGATGTGGCAGAGCTTTGTGTGTGAGGATTGCGTGTGTGTGTGTGTGTGTGTGTGTGTATGTGTGTGTGTGTGTGTGTGTGTGTGTGTGTGTGTGTGGTGCATATGGTAAAATACTCTGCAGGTCTGCTGTTAGTCACACTTCCGCGTCTCAAATTGAATTAGCGTTGACAGCGCACAGCGCCGGCCGCGTGTATGTGTGTGTGTGCACCGGGGGCACTAGCTGTTGGCAAGCTGTCCACGTGTGTGTGTGTGTGTGTGAAACACAAGAGAAAGACGGCCTTTCCCCCCTGAAATCAATTATACAAGTATAGGTCTGTGGATGTGGGGGTGAGAGGGGCACATCCTGTAGAAGGCAGCCCAGACAGACAGCACCATCTGGGGCAGCAGGCGGGTCAACCCTTGGTTGAGACATGAAAGAAGCAGAGGCTTGGATAAGAGGAGAGGAGAGTACAGCCTGGTGCTAAATCACTTTTTTCTCTCCACCCCACACCCTCGCCTCATCCTCTCATCTGCCATCCGATACATCAGCCACGGAGCATCATTCTCACTCAATCACTCTCTGCCTCTATTCCTATTTCCCCCTCTCCCCCCTCTGTATCTGTCCCAGGAGTGATAACCTGTCATACACAGGAAGCAAAAAGAGGTAAGAACGATCTATCCCTCTGCCAGAGATAGGGGCAAAGAGAAAAAGAATATCTCACATCTCTTGTTCCAAAGGGGTTGATGGCTTGTATTAAATAAAACCAATGCCAGAGACTCTTTCTCTCTCACACACACACACCTGTAGAATCACACTTTAGCCTAACAGACAAGGGGAGGAATTAGCAAACACACACACTTTCTCCCAGGAGGAGTGGAGCTGCATATAATAAAGGGTAGAACGTGTTTTTTGGACAATCTTTGTGCAGAAAGTGCTTTAGCTAAATGAATGCACTGTCACATAGCTGCAAGTGTGTTAATTATGTTGAATCCCTTTTTTGGGGGGCTTCTTAAATTAGGAGATCCAAAGATAAAGCATGATACATGGACTGGGAGAAATGATCTTAAGTATAAATTTGGGAAATGAGGGAGAATGCAAGAACTGGTTGGGTGATTAACACTTTTTCTGAAGAATGGCATGAGTCTGAGGCCCAGATGGAACATGCAGAGGAAACCCCAAAACTCACACACACAAACATGGAGGCCAGCTGCCAGACCACATGTTAAAATAGTTTGTCCTCCACTCATCTAACCTCTGCTCCTGTAAGACAGAGGCTTGTCAGGGAGCACATGCCAAAGTGAAGCCCCCATGACCCCCGTCTACGCACACGTGTGGCCGTACTGAAAGGTATACACGTGCATATAAATAGAAATCTAACTCATTGAGACTTCTTGCGCTGCGTCAGAGAAGAGGTTTTGGACTATATCTGTAACTAGGAGGGAGATAACGATCACAGAGAGGAGGAGAGGAGCACTTTCACTGTAACTGTGCAGCGTACGCCCGGTCGATGGGGCGGTAGAGGAGTGCTTAATAACTGTTAAACTGCTCTTGCTTTTCACATTACTCACAGAGTGTAATTCAATTTCAGCCACAGCTGGTTTCACTTTTAACTTTACAGCTGAGCTCAGTCATGTCCCATAATCTGACCTGATAAATAACCAGCTTTTATTGAATTTGCAGAGAAAATAGGGTCCAGTATAAACCTTCACGAGAGACACGCAGAGGTGAACACGAGTTTGGCTGCAGGGCGTTTAAGCTGAATGAGCATATGTGTGTGTGTAAGTGGGTGTATGGCAACTATTATTAACTGGCATACACGTGTTAGTGGTGTGTGTGTTTCATGTTTTTTAATCTAATGAAGGCAGAGTATACTTACACGTTCCGACTCTCTGCTGAGCCTCTCTCCTGTTTCAGGATGCCATTTCACATGATTGGAAACAAATGACTTCGGGGTCACATTTCTTTCCCTTTACTGCCTGTCAATCACAGTGGAACAGTCCAGAAAAAATCAACACACAAAAAAAACACAAGCCACCCTTTCTGTTGTTTCATAAGCGCAGCCTCCATGTTATTTCAACCAGAGGATTATGCTGACTCAGTATAAGGCAAATTCATAGAGCGGATGAATGGGCAGATATGGATATTCTTCCACAAGTTGATGAAAGGTTAACCCAGCTGTTACCTTCAACACGCTATGGGGTCTAACCAACACAGCAAAAAGATGGATAGTAGATCCTGTGATGTCACCCACTGGTTAGTAAATTTATAAAGCCTTGAGCTCAACTTTTTCACATCGCCATATTGAAAGCGGATATAACGGGAGAGCACGGGACACCACACAGTCTTTGGCTAATGACTTGTGATTGACAAGTTGTTAGAACTTGTTGACAAGTTCTTAGCCTAAGAGCTAACAAATTGTCAACGACTTAAGATTTACAAGTCAATGAGCAAACTAATTTGTCCTTTCTGTCTTAAATTATAATCAGATTTCACAAAGTGAATTTCATATTTTTTCTGTATATAAAACTAGCGACTCAGCCCATGAAGTCACCAGGAAAGTGTTTAACGAGGGAGCTAAGGGCCATTTTCTTATAGACTTAGCCTACATACAATACACATCCATCTTTTAAGTGGTTTTAAAACACGGTTTCTTTAACTAGCCAAGTAATATCCTGCTAAATTATAATCTGTAAATACATGTAACTCTCATTACTGAGAGTCGAAGGAACTATTGTTGCTTTTATATTCTTCCAAGTTTCCAATTTTATGCTAAGCTAAACGAAGCTAAGATAACCTAAGCTAATCATGTAAGAACCCTGCTTCTGGGTCCAAACTACTCTATGTTTATTAAGGTTCTATTTAATCTGAACAAGCCCCTAAAAAAGGTATTGATAACTGTCGGCCTATCTCGGTTTTTATTACCACTGTTCATTTTAAAGCTTCGTTTTAAAAACCTTACAATGTAACTACAGCCCAGCTCACACGGCAGTATATTAATGACTAACCCCTTATTGTGGATGGATTATCTCTGTTGTTCTTCTGACTGAAGTTTGGTCCGTTTACAGCATCCTGCCATGCGATCGCATTTGTCCCTAACCATCGGGAACACCCGCGTTAACTTATCGAGTGGAAAAAAGTTAACGTTCATCCTCCAGCTTCACTGTGCTAATGTGTTTATATTATGCTAACCATAGCTGTGTAGACAGCTAGCCCAAATTCAGTATCCCAGCAAACGTCACTGCTGTTTAGTTTCCTGTCCTTATTTATGTCGGAAGCAGAGCTGTATGTCTTAATTTTTTCAGAAGTCTCTCAGTCAGAACATGGTATATTATGTTAAGTGGAAACTAGCGAGCTAACTTCCTGTTAACTTCTAACGCCATTAAATTTAATAAATTCTGTTTTCATGGATGCCTGGATGTTAAACTTAATTGTTACACCTGGTAGAGCAGCCACACTGATCATTTTATTAAAGATGAAAGAATTTAAACAGTTTTTAGCTCTCAGTGATGCTGCAGTGTTAGTTTGACTTTGGGACCTGAAGTGGAGTTTGGACCCGGAAACAGTTGATAACGTCAGACTTAAAGACCGGATACTTTTGCAGTTAGCCAGGTAGCTTTTTTTTTATTTTTTTATTTTTTTTATTTGTTATATGAATTCTGCTTTCCAGATGAAATTGGAAGACAGAATTTACAATTCCCAGTTAGAATTTTCATCTTGAACAATTTAAATCAAACAAAATTAAAAACAATAAAACAAAAAAATTCCAATTTGGAAAATCGGAGCAGTCCCGCAAACCCCAAATTAACAATCCAAGATGGCATGAGCGAATGGCAGTAAAAGTGTAAAACCTTTAAAAACAATTAAATTGAATCTTTACTGCCACTATCACGTATTTGTGACTTGCTAAATAAGCCATTCACAGAGTACTGATCAGGATCTATCCATAAGCGTGCTGCAGGGGTGTTTTTAACCATAAGAAAACAAGTATTGCACTGCTTTGCTAGTGACATATGACTGGCTCTACCTCCTGAGAAGCGAAACAAATCCTGTTTTTTCTTGCTTTTCTGACTTTACTGCTGTAACGAGTTCTGAAATCCACCTTTTCTAGGTGGAACATAGACTAGCGGCATATTTCTCCTTCTATTGGCAGAAAAATTGTTTGATGGACATTGATGAGGTACAGCTGTTCAGCTTTTTGACCATTACAGGTACACCATTCATCGTGGACTTTACGTAGTAAGACATGATACTATGAACACTGCTATATGCTGAAACCAACAAGTATAAGCCTACAGTGTAAGTGTGCTCCTTCATGTATTAATTCACAATGTGCAGTCATGGTAGATGGCTGCCCCCAGCTTGGGCCTGGTTTTGCCAGAGGTTTCTTCCTGTTAAAAGGGAGTTTTTTCTTCCCACTGTCACCAAGTGCTCACAGCAAAGGGGGTTGTTTAATTGTTGGGGTTTCTCTCTATTATTGTAGGGTCTTTACCTTACAATATAAAGCCCATTGAGGCGACTGTTGTTATGATTTGGTGCTATGTAAGCAACACTGAATTTAACCGAATTTTATCAAACACAGTTTTAGCTATTTCAGACTCTATGAATGTGCGTCAAACCTCTTGTTTATCTTTCTCAATTTAGCACACTCATATTTAGGCCCACATGCTCATGTTATCTTTTTCCTTCTAATATCTACCACAAGCGTGTGCCTGCTTCACTGAAGAGTGACAGGTGCAATGTTCAGCCCTCCTGGTATGAAAGCAATTTGTCTAATTGAAAGATCAGGAATTAGAAGGGAGTTTAAAATGATTGTCCTATGCAGGCCAAATGGAAATGACAGACAGTATCAAATAACCTGTCCAGATTATGTTGGTCTGCAGACAAAGAGCAGGCTGTTTGATAGCGGCGCACCTGACCATTCACCAAAACACGGGCCATCCCCTTACCGAGATCCTCAATTAACTTCTTCCTGCTATTTCCACGTCCAGCTCACATTAGCTCACCGCCATGCTCGGCTGTGACAAGTAAATTGCTGTTTGGTTATGACCGTTTGTCGGGAAACAGGCCATTTCCCTCTCCCTCCCTCCCCACTTTTCCTAAACTGCTGTTCCTAGCTCTGCTGAGAGGGAGGAGAGAGACAGGGATGAATGGGTGCTGGTTTCTGACTGAGCTGAAGGCAGGAATTATCACATCAGTGGCTGAACGGGTGTGCCCCATTTGGTATGAACGCAAAAAAAACCCCAAAACAACTGTGTTGTGTTGGCCAACGGTAGTGATAGCTTTTCATTTGACTCTGAACAACACAACAATCAAGAAAAGAGCTGATTTAAACTGTTTCAGGGAGCAAAGCTCTTGTTCCGAATAAAGGGCTCTACTGAATAACCATTTCACCTCCATGCATCTCTGATTAGCCTTATTATTGGTAATAAAATGCAGGAATGGAAACTGGCTGCCTGGATTCTGGCAGCTGTGGTTCTTCCCCTAAAAATCACACAGAAACCTGATGAGCTCATGTTATTAGTCAGGGGTGACCAGGCCTGACGCAGAGATTCAAAAACACAAAACATGCTTTTGTTCACTTTAAATGGACAGCGGCAGATAATTGGAACATAATGTGCACCCTTTCATCATGTCTCCTTCAAACTCGCTTCCTGTTGCTCAATACTGCATGTGTGCTTTACTCTGAAATACATTTGGCATTTATGTTCAAGCAGAACTGTCATTATGCCTGTGCTATGTGTGCACTGCCGTGTTTGAAAGTGTATAAAAAGACCATTTGGAAGTTGTGGAGCTCAACAAAAAGCACGAAAAAACTTTAATGGGCACTTATGGTCAGTTTAACAAACACGTTCATTATAATAGTTCTGTTACATACCTCATTGCTGATGCTCTTTGGTAACACTGTTACAGCCCTTGATGCAGTAAAACTGTGGACTGAACTGTCAAAAGCAATCTGTCCCGAATAAAAATCTGCATCCTGCCTGAACAGGAATGTTTCTGTTTACTCCGTTTTTGGCTTCTCTGGCTCTAGACGAGATTGCAGAATGAAAAGGAGCTGCTCGCAATCTGCCTCGGGATCGCTTGTTTGTGCTGGTAACTCCAACACGTTTGTGTAAAAGAGTTTATAAATACAAAGAAGTCCCCACAGCCACATTTCTCCTCTCAGTCGGATCAAGGAGGATCAGCCCTTTCTGTTTTGTGTGTTCAGTTTTGGGATTGTTATGCTCAATGGGCCGGAGCCCGCAAGTGCCGTCCAGCCGTCAGAGGCAGTGGTTGGTGGTCGGGAGCCAGGGAGGCTGGCGCAGCAGACAGTCTGTAGTGTCTTCGGCTAGTTTGGGGTGCCGGGAAATGGCTGCAAGCTGGGGGTTCAGAGGGAAGCTGTAGCGGTAGAGGCAATACGGGCTTACAGTGTCTGAGAGATGTGGGGGGAGAGGAGAGCTCTGAGGGCTGAGAGGGCAGTGTAAGGGGAGTAGGCAAGGAGACCCCGGGGACTCGTGAGGACACGGGTCCCTGCAGTGGGGCGGTTTCTTCCCCTGCAGCGCAGAGAACAGCGGGAGGTCTGTGAGAGGAGGCAGAGGGGAGAAGCCTCTCAGTCTGTCTGCTCCCAGGGAGGAGAAGGCTCTGCTGGGCAGAGGGGAAATGCTGGGTGAGGTGGTGGAGGTCTTGCTGTAGAGGGGGAGAGTGAAAGCGTGGACAGCGGCGTCCTGGCAGGACAGCGGGTGAAGGGATGAAGATGAAGAGACGGGAAGGAGGCTCTTCACACTGCTGGTGGGCGACCCTGAGCTCCCTGTCAGCGGACAGGACAGGAAAAAAATAAGACACTGAATCAACATGGTAAAAAAGTCAAATCTCAGAAGTAAATAGAGCTGGAGCACTTTACCTTGGAGCTGTATGGTGAAAGGCTTGAAGTCCAGGCTGAAAGGGCCTCTCCAGGGATATGACTCGAGCAGGCCATCCAACACTCCCCTGCACACACACACACACACACACACACACACTTATTTATACATACTGTAAAAGCAATGAAAAACGTTATTCCAGGTATTTAAATTTTGGTACTGAGAGGTGTGAAATTCTGCACTACTCAGCTCAGCTTTATTTGTAGGTTTTATGTGGCTTCAGATTTCAGTGGTTGAACTTTAAATCCCTCTTGGGTCCTTTAGTGGAGCACTTTCAGCTAAATAAAAAGTGTTTATGTTCAGCGTTCAGTGAGAGTTTGCTATACCTATTCCTTCCTGGATCTCGGAAGCCTTTGGCGAAGGGGTTCCTGTCGATCTTCAGTTTTGTAATCTGGCCCAGAGGAGAGGAACAGACACGGGTTAGAGTGGATTTGTCAACGGTTGACGTGCTTAAGCTAACAATGAGCTCAGCTTTTACAATAGAGTAGAGTGGCAGAGCACCCCCGCGGGACTGCATCTCCCAGCAGCACCCAAGGCGATCAGCCATGTCAAACAGGGGTTCTTGCAGAAGGGGTTCAGGGTCGTTCGGTTTTATCCTGTGCTTTAATAGGCCGTGGACGGCTGCAGTCGGCGCAGTCACAGCTCGTTACTGCGTTTCTGTAATAACACGTTCACTGATAGTAAAATGAGCCCTGATGAAAAGAGCTGGCAGTCCCTGCGGAGGGCTCTGTTACTGGAGGAATGGTAGCCAACAGCAGGGTCAGGTCCCCTCGACGGGAACACACACACACCCTCTCTGAGCGATTGGACCAGCAGAAAATCAGAACACTGCAAATTTATGATTTGGCTGCGAGCACATGGAACCGGGCCTCACTGGCTTCACAATGTGGACATTTTATGAGGTCAAGCAGCCTGAGCTGTTCACTGGAACATCATCATAACAACCGTGCCAAGGAAGAAAAGGCTAAACATCTGTTTTTTGATCAAATCTGGCAAACAGTAGTAACACAGAGTCACTGACTGATTTTTCTTTATTAAACATCACTTCATTTTGTTAATGTTCCAATTCATGAAAAAGTCAGATGTTTATTAAAGAAACAATCCAACATTAGTGCGCTTAGTTTCTGAGCTCAAACCTTCTGTTTGTGAGAAGTATTGAGAAGTATTTCAGCACTGCTGCTGAGTGTTACCTGCTGGTTCTGGTAGGCTGTGACTGTGGTGAACTCTGTTTCTGGGAAGGAGAAGCTGTGCACTCCGTCAGCAGGCAGCGACTGGATCTGAGACAAGTCCATGCGAGGGTTGTGTTTGATGATGTGCACACGTGGCTTGTATTTATGCATCGACTGAAGAATGATCTGCATCATGAGACGAAGAATGAAAGGCTTTTTATTTATTTATTTTTTAAGGTGGACATCAATTTGGAATCATCTTTCAGATCAGAAACGGACATGTCAAGTATTACAGCTGCATGTTCTTTTTTGTTTTTTATATAAAAAAAAACCCTTTAAAATAAAAAAAATGCAATTTTGTAAATCTGTCATTTCCATTTTTTGTGCTAACAATCCAAAAAAATAAAGAAAGTTCTGGCAAAAACTAAATTTTGCTGTACTTTGTAGTTTTTTTTAAAATGTAAAACAGATTTTAAAATAAATTTCATTCTTAAAAAAAGGAAATTAAAAAAGTGGATTTCAGGCTGTTTTAGATATAAATCTTCTTCTGGTGCACGACAGTAGGTTACATGATTAACAGGATAATGAAAGGAAATATCCAAGTCTTTAAAATACAATTATGAAGAGCTCTACGTTTTATAAAAGTATTTAGCACAAATGTGCCTTTCATCAAATAAACCTAATAAAACATCAAATATGGTTAAATATGTCATATTACTAACAAAGGTCTGACAAATTATTAGTAATACACTATGGGTTACATGTGACCTCTTTGCGAACAAAACAAAATATATGAAACAATTATTTTGTTCCTCATATATTGTCATGGAGTAAAACTGGTCTCCTAGAAGGTTGTTTGGGGGTTTTATAGCACAATTTTTTGAGGTGGAATATTAATATTATCATTTTTTTAATATATATTTGGGAAAGTAGATTAAAAACACTGAAAAGAGTCAAAACAAATAAACATGTAAATGTAACAGCACAACTGTAAAAATTTGTGGTCCTAACATCTCGAGCAGCTGTGTTAAACTCATTTTGCGTCGAGGGCCACATACAGTCCACTTTGATGTTAAGTGATCTGAAATGGGCCGGGTCGGTGAAACAACATGATAAATGTGTAAAATCATAGAAAAGGCTATAATAGTTCACTGTTCTGTAATTATAAAGCCTAAAGCTCTTCTTAATACAGTTTAATATAAACAGACTATCCTGTAATTACAAACGTTTTTGTTTTTTAAATTATTGTGGACTCATTAAAATTTTCATATTATTTGATATTTAATATTTGAAACAGTAACTTTCCTGTAAATTTAGCTCTTTATCTGTTAGTAAATTACTGTGATGTTGTATGATGAAAGGCGATGGAGGTGGAGAGGTTTTATTAATAGGAAAAGCTGTAAAATTTATGAAATTAAAGATAGAAATTTAAACTCTATCCACTCCTTCCCATTTTCTATAGCTGCCCAATGGGCCGGCTTAGAGTCTTCAGCGGGCTGATTCTGCCCCCCAGGCCTTATGTTTGACACCTCTGATCTAGACTATTTCTTTTCACAGGAGAAAAGCCCAATAAAAAAACGGTAGTGTGATATATGAGGTTTCACAGTGGAGGGAAACGCTTTCTAAAATAAACTCAGCACTTACTGACAAACAGCAATATGTTAAGAAAAAAAAGTGAAGACAATAAAGTTAATTAAAAATGCGTAAAATGTCCATTTGAGATTTTACACTGACCACGAGAGATGTGGATTTCGAGAAAGTTATTCTTGTCTTTTTTCTTTTCTTTCTTTTTTTTTTAAACATGAAATTAATTTCATAAACACACAAGTTCCAGCGTGGACGTATAAACAGCAGGATCGAGTCGAAAAGCCTCCAGATGCCTCCCTGGTCACAACATTTGCAGATTGCTAAATCTTTCGCGGTAAACTTTGGAGCTGAGAAGTATTTCCGCTTCCTTCCTCCCTCTAAGATATCCAGGTTTCCCCTCGATGTTACAAATGTGTAGGAGAGCAGTTTAAGGACTGAAACTCTCAACGCAGTCAGAAAAGCAAAAGCAACACGCAGAAACACATAAAAATGATTAAAAAGATTTGTTAATATCATGATCTAATACACAAAAATTAAAGAATGATCTTCAGCACATACGCTTTAAAAACGAACTCCCTTTTAATCTTAGTGCATCTGATCCTTATCCAAAGCAAGAAGAGCAACAGGAGGCAGCGTGTGGGTTACCTACATGTCCCTTATCGTCCATCTCGTTGTTGGTGAGCTTGACTCGGTCAAAGCTGATGACCTGACGCATCCACGTCTCTCCTGCGCACGGGGAGTCCGGGTGCACGTAGAGCCGCGGCGAGATGCAGGAGTGATCCGTGTTTCCAGCCACCATCCACTGCGAGCTGTGGTACACATACCTGCGTGGAGGAAAGCGCGTGTAAGTAAAAGGAAAAAACAACAACAACAAGAATAAAAAAAAAATCGGCGCTCACCTGTAACGTTTGGAGTCCACGGGCATGACGTCCATCGCGATATAATACTGCTGGCAAGGGTCCAGATTGCGCACCTTGACGCGCACAGAAGGAAACATTCTCCTGATGAGAGGAGAGGAAAAATAACAAGAGAGAAGTCGTGTTTGATCTCTTTAATGAAAGCTGCTTAATAAAACTGTTAAATGCGTATTTGGCCATCACGGATTTCAGTTTATAGCGACGTCTTAAAGACAAGAAGAGGCCGAGACGCTTCTGCTTCTGCCGGCCAGGTTCACAGGAAAGTTCAGGGACCTCCAGGGGCCCTGAGGGCGTCGTCACTGTCCGAGATTTACAGCGCGTGTTGTCGGTGATTGAGTAAACGGAACTTAGATTTCCGCGCGCAGTCATGTTCCAATAACTCATTTATCTGAGCAAGAACCCGTTTTCTGCGAACCTGAGATAGAAGCTTAATTACACTCCCAACAACAAGTTTTCTCTGTGCAAACGATGCGTCACATAAAAGAGATCTTACAGATCGGCAAATATGGGTAAAATACTTAGCTAAGAATGATTTAGAAAACGGTTTAGTTCATGAATATGAGTTAATTCACAAAAGCAAAAGTAAGTGACATATTTCCACGTGATGAAAAGCCACTTTCAGTTTTTGTTCTGAACCTCATAATTTGTTTAATGATAGCTGCCTCGTTAGTTTAGGGAGTGATCTTATTGTACACTGTTGTTCTTCTGCTCGCCTCCGATTGGTTGTATCTTGATAGAGCGTTTTAAAATCCTCGATAAAGCCGCACCTGTGACCGCAGAACAGTTAATGTAATTATCATAGCCTGATAAGCCCGCTCCACGTTGGATTTTATTTGCAACAGACGCTTTAATGAGGAAGCACACCTTCAGTTATCATTAAAATGTAGACAAGTCTTTTTTAAATTTATTTGCGGGGGTAATCCCCTTCAGAGGCCCGGACTGAAAACTAAACCGACGGGTTTAAATTGCACTAAGATAAAGTATCTGATTAAACTGTCGTTTTAACTAAAATCTCAAACTGTGGCACTAAAAACATAACGGCCAGACTGCACTGTATCTGGTGATCTACAGAAAAACGGCTGTAGCTCTTTGCTTGTTAACGTGGAGGCAAATACAGTTGGAGTTTAAACGTTTTAAATAAAAAAGCTGGTTAAAGTTGGTAAAATCAGCAGGAAGACGGCTTGTGCGGGGCTAAGACTTCACACGAACTTCTTTGAATTTAGTCTTTCTTGCGCAGATGTTTTACCTTCCGGCTTTAGTGATGATCATCTCGGTGCCGATCTCGTAGAATCGCCTCCACAGCTCGGAGCCCTGCAGCTCTACTCGGACCTCTCTGTCCGGCCGACAGTCGCTCTCCTTCGGCTTCTTCTCCTCGCTGCTCGGGTCAGAGTCTTCAGTCTGTGATCTGTCAGTCTGTCCCTGCGGGTCACAGGCTGAGGGGTCCTCTCCCCTCCTCGGTGTCGGACATGCTTTCTGTAGCTGGTTGATGGGATATTTATTCTGGTCTGAAAAGTGGGGAAAGGAGTGGAAAAAAGAGAAATGAGAAAAAAACACAGAAATGTGTCTATTTTTTTTAATATTTAATGGAAAGCCAGAACTTTGGAAGCTCTTTTAATTTGGGGAAATTTTAAAAATTGGTAATATTATAAATCTTATTTTACTTCATGAATGTTAAAGTTCCTAGAGCGAGCTAATTTTAGCCCTATTCCTCAAAAGCAAGTTCACGTGATAACTCTTGAGTTTTAACTGATTGAATATATTCTAAATCATGAGAATTTTAATTTTTGAGAACTTTAAATGTGGCCTAAAGATGAAAAATCAACTGAACCTTGCAACTAGAAAGTTGTGCGTTTTCTGTTTTTTCCCCCAAAATTGTGCGTAAAAGTCCTTCAAATAAAAAGCAGCAGGGTGCTCTCGGCGGTTAAGCAAAAGTGTCCTCACCGGGAAAGATGCTCCTATCGCCGCTGGTGTCAGCGCTGCTCGGCTCGTGCTCCTCCGACACTTTAATCCTCTTGCAGGGCTTCCCGACCAGCGCCTCCACCGAAAAGGCGTGAGCCCGGGAGCTCAGTCCCTGCATCCTGGTGGGAAACACCGTCTGTACGGCTCCTGTATTCCCCCGAACTTTAACTTCGTCCCGCACAAAGTTCAGCCTCCTAGCTCGCTCAGAAGAGGACAGGCAGAGCAAACACCAGCAGCCGCAGCACCTCAGGGAGCTCCGCGTGACGCTGCGTAATTAAACCGCTGCGTTCCCATGTGTTCTCCGAGACGCGCGCCCGCATCAAAAACACCTCCCTGATTATTGGCACGCCTCTTCTCACTACAACATTTCCCCCCTTTAACCGGATCAACTTCTCGCCTTCCCTCTCTCACAGAGAGCTCGTTCCTCCGGTTCCGCTCTGCGCGTCATAGAGAAGGAGGGGAGAGCGCGCATTCCTTCACGTGCGGCCCCGCGCCGTAGTAGACATCCACCTAAACTCTAATGTAACCTGAAATTCATATTAACTGAAACGAATGAGAATAAAGTGAAATAATAAAGAGTGAAATAATGACATTCATTTCATAATCAGTATTTTTGCGCTCGACGTTGGAACTTTGGAACCAAAACAAGCAGCCATTTGGCTCAATACGCACCTGAATTAAGCTTATCTGAAATATCTTTTTGTTTCTTAACGTTGAGAGAAAAGTAAAAGGACTCGATAGATGTTGGATATTTTTTGCTGTGTGTTACTTTGGTCTCGGAACAGCCTGTAGGAGCATGTTTGCGCGCCTCACTGTCCTCAGAAATTCAAAATTCTTAGGTCAGTTCATAAATTTGGGCAGTAATCTTCGACTCATATTAAATAATAAAATTAAACGTTTAAGACAAAAATAAATTTGATGGCTTGAATTTATCCTGTATCTTCGTCAAATGTAAATGTTGTAATGTAAAGGACTTTTTTTTTAAACAAATAAGCCGTTCATTTGCATTCTAAGATGCTCTCCTATTTAGACGGCCCATAGGTTAATACACTTATTCTGTCAAATATTGTAAGGAGGCGAAAGGCACAAATATTTAGATCTGTTAACTCGGACCATCTGGAAGGTAAAATATCACCGTGAAACTCTCTGCATGTCTGCTGAAGCTAACATTTCCTATATTAATTTGAAGGCTTTCCGTAAAGCGCCCTCACGTCTCCCGTTTCCTTGGTACAGAAGTGGGGTTCTTATTCGTGGTACCCGGTGAGGTTGTGCGCAATAGTCTGGTTCTCATAAATGCGTGGATCAGATGGAGTTTGGCGCACAGGGGGAAGAAAAAGGGTCTGTAATGACAGCTCGGGATTATTACATTACTGCTCGACATGAAATAGATCCGCTTTACACAAATAAAAGTCAGCAAAGGCTCTATTTAAAATGTTTTTTAATCACATGGTGTAATTGCTCTGAGGAGAAAACAAATGAGGGCTGTGTTTACAGCACGGTTGGTTTGGTTGCTGATGGAAATCTCTGACAACAGCCGGGAAATGGAGAACTATGACCAACCGGAATCACATGTTCCCTGTCATCATATAACCTGCTGTCGGACCCCGGCCTTCGTGTTTATTCTTTCCTAACTTGTCGTTTTCTTGCAAAGCATCTCAAACACCCGCCGTGGTTTCAGGCTGGGGGGGAGGAGGGTGTAGCAGATCGGATCTGGCTGCGGCCTGCTGCTGCTGTTCCTGCTGGCTTTTATTGGAAAAAGACGCTCAAAACTGATAGAAATAGCCTGCGCAGTCTCTTTCCTCGCATGTTTGAGAGATTGCTTTCCGTGCTGTCTTCGCCAGTCAGCTCATAAATCTTTCTCATGGGATTATGGGATGTCAGGAGAGTGATGACGAGCGATCGCCTCGCCTGGCTTTCTGCTAAACGGCCCGGCACCTTCTTGTTGCTTTCTGATTTGGCGCAAACCTGCGGCCGTTCAGGGATGGCTGGCACACATGTTTCCTCTTATTAAACACAATATGCGTGCACGCGCTTGGCGGAAACAAGGGATTCAAATCCAATTAAGAGGGAGGCCTCGGGTTTCCATTAAAGCGGAAGTTCGATGACCAGCTGCAATTAGGTTTCCCATTCATTTTTTTTCGCCTTCCGGCTTCTCGCTGCCATGCTGTTGATTTGTATACAGGGCCTTAATTAATAGCAAATAATTGGCCTTAAACTAAAGGACCTTTATTTGTCCATAAGAAGTGTTTTTCTATTATCTGCACTTCAGTTTTCGCGTTGTTTATTCACAGCTATTTGTTTTTTCCAAGTTTGTGCCTATTTGGAGCTGAAGGCCAGGGCCCAAAGAATAATCACCACCAGCCACACACCCATGTGCTGTATGTGCGCACAGGCTCACAGCTCGCAACGTGTGTGTTTATAAACAGGCCTGGCTGTCTGTGGCTCACTGCTGAATGGATGTGACGGGGCTCCCTTATGGTTTGTTTTAAGTTGGGTCATGTGTGTGTGTGTGTGTGTGTGTGTGTGTGTGTGTGTGTGTGTGTGTGTGTGTGTGTGTGTGTGTGTGTGTGTGTGTGTGTGTGTGTGAGAGGCTTATTCTGGGCACGGGATGCCAGCTCTCTTGCCAAACGTCAAACTTCCACTGCCTGTCTCCTGTGACGTTTGCAGAGTGATTAAATGTAGGACGGTGGCTCTAATGGGATGTGACCTCTCTGCTCTGTGCTGGTACATGGATGACGGCTCACCTGGAGTACTATGACTGCTATGACAATGATGTGCTCATTTTTGTGTTGTTTGCTGTTATCGTCATCGTCTGCTCCTGTTTTCCATTCGAAGCAGACGTGGAAAAGGACGCATAAGGAAGCCCAAACAGAAGCTATTCATCCTCATGTCATCATGTCCAGGGATGTGCATCTGTGTAATGTCACATCTGCTACTCATAACCTCTGCCTTGTCCCTCTTCTTGGAGGTACAGCAGTGTCTCTCAGACTTTCATGTCCCTGCAGGAATGAAGCCTTCATTCACATTCACTGCCTCTGCATCTGCAGCAGCACTCATGTGAGAGTCACTGGGACTGATCACATCCTCTTCTACTTGTAATTAATTAACTCTGTGTGCCAGCACATCGTGGTTCTTGATTTGCTGTTGAACGTCATCCAAACGCTATCTTCCAAAATCTGATGATGAAATGGTAAAAAAAATGTAAGAGACCCTTAAGTTTGTCAGCAAATGGATTGTAGAGCTATTTGCTGTTTATGTTCACAACTGTGAATTTAATGACCATCATATACTCAACACATAAATCCGGCATGTGGGAGTTTCACACACTCTCTGCACATCATCACCGCATGTAAATTAATTTCTGGATTTACAGTTAGGTCCCCAAAGAACTTTTTTTTTTCTGAATCATTTTGTAGCTGAATTTTAAACCAAACAATCAAGATGGGATTGAAATGCAGGCCTTCGCCTTTACTTCAGGCAGCTTAACAAAAGTATTCATTAACTGCTCAGGAATTTCAGACATTTTTATACACAGTCCCCAGTTTTCAGAGGCTCGGCAGTAATCCTACAGTTAAAGCAGTTTCACAGATGAGGCCTCTTTTCATGTTATTTTGTAACAAATTAAGCAGGCAGAAGATCTGGAGTTGACCGTTGAACTCTCTCATTTGGTCTCTCTTCACTGGAACCATGAGTTCTGAAAACATGTCAGTGCCAGTGAGGGAGGTTATTCTTAGGAAGAAAAATCAACTATTAAAGAGAGATAGCAAAACGTAAGAAGTGTCCAAATGAATAATAGTATAGTGTAGTCAGAAAGACTACAGAGGAAACCTAAAGTGGATGATTGCAGAATTCTTTCCTTCATTTCTTCACAGCATCTAGCCAAGTCAAAAACACATTTGAGGTGGTTGGAGTATCACTGTCTGCAATCAACAGATTGGACACACACATTCAGAGGATTCTTGAGTATATGGGTTACACTTAAGAACAGGAAGGCCACATGAGACTTTGTCAGAAAATATCTTAAAGAGCCTGAACAGTTCTAAGATAGATGAAACCAAAATGAACTTTTTGGGAAGAGAAAAGTAACTGAAACATACCACATTACCTGCCTAACATGGTGCAGGTAATGAACAGGTCCAAATGCCTTTGGACATGAAGCAGTTGAGTAAGTACAAATATCTAAAGAATGGTCACTTTTGACTTGCTATTCATCACTATCTCCTTGCTTTTATCATGAATGTCACAATTATTTATACTTGTACCGGCTGAATAGTCATTGTCCTTACAACTAATAGTCTTCATTTCATTGCTTGTGTCAGTGCACTCAAAATTTTTGAACATCTTGTCAAACAATTTGTACACCCATTTTGAAAACCCTATTTTTAAGGAGTTTCCATGAAAATCTCCATAAATTACTTTTCTCAGGTGAACCTTATCTCACACTAATGAAAATTGGTGTGTGTTACTCTTACTTGCAACCAATGAAAAGCCTCTTCTACCCAGTCACAGGTGAATCGCGTTATAGTATCCCCTACTCTACAAGTATATATATAATGTGTAAACCAACAGACAGGCATGAGGTGCATACTGAATCTACAAAACTGCAGAACATGGAACGTCAGCCTTGTGGAAGAGGGGTGAGAATCGGTGGAGGACGAGGACAAAACCGGGTAAGAAGAGGCCAACCACATAGACACGTTCCTGACGAAATCAGGGCAACACTTGTGGATCATGTGATAAACCATGGCCTCACAATGGCCGAGGCTGGTCGAAGGGTGCAGCCAAATGTTGGGAGAACTACTGTAAGTTCTATTATTCAGACATTTCGTCGGGAAAACGGGTGAGCATACTGTAATGTAGTTATTCAGCACAAACTAATTTGCTCTGCACTTTCATAGTCCTACAGGAGACTTGCATTAGGACATGACCTTATCTTTACATATAGACGTACTGTAACTGAAGCGCAGACTAGGCCCAGGTGTGGCATAGTGTGCTGTGGTACAATACAGTAATGCTGTAAAGAAAGGAGTTTTGAATGATAGTCCTGTAACAATTACTGTAAGCATGTTTGCGCTTATTTATGTTTGTGTTTTTTTTTTGTTTGTTTTTTTCATCTGCATCTCAAAAAGGACTGCCAGACAACCTGGAAGAGGTGGAAGAGGTCCACTTTTGACTCCGCAGCAAGAGGAAAGAATTTGTGCAATGGTGGCTGCAAACAACGCTTTGAGACTGAGAGAAATACAAAGAACTGTCGTAGAAGATGACACCATCTTCGGAAATATTCAGTCAATATCAATTTGCACCATAGACAGAGTCCTCAGACGGAATGAAATGTCCATGAAGCGATTGTACAAAGTACCATTTGTTTTTTTTTGTTTTTTGTTTTTTGTTTTTTTGGAAGTGACATCAGAAACAGCAGCATGTGACATCACGTGATGGCGGAGCTTCAGTTCATCCTTTGTCATCCTTTTTTTTTTTTTTTTTTTTTAATAGGACAGGGGGAAAGAATGAAAGAAAGAGGGGGAGAGGAAGAAAGAAAACCAAAGGGGAGAAGAGACGGTGAGAAGGGGGGGAAGAGAGAAAAAAAAAACAAAAAAAAAAAACTCCTGGGTCACCTGTATGGAGAGAAAGAAAAACAAAAAAAACAGGGGAGACAGCAAACAACAAAGAGCAACATAATAAAAAAAAAAAAAAAAAAAGCACCATCACAATAAACTAGCTAGTCATAGATATCAATAGTTACTAAATAGTAAACGATATTGTGCAGCACGCAAGATAGACAGCGCACAGTGTGCTTTGAGGCAGCAGCCAAGAAAGCTGTAGTCCGCATCTGTGAATACCCATGTGTACACCTGTGTGCATACCTGTGTGGATCAGCATGCTTGCATTCCAAAGGTTTCTCCATGTAATGATCTGCTAGAGAGTGTGGGGAGCCACAGCCCTGTCCTCTATGGTATCAAGCAGGTATGGAGGAGATCAAAACTCCAGACATCCAGAGGCCCCCAGAACACAAGAGACCAAGGAAGACCAACAGAGGGGCAGCCGCGCCACTGTCCCAGTAAGAGCTAAGGAGAGTCCCAGATGAGAGCTCATTCAGCAGCCGCGGAGCAGAAGCCAGGGGGAGTTGCAGTGACGCGCCCGTGAGCTCCGCCGGCAGCCAGCTGTGCCTGAGTGACCGAGCCCCAGGCCGAGAGGCCGGGGGCACCCCACCTCCAAAGTGGCCCGAGCGAGCCCCAATAAGCGGCCGCCAAGGAGTGAGCCGGTGTGTACCCGGACGCCCACCCCCAGATACAAAGAACCACCAACGCACCGATACCTGAGGGAGTCCGCCACCGGCAGGGGAAGTGGTGGTGGGTGGAGATAGGCCTCCAAACCTTGGAGGGCCCGAGATGTCCCCAGAGAGGTGGCGTCTGATACCCAACCTGACATATAGACACAGACATACAGGCACACACAGACACAAACATCCATTCCCACCCTCATGCTCTCATAAGTACCAAAGTACCATTTGAACGGAACAGTGATCGAGTGAAGGAGCGCCGTCACCAGTATGTACAGGTAAAACATGTTTGCATATGTACCTCTGTTTACTGTAAAAGTTTAGGCCATGCACTGCACTTACATTTATGCATGTTACTGTAATCCTATTTACAATTCAAACTGTACAATCTGTTGTGCCAAATGCACCATTACAGAATTTTTCATTCTCATCCTTTGTATAGCGTATCCTGGAATTGGAAGCCAGGGAACACCTGCACACGTGTGTATATCTTGACGAAGCGGGATTCAATCTCGCAAAAGGCAGACGGCGTGGACGCAATCACATTGGAGAAAGAGCCACCGTTGATGTCCCAGGCCAACGAGGAGGAAATATTACAATGTGTGCAGCAATCTCAGAAAATGGCGTTCACACCCATATTCCTCGTGTTGGTGCATACAATACACAACACCTGTTGGCTTTTCTGGACGCTCTTTATAGGGACCTAATCCCACAAAATGAAAGGGATGATCCTGGTGACAATCGGACAATGCATGTAGTGGTTTGGGATAATGTTGGCTTCCATCACTCTGCTGTAGTCAGGCAGTAGTTTGCAGCACACGACAGGATACTTATGGAATTTCTTCCTCCTTACACTCCATTCCTAAATCCAATTGAGGAGTTTTTCTCTTCCTGGAGGTGGAAGGTATATGACAGGCATCCACATACCCAAATGACCCTGCTAGCAGCTATGGATGCAGCTTGTGATGACATCACAGCAGAGTCTTGCAGAGGGTGGATTCGATACTCCAGAAGATGCTTTCCCCGATGCATCGATAGAGCTGACATTTGCTGTGATGTTGATGCAAATATGTGGGCAGACAGACGGGAGCATCTAGATATCATTGATTGATATGCAACAGTGTCTGTTTTTCAGTTTTTTGGTGTTTTTCTTTCTTTTCTTCTTTTTTTTTTTGTTTCATAACTACTGCAGTAAGGTTTACTGTCTAAGTGGGTTTGTTTGCTGTAAAATGTTTGATTTACTGTATTTCCCCAGTTGCACAATGCTGTGAACAGTTTCAATTAAATATTATCAAGAGTGCATATGAAGTGTCTTGATTTTCCTTTACAAGTTATGGTTTTCAACATGCCATGCATGCTGTCCAGACTTGACATGTCATTGGGAAGCACCTACAAAGAAATCCGTCACAATGAGAACATGTTCAAACCATTTGATTTTGTGACCAAAGGTGCTGGTGTAATGACTTGTAATTGTGACAGGCCTGACACTTTGATATAAGTACTTGCTTTTGATGAAAATAATCTGTTTTGATTAAGGGACTTGCTTTTGAAGCATTGACTACTTATTTTGAGCAACTGACTTTTCTTTTTGATGAAGTGACTCACTCTTGCAAGTTATCCACCATGTTTTGCAGTTTGCACTAATTGTTTTGAGAAGAGCCTTAGTAGTGGTGCAGAGATCAATTCTGTTGTGAGAAATGCACCAAAGCAACTGAGGAAAAACTGTAAGAACAGGAAGGCCACATGAGACTTTGTCAGAAAATATCTTAAAGAGCCTGAACAGTTCTAAGATGAACCCAAAATGAACTTTTTGGGAAGAGAAAAGTAACTGAAACATACCACATTACCTGCCTAACATGGTGCAGGTAGTGTTATTGCATGGGCATGTGTGGCTTGCAGTAGAAGTGGGACTCAAATGCAGGGGGGGGGAGCAACTCCAGGCCTGTGTCGGCCAGTGTCCTGCAGGTTTTAGATGTGTCCTTGATCCATCACAGCTGATTTAAATGGCTAAATAACCTCCTCAATAAGTCGTGTCATTCCCCAGAAGCCTGGTAATGAACTAATCATGTGATTCAGGTGTGTTGACCCAGGGTGAGATCTCAAACCTGCAGGATACGGCCCTCGAGGCCTGGAGGTGCCCACTCCTGCACTAGTGTTTATTGATGATGTGACTGCTGATAGAAGCAGATGAACTATAAAGTGTACACGCCTGTACTCTTTGCTCAGATGGTGTAAAACAGATTAGACAGCCTTTAGCAGTGCAAATGGATAATGGCCCAAAACACACTGCAAAAGAACCACAAGAGTTTCCAAGAAATGGATCATCTTCGATGGCCAATGGCCAGTCATCTGATCTCAACTCAACAGAGCAGCTTCAGTTATTAAATACAAAACTGAAGCTGCTCTGCAGAACGACCAACAAACAAACAGCACAGACTCATTAGCCTTTACTTGACATGGAGAAATTACCGTACACTCACATATGAAATCACCCAAGAAAGGCCGTTTCTGAGCCAAGAGAGACGCCTGAAAAGGACCTGGTTGCATTATGAGAAGCGGAGGATCTGAGGCTTTTCAGCTTGACACATTTAAGGGAATGAACAATAAACAAACCGTCTCCTGGAAGTTATGTTGATATGAAGTTAACTTGTAGTAATGGCGCTGTGTCTTGTGCTATGTTGACTTTTCCAATATTTAATCAAGACCACAATGTCAACTATGTGCCGTGAGCGGCTAAACACACCCATTAATAATGTTAGTCATAACAGTTCCCATAGTGGAAATTGGGAACACTGTATTATAAACATTGTGTTGTTTAAAAAAAAGAAAAAGGTATCCGGTTGGTGTTAAATTTGTACCAAAATGCATATGACAGAAAAAATTAGTTTGAGATTAGTTTAGATAGAAAGCTCAGCCTGTCTCTGCTCCTCAGCAGCACATTTCTAAATCAACTACAGATCATTTAGTCTTGGGGGGGTTGTTATGAGTTATTACAATAGTTATAGATGTGGTGAAACTCTGTCTCCCTCTGTGGATCCCCTCTTGCTGTCTGCTCTCTGGGTCTCTAGCCTGGCAGCATGTGGGGATCTTGGGCACAGGGCCTGGTACTGCTGCCCCCGCCTCCCCCTTTGCCCGCAGTGCAGGAAGATTTAATGGCTCATGTGTCACGGCATCCAGCCTTCACTGGCTCCTTCTGTCTCAGCGAGGGCAAGAGGAAAGCAGGAGAGGAGAGGAGCGCCTCTGCCAAGATGCAGGCCTCCTCCTCCTCTCACCACAAGTGTGTTGTGAATTATGTCCTCCCTCTCCCTCCCTCTTTTCTCTCCCTAAGCTTTTACTTATCCCTTACTACTCACCCTCTTCCCATTAAAAACATATAGATCTTCATCTGTCCACAATGCTTTCATGAGGCCAACTGTGAAACTGACTCTACGGCACATTCGTCTCACTTGTTTGGATAGCTAATTCTTTTTGATGAAAATTGCTTTCTCTCTCTCCCTCTCTCTCTGCCTGCCTCTTTCTCTCACTAACTCCCCCTGGCTGCCAGTAACAGTGTGGTTAATGGCTGTGGTAAAAAGAAACAAAAACAGCCGTAATTGATAATGAGAGTCAGACTCTGCATGTGAGGGTCTGAGCCGAGCATCTTTTCTCCCTCGCAGACAGCCCAGACGGGGCAACTCTGCCAAGCAGGACGCTGATTGAACGGGGCACCGGGAAAGTTGGGATTTAGGAATAGATCCCTGGGAATGAGAGCTCTACTTCCCAGAAGGATGTCAAGGGGTGAAAAACTAATCTGCCGGGTGTTAGGGTGTAATTTTCTAATACTGTAATGTGTAACTACCACACGATTTTGGGAATGTTTGGATAGAGCGATGCATAAAAGTGAACGACGCTCCAACGTAAATACACTTTCTGGATGGCTCGCTGACTTGAGCAGGAGTTTGAAATGTGTTGAGTGCTCCTTTTGCTGTTGTTAACACGTATGGTGAGAGGGGGAAGTAGTAATTATTTGAGGGGGGGAAATCCGTCGTTTCACATGCATGCGGTGGAAAGCTGTTGAGGAACCGTCACGCATGTCTTTATCTGTTTCTGTCCCACAGCGCACAATCGTTCTGAACACCAATATTTATTTTTTTTATCAAAGCCACACCGCAGCAGAGGAGGGATTATTTTTAGATTTCCCTGATAAATGAGGGGTTTCGTGTATCTGGATGTGGTCGCAGGCGGCCAGGGAGAAGGGTGAAAATTTAGGAGAAGAAGAAGTTGGGTGGAAAGAAAAAGAAAGAAAGATCTGGCAGAGCTACAAAAGCTTTTAAAACATGTGAAAAATCAGCAGTTCTTTAACAGTTAGCTTGTCATTTTTATTTGCCTCTTCAGATGGTGGCAGCGGTTGTCTTTCAGGCTGTGCCAGCTGGGATTGGCTGCTGGCTCGAAGGCGCAGGCCTGGCCCCGGTTAGCACTCTTATTATCATCACCACACACTATAATTCACATGCCAATCACAGCTCTGAGGAGCGCAGGACGGAGGGGAGCAGGGGCTGGTTAGAAGGGGGCCGCCGACTGGAGTGATGGGCCGGGCAGGGTAGCGACTGTGTGCTGAATACTTCCAGCAGGCCCTAATCGGACCTTTCATTCCCACATCTCTGCAGAATGAGTCTGGATAGCGGTATGATCAGTTATACAGGGCTGGCCTGTGTTGAAGCAGGAGGCCGTGCTGGGCTGGCTGCTGTAAGAATAGGAGTGACCTCTGAGGAAGGTCAAACTGTCAGAGTTTGGCTGGTTTGGCCTCGAGTTAGACACAAGCTGGGAGAGACGGCAGAGAGGAGAAGAATATAGGAAATATTAATCTAGCAGAATTCTCAGTTTTTAAGCCAAAAGTCACAAAGCTGAAAATGCCTGTTTAAGCTAAAGAACAGTGGGTTATATG